>NW_028327180.1:10435000-11060000 GCF_987537825.1 Furipterus horrens
CATTTTTGTACAGATTACTGAGAAAAGCACGCGCAGAATCCCGCAGAGGCCTGGCACTAATCGCCCCCATTTTCACGGACGGAGCTGTGCTCTGGCTGCAGACACGTAAGCAGACCGAGGCTCTGTGTCATCACCGGTAACAATCCCAAGGGACAATGTCTCCTTTATGGTGGCCTGAAAACTGGGATATTGCATTAATATGAGCAACAAGTATCAATGGACTTCCAAAAGAAAAAAAAAAAAAAAAGAGCCTAGCATCTAAGAGAGTTCTTCAGGCCGAGTGAAGCAGCAACCCTGTTTACCACCCCTGGCCCGAACCACGGGCTCCCATTCACCTAATGGTGTGGCACCAAAGGGCTGCGAGACACTGGGAATTCAGCTTTTATCAAAATGTTTCTGTCTAAGCTCCACAGCACGAGCATGAAAGGGCAGCCGTTCACATCAACGCCTTCAAAGGAAACGCAGAGGGTGCTTTATACGTACTCCATGTTCACTATGCTTTGTTGACAAAGAGCTAAAAGCGGCTCAAAACATGACTAAATTCAGGAACCCTGAGTAAATCGCCTATAATCCCATCATTAGACATCAACGAGGGATGTTTTGTTCTCTGCAGGAGTAACTAGTTAGTGTTATGTCTGCTCAACAGATAAGAACCTGGCAATTTGAGGGCAGGTTGCCCAAGAAGCCCTGACCTTGCCAATAACCGACTATGCTGGTGGCACTTCCCTTCCCTTTCTCCCTGTTTCTGCTCACAGATGGCGAGAGATTCCTTCTTCCTATGGCTGCCTTCCTATCGGTGGGTGTGCAGGAGCCGATTCAACAGTTCGTGGACTGTGTTTTGTGCCAGTGTGCTGCTGAGGCGTAAAAGTAAACTGGGGACATGATTTCAGCCAGGGCCCCAGGAGGGAAAAGCGCCAAGAGCTATTATATAAGCATCCCCCCAAAAAACAAGACTGTATCGACCTTGAACGCTAGAAGTGGGGGCGGGGTGGCTCCGTGTACTCTGGGAATCTGGCCAGTTCCCAGGGGCCAAGGACCCACCAGGTGTTTCTTGTCCCACAGAGAGCAATTATTGTTGTATAATTATTGTTAGTAAAACCAGTGTAAGCTAGGGAGTGGAGGTAGGTCCTCTGAAGCCTCACTCATGGAGTGGACGCACTGCCCGGAACCCTTAGCGTTCCCACCGAGGCTCCGGAGGACTGCCGCCCCAGGGCTTCCCAGCATGTCGCTTTGTCACTTCAGATGCTGATAGCTCCGTGGGTGATGTATGGCCCCTGAAACTCCCCCCTGCCTTTCCCTGCATCTTACTATTGATTTATACTCTTCCCCTAGTGAAGCATTTCTTGATCACCATCCACAGTGCTGTGCTTTTGTTTTCAAGTCCCTGTCAGGAGCCAGCCAGGCGCTGTTCTAGGTGCTAATGATGCAAGACACTGATCTCAGAACTTACCCTCAAGTGCGCATGGAGGTAAAAGAGAAAGAGGTGGGCATGAGAAAGAAGGGCCCACTTCTAGACCCTCCCCTTCTCTGCATCTCCACCCCTGGCTACCCTCATCAGGTAGCCTTGGGCAGATGCCAACATAGCCTTCCTTGGGAAGGGAAATATTTGAGAACAAATCTGGGCTTTCCTCTGAAATGTAGATGAATCATGGTTTACTTTTGGGGGATCTAAGCATATGCCATATCACTTGTGTGCACTTGCCTGCTAAGTATTCTTTTCCCCTTCTACCATCCCATCAGAATCCCAATTTTACTCAGAGATCCTATTCCCATTTATGATGCCTGGCTGGGTGGCATTCCTGACTCCAGGGATAATGTAATGCACAGTCAGTCTCAGCCAACCAGCTTAGGGCATCCCAGAGAGGTGCTAAGGCTTTGGGATGGACGTGTGACCTAAGACGGTTTCATCAGACTAAATGGAAGATGTCCATGATTGGGAGAACTTTGTTTCTCTTTTTCTCCAGTGAGATCAAAGCAAGAGATTAGAGGTAACACTATGAACAACAGAATGTGAGCCCCTCCACCGAGCTCTTAAATGCATCAAACCTGAGACTATCAGAAATGATCAATTTCTTCATCATCATCTAAGCCAAACTGAGTCAGGTACTCTGTTACTTGCACCCCAAAGCATTAAATCAGATACACTCTGGAATTGTCACAGCTCTGGGCAAATGCAGGATTTATTTGCAGTTCAGATTTCAAGCAGAAAAAGATTCTTCACATCACAGAGTCGTTTTCAACCACTTCTGTTTTTTTCTGGCTGGAAGGAAGAAAGCTGTGCCAAAGCACAAAAATCTAATCCTGGTAGAGAAGAGACACAGAACTCTCAGGTCGGATTTCAACACTGCAGACCCACTACTTTATGGGGTTACTCTGGGTACTCAGATATAGAATTGTAAACAGGC
Source organism: Furipterus horrens (assembly GCF_987537825.1). Classification (NCBI taxonomy): domain Eukaryota; kingdom Metazoa; phylum Chordata; class Mammalia; order Chiroptera; family Furipteridae; genus Furipterus; species Furipterus horrens. The sequence continues at coordinate 10,437,406 of NW_028327180.1, forward strand.
ACTTAAGGAAAGATCATTGTAGGAACAGGTTTCTGAAACAGAAGTCCTACAGATGTCTTAACTGTGTAGGACGAGAACACCGTAGGACATGGGAAAGGGAATCCAGATGGGACTATACTATCCTCCGTGAAGAGGAATGGAAGGCAGCAATAGAAACAACTGCATATCTTGCATGTTCTTTACCTTAAAATATGTCCAGCATAATATGTAGTAATGTTATTGTTTTCCTTATGGACTGTTCAGTCATTCTCGGCTGATCCCATTCTTAAACCCAAAAGTGAATTCTAAGTATTGCTGTCAGCAGACATACTGATAGAGTAGGGTTAATCCTCTCTGGTAGGCTGTTTGCAAAACTGGCTGCATCAGTTCCTACCCTGGAAGCCTCTATAAAGTGGTTTTGCTGTTCCTCTTCTCAGGGCGGAATGACTTTCCTTCCCCTTAACGTTGCCGATCCGGTCCTGTGACTTGTCATAACCAAGAGAAGGCAGCAGAGGTGATGCTGCGGGATTTCAGAGCCTCAGCGTAAAGACATCTTAAAGCTAGCTTTCTCTCTGGCCGTTTTGCTGCCCTGAGCCTGCCAGGTAAGAAAGCCCACGACCTCCTCGGGGAGAGAGAGTTTCTGCAGCCTGCTTTATATTGTGTCCATTCATTCAACAAACATCCAAGGAGGACCTATCAGGAGCACCTATGGCGGTCGCAGGTAACAGGTCTGGCACGGTCTCTCCGCGCTTGTGAAGAAGAGGCTAGCAAAGGAGTAAAGGCAATCAATAATGCAATGCCAGGTTATAATAAGTGCCATGGGAACAGCGGGCAGGCTGTGTCACGGAGTGACTGGAAGAGGGTGGGGTGAGAATGCTGTTTCGGATCACGTGGCCATGGAAAGGGCTCTTCATGTAGAAAACATTTGAGCTGAATCCGGACTAACAAGAAAGAGCCAGTGTGGTGAAGGCCTTGGGAGGGAGAATTCTAGGGAGATGAAGAGAAAGTGCAAGGACCTCTGGCAGGAGGGGACTGCACGTGTTCCAGAGAGAACACAGCCCTGGAGCAGGACGTGGGGACCACAGGGAAAACGCTATTTTCAGTCGCACGATGGATTGAATGTGTTTCCTACGCGTGAGCTGCTGTTGTCCCAATGCATGCAAATCTTGAAAATGACATTACTATGCATTGAATATGTTCCTGAATGTTCAGCAGCTTTCTCTCATGAGTTGAGGGATGTTGAATTTGTTGATGTTAAAAGTTCTTGGAAAATATTAGCAGCCACTACCTGCTCTGACTTTGTGATATTGGATTCACTTGTACAAAATTGAGTTTTCATTCTTTCTCTACTCTGAGGATAAATAAAACTTTGCAAAGAAGAAAATGTTCTCAGATTTATTCTGTATCCTTCTGGAAGGAACCAAAATCTGCATACCACCGATAAACTTGAGGGTAGTTGATGGTACAAGCAGAAAAACCAGGTATCACCTTTAGGCAAGTATCTCTGTGTCCTTGATACAAAAACCCTTCCCACATAAACACTATTTGTTATCTCCCGAGGTCCTGCATATTTACATTTCAAATAATTCCAGTGGAATACCTTAGCAGGTGAAGATTTTTACCAATGGAGATTATAGATACAGTTATTCATAATGATCTAAATTGAAAACAGACTTGCTTTTCATGGCTGATGCCAAAATCATCATGGAACTACCTCCAACTCACTCTGAGCCTTGTTTACTGTAATTGACTTTCTCACTGTTTTTACCTTGTCTTTGACCCTGTGCACCAAGCATGATTGCCCTGAATTTAAAAGAGAAAGTGATTAATGTCGCAAGTGCACAGACAGTAGAGCTTGTCCAGGCCAACGGGGACTGGAGAAGCCTGATAAATAATAAACACTACTGCTCACACTCCCACTCCCCCTTCTGCTGGAGCTCTTGGGCAGACCTGTGAATGAGAGGTCACTTATTGTAAAGCCAAGTAGTCCTCTGTGCTACTTGAAACATTTACACTGTGGTCAGGAAAAATATTTACATCAAAAAATGCTGAACCATGAGACTCTAGCCACAGGGAAGGTTACTTGTATTTTTTAAAAAAGAAGTTTGTATCAACATAATTTCCATAATCATTCTTTCTTCCCATAAAACTCCCCTCTGCTTTGCCTTGAGAGACTAACTGGGGTATCCTTTTGGCAGGCTCGGGTTTCTCTAGGAGACAACCCCCCAGTCAAAAGCCTTTGAGGTTTAATGTAAAATTCCTTTAACTATGAGGGGCAGATAACAAAGAAAATCCATTCTGGGAGCACAGATGATTTAGAAGAAGAATGTTTTTCTGAAAGTAAAGAACAACAGTGGATTTCAAATTCCTTCTGTGTCAGATGAACAGAATAGAGGTGGAATATCCAGTTTCTAATTCCGTGCTAATCAAAAGTTAATGAAGACTCTAACTCAGTTTTGTTTTCAGAGACCATTTCTATCTCTCTCCCACTATTACCTGTTATCTTTCCATCTTATTGCTCTTTGGGTCTGCGCTCTGATAGCTATGAGCTTACTAGGAATTGTGTTCTTTCTAATAAGGCACAGGGAATGAGGGACTGTGGGAAATTTGGTGAACATGTCGTTGAGGGTATTAACAGAGAAAAGTCGTAAGTGGGATGGGGAGGGAAGACAGACGTGGGAGGAAGGAAGAGATGAGAGAGGACCATTGCCAGGGCCACATTGGTTCTGGGCTAGAGGAAGCATTCATGTTCCTGTCTGTGTCCTACTTCGTCCACATATGTCAAGAGCATTCTATTTTCGGGGTGACTCAGGCGTAATTTGCCTCCTCCCTGGCCCCATGTAAAGCTGCAAGTCTGAACCTCAGCTCTGCCTTGTGATACCACATCATCTAAACCCCTGAATTTCAGTTTCTTTATCTATAACACGAAATCATGATGCACTCAAGAAACACAGATGGCAGCCTCGCCGTAATGACTTCACCGGACCTTGAGGGTGATCCTGGTATAGTTTATGTGTCTGAGGAAATGCTTCCATGTATTTTTTCATTTGTTCTTCTAGTCACGTAACTATTTACTGAATAGCTGTTACCGACACGTGACATGACACGGTCCCTAACTTTAAGGAACTTGCAATGCAATGAGAATTCAATTGACAGATGCTCCCAAAGGGTCCTCACAATTTGTTAAGACTTCTGGTCTCCTTTGCATCTTAATATTTGAGACTTGTGGATCACTGGAACAGATTTTAAGGCAAAAATCACTTTCTCAGAGCTATGCAAGTCAAAACTTAGTTTTTAGTATATAGTAGCCAATATAATGAAACACACAACATATAACAAAGGTATTTAATGTCCAAACCAAACAAATATGTGTGTTTATACTAACTTTTTTAAATCTTCATCTATATTAAAAAAGAACCCCACTTGGACAGACCTTTCACAAGACAGTTCCCTGTTCCTTCCAGCCCTCTTGGGTATGAGTTAAGGCTCACTCACAACAGAGTCAACATCACCAAGGGAATGCCAACAGGGAGAAAGTAGGAGAGGAAGAAGCCAACACAGAGTTTTGCTAGTTTGTGACATAAAAGATAAATAACACTGGACATTCCCCTCAATGTCTTTTCAGGTACCTGAGTTCAGGTTTAGAGATTTATTGCTGAGCTACTTATTTTTTGCTTTCCCCCATAAAATAGATTGACATACGGATTCCAGAAAGACATCGTGTCTGGCCCAGCACTGACCATAAGAGAAACAAAGAATCTGAAGAGAACATAAACAGACCCCTATAAATCTAAGCAACTGGTCTTTGATAAAGTAGCAAAGACAATACAATGGAGCAAAGATAATCTTTTCAACAAATGGTGTTGGAACAACTGGACAGCTACATACAAGAGAGAGAGAGAACTGAGACACAGACCTTATGCCCTTCACAAAAATTAACTCAAATGGATCACAGACCTAAATGTAAAATTTGAACTATAAAACTCTGAGAAGGTAACACAGGAAGCAATCCAGATGACTGTGGGTATGGTGATGCCTTTTTGAGATAACAACGCCAAAGACGCAATGCACAAAAGGAAGAATTAAGCTAGACTTCATTGAACTTAAAACTTTTCTACTCTGCAAAAGACATTGTCAAGAGAGTGGGGAAAAAATTATGCACAAGCTGTATCTGATAAAGGGCTATTATCTAAAATATTCAGAGGACTCTTAGAACCCCACAATAAGAACGTGAACCACCTGATGAACAATGAGCCAAAGACCTTAACAGACACCTCACCAAAGAAGAGGTACGCATGGCTAATAAGCACATGAAAAGATGCTACACATCATGTGTCCTCAGGAAAACGCAAGTTAAAGCAACAAAGCAATACCACACCTCTTAGACTGCCCCAAATCCAGAACACTGACAACAGCACATTCTGGAAAGAATGTGGAGCAGCAGTAACTCATACATCACTCAGGAGAATGCAAAATGGCACAGCTGCTTTGGAAGACAGTGTGGCAGGTTCTTAGAAAATAAGTATACTCTTACCATAGGATCCAGCAAGTGTTCCTTCATATTTATCCAAAGGGATTAAAAACTTATGTCCACACCAAAACCTTTATATGGATGGTTATAGCAGCTTTAGTTATAATTGCCAAAACCTGGAAGCAACCAAGACGTTCTTCAGTAGGTGAACGGATAAATTAATGATGCTACATCATGGCTATCAAGCCATGAAAAATCAGGGAGGAACCTTAAATGTGTATTACTAAATGAAGGAAGCCAATCTGAGAAGGCCATATACTGGGTGATTTCAAATATATGACATTTTGGGAAAGACAAAACTATGGCGACAACAGAAGGATTAGTGGTGGCCAGGGCAGAACGGAAAGATAAACAGGTGAAGCACAGGGGTATAGGGGATTTTTAGGGCAGTAAAAACACTCTGTATGATATTATAATGATGGATACATGTCATTATACATTTATCCAAATCCACAAAATGTATAATACCAAAGTGAACCTTTAGGTAAAATATGAACTTTGGGTGATTATGACATGTCGATCTATGTGGGTTCTTCCTTATTAAAAAATATACCACTCTGGGGATTAGCCAAAGAACATATACGTATAACCCATGAACTAGAGACAACAGTGTGGTGATGGCCAGAGGGAAGGGGGGCGTGGAGGCTTGGAGAAAAGGACAAAGTGGGGAAAATAGGGACATCTGCAATAGTGTCAACAATAAAAATAAGGGGAAAAAAGTAGCACTCCGGTGAGTGATGTTGATAATGGAGGAGGCAACACATGAGTAGAGCAGGAGTCTATGGGAAAATCTCTGTAAGTTCCGTTCAACTTTATTGCAAACCTAAAACTGCTAAAAAAAATTAAGTCTTTAGGTTAAAAAAAAACAAAACATAAACATGACCAGTCCACTCAGTTTGTGATATGTTTAACAAACTACATATTTTGAACCCTCTTTATTCAACATAAGTATCAGTATTTACCCTGATTATGCTGATATGTATTAAAATTTGGAACCCCGCGGTGGGCTGGGTTAGGGGACAGGTCATGAAGAAGGGAACAGCGGCCCAAAAGCTTCTTAAGAAGGCTGGAAATGACCAGAGGCTCATTTAAGACCGAGCACTCTGTGGGCTGCAAGGATGGTTTTCACCAGGCCAACCTGAAGGGTGGAAACTCATCATAAGATTACTGCTGTGGTCACCCTGGGGAGAGGCGTTGGGACATCAAGCAAGATTATGAGGAAAGCACAGATGTGGAAGATTTTCAACAAGTAAAAACTGACAGACTGCATCACTGAGCAGTAGAGAGAGGAACTCAATGACCAACAGTTATTTGGCTTGAGAAACTAGTGCCGCTAGGATGGGGACCCTGAATAAAGAAATGATTTAGGAGGGAAAAAATCAAAAAATAAGAAGTTGAGGTTTGGATTTTCAATACGATGCTTAGGGAACATCTGGGTGGGGATGAACACAGATGTGGATGCGGGTGGAGGTGTCAGTGCATGAAAGACTTCAGACACCTGTGCAGGTAAGTTTTACCTTCAGGGACAGGTCCCTATAGGAGGACACCTCCACCTCCAGCCTCATCTGTCACTTAGTTCCCTGCCTTCAGTCCAGATCTCACCCCACCTTCTGCTTTGCCTGGGTCCCCAAGGCTGAGCCACTCTGACTCACTTCTGCTGTGGTGACTCCTGAGCTCTGCCAGGACTCAGCTTTCTTCTTGTCACTATTCTCTCTGCCAACATTGTCTTCCTTGACTCTGGCAAGGTATCTCCCACCCCCTCCAATCATCTGTCCCTCCTCAGGTAGTAAGTGCAGGTTCTAGGTGCCATCTAGTCTCCCCGAAGAAAGGGATTGGGTTTTAGGTTCCATCCTTATTATTACTTGATAGATGGTTTTTGGAAGGAAGCATAGGGAGGGGGGCAGAGAGGTCCTCATCATCTCATATCCAATAAGGGCTGTACTTAAAATAACATTGACATTTATTTCATTAGTAAAATAACATGGATATTGTTTCTTCAGATTTTGAAGAATTCAGCAATTTCATTTCTAGGAATCTATTCCAAAGAGAATCTCATTTTAAGTGCACAGTGATATATGTACATTGAGGTTTACTTTATCCTGGTTTGAGGAGGAGGAGGAGGAGGAGAAGAAGGAGGAGGAGGAGGAGGAGGAGAAGAACAAGAACAAGAAGAACAAGAAGAAGGAGAAGGAGACAGGGAAGAAGGGGGAAGGGGAGGGAAAGGGGAGGAAAGAGAGGAGGAGGAGAAGAAAAAGAAAAACAAGAAGAAATCATCACAATCATGAAAAGTGGACTAGTTAAGTAAATCATGGAACATTTATACCTCGTATTACTGTACAGAGGGTAAAGAATAAGATGAACCTAAAAATTCAAGCTTAGGAAATTATATTTTGTGGAAAATGATCCTGCTGCAACCTACCACCTGAAGAATAATTATTAATTCATTAATATCTCAACCAATAAAAGATTCAATCAGAAGAGAAAAGGCAACTTACATCCATTAGTACCAACATGACAAGTAGGAAAACAAGAAGACGTGTTGAGCATCAGTGACAGTTGTATAGGATTAGAACCCACTTGCTCAAGGCTAGAAACTCCAACAATATTGGAAAAACTAGAAATCCTGTTTTGAGAATTGAGATATAAATATAGAATTAAATCAAGAGAAAACCTAAGTTAATAATGAGCATCTACAGATATTGCCCTACCAGATAGCAAAATATACTCTTCAAATCAGGACAGTGGGGTATCATGCAGAAAGACAAAAGCAAGCCAGCAGAGTTGAGTCCAGTAAAATTTATAAGAAAGTTTATATTGTACATTAGTAGGGGAAATGCACTGTTCAACAAGTGGCGTAGGGAAAATCAGCTACTGGTAGGAGAGAAAGGTCCAGATCCCTGTCCCTGAGCTGGGGCTGCAATATTGAACACAGCATTTACAAACTGTAGGTGAATTAAGGAATTAAATGTATGTGTGCATGTGTTAGAGGAAAATACAGTGAAATCTTTTTATTTTATAATTTCAGTATGAAAAAAAAGCCTCCCTAAGCAAGACATGAAACAGAAAGGTCCTAAAGGAAAAACTGACAATTTTGAGCTCGTGAAAATTTAAAAGCCTTTTTATTTTGTTGTTTTCTTTGCTGTCCAGAAGCTTTTGAGTTTGATGCAGTCCCTCTAGTCTATTTTTGTTTTGGTTGCCTCTGTTTTTTATGTCATGTCCAAGAAATCATTGCCAAGATCAATGTCAAGAAGCTTTTCCACTATCTTTTCCTCTGGGAGTTTTATGGTCTTACATTTAAGTCTTTAGGTCTTTAAGGATTAAGGCTTTAATCCTTTCTGAGCTAATTTTTGTGTATAGTATAAGGGTCAAATTTCCTTCCTTTGCATGTGGGTATTCAGTTTGTCCGCCACCATTTACTAAAGAGATTATCAATAGCATTATTTCCTCATTGTGTATTCTTGGCACCTTTGTCAAAAATCAGTTAACCATGTATGTGTGGTTTATTTCTGGGCTCTCTATTCTGTTTCATTGATCAGCATATCTGTTTTTATGCCAGTACCTTATTGTTTTGATTACTGTAGTTTTTTAACATATTTTGAAATCAGGAAATGTGATGCCTCCAGCTTTGTTAAAATTACTTTGGCTATTCAGAATCTTCTGTGGTTCCGTACAAATTCTAGGATTGTTTATGTCTATACATTTTTATAGGGACTGCCTGAATACGTAAGTCACTTAGGGTAGTACAGAGATTTTAATAGTAGTAATCCCTCCAAACCATGAACATGAAATGTCTTTTCATTTATTTCTGTCTGCTTTAATTTCTTTCACCAGTGTTTTATAGTTTTCAATGTACGAGTTTTTTGACTCCTTGGTTAAACCTACTTCAGAGAAATTTAATTTTCATGCTATTGTAAATGTGATTGTCTTCTTAATTTTCTTTTTGGATAGTTTATTATTGGTATATAGAGATGCAAATGAAAAGCTTCTGCCAAGCAAAGGAAGCAATCAACAAAATGAAAAGGCAACCTACTGAATGGGAGAAAATATCTGTAAATTATATATCTGATTAAAGGTTGATATCAAAAATACATAGGAAACTCTTGCAACTAAACAGTAAAAAACATACACAGACACACAACCCAATTAAAACATGGGCAAAGAGCCTGCAGAGACATTTTTCCAAAGAAGGCATACAAATGACCAACAGGTACATGAAAAGGTTCTCAATATCACTAACCAGGGAAATGCAAACCCAAACCACAGTGAGATATCTCTTCACCCCTGGTAGAAAGGGTATCATGAAAAAACAAACCAACATCGTGCCTGTACTAGTGATACTACTGTACTATGCACTTCGAAGGTTGTTAAGAGGCCAGATCTTATGTTAACTACCCTTACTTACCACAATAAAAACAAGTGCTTACATGGATTTGGAGAAAAGAGCATTCTTTTTCAATATCAACAAGAATGTAAATTGGTGCAGTCACTATGAAAAACAGTATAAAAAGAACCTCGAAAAATTAAAAGTAGGACTACCATATGATCCAGCAGTCCCACTTCTGGTTATTTATCCAAAGGAACTAAAATCAGGATCTTGCAGAAATATCTCCACTCCACATTCACCATAGCATGGTTCGCAAAACCAAAGTATTGAAGCAACCTAGATGTCATCGATGAACGAATGGTTTTTTTTAAATGTGGCATAAACATACGCTAAAATATGACTCAACCTTTAAAAGAAGGAGATTCTGCCATTTGTGATAACATGGACAAACCTGGAGGACGTGATAGCAATGGGAAATAGGCCACAAGCGAACGCACAATTACTACATGAGGTCACTTATGTGATGAATCTAAAATACTCAAACTTAGAGAAGCATGAAGTTGAACGGCGGTTGCTAGGAGCTGGGAACAGGGGGAAACAGGGAGGTATTAATCAAAAGTACAAAGTTTGTTATGCAAGATGAGTAAGTCCCAGAGATCCATGGGACAGAACAGAGCCTGCAGTTAACAATACTGTATTGCAGAATTAAAAATCTGCTGAGGATAAATCTGAAGTTGCATTCTTCTCAGTAATAATAAAAATAATAATTAACTTTAAAAGCCATGTAAAGCTTTTAGTTGATGAATATGTTTATGGCATAAGTTTTAGTGATGGTCTTATAAGTATATATGCTTATTTATCTTCAAACTCATCAAGTTGAATACATTAAATATATACAGCATTTTGTATGTCAGTTATATCTCAGAAGAATCAAAAAGGACCAATCAACAAAGAAAACCACCTCACTTGTAATCCAGAAACTATAAAGTTTTAAAATACAATATCATGTTTTTTATTGTGGTAAGAATACTTAACATGAAATCTGCCCGCTTAACAATTTTTTAAGTGCATAATGCAGTAGTATCATTAGTACAGGCACAGTGGTGTATAGCAGATCTCTAGAACTTACTCATCTTATAAAACTCAAACTTGATATTCATTGAGCGGCAACTCCAATTTTTTATCTCCCAAACTGGCAGCAATTAAAAAGATACATTGTATGGGTGAGGAAAGCAAATTTTTGTATACTTTTGGGAAGAGCATAACTTAACAAAATCTTTTGGAAGGCATTTTCAAAAATGAAGGTCAAAATATTTAACATCCAGTGTGGCATGCATTGGCTTATCAAAACAGATGCCAGCTATAACCAGTTGATAATGTCCTGCCAGTACACTCTTCCCAGTACAAACCAGCTAAATTTCTAGCCCAGCAAAAACTCTCCAGACTAAGTGTGCATGCCTTTTGACCCAGCAATTCCATTTCTAGGACTATAACTCAAAGAAATTCTCTTTTAAGTGCACAAAGATGCATGCCGATTGATGTTTATTTTGTCATTCTTTCAAATACCTAAAAAAAGGAAGCAATCTTAATGATCACCAATAAAGGAGTAGTTAAACGCATTCTGTCACAGTCATGCTATGAAATGCTATACAGCCATTAAAAAGAATGATGCAAACCTAAATGGACTAGGAAAATATGGCACAATACTAGTCAAAAGAAGTAAGTTGCAAATCACAGAACAATGTGTATATTTAATCCCATGTGTTTTAAAAACACGCCTGTGGTGGCATGTGTAAGCATGCATATAGCATAATGTATATGAATACATATTAATGTATAGGAAAGAGAAAGCCAGCATATGTCACATTAGTAATAGGAATGAATACAGGAGAGATGGAGGGCAGGAGGGGGAATAGCATTTCACTTTGTGTACCCTGTATTAAAGTTTGAATCATCTCCAATGAGAATATGCAGATAATTTTTAAACATATAAAAATATACTGGAAGCCCTCAAAATACTAAGTACATTCTTTAAAATCACTGCATGACTAACATGTGCATTCACCTTTAGAAATGAAAGTTAATGTCACTTCTCAGCATATAATCGGAAATATTCAAAGTGTGTGGAATAAGCCACATCCCAGGGGCAGCGTTCCACGTGGGGTTTATTGGGCTGCTTTGAAATTAGCTAATTCTCAGTTTTAAATATCTGACCTCTGGGTTTTATCCATTCTCCTTATACTCTCTTACATCCCCAACTTTGTGGTTTTCTTTAAGGAGAACTCCTAGCAGCACTTAGGGAAAACAGGCTGGCTCCCTTGTTAAACATGGACTCGTCTGAACCAAAAGCCCACATGCATAATAGTCTCCATATTTTTCAGAGCAGAACGCCATCTGCAATTGATATTCCTCTCCACAGTTAAGGTATTTTATTTCACTTTCTGTGTCACTGACTCTGCAAGGTGAGTGGCCAGACTTCCAGTTATAAAATGTTGAAGCCTCACTCTTTAAAGTCGATTACATCTACTGTATGATATGCCATAAATGTGAGACCAGGTTCTTAAAATATTAAACAGAATTTAAAGATAACTCTTAGAACTATCCAACAAAAACCTGTATACAACCTGATCTATCCATCCCTTGAAGTCAAGGATACAGCCAGCCAGCCACTCAGAGGATATTTTATTGGGCTGCTTTAATCGGAAAGGGAAAAGTCATCTGGGTTGGAGGGGGGAGGTCCTTGCCCGGGGACACCACTGTAAAGCCTGACCACCTTTGCCAGGTGAGATCACAAAATGACCAGGGTCTCCTGAGCTGATATACCCTGAAGGGCTATATTCTTCATCATCAAACCTGTTCTGTCTAAATCACAGTAGGTGCTGGAACCTAGTTCCAACCAATATTTATTAAATCTGTATCATTTTTAACATCATATCGTCACCAAATTAACACTTTTAGAAGAGTCTCATCAAGGAGTAAAAGAAGCTCAATACAACTATCTCAACTCTATGCTATATGTTCACCCAGAATGCCTGCAGAACTGAACAGTAATTTGAATAATATTTTCCTTAGGGAATTAGATTGTGCTTTCATTCCACTTGTCCTCTTAGGTTCCTGTGAGACAAATGAACCACTGTACTCAAATTGATAAGAATATTCAAAAAATTTGGGAAACCTGATGAAGTGATGGTTCAAATCTAAATACGAAAAAATCAACTCCGTTTCCTTGCACTAATTTGGGCCCATTGATTTGCCTCTGGTTTTAATTGATGTTTGGGTGGATTTACTGTGTGACATCACAGTTATTCAAATAAAGAAGTTCCAACGGTATTAATTCGGACATCTTTATATCCTTCAGGGAAGAACTTCTTCACTGTCATTAACTTTGATGGCCAGGCAGAGGCCAACAATATTTCCCTTTCTTAAGCTGCTAGAATCACAGAAAATTCAAACAACACAATACTTTAAAACCAGAAATATTTACAACTTAGGTTAAATTTTTACTTCTATTTTTGTTTGTTTTTGTTGTTCTACCTTAATCCTTAGGAGACCTTGTCTAATATCCAAGCTCCTCAAATCTTCGCTGAACAAAATGTACCATTACTGAATGCCATAGAGAGGCACTTTGTTTCCATGGAAGGTTGAAACATGATGTTTCAGAAATCAAAACCACATAACACAGCAAGTAGTCATACACTCTCAGCTGTTGCAGGTCTTTTCTTTCAGGAGGTCATGGCTTTGAACACTCAAAGGCAAAAGCAAGATGCCTGCTGGGGTGACCACATGGAGAAAGGCTAGGTACGTAGAAACCGTGGCGTGAACTGCCCACCTAACCCCAGTTATTCATAAGAGGAATAAAGGCTGTGTGCACTGCCACATCAAGGATGATTCCATTTCAGATCCGGGGCCAGCCCGACCACTGGAGGTCTCTATCTGGTCAGGTGTCTAGGCAACAAAACTGGCAGGTGGCTCACAAAGTCTGGGGGAGGGAAGACTTATTGTTTAACCCACATTCTCGGCCCAGATCGAGAAACAGAGCACAACCGAGGTTATCCGGTCAGCCCTGGGAGTGCTGGTGCCTGCTTCCCCTTCACTCAATCTTTCCAGGCTCCTGTTCTGATAGGCATCAAAGCCAGGGAAAGCGCATTTGAAAACGAAAGCTCTATCACATTCCACGCTTCTTTTGAAACATCAAAAAGTCACATAAAGAAGCGGTAGGAGGAGAAAACGCTGACAAGGAGCAGGACAGTGCCTGTTACGACAGCAGAAACAGCTGGAGGCGAGCCGATGTGAGGTCTATGAAAAGGCGGGCGAGAGAACCAGAAATCGGCTGCTGACAAGAAGAAACAGCCCACAGCTGTGTCATGCTCATAAAAAGTTAATTTCAACTTTCTGACACTCTTCGTGGTACTTTACAGCTCAGTGGCGCCAAGGCCGGCCACTGTGCGGCATCGCCTGTGGAGGTGGGGCTGTTTACAAGCTCTCTGAATCCAGATAGAATCTGAGAAACCGATTTTATTCCTGGGAGGTGTCTGTGGGGATAAGGACATTTGTGATCAGGCTGGACAGTCCACCCTAGTGTCCTTGCACATGTGAGCTTCTGCCTTAAAATAAGTCCTGGGACGCAGACACGGGGGGGGGGGGGGGGTCAGGAGCTTTTCCTTGGCCATAGTTCATGCCATCACTGCCAAAATCAAGGGGATAAACAACATTTCACTGAAATTAAAAAATAGTATCTTAAATTTGTTGATAAATCTGTGGTCACCCTCATGACCTACTTCCTTCAGCCTGGAACAGACAACCTACAAAACTTTATAAAAAGGCATGTCACTTAAGTTTTCCACCATGTTATTTCCTGAGACCATAAATCCAAGCTGTATGTATACACAGAAGCTGCCTCCAGGAATCTCGTACTTGGTGGTACTTATTAAATACAAGTAGAAAGCAAAACCCCAATAATTCCTCACAGGCGCATCTTCTCGGTGCTCTTGTGCCCTGACTTCAGAAAAAGTCACAGTGACTAGTTCACTTTATAAAGTAGGATAAGCATTCCATTGCTTTCAAAAACCATGTGATTTAGCAGTGCTGTGTGTGTGAAATGTTAAATCCTGCAGGCCAACCTCATCTTTGCCACTGACTGTTTAATTGTAAGCAAAATATTTACCTCCCCCACAAGCCACAATCTCTTGATATGTAAAATGAGATATAATAAAGGCTTCCCTGCCATTTTTACCTTACAAGGATGTGTTGGGGAACATATGTGAAAACTCTTGCCAAAAAGCATAGGAAAGTATGCTATTATTAGACTTAGCAACATAGTGCAGTGTCTGACACTAAATACCTTCAACATACTTACTGAATTAATGGAAAATTTAATTTCTCATGATACTAAAGAAAATTTATTATATGATGACTTCAAAACAAATATTTTAATTAAATGTGCTTTATGGTTATGATTACAATATCCTTAGTATTCCATTGCATATCCCTGAAGATATTGATTATATTTGTTTTAATATCTTCTTTTTGCTATATTAACTCTATTTCTTTGGATATTAGCTCTTCTGATCCCTTGATTTAGAGTCTCAGTTTCATTGAGGTGCTTGTCTTTCAATGTCTGGTGAGTCTGTCCTGTTTAAGTACCTTTGTTTTTGGGAATGCCAATTCTATGGGCTTTCCATTCCAGCCTCCTTGCTGGACACATCAACAGATTCCTTTCTGTAAAGATGAGTCCCAGACCACCCTGGTCTTGGTAACCAGAGAGGACAATGCTCTGCCTCTGTGGACCCAGCCCCCACAGTGACTTCATCTGCTGTGGGCATATAACTTCACAACCCATTCTGGAAAAACCAAGGCTCGGGGAAGCGGCAACCAGCCCTGCTGTTTCCATTGATGCTACAGGCCAGCTGCCCCAAGGGCCCCCATTCCTGCTGCTCTCGGGGGAGCATGAGCTGAGCAGAGAGGACCAGCAAACAGCTCCATGCACAGCTGGTGTTTCTCTTGGAATCCACGTGTTTCCTGTTTTTCAGAAAGTTTCCACTTCTTGTCCTCCAATAAGAATTGTTCTTGTATTTGATTCCATGACATGAGGGAGATGGTAAGGATCGTATAGACAGAAGAAATAATCTGGGAAAAGTTCCTCTGCAATTGGTTTGCTTATCACTCCATCTGTCCAATAACCCACCCATTTATTACACAAGCAACACATGCTTTTCGGTGAGAAATTCAAATAGCAGAATAAGTGTCTGAAGAAAAATGAGTCACCTTCCCAGCCTAGTGTCTCCGAGTAACTCCCCAGAGATAACCACAGTCAACAGCTTCTTGTATGCCTTTCCAGAACTTTCCCACGCAAATGCGTGTCTATAATTGCTGGTAAGTGCCTTCATTTTAACTTAAATATTCATCTTGAAGATCTGTCCAAATCAACACATGTAGATACACTGTTTTTAATGGCTATATAACAATTTGTTACATGGCTGCATTACAATATTTTAGTATCTTATTGATGGACATAGAGGTTGTTTCCTGCTATTGTTGCTGTGACTAGTACAAGTAATCCTGCAATGAATTATTTGTGTCCAGATCTCTCTCCATAGCTGGGAAAATAAAACCAGAAGATAAATTCCTAGAAGTGGGACTTACAAGGTTTGCACATTTGACATTTGGATAACATTGCCCAGATGCATTTCAAAGAGGTTGTGCCAATGTTTACCATTTCTGCATTGGACACGTGGCTCTGTAGCCTCACACCCTCATCAGCTGTGAATTTCAAAACTTTTAAATGATTGGTGGAGATTGTCTTATGGTCTGAATTCGCATTTCTTTCATTACAGATGAGACTTTGTCTATTTTGTGAGATCTGTTTGCCTTTTTCTTGTTGACATATAAGAACCTCGTATATATATTTTGAAGATAGAGTAGCATATAAGTTGCAGTTGTGGTAAAAACTGGTACAACCTCTTTGGAATACAATTGGACACGTACAGATGTTTTTCAATTTTGTCTTTTGCTTTTAATTATGGTATTTTTCCATAGAGGAGCTTTACTATTTTAGAGAAAAATTAATCCCTATCACTCTCACTTTTAAATGTCTACTTAGGTTGTTTCTTCCTTGAGAAGGTCTTATTCATACCGAGGTTACTTAAAAGTTTTTTCTATGATGCCTTATACATTTTTTATAGTTTTTCATTTTCTCTTTCAAGCACAGAGATCCCACTTTTTCCCTAAGTGGCTAAAAAGTTGTCTCCACGCCATTTATTAAATGATCTGTCTTTCTTCACTGATTTGAAATGCCACCTTTATCATATACTAAATTCTCTGAAGTATTTGGAGCTACTTAAGATTCTATTCTGTTTCATTGATCTGTCTGCCTATGCAGATCTTTGAGAAGTGAATACATTTACGGAACCATAAGTTTGCATCTGTGGGTACATTTCCAGGCTTTAGTTATTTGTATTCCACAGTATGTTTATTTGTCACTGTGTTCCTCTGGTTTGACTTCCTCAAGGGCAAAGATTATGAATTCTCCTCAATCTGTAATTCCCTAAAACACTAGTCTCTGCCAAGTTTGATATTTTAGAAACTGAAATGTGTCTTCAGGTAGAATCGATGATGGTCTGAAGTGTTTTAGGCAAATGAAGTGCCAACTCAAAACATTTGACTCCTAAACAGAACAGAAAACACTATAACAATTAATTCTTTTTCTTAAAGGGAGTTTTAAAATGCAAATACTTGTTGCATGGTACTGAGACTCAGTGTCTTGTATTGTTCCTTGGTCCAGGTTCTGAGGTAAAGGCAACATGCACCAACGTTGAGAGAGCCAATAGTGCATAGTCCTTCTCATTTAATACCACCAAGGAGCCTAGGAAATTGCTATCATCAATCTCACTTTCCAAAGAGGAAATAGAGGTTCAGAGAAGTTAACTTGCCCAGTTCGTTAGTGACAAAACTTGGATTCAGACCCAAGACAGTCTGATTCTTAATATGTCTGATGCAAAGCTCAGTTACTTGATGTGATACATAGTTTCAAAATGTTCTTCTGCTAGCCTGTGCTGTCTCTCAGAAACACAGTTCCCGGAGCAGGCATGCAAAATAATTTCCACTTCCTTGCCAACTCTGCCCTGGCTGCCTTGAGCGCTGAGTGGAGAATAATTTCTAGCTGCAGCTACACTCAGCGGGAAAGGGGCCATGATAAATGACCGATGTCTGCCACGGCAGTTGGAGACAGGAACAGTAGTGTGGGACACTATATTTGTCACCACTGCCCGAAGCACAACATTGGGGACCAAAGAAACATTTTACCAACTTCACAGTTGTATTTAGAAAAAAAGCAACCTAAAAATCGATCAGTCAATAAAATTTCACTCCCTATATAAAACCTATTTATTTAAAAATAAATTTTGAAAAATATAGTGAATAGAAGAGAGCATTATATACAGAATCCAAAGTAGACTAGACCTGCCACCTTGACATACTAACTGTTCAGCTTCGTTTTGTAATGGCCAACTTGGCTCTGCCAGTCACAGGAAGGTCCACATGACCCTCTACCTGCTTCACCATGGCCATTGCCTCAAACCAGTTTTCCCCAGCCAAAGAGACTAAGAAATCCTAGGCTGGTAGGTAAATGGCAGAGCATCTAATCTGCCTTGTTTACCACTCCATTCTAGAACAATATATCAAACCAAGAAACTGAGTTTTGAATCAAGCTCTCCTCGGATTCACCAGTTCTAAGAAGTGAGCCTCTGGGTTTCTGTGGTAATCAACAGCTCCCAGACCAGCATACAACCTCTCTGGCACAACCATGGTGGGTGGCCGCTCAGCTCCTCCTCCTCCTCCTTTCCCTCAAAGAGCTGCAATTTCATAGGTACCCAGTTATCCCCTCCCCCTCCCCCCTCCCGATTCATGTGGCTCAGGAAAGGCTAGCCCCAGACCGGCTCCTGGAAGGCCCCAGGCAATCCCATGCCCTTGGCAGTGACCGGATTAGCAGGGGGCATGGGACTGCGTTCAGAGTCTGGGATGCAGGCAGAGGTTTGCTCTAAGCACCTGAGGAAGCTCTTCCATGTTCCTCTGGGGCAGCACCAGAGAACAGCTCTTTACCTCTGGCCAGTGTTCTGTGCTGATAGGAGATCCAAGCTAGTGCAGCCACCTCTCTGCCAGCCATCACTCAGAGGCGGGCAGAGACAAAAGAATCACAGGGAAATGGACCAGGACTCAGCCCCGATGACCACAGGACATCTGAACACGCAGTTATAGAGTCAGTAAATGTGTTTAAGTTGTGAGCTATTAATTGCCTCCAATAGCTTCTTAGATGCCCTCATGCATCCTCTCCCACAAGTGTCGGAGGTGGTCACCCTCTAGACTCCAGACTGTGTCTCCCGGAAGCAACTTGTCTCCTTGAAGGACAGTGTAGGAGTTAACAGCACAGGTTCAAACCTTGATCCTGGCTCTTCTTTCCTGTGTGACCTCAGGCGAATCACTTAAACTCTCCATGCCTTAGTTTCTTCATCTGTAAAGTGGGGACAATAGTCACATCCCAGAGTTGTAAGAGAATACATGAGATAAATCATGAAAAGTGCTTAGAACTGGTCCCGGCATGCAATTGCCATCATTAGTACATGAATCGTGTCCGTTCCTGCAGCCTCATGTCCTTCTCCCCAACAGCAGGACTCCGACTCCACACGCCCTATGCTACTTGGACCACCACTTACAGCCTCCAGTCCTGAATCCAGCCCATGGGTCTCTCTAGCCACTGCACCCAAGCCCTTCCAAGCTTGGACTCACCCTTTTCACAACCAGCTGCAGTCATTGGGATTCTCCCATCCAGGAACCCCAGAGCTGATGTAGCTCATATAAGCACGTAACTAAAGCAATACAAGTCAAGAGCTACAAGCATGCTTATAGCTTTTAATCAGTTTCTCTTGCCCTAGCGCCACTTCCTAAGGGCTTGTTCTTGGGGGTTCACGTGCACAGAAAAATGAATTACTAATTACTAGTCGCACCTGGCTTTGTTGCTCTAGGACAGCCATCTTGTGACAGTGGCCCTCCCTTCCCGCTGGCCCAGCTGTTTCATTGGTCTGCTACTCCTTTTCTTTCTCTTTGCTCTGGGGCTGCTCTGAGCTGCCTTGCTGACTTTCAAAAGGAGCCTAATGGAGAAAACTTTCGAATACATCTTTCAAACATCTTTCCTCCTAGAAAATGAAGTTGGATGGTGCTTACACCAGTGAACGTGGCACTGGAGTAGACGGGACAACTGCTTGAAAAGCCCACACCGGTGGCTGTTTTCCAAACCCTGGCTCCAGCAGCCTGCCCGCGCTGTTCCGGCAGCTTCCCTGGGAAAGGCGCCATCTTCAGCTATCATTTTCTGCTTATAAAAGGGTAGTGAGAGAGCAGGATCATTCGACTCTATAAACACTTGAATGCATGAGAAATGCAAAGCAATGAGCTATTTTACGGGGCTGCTGGAGACGAGAGTGGAGAGAGGAGAAAAGAAATTGTATCTTAAAACTCCAGTGCGTCCCATTCTTACATGATGTCTAAAGAGACAGGAATTCAAGTCGAGCATTTGAATGTTAAAACAAAGTAGACAATGCAATGAGCTTTCCAGCAAAATAGCTGCTATACACACACTGAATGGAAAAGGGAAGAAAAAGGAGAAAGAGAAAATAAGACACAGGGGGAAAGAGAGAGAAGGATTGTCTAGGGAGGGTGCAATTAAGATTCCTGTAGTTGTACGTGAAAAATAATTACGTTCCAAAAAGAGAGTTCAAATGAAGGAAAGAGGACAAAGGCAGGCTGAACTTCAGAATCCATGATTCCCTGACAGAATATTTCTGCATCTAATTCCCTCACTTTCAGATGGCAAATTCAATGCATTAGAATCTCAAAAAATGATTCACAGAGCCAAAGAAGCAACCCGAGAGAGTTTGAACTCCCTGGTTCAAACCCAAGAATATTATTTTCATATTTTTCTTCAGCTGCTCCACAGTTCCAAGACAAATTAATAGGAAGCCAATGAGATTTCAATTGTGGGCTGTATTGTTCTTTCTTAATGTGGTCTGTATAACCTTTCCTCACCTGCACAGATACAGAGAAGGCTGTTTTGATGTGTTTTTTAAATGTTCTATTTTTCTCTGAAATGGAACGCTCCTGAGAACCCAGAGTGGTAAAGAACTTGGAGCAAGCAACAAAAGCTGCTTTTTGCACTGTTGCTCCATGACACTGCATGGCTCAATCTGCCCAGCAGTAATGGCCGCTGAAACTATCCTGGCCCACCAGCCCTTGGACAGGAAGAAAAACTAACTGTGAGAACACGGATTTTATTAAAAATCAAAAGCGCGCTGACAGGATGCTCTCTGAACTCACCTAGGAGACTCTTAGAGTCATTGGATATAAAAATACTCTGAGAAAAATTTAATCTAAGCCTCAGGGAATTGTTTTAAAAATACACACATGCTCACACAGCAGGGTGAATTTCATACAGGTACAAGAAAGACTGCAGGAAAAGTGGGTTTAAAGACTCTATACCACAGCCATCAAACACCTAATGCGTTATTAAGTTTAATAAATTCCTAATAAGCATAATTGAGCCTGAAAGCACAGAGTAGAAAAATGAGCAAAATAAGCAAGGAATCATTTTAAGGCTGAAGGATAATATTTTTCTAAATCAGCCTTAGAACTATGGTGTATATATAGGCACATGAAGCAAGTGTGATTATGCTAAACAGTAATTCCTCAAGCATCTGATCCCCAAATGTTTGCTGATCATGGCACATTTTCACAGACACTGAAAACATGACTTCTTTAAGAAGAGTATGACTGTGTTTGTGAACTGTGTCCCCTTTCTGTTTTCTTACCCAAGCTGATACGCAGAAGGCGTCTTGAGGCCAATAAGTCTCTGAACTAAAGATTTATCACTTTCAGCAAATCATGTATAACATTTTCAGGTTTCCATTTTCAACTAATTTTTAGATACTCAAATACGACACAATCTAATATTCAAATAAGTGGACCAGCGGCTGTACAGAAAGACAGTGCTGCTGAAAGAGAGCTGCTGTCAGGCACATAGCGTCACTACGCAACAGCCTAATTTTTGTCACCTGATACACAAAAGTCCAAATTTAATGAATAAAAGGTGATTTAGAAGGATCAAGGTATAAGGTACGATAAGGGTGGTCCGTATGGAAGTTGAACTTAGAGACATCTCTATACCAAGCCAGGCACACATGCCGTGCAGTCATAATTAGCAAAAGAGCCTTTCATCATAGAAGTATCCTGGGACCCAGCATTCCAAGCCTGGCCCTTTCGGGGTAGGAAAGCCAGGGGTCTGAGCCTCTGAGTGACACCCAGGAGCCATTATCATACTAGCTGCCATAACACAGTTCCACCCAACAGGTTAAGGAAGACGAGATGCTTAGTCTTCTACCCAGCATCCAGGGATGAGAGAATGGGGACCAAGTGTTGGTGCCATTTCTCGCCTCTCCTTCGTATCCAGACTTTTTTACCCATGTGGACTAGAGAGAACTTACATAGGCTGTGCATTTTTTAAGGTAGCCCAAAGCCATTCTGTACTCCCTAAAATGAAGGATGATTAAGTAAAATAACTCATAAAAAGAACATACTATTATTCAAAGACACAGAAAACACTCAATGTGGGTTACTGAATAAATAAGCTAGTACTACTTCTAACAGGTGACCAAAAATACATGTCCTGGTAAGAGAAAAAAATTCATCTAACTAGAGCTTGATACATCTATCACCTATCACTAAGGTAATGGAATAATCAAGAATAATTTTAAACCCACATTAGAATTTAAGAATAAATTCCTATAAAATACATCAAAGTGGATGTGATCACTGAATACAGGAATTTAAAATGTCCTGTGGAATGCACAATTTAATTTCTGATAAATCAATTACCCATCTTTCTCATATTTTTTGTTTGGTTTTTGAAAACACTAATTTTTCATATCATTTATGTTTATTTCATTAATCAAACCTGCTTTAGCAGAAATGGTTAGTTATGAAGCTATGATTTTGTCTGTGTCTTTCAATCAGCTATGGAATAATATCTTTAAAGTCAATGAAATACAAATTTTCTCTCCGAGAAATAAATGAACATCACCTTAATTGTTTTCTAAACTCATCAATATTTTTCCAAATCCAATTAGTCTCTTAGTAGTCACGTTTTCCATTTTCCAGTTTTCAAAGAGTATTTGTGAGATATTTTTCTGTTTTATTTAAAGGGGGCTGAATTGAGTTGAAAATACAGCAATCATTGCTGCATTCCATGTACATCACCTTCTCACAATGCCATAAATAAAATGTAAAAATCAATAATAATTTTATATATGATTGCTGGTTCAATGTCACTTTGTATGAAGGACTCTCTTTGTATGAATTCTAACGTTCTTCTTCTTTGTTTTCCTTGAGAAAATTAGCCAGTAAGTTTGCAGCACTTTATCCTCAATCAGATGAAAGTTACTCGGGTTCTTTAAAAATAATTGGAATTGAGGGGAGGACACAGAACCATATTCTACCTCAGTTCCTCTTCAATGTTGGATTCTAGGCAAAATTAACTCGCTAAACATCATATGTTATTTTTAAGACAATGAGTGATTGACATTTTAATAACTAATGTTTATTATTTATTACTAAATTCTCAAAATATATAAACTAGTTAATTTATTCCATAGTATCTACATTTATGGTAAAAGAATAAGAACATTACCATCTACAAGGAATGCTACACACTGACCGTTTTAGAACATCAGCGGCACACCTCAGAGCCAGTACTACATCATGCCTTTCCAAGCAACCCCCAAAATCTCAGTGTCCTGAGACCACAGAGCTTTGTATATGGCTCATGCTAGGTGTCCAGCACAGACCAGCAGGGCCCTCTGCTCCTCATAACCTCTCAGGGACCCAGGCTGCTGGTTGCCCCCTCTGAGCTCATGCATAAACACTCAGTGAAGCAGAACGGAGCAAAAGCTTAATTTATCCAGCATGCAGCACTCAAGAGTCTTCCCACAAGTCACAAACATCACTCCCTCCCACACTTCATTAGCCAAAGCAAGTCCATGGATCACCCAAGTGTACGTGGGCAGGAAGTTCGAGTCGTCCGCATGCTAAGGATAACCAGGCCTATCAGGTGGCAGCAAGGGAAGGAGTGGGAAGGCAGGAGTTTTAACAGCTGGCACAACAAATGCCCAAGCCCCTTTCAATGACATTCACCGGGTTCCTTTCTAATTCAAACCCTGGATTACAGTGGGGAGTAGAGTAAGAGTTATATCGTCTCTCCTGGCAGCACCTCCTTATGAATGCAAATATGCACCTTAAAGTGACCCTTTCCTCCTCTTGGTGTTTGTGCAATATTGCAAAACATGAACCTGTTTAGCTTCGAAATGTCCCAGAAAAGTTAGAAGGAGCTTAGTAGAGACTTGAGAGGATTAAATGAAAAACACAGGGTCCCTAATCTTCAGGTAGACACTGCTTTCTTAGTGGTTTCATGCATCATCTTATACAATCTGCACAGCAACTGTATGAAGTATGTAGATACTATGACCAACCCCAAGTTTTGAATGAAGAAGGTTAAGATCACAGAGCTCACTGTGAAAGAGGGAGGATTCTGTCCCAGCTGTGGACTCCAGAGCCACATGCCCAACCAACGCAGAGTAGTGAATAACACTGGTAAAATGTTTTATTACAAATGCCATTTAAACTTCTGTGTTTATATAAATGCCAGCTTAGAATCATAATTCAGAGAAAGGGGTTCCAAAGCATCTCTCCAGCACATAACCCCATAAAAAAATGCACTAGCTTTTAACCTTGTCAGATTCCTTCCGTCCATCAGATGGCAGGACACGTAAAGAGCATTTTTGGAGGCACTCTCTAAACTTTGCATGGCTCCAGGTTAATAAAAAAAAAAATTTTTAATATTACCATGAGTAAGAGTAAAGTTTATAAGGAGTATGTTGGGAACACAACCACCTTCCTAGCTGCCACATTTTGTAACCGAGGAATAATGGTCACAGAGACCACGGGATGCTGTGCAGCCCGGGAGCTGCACAGCACACCATGTGTGTGACCACATGTTGAGAACCAGTGCTTGCTGTGGGGAATCTGCTTTCTCCTACATGCCTATTCGAAGGTGCCACATTCTGACAGGGAGTCCTACTTTGGTTCGGGTTTTCCAAATATCCTTGAACAATCCAATAGCTTGAATTCTTTTCCAAACTGATAGTAGAGAATGTTGTCACACTGACATGAGAAGCATTATAAAACCCAGCCTTAGATAAGCACATCTCATGTTGTCATTTTGTTTGCTAGAACAGTCAGCGTCTGGGTCTGCGTGGGTAAATTATAGTAATTGAACTGAGAACATGCAAAAGCAGTTTAATTTAAGGAATTATATTTACTTGAGTATAGGATAACAGCTATTCAACTTAACTGTTTTTAAGACTTCACAGAGACGGATGAGGCTACATTATAGACTTTGTGTGTTTACTGACATCTATGGGGAAAAATCATATTTTTAAGAATGCAAGAAAGAAACACCACCTCAATTTATCAACTTCAACAGCTTCCTACCCTCATCTCCAGAAAGCTGCTGGCTTATTCTGAAACTGGAAAAGCCAGCGTTTGTGCTGCCTGTCACTACCAGAACCAATAAGGAGAGACAAGGATAGACCTTTTAAGAGCATTTTTTCTGATGTTCAGGGATATGGGTAGATGGCAGATTGCGTACGCTAAAGAATATCTAACATTTCCTTTTGAGATGACCTTTTTCATAAGGAGAAAAAAGCATAGGTAAAAGATTTGGAATTCAGGGGGACAAAAGTGTAGGTAAGGGGTTTAGAACTCAGGGAAACAGTTAATCGGATAAAAGCTGCAGCCCAGCAATTTTCCTAGCATCTTTTGGGTGATTCTTGATCTATGTCCTGGGAGGTGGATGTGTCTCCCTGGAGCACAATGACTCGGGTACCATCTTGACGGCTTGCAGTCCTCCTGGGGCACAGAGGTCGAATTGCTTGTGGCCTCCTGACATCAAGGTGGGTCATGCCTTCAGTTCTTGGAACAGTAGCTTTTTACATGCATTCATTACTAAACTTATTAACTATAACTTAAAGCTAAACATTTTCCAACTCTTGAGGCCCCCATCATTTCCTCTCCTTCCACGGGACCCTCTCCACTACTGCCATCATTTCTCCCTGTTGTTTTAACCAGTGTTTCCATTCTCCGGCCCACTCTAGTGTCAGCAGGCTGCTGTTGACCTTGAGAAGCACTTTGCTGCAAACCCCTCCGAGCCGCTTTCTGCAGAGAATTGCTCCCTTTGAAGCCTGGCCCCTGTGGTCTTGGCGTTAGCGGCTTCAGTGGAGAAATAAAGAGGCCTGCCTTAGGTAAGAATTTTAGCAATGCCTTTTCAAACGGTATTTGTACACTTGAGTTATCATCACAGAGTCTCTACTGACCTATGAGATTTGCGGCTTTATAAAGGTTGTGGCGGATGCTGAGAATATTCATCAATCCATTTCTTCTTTTGAAACAGACCCCTAAAGGAATGACTTGTGGGCAAATATTGATTTCTCTTCTCAAAGATCAATGGTTAAGTATGAAAGGACACCTACACATGAAATCGAAAGGTTTACATCGTCAAACCGAGACAGAAGGCAGAGAAGGAAGACTAGGCTTTTCTCCCTGGGAACACAAGCACTGAGGAACAAGTCAGAAACGCAAGGCCTGCGGCACTTCCTATGTGTCTTTGCAGGATGCTGAAGGTAAATAAACAAGCAATTCAGGGCTGCGCATCTTATGTGCATAAGAATCACCAGGGATCTTGTTCAAATGTAGGTCCTGATTCACTAGGTTGGACCGTGGGACTCTGCATTTCTGATGAGCCTCCTGACCGATGCAGATTCCACTGCTCCACAGACCATGCTTTCAGTGACAAGTACTTAGGTTCCTTGCTAGTAGCAGCAAATGGCCAAGGTGTCCTGTAACAGCCATTGCCTGAGCTCCTTACAGCAAAAAAAAAAAAAAAAAAAGGCAAAAGCAGGCACTGATGCCACCCACATCTGCATCGCCTGCCTCAGAGAAGCCCCCAGTGGCACTCTTGGTCCATAAAAAAGTTACATCCACCTGGAAAAGGGATTGAGTGAGGCAACGGGGTGGGTGCAGGAGCGCCGCAATCCCTCTCCTGAGCCTTGGGGCCCTCGGTTTGGTTTTCACATTACCAGCCTCAGTGAGGTGGAACAGAGGATCTCAAAGGGATAAGCCAAAAGGCAATTGTGAGTATATTGGGGTCACCGGCACCTTTCCCATCAGTATTTTCCATTTCTCCAAAGCCATATGGAGCAGTTCATCTAAGTTAGCTGATTTCTTAAGAGAAAATGAACAAGATGTGCTCCCAAGTGGTGAGTGTAGTGAAAGGTAAAAATGATAGCTTCTTTTATCCCGAAGCCCCCTAAAGGTTCACAGATCTTACTATTATCATAAAAACAAATGATAAAAGGGATTTAGTTCAGTCAGAAATCATCCCGCTATTGGTGATGTAGAGACACTTAAAACGCAGTGCCTTCCAGCCTCCCACACCTTCTAGCCTTCAGTATTGGGATAAAAGTCCAATACAATCCTATGTTCCTAAGAATCTGATCTGAAGAGCTGGCTGTTTTAACAGAGAGCATGGCCAAAGAGTTAGATAAAGAGGAATTTCGGGTCCAAGACTAAAAATAGTAGGGTTACGCTTACATGGGTTTGTTCCTTCAGAGAATGCGCCACTGATCTTACAGAAATTCTTCCAGGTGAGTTCCTTGCTCTGGCCAACAAGTTGCCATCTAAAAAATAATAAGGTATTTCTAAGCTCATCGTGGTCTCTAGTTGAGTCAGAGACTTCGGCCAAATTTACAAAGAAACAGTTTTCACTGACTTTCCCAAGACATACCAATATTATAAGTAAAAATGGAAAGACATGAAAGCCAAGAATAACTACCAAATCTACGATGGTAGAGGCCCGCGTTGGGGACTACTTAAAAGGAAGGGCCGACAGAACCTGGTTTGGTTTATAAAATTACTCCCAAGGCAAGGACAATCTAATTGGTGACCTGAAGAATTGTCTATTCTATGAAATAAAACGATTCAAGGGTCTTTTCTTCTCAGTCCCCAAATATCTTTTGCCTAAAATTCTATATCAGACACCTCATTCCTAGTAATACATCCATGGGAAGTAACACATTAAATTGATTCTGATTCCCTGATAGTTGCATTGATTTGATTTTTGCGGGGAGGAAAAATAATTTTCTTTCTATCTAAGTTCCTCCAGCTGGTCTAATATTCATGTTGATGTGAGACAGATTCACAGGAGAAAATAATGAAATTTGTTACACATGTAGGAATAGCCAGTTGAGGCTTATTTGCCTTTCTGACCTAAGAAGGAGGAGGCAGGGGTCTGGAACTTCAAAGGGAAAGTGGGCAATTCACAGGTAGATGAGAAAGAGCAAGCTTAGTAACCAAGTTTTTGCCTCCCAGAAATAACCACAGAGCAGAAAATCAACAAACAGGCTTCATGAGATTCCTCACCTATCTGCCACACTTAGTGCATATTATGTAAGGCGATCTCCCTTCCCAGACCAGGTTGTTCTGAATTCTTTTCAGGAGCATAAAGAGAAGATCAAAGGCTCTCCCTGAGTCTCTTGTTTTCTTAAAAATCACTGGTTTAAAATGATATCCCCAAACAGCATCGTTTGGGTAGCAAACCCTGCTCATTATCCAGCCAGGAATAGATTTTGTTTTCATGAAGGGAGTGAGAACAGGAGCAAAGCCAACTCAGGACTGATTAGCAAGCTGTACAGGGGCGATGATAAGGGCATTCAGCTATCTGGTGCCTGAACACTGCACTGGGCCTTTGCTAAAGGCAACCTTAACATTCTTTATATTTTTTGCCTATCGTGGGACAAAAGTAATCACAGAACGACAGGCGAAAGCTGGTGCTTCGCCCCTCAAGCAGGGACCCAAAGGGTGGCTCTTTTCAATTAGAAACACAAAGTGATTGACATCTGGTTTTTGGCAACATTTGGGTAAAACAACCTAACTGAATGCTGTTCCCCTTCACTGTAAAGTACAGTATTGATTAACAGACAGGAAATGAGGTTCCTCATACCCAGGATTACCTATATACACTAAGGAAATACGTTTTCCCCTCTGGCGCGACAGCATTTCAGGTATTCAACCGCTGTTTTCATCTCCCCTGTAAAAATGGCTGTGATTCCCTGGCATGCGAGTTATCTAGTCGAAACCTGTCAGGAGCTGCTAGAGGCTGGAAAGTATGCATGTTGCTTTTTATGTAAATGGAAAGTAAAGGTGTGGGAGAACGGGTGCCACAGACGATGCTGTCACAGAAAAATGACTTTAAACGGGTGCTCCTGGTCCTCTGAGCCTGTTTTTCTGCTTCCCTATGTTGCTCCCCACCTCAGGAGTCCTTGATGTCACTTGGAACATCCTGAGCATGATGTTCAAACCAAATATATGTCGACAAGTGTGGAACAAATGCCTCTGCGTACTACAGAGAGGGGCCTGAGATGTTCCCTGTGCAGCCAGGACTTTCTAGGGAACAGCTTGACGCAGAAGATAATTCTGTTTCTCAGCGTCTGAAGTGTACCATGGGCCCAGCCACTAACGGATCTGGGTTTGGCCACAGGGCCTCCTCTGGGGTGCAAGCCCTGCCTGCGGGGATCGGATTGACCTTTGCTTCCCCATTGCTGTTGATCTTGCTGCATATGGATCTGTTCTTCCGGAAAGAGAAGAGCCTAAGGGTTAGGCACTTAGAACAGATGCAATGAAAAGAGAAATAAATTTGTACTTCTTCAGGTAACTGACTGGCTGAAGTCTTCCCAAGGCTTCAGAATCATTCATTCACATCTAGTACACACACACATATCACCTTGAACCTTTCTAGACGCAGGGGATAGAATAAGCAAGACAAAGCCTCCTGCATCTCACACTGTAGCAGAGATAGACAATAAGGAAACCACAAAAATCCTGTGTATATGGAACGCGGTGTTGTGTAGTAATAAGAGCGGTGAGTTAAAATGAGGCTGGGTGAGGGGATCAAGGTGAAGGTCGAGTGCATACCACAATAGGCCTGGTGTCCGAGCAGATGGTATCAGAATGAAGACTGTATGAAATGGGGGAGCCAACCTTACAGCTATCTGGGGGCAGAGCTTTCCAAGCCGAGGGAATAACATGTCCAAAGGCCCTGAGGTGGGCAGCAAGCTTGATATTTTTGAAGAACATGAAGAGCCAGTGTGGGAGAGCTGAGAGTGATAGGAGGGGAGATTTTGTGGACAGGAAGCAGGAAGATCCAGACCATGGAAAGGAGCTGGGTTTTTATTCTGAGGGAATAAACCCACAGGAGAACTCGGACAGAAAAGTGACTTACATGACCTGATTTACATTTTAATCAGATAACTCTAGAGCTCTTGACTTGGGGAATGGGCAAGATTAGGAGCAGAGAAGCCAATCAAGAGGCTAAGTGGGGGTCTGGGACTGGAAAAGTAATGAACATGGTGCAACTGACTAAGTTCTAGATATACTTGGAGGGTGGAGATGATTTTCTGATATAATAAATGTGAGGTCAGTGGGATAGAGAGGCATCAAGGATTCCTCCCAGTTTTCTTCTTCCTGAGCCACGTAGTGGGTGGTGGTGCTGTTGACTAAAACCAGAGAAAGGAACGGCTGGGAAAAAGAGACCCCAGAATTCTAATTTGAAAATGCTCTCCAGACGTCCAAGTGGAGATGCTCAGGATGGAATCAGACATGCAAGTCTGGAGCCCAGGAAAAATGAAAGGGCTGAAGAGGTAAATTTAGAACCACCTCGATGTCGATGATATTTAAAGCGATGACAGTGAATGAGATCACGGAGGGACAGAGCCCAGAAAAAGGAGAGAAAAGTGCCAAGGGGCCAGGCCCGAGAATAACTCCCCAATTCTACAGGGCAGAGAGAGAAGGAGCCGTCAGAAAACAATGGGAGGGCACAGCCACTGCATAGGATGAAAGCGAAGGAGGAACAGAGTGGCCCAGCCGCGTGGAAACTGTGCTTCCAGAGGACGGAAGTGAACAACTGGGTCAAGTGCTCCTGACAAGCCAAGTAAGACCAAGATGAAGAAGTGCCCATAGGCTACGGCACAACGCAGAACACTAAGAGCCAACCAGAAGGGCTTCGGTGGAGCGTTGGGAACAAACGCCTGAGTGGAATGAGTCACTGAATGACTATAAAACATAAAACCCCTCTTTCAAGGAGAGCAAAAGGGATGTGAAATCTGGTCTCGGGAGATTGTTAGAAGACCTTTGAATGCTCGCAGGACTGACTGTACGTATAGAGAAGGAGAACGTGATGCCCAAGAAAGAAATGCATCATTGCAGGAGCCAAGCCCATGAGTAGGCAAGACAGGACGGGAGTGCATGAGTGTACAGCTGGGCTTTGAAGAAACAGGACTGCCCATCCACTGTCTCAAAAGGGAAGCCATGTGCATGAATCCAGGGACAGCGGGATTTGTGATGGTGGGAGGTGGCAGAAATTCCCATGTTGGTCTTCCTTTTCCTTCTGCAATAACAGACAAGGTCATCAGGTGCAGGTGAAGGGAACGGGTCTCAAAAGCGAGAGGAGCAAGAGATGGAGAGAAGGTGCCTCAGAGACAGGTGGGGTGAGCTGCCTGGGGACACTAACAGCTGTGCACAGCACCTGCTTGAGATTTGTGGCCTCAGGTTAAATGACTCTCTGCTTCTCACTGCTTCTCTAGTGTGGCCAAAGGAAACTTGGGATATCATCTTTATAGTCTCAGGCTTTTTTTTTTTTTTTAAGCTGGAGAAAATAAAGCTAAATAGAATAGAAATCATATTATAATAGGCAAAAATGCATGAGTGGAAGAATGCTTAAAACCAAACTTTCTAACCCCACTTTAAAATCATAATAGTCTTTATTCTCATTTTCTTCACTATATAAATTGTCCCTATTTAGGCATAGATGGTCACTTTTTTTGTTCAAAGAGCACAGTACCATCAGAAGACCTATTTCTAACCTCTGTCATTAGAAAATTGGATAATCCTGAGTGATTATTTAGTCTCACTCTAAAAAAAAGTAGGTTATCACCCCAATATCTTTTTTACCCTCTTGACCAGTAACAAAACTCTTGATTCTTCATTGAGTGGCCAACTCCCAGAAGGAAGACTACATTTCCCAACTTCCCTTGCAGCTAGGCGTGGCCACAGAGTTAAGTTTGGGCCAATGAGATGTAAAGAAAAATTGTCTGAGGCAAGTTCTTGGAAATTTCCTTTAAAAACATGTCAAGTACTCCTTATCTGCTTTATTTTTAAGTGTATTTATTTTTCATTGCTGACACTGTTACAGATGTTCCCCATTTTCCTTATCTGTGTTTTATGTTTTAATTCCTTTTTCCTTCCACATTAGCTCAGGTCCCACTCATCCTGTTGAACCAGCCTAAGCAAAGCAGTGATGGAGGGAGAGTCTCAGTCCTTAAGGAGTCTGTGGGGCCCCAAAGCCCTGGAATACAAACTTCCAGCCTTTGACAAGTGAGTGAACTTCATCATGACTGAGAGACTCTAAGTCTCAGTTTTCTCTTCTCCAAACTAAAGCTCCTGTCAAGTTTCCTGAGCAAATGTAAAATTCTTTGCAGAGGCCATCTCTCTGTTTCAGAGGTCAAAGCAGTTGAATCCACAAGAGGTAGAATTCTGGCTGCAGCCGCCTGGTTTAACACCAGCCGTCCTGCAATCTGTTTAGTATTGCTAAGGGAGTTGCTATCCAGAGTTTTAACACCTCTCTTCACACATATATTTCCACAGAGGGGGGTGATTGTAAAGTTTGCTCTCTCTGGTTCAGTGACACGGTCCTGACACCAGGCTTAGCTTGGTCTGTGGAGCAAAGGGGCCTTGCTGAGGAGTTTCTGTGAGCCTCTGGGATCCTCACCCTGCCTCCCAGCGACTCCACTAGCTTCAATTCTGTCTGCACAATGCAGGAAACAAGAATGGAAAATTGTAGCTCTTGTGCAAAGTCACTCCCCAAGTAATCTTCCCCCCTACCTTTTTTGCTCTCCTAAATAAAAGGAACAGTATCTGCCCATAGAATTTATTAATTAACCTGGGGCACCTATTTTCATTTGTCAAGTGCAACCATGAGAAAGATGGAGGGAAATATGCCAGACAAAAACAAATGGTATGAAACAAATTTTGTTAAAACTATGTCCTCGGAAATAAAAACCTGAACCTAAAGTATTTTGATCATTTGTAATGCAACTTTAAAACATTTTTCCACACTCCCATTATTATTACACTGGCATACAACTCTTTCCCTTGAGTTGTTATTTATTATAAATCTCCCTGGATTTTCAGGCAATTTAGAGAAATGTAATGTGGAGGGGAAAAAAAGCTTATAAAATATAATGTTTTAACAAAATTTTTCTTTTTAAGAAGCCATGGAGTCTTTTGCACTCTATGCAAATAGCACTGAACCAGCAGAAACTGCTGTAAAAACCATCATTGGAAGTCCGTATTTTCTTTTGATCTCTCTCCGGATTTAAGGCCCTCGTGAAGCTTGAATGGAATATATGAATGTCACAGCATGGCAGAGAGATAATATATTTCCCCCTGCTTCGCTGAGCATGAGTTGTGTATCTTGTCATCTTGAGAATCCACACTGCGGTACATTTATCCCCATTAGAAAAGCTCACTTCAATAAAATATGGGTCCTGCAGCCATTTATGACAAATATGCAAAATCATAACCTTTTATTTACATTCTCGGGATGGGATGTGTATACATCGAATCTATTAACCATGCATTGACAGATTTTTGTTAAAACTAGATTTTCAAGTCCAAAGACTAAGAGGGCAAATGTGTTGATTATGTTTGTACATATAAATATGCAGCCTCAAAAGCCTATCACTTTAATTCAAAGACAGAAAAGAAGAACAATGTTTCCCACTTTGGATTATATGAGATCACTTGGCCCATCCTGAGCAAAAAGCTATTCAGATCAGAGTGCGTATTTATAAGTACTGTAGGATTAATTTGTGGTATTACGTTCAGCTCTTTGTAATCTTATTCTAGGGCCAAAAATTACAGCAGTGAAAGAGTACATTTTTAAAAACTGACCCCAAAATAAGAAGATATTTATGGCTCGAATCTCAACATTTACTAACATGAAACCTTGGCCAGGCTTGCTTAACCCAAGTCTCGTTTTGCTCACATGTAAAACGGGGATGACAATAATTCCTACCTTAACGAATCATTTGTAAAGTGCTTAGCACACTGTTGGCACTCAATACATATTGACTATTTTCAACCTGGTGATTATCTCAGGACCCTCACCAGCAGCCAGTGGAAAGACCTGAGCATAATATGTGAAAAAGAAAAGGTGCTGGGGCTGCCATCATCTGGGCCCTCCGGTTACCCTTCCCCGCTCCTCAGGGGTTTACCGCAATGACGCCCCTAAACACAAGTGAGAAACAGACCCAAATGCTGACGACCACACAGAGGCCTGATACACCCAGAAAGGGTCTAGGTTCTAGAACCATAAGCTCCAAAATTTACGGTTGTTGTCTACATCTATCAGTACAGAGAAACGCCTTTCAGCCACCTTCTAATGGAGAGAACAATGGTCAGGCGGCACGTGAAGAGAACAGTGGGGTTCCTTTCCTCTCCTCTGTGACCAGCATTTGCATCTTTCCAATCTTAGGATTAGCA
The DNA here is from genome assembly GCF_987537825.1 of Furipterus horrens. Classification (NCBI taxonomy): domain Eukaryota; kingdom Metazoa; phylum Chordata; class Mammalia; order Chiroptera; family Furipteridae; genus Furipterus; species Furipterus horrens. The sequence continues at coordinate 10,470,987 of NW_028327180.1, forward strand.
TTTCTTGGAACAAACTGTGTAAGAATCTGCCAATTAGTTGATTTCTCTGTGTTGATAAGGCTATAAACTCACTACGCAAATTCATTGGCTTTGACGATAAAAGCCCTGGCATTGAAAAATAATGTTTCATGCCCTCAAGTTAAGGAATCAAATATGTTACCAGTGTTAAAATCTTACAGATAGTCTTAATATACCTGTTTCTCCAATTAACACAGCACAGTCATTAATATACTATATTTTGTTATGAAGTCACAATTGCAGCCAAGCATAAAACAATTACTGTCTATCAGCTTTTGTGTTTCACAAGAGCAAAATTAGTTTTCCTTTGTTTTCAAAGTTTCCCAGAACAAATAATGGTTTTTCATTGGCAACCCTTTCATTTCATGACCCAACTGCCACGGGTCTCTATAAAGCTGTCACGTATCCTTCTGAGCTCAACTCACATGGAGCTGTTTCCATTTTAAAATCTAATCCAAGGTCAAATCCTTCCAATTCCATCGCGAACATCCTTGAAAACTACTGGGTCTCTTTCCAATGTATCCCCATATGGAGGCAAAGCATTTCACACATCTCTCCACTCAGACCTATAAACCGATTCATTGCGGTTCATTTATGTCCGCAAACCTGTAAGGAATACCCACTCCTACATGCATTGTTAGACAACATGCTCTTGGAAGTACAGAGCCCTCGCCTTCAGGCAGCTTATAGATCATCAGAGTACAAGACAAGTAAGGGGCACAAGAAACTATAGCACCAGGCAGAATAAGAAACAGGCAGAATCAGAGCAGGACAGCTCAAGGTCATCTAATTAGATAGACTGGCATCACTGAGAGGAGGCAGTGTAAGGCTGATAGAACACGGGGCTCAACACTCCTGGCAGAGGGAACAGCATTGTCAAAGACCCTAATGTAGAAAAAAAGCACAAGGTGTCTTGAAATCCACAAGTGGTCCTGTTTGCTTGAATCAAGAATAATCTCCCTAACGGACTTGTGCTGTTGCTGCTCCCCAAGACAGAGTTTGATATTTTAACAACTACATGCAGCCAGGTAACTATGAACCACAATCAAGATACAGAACATTTCCATCACTCCAGAATTCTTGCTCTGCCCGATTATTTAGCCATTCACTCTCCACCTCTGGCCTCAGGCAACCATGGATCTGCTTCCTGTCACTATAGATCGGTTTTGCCCATTCTAAAAATGTCATAGAAATATAATCATACAGTATGTATTCTTCGTGTCTGACTCTTTCACCCGGAATGTTTTTGAGATTCATCCATGCTGTTGGGTATACAAGTAGTTTGTTTCTTTCTATTTCATTATGCAGATGTACAATTGTTTATTCAATATTCATTTTCCTATTTTGGGACATCGGGTTATTTGAGGTTTTGGGCTATTATGAATAAATCTTCTAGGAAAATATACATACAGTTCTTTGTGAGGATAGATTATTTTTTCATTTCCCTTAGGCAAAGGAGTGGAATGGCTGGGTTTTGGGGAAAGGGTATGTTTAATCCTATGAGAAATTGCCAACACTGTTCTTCAAAATAGCTGTTCCATTTTATATACTCACCAGCAGCTGATGAAAGTCCCAGTTACTCCACTTCCTTGCCAGCCAGCCCTTGCTATTTAAGTCTCTTTCTTTTTTCTTTTTAAAAACAATTTTATTGAGGTATAACTGAAATGCAAAAATGGCTCAAATTTAAAGTGTACAATTTGATGTTTCAACATATTTATACACCCATGAAACCATCACCACATGCAAGATAATGGACATATTCATTGTCCCCTTCACCCAAATTTCCTTATGCCCTTTGCCATCACTCCCTCTCTACTTACTCCATCTGCTCTTTGTCACTACAGGTTAGTATGCATTTTCTAGAATTCTGTATATGTTGAATTATATTATATACATCTCTTTATAGCTAGCTCTGAAAACCCAGATGAAAACTCAGATTTTGCCCCTAGTAAGAAGACATTCGTGACGATCCCCTTTAATCACGGCCATTCAGGTGGGTATCGCGGTGACCCATCATAATCTTCATTTGCATTTTCCTCATGGCTAGTGACTCTGAGCACCTTTCTGTGTGGTATTGGCCATTTTGATATCATCTTTCATGAACAATCTGTCCACATAATTTGCCCACTGAGTTGTCTACTTATAGTCTTCAAAGAGGAAAATCTTTGTACCTTCCTAGTTTGTCCCAGGTGATCCACCCTGCACTGATGGCCTTCTTTTCTGTCTCCACTTGATCCACTTTTTAAACATCTGGCTCACAGGTCCCCTTCCATGCGCAGCTTTCCTCTACCTGCCCAGTCGCTCCACTTCCTCAGTCGCTTCTCTGTGCTCTGCCAGGACCTCTTTCCCCATCCGGATTTATTCAGAAATTTAGCCTATAGTAAGTACCCAATATATGTTAGCTGAGGATGCTATCACTGTTATTACTATTACTACCTGAGACAATATGGTAGAGCAGTTTAAGCTCAAGCTCCGGAGTGACCCCCCTTTTACTACTCCATCTGTCAGTTACTTAGTGCTGTGCCCCTACTTCGCTTACCTATAAAATGCAGATAACAACAGCATCTGCTTCAGAAGGTCACTGAGAGCACTGGATGATATAAAGCATGTAAAGATTTGGCCACCCCTGAACACAGTGAGTGCTCTGTAAATGGAAACTACCAATAAGATTGGGAACAGAATCTGTTATTGGGCAAGTCGGACACTTTTCTACCGCATTATCGCCCCTGGATTTTAACACCTCAGCCAGAAAGCTTCAGCATTCTTCCCGTTCTGCTCCAGGGCATGGCAAAAATGGGTTGGGCACTTCGGTCACCTGAAAACCCCAGGAAGGCGTGTTGCCCTGAATGTATATCCAGAATATTGTCAGGTCAGTAATTATTTCAGCTGGCAAAGATAAGAACCATGTTACCAGATCAGGCCACCAGGGCCCATAAATTATTCTTTCTCTCCAGCCTCAGCAAGGCCCTCAAGGACGCAGGGGGTGTGAGTTGCTCCTGATCTCAGAGGCTTTCCGATGGCTGGTTTTGCGTCACTGCTGATGTCACTGGCATGCTCCATTTTCCCTGTGTCACCACTGGAGATCAGCTTGTTCTGGTTGTTGACCTCTTTTCATATTTGCGTGTTCATATCAACCTGAAGCCGTTCCTGTTATTGCCATTATGAACTAAAGAGCCCTTGGGAAACAGTGCCATAAACTGCCTAGAGTTCTCCCTACTTCCGGCAAACAATCCCCCGGCAGCTTCAGGCCTGTCTGTCCTTTATTAGTTATACAGCCAGGCCGTTTATTGTAAGACACTGCCTCTCTCTGGGTCGGAGGAAGCAAATTCTTCCTTTTGCCGCCATAAAGGGTGCAACTCCTGCTTCAGCAGCCTGGACAGCCAGCATGCTTGGGGTGGGAGTGTTTGCAGCTTGTTGCCGAGAGCAGGGAACCATCCTCTGGCCCCGTCCTTCTTTGGCGCTTAGGACAGAGTGGAGTTGAAGAGATGGATTTTCATATCTTTTTAGCTGTTGGGCCAGGTTCACGCTGGAGAGAAAGATGGAAACAGAGAGAGCTCGGACGGCATAGATGCATTTTAATGGCCAGTTGGTTCCACTTACTACAGGTCTGTTCATTGCGTAACATGCACCTGTATCAGTGTCCTTCAGATAACATTTCCAACCACCTGGGGAACTGCTAAGAAAGCACAGAGCGTTGTACAAAGAATGGGTGCAATCACGATCAAGGATGGAGGAAGGTTTGAAAAGAGAGAGAAAAGAAACATGCTCCTACTTCAATGCTGCAGGATACTTCCCTAGGAAAAAAAGGCTCTTTGGTTATGAAAGTCCTTTCTTTCTTTTCTTTTCTTTTTTCTTTCTTTCTTTTTTTTTTTGTAAATTGCCACACAAGTAACACAGAGACGAGGGAAGCAAACTCAGCAGTGAAGGGAACAGGTGTGTTATGAAAAGGAGAAGAAGAACTAGGTTTCTGATTGAAAAGAAACTTAATTTTTTTATTTTGATAAAAACCTAAAATTCTATGTTTCATTCCCCGTCATCATTTCCCAGTGTAATTCCACATTAATGAAATATGGGAATTAATAACTAATTAATTAACCCCACCTAGTGTCTTGTACCCGCTGGGGGACCCCAAAGAGCATCTCCGAGGAAGAGGAATTACACCGCTCCTTCCGCCGGAGGAGTTGCCCACTGGTGGGTCACTTGTTCCTCCCTGAGCGTGTCATCCATCTGGCATTCATCACCAGAGTGCTATCTTCCTTAACAGAGCAGAGCTGTTAGGGAGACAGCAGATTTCTTTAAGCATACTGTTTTGATTAGCTCACCTTAGGAAAAAGGAAAATAAGTACCTTGGCATTTTTAAAAATAGTTAGGCTTTTAACATCTATTTATTTAAGAGAAGGAAATGAATAGCAATAAATAATTTGAGAGTCATTCCATTTGGCTTTGCTAGGAAAGACAAAGCATCCAACAAGATGGGCCTCTGCTTCCAGAACATTCTAGGTGGAAGGAATAAGCCAGTTAAGAGTGAGCTCCGTGAGCCTCTTTTGATGTGGCCACCTTGAGAGACGTGAATTAGTGAGGATGAGGCTCCTGCCCCAATGCCAGTGGGCCTGGGAAATCATTGCAAGAGGACCGGAAACTGGTCGCTGGCTACCACACACACTCAGCTCCTTTGGAGGGTGCTCTGAACCTCAATTCAGCCTCTTGACTTTTGGTGAGGAGCTCAACAGCAGATGAGCTGCAGTCTAAGAGGCATAACTGATATGGTGCCCACTGCCAGCCAGTCTCAGCCCAGAGAAGGACGCCTGGACAGTGAACTTTTCCTGGGCCTACGGGTGGCTGTTAAGGGGATAAGTGGTTGGTACCTCTACTTGGTCCACCCCATGCTCCCAGAATGGGCCTCTGCTTTAAAAGCTAAGTACTGAGAAATAACTAATTCTATCTCTCTCCTAATGGCGGGGCATTACAATGAGTTATTCATCTGCTAAAACAAGCCTCCTTGTGAGCCCAGGATAAGACCTAGAAATTAAACTGGGGTGATAAGTCCTCAGGGTAAAGGACAATGCTTTCTTGAGCTCTATTAAAAACAATTATAAACAGCAACAACTTTTGACATTGGGGACCAGTAATAGTGTACTGGACTTAAAACTCAGACTGGAACTGGGTTTTGTTAAAGGTATCACACAGAGACACCCGGAGTATCTCCTTTAGCCTATCCTACAAAGATTTTAAGCTTAATGTAGTATCAGCCAGAGATCACCTCTCTTATTCTACAATGTAATAGACGATCGAAAATAGCCATGTGTGATTGTATTACCCCTACGTCACCAAGGGTGGAAAGGATAGATAGATGACACTTACAACTAATTTTACCTACCATTCTTGAAAGAGCTTCCTTGCTAATCCCAAGGATGGCTTCAAGCAGACTTTTCCCTTCCACCTAATTAGCTAGTTTTCAAACTTCAGTTGCATAATATTAATTAGGCCTGCTTATTGGAAACACAGAATCTACTGATTCTTATTCAGACCATCTGAGGTGAGCCCAGGGATCTGTAATTTTCACAAACACTACACTTGAAGAAACACTGCTGTAGAGTGAAATCATGATACAGACTTCATTGACTTATGGTAATGGGCTCTTACCCTTCTGGAAGGTGGAAGAATCGGATGATAGTACATTTCATTTTAGAAAAGTGTTCTCTTTATTGAGACTTTTTTCTGATGACGTGTCTTTGGCCTAGAAGTCTGCAGAATATGTTTGCTGCTTTGTTGTCTTGTTCTCTGGTGTTCATGGATGTCTACCCCTGAAGGAAAGGCTTGTAAAAGCCACAGGAACGCAACTACACAGAGATATGATCTATATTTTAAAGCAGCACTTAGTTTGAAACCTTTCTCAGATGCCTTTGGGGAGTTGAGTTTATATTCAGTCCTCAAAGAACCAACCCTCAGTAGACGCCAGTGTTGCAGTCAGCCAAGTTGAAATCATTGTATAAGGACATATTTTTAGCCGGTCCCAGATTCCATTCCAACAGTATGTACTTCATTTTCATGACAACTAGCTGCTGTCACTTCTAAGGGGAAAAGAGGAATTGCAGGAACTAGAAGTATTGATCTCTGATTTAAAATGAAAGAACAAAAGGAATACCAAAAAGAAGGAGCAAAATATGGGTAATGTGCCAAGGGCAAGCATGGAAACATTCTGTAAACACTTAGAAGATTAGGAGAGAGAGTCATCATGTAGTTGAGTAGAGGCAGTAAGGACAGAGAGAAAGAGGTCCCGAGATCTGTGTAGTTTCCTGTCAAACTTAAAGTTGCTGATTACATAGCTCCAGCCATTTTTGAAAGATGTGTTCTTGGCGAACATAAGTAAAGCTCTTAACTAATCCAGGACTGCTGATGTGAACACAGCAAGAGTTTATTTAAAATTAGGCCTCACCTTCCCAAAGGTAAATCCATTTTTAAAAATCTTTAGCAAACTTACCTCTGCAAAAACTCTACTCTCCCCTCCCATCAACTTGGGATGGGTGAATCAAATAATAAACTTGCTGAGTAGCACAAATATTAGTTAATAGTTTGCAACTCTCAGAATTTCTGCTAACGTTTACAATCTTACAAGTTCTATGCTTCCCTTTCAGTCAGTCAGCCATGTTAGTCAAGAAACACGGGAAAACGCTGAAGTTTGCTGTCTTAGAAGATAGTTCAAATGCCCAAAGTAAAAAATTCTACTTAGCCACTCTCGTTTCCCAGCCCCATGCTACATCCGCACTCTTGTTTCAACACTGATGCAAAGTATCACTTGCCTCTTTCTATGGGTTACCTTCCCAAGATCCATTTTCTCAGAAAAGTCAGTTCTATGCCATTCCTCCATATTTCTGAAACTACATCTTTCTACCTTGCCATGATATTTTTTTCCCTTGTTATTTAACCACTGTGGGCCTCACCTAGACAAAAGACAGAAATGTAGGACCTCAGGACCCATCTCAGACCTACAGAATCTAAATCTTCATTTCAACAAGATCCCAAGGGGATTTATATTGCTGAAATAACTTCCTAGGCCCAAGATGGAACCGCCCCTGCCCAGCATGTGGCATCAGCAAACTGAAACATAAATAACTTTTGTGTCCCTGCAGATGCTCTGCTTGACCAGAAACACAGTCTACTCAGTCGGCCAATCCCCAAACTCCAAACCAACTCTGGGTTCCATACCTACTTCCTTGTTCCTTCTCACCCCAAACAAGATTGACCATGTGACCCTAGACAATCAAATAGTTTCTATTTTCCTGTCCTTGTTCTTCAGTCCCTAAAAAAGCTTCCTGCCTTCTGCCCCATTTTGCTGTATTCCAGAAGCACTCTCCAGCGCTTCGTGAAGTGTTAGATAAAGTTTTTTTTTGTATTATCTAAATGTCTTCTTCAAACATTGTTTTAACAGTACAGTTGACCCTTAAGCAATGTGGGGGTTAGGAACACTGACACCCCACCACCACCTGCACGGTTGAAAATTTGCATATAACTTCTGACTCTCCGAAAATTTAACTACTAATAGCCCACTGTTGACCAGAATTCTTACCAATAACATAAACAGTTGATGAACACATATTTTGTATATGTACTATGTACTATATTCTCATAATAAAGTAAGCAAGAGAAAATACATTGTAATGCTTTGCGGATTTATTGAAAAATACCTGCATACATGTAGACCTGATCCATTCAAAATTGTGTAGTTCACGGGTCAACTGTATATACTTCAGAGTCTGAAACAGAAGTTCTTACAGGACCAAGGGGTATGGGAAGGAGCGGGAGGAGATTGGGATTGGAATCATAGGGAGGATGTTTCATGTGTGCATGGAGCTCACACTGCCCCTAGGATTCTGCCCCGTCATGCTTCATGATAGTCAGTCCCATGTGGACTGAGGGCAAGACAAGCCGGAGCGATTTCTCCCATGTTCTTCCCTAGTGCAAAGAATATTAGGGTATCATTTAGCACTCGGTCTAAGGAAGGCCAAATTGATGACAAAATTTTAGAGAAACAACTAGCTAGTCTCAACCCTTATCTCTCCAGTGTAGAAGGCAGTGGCCTAGCAGAAAAGAGGTGTTCACAAATCAATGGCAAATGCAATCCAAAGAGCACCAAAAGCAGTAATGAAATACATAAATATTTCAATAACTTGAACAAGATTCTTGGTATGATCAACATGAGATTACCACCCCTCATAGTTTCATTGATACTGACCAAGTCAAACCTATTGTTTTGTGGATTTTATGATCTGTTTCAAATCTGAACCACAACAGAAGTGTAGCAGAGTTTGGTTAGGTTCAAAGCTATTCACAGACATCATAGAATACATACTCTACACTTTTGAGGGCTTCTTTAAACCTAATCACATGATATGCAAATGGTGGGAGCTGAATAAATGATGCTGACAGACTGCCCAGATTCACGGACCTCTGGCTTGAGCCTTTGTGACTCAGATCAACTTCAAAGGAAAAGAATTAAGTCCTCACCTCCATTCTGAAGCTGGTCAGCCTTCAGGATGGATTTGCGTGAATTAATTGCTGCTTTTCTCTGGATTGCAGATTGCTTATTACTGGCATGGCATTCCAGTATCAAGAAGCACAAACAGTGATCCCTGAAGCTGCTTTAACCTTTTCAGGCTGTAATAACTTAATTGTTCTCCTCATTACACTCCGCAAACCTTGCCCGGGATGACAGCCGGAATGGTGGGTTCCACTGGCATCCTTCATTAGCACTTTCTTCGCCAGTTTCTAGCACCGCAAATGTCCCGGGAGCCCAGGCAGACAACTTCGGCAACTGTTCCTCAGTATTTTAGCCCTTCAAGTCCCTGGGTACATGTCCTAACTACCACACCATGTGTGAGCTTTCATACACACGTGCTCTGCCTCCCCCAGCTGGCCCCAGGGCAGAGCCTTCACTAGACAATTCCTCTGTGTGGGGTTTTCCTGTTCCAAAGCAGGTACCCCAGCAAAAACTTCAAAAGCTCACAAAACTGAGATAAGTCATAGAGAAATGAAAATGGTTTGAAAAAGGCTGGAAAGGTATCTTGAAATTATAATTACTATCATGTGATATCAGGTACAAAATTCCTGCTAATCTGATCCCAGCTACTCTGCAGACTCAACATCTCCCTTTACCATGGACAGAGCCTACCACCCACGCCCAAGCCACGCCACTGCATCCCAAGTTGACAAACTTTCCGGCATAATTTTGCACCTCTGAGTCCCACTCTACTTGGTCAGTGTCTAACTCGTCTGTGATGTCTGTCTCCAAATAACTTCTCCAACAACCCTACTTTAACTAGAGGCCATTTTCTATCCTGCAAGCAATGAATAAATTTATATAAACCCTATTATAGTGCATGTTACATTAATGGCAACTATTTATACCTTTCTCCACCTTAGCATGTAAGCTAATTTAGAACAGGGATTAGGCCTTAGTCAGCAGTGCCCAGCTAAATACAATACGTACTTAACTCTATGCAAACAAGAAAACTAAAAGCAATCAGTAGCTTATGCCCCAAATTAGAGATGTTTTGGGAAACATTTCAGAGCCCTTGATATGCCTCCATGTTCTGAAATAAATTCTATTGATAAAGTAAATCTAAAATATACATTCTGTGATGAAAACCTAATAACACAAATGGATGAAGCCAGTGGAACACTCTCCTTTGAGGAGCATAACAAGAAGAAAACTACAGAAAGTGCTCCCACTCAGCAGGAGTTAATTAATTCTGTTTATCTGAACTAGAAGCTATAATCCCATTAATGTGACTGACTGAGAAGCATCCCAATCTTTACATCGGCCAACATCATCATACGCTTCCATAACCATATCACTTTGTTGAAAAATGCAGTTTCCATACTAATGTGAGAACTAGAATCAAACCAACAGTGATATACTCTGATCATCTTTCAACTTAACAGTACGGTAAAATAATAATAATAATAGTAGAAGAAAAAATCAAAATTTTAGGGTCTATAAAAATGCTTTGAGGAGCCAAAAGTTCATCTTCAAAAATTACCACGCTGTTACTTTAATTTTGAATATTTTCTAGGAGAAAAACCTGTGCTGTGTTACTTAGCCATGAGTTCTGAGTACAAAGGATGCCCCTCCCAGAGTCACAGAGCATGGGAGCGGCCTGTGTTCAGACTAAGAAATGCATAGCGGGCCCTTCACTAAATAGGGATAAAGAAAGGTGGAGGAAATGTCACTCCCTTATGTGCTCTAACTTCTAATGAAACAGAAACAGGGGCATCAGAGAAAAAACTCTTTCTAAGGTAAAAAAAAAAATATATGATTCTAGAATATTTGGAAATGTTTCTGGCAAAAGTATGATGAACGGCGCCAAACGTAAGCTACTAAGTTCCTGATCCCTCCCGTTGTTTTTTATACCCAAGAAATCCTTATATATGAAACTTCCTTCCTGACATAACTAATACACATGACCATTCCTTCACACACATGGTTTATACATCAGACTGTCATAGTTGCCGAGAAGGGGTCAGGTTCAGGGGCTGAGACATGTCCTTAATAAATTCAGACAAGTGGCTTCACCTCTCCACCCCATTTTCCTCACCTGTGAAAGGAAGCTGATAAAAAATACCGTTTCATTCACTGGGAGATGACAGCTTTCACTTTTTAACATTTCTGATATCAGGAGGGCGGGGGTGTCTTACCATTGCTTTGGGGCTACACTGACGGTAAGTTCTGCCAGAGAAGATTTTCATGTTGCTCTAAGAGGAGAATTTTCCACCCTCCATGCACACAGGGTCAAGACTGAGAAAGAGTTCCTTTTCTTTCCTTTCTGGGTGATGCATTTATTTTCATTTACCCTCATCCTGAGGACAGAGGTCCAGATTTATACAAAGGTCTCCTACCTTGTGATTTTACGATTGAAGGCATGACGAATTACATCCAAGAGGAGAGGCAGGAGTAAAGGAGGTAACGAAAGGAAAGAGCGGAGAGCACCTGGTGTAAGCACTCAAAGACTGCTATTGTTTCTGCCTTGCTATCAATACCCAGGGGTCACTGCACACACAGATCAACATGTTAATTACCTAAGTCTGTCCAACCACGCCCAAAAGGCAAGCATCCAAGTGGAGTAGCCCATCCAGAGCCCCGCCCTTTGGCTTTGCCCAGGTAGCCTTGGCCTGCAGCTGGCTCTGGCCCCAATGCAGTAAGATTCAACAAGGCCTTGCCAAATGTCTCAAATGCTTCTGCTGGTTAAGACTGGTTTTACAGAAAGTGCCCCCCGCCCTTTTTTCTGTTAATGGAAAAAGGAATTTAATCTCACAGAGTTCCTTCTGAACATGCTCCGAACGGCCTCCCTGGCGTTCTGCAGATGCTGCCTCAGCAGGGCTATGGGCTGGCTGCCGAAGACGCAGTCCTCCTGGTGTCCCAAAGACTCGCTCGAAGGTCATGCTACTTTGCTAATTCAGTAAAACGTAATTACACTGCAAAGCGCTGGTTCCTTTTTCATTCCTTTTATTGATATACACAGCTCTTGCCATTGAAATTACTTAAATGCCAGGATATTTACACACCTATTCAGCAGCACTGTGTCCGCATGGATCCAAAGGCTCTGGACTTGGGCGTTAAGACTGGCCAAGGGGCTTGTTAATATGCACCGTCTACAGCCAATGGCCATCATTTCTCTCCCTTCCCTGGTTCCCAGCCCTCGCCCGCTGTCGCTGGAGTATGTGGGATGCAGACCAGTGATGGCAGAATTGAATTCCTTTCAGAGCTGTTTTATTGTACAGCCCCGCTGAGGGGGGTGGTTACATCACAGTCTGGGTGAAAAGTGTTCGCTGGAATTTATGCCAGGAACTTAACCCATGAGGCCGGGGCACAGCCCTGGCCCCAGTAATTGGAGTCAGGGCCGGGTCTCAGACATCCTTGATAATCAAAACACTTGTTGCGATTGTTTTATAATGTCACAACTAATAAAACGTCATACCTGAAAAAGAAATAACTTGGAAATCTGGTAACTATAATTTATCATTATCGTGTTTATCAGAACCTATTGCTTATCTATCAGCAAATTATCTAACGGATAACACACTTGGCTTCCAGTATTTAAAATAAATCAGCTTTTTGGTTTATAAACACCAACCTGGTGTTGGCGTAAGTAACAAAAAATAGGGGTTTTATGGCCTGTCGTTGATTCTCCTGAGCCCTACCTGTTTTCAAAAATCTCCCTAGAAGATCTTCACCTTCTGTGGTTACCCTTTTCAATAATTCATGTTTCTTCAAGTCACGATTTCTTCCTGCTCTATAACAAAATCCATCCTTTTCCCACTAACTGCACTAACTGCATTTTCTGTGTATGTGTTGGGGGAGGGGCTAGTGAGCTCGTTTATTCGTCTATAGATAGCAAATACATATGTGTGTGTACATAGAGACACACACACACTTCCTAGGACCAGTAGTAGCGCTATGCCAATAGCCATGAGCACACCTGTTGCCCATACTTAGGCTTCCAACTACCGTTCTCCAACGGAACTAGGGCCACTTGCAGGGCTGTCTGAATCCAGGTCTGGGGAGAAAAAAGTATAAGATGATCCTAGAACATCTCTCTTTACCAGGGAGCAAGGGTGTACTCAAAGAATGATAGGGACACACGTCAAAGCTTGAAGCAGCTTCTGCTGCCAAATCAGGAAAACTTGAATATTAAAATAAATAAGCAGTGATAGTGATGGATTGTAACCTACTGTATAAAATAGGAAACCGTAAGTCCGTGAATGAATAAATTGAATGTCTGATGATGAATGAGACATTTACATAGCTTCAAAGTAGGTCCCCTTCAAACACTCATTAATTATGAAGGGGGTGAGAGTAATTTTTCAGTGGAGAAGCCTGGAAAGATCACCAGCAATAAGACACGTCACAACTGTTGCCACCTAATAAGAAGCAATGAGAGGAACACAGCGTCCCATCTGCAATACTCCTGACGAATGTGAAGTGCCATCAGACAGACCCACATGGAAGGGCATCTAAAGAAATGGCCTGTGATCTTCAAAAGTACCAAGGTCACAAAAGTCAATGAAAGTCTGAGAAACTGTTTCAGGCTCAGAGGGAAGAAGGAGATAGGACAACTAAATGTAACACATGATTCTGAACCGGATATTCTTCTATCGGGAATATCATTGAGGCAGCTGGCATAACTAAAGACGAGAGAAGAGGAGTGTACCCACATTAATCTGCTCCCTTTGATAGCCATTCTGTTTTTATGTAAAGGAAGTCTTTGTGGGAAATACCTGCCCAAATAGTGGGGGCCGTGGCACTAGGGAACCAGATTGGCAACTTACTCTCAAATGCTTCAACAATAAAATTCTTTGTACTGTACTTTCAACTTTTCTATACATTGTGTTTCAAAAATGTAAAAGTGTGTTTAAAAATCAACTAGATATAAAGAACAGAATAGATCAAATTGGCAAATTTTGAAAACAGATTGTATACTAGATAATAATTTCAAATTGGTGTTAAGTTTCCCAAACATTATCTTCATACACTGATTATAAAAGAATGTACTTGCTAGGCCCTGGCTGCTGTGGCTCAGTGGATTGAGTGTCGGCCTGAGAGCCAAGTGTCGCTGGTTCGATTCCCAGTCAGGGCGCATGACTAGGTTGCACGTCAGGTCCCCAATTGGGGGAGCAAGTGAGAGGCAACCACACAGTGATGTTTCTCTCCCTGTCTTTCTCCTTCCCCCTTTCTCTACAAATAAATAAACAAACAAATAAATTATTAAAAAAAGAAAAGAATGTACTTGCTAAGGAAATACACATAGGAGTATTTTGAGGTAAGTAAACTATCATGATATCTTCAATTTACTCTCAACTAGTTCAGGAAAAATATTAATAATAATAATTCACATATGTTCATTATACTACTTTGGAAATGTTTTAGGTTTGAGATATTCCAAAAGAACTTTTAAAATAAAACAAAAGGAAAATCACATGGACCATGGTTTCTAACCTTAGCTGCAGATCTGAATCCCCAGGGTAGCATTACACGCTGAAGACTCCTGGTACCCCTCAGTCTTGCAAATCAAAATCGCTGAGAGTTTCCTGGAAAGTTTTCAATGTTTTACAGAACGTGGAATGCATCTCATCCACTGCCCAGCGTCTGGGACCCACTAATCAGTTCTGTCTCCTTCATTTTACGAATGAAGAAACTGAGGCCCCGAGAGGTTAAGGGACTTGCTTAAGGTCACAGTGCCAGTAGTGGCAGAGAGAAGACCAGAATCCAGCTCTCAGTTCAGTGTTCTTTGATCACAATTTATAAATGGTTGACTCTCAGTAGGGTTGACTTTTCTTTTTAAATCTTGATCTTCAAAGGTTTCTCAACTTAAAATGCCGTTGTGTTCGACCCCAAAGCTTCTCCTGGAGCTGTGACCATCCCCAGAGCTCGGGGCTAAATTGGAGACCTGGTCTTTGAAAACACAGGCACTGGCTTATAATCACCCTTTTTCAAATCAAAAAAAACCTCAGGTCTTTTCACATTTACTGCAGTTTATGGGTTCCAAACCTGAAGCAAATAAAAGCACTTGGAAGAAAGAGTTGGGGGGAGCCAGTAAAGAGTCTCTGTTGGTGGAGATGATTTCTAATGAAGTCTCAACCAGGTTGACTGAAGCAGCCTCCCCCACTATCTCTAAAATGCAGAAGCAATTCCGTAAACAAAGAACTCATATGGCTTTGCACTGGTACGACATGGTGCGATTTCTATGTGTTTCCTACCAAGCATTTCTCCTTTAAAAAAAAAGAAAAGAAAGGGATAAATTGTGTCAGGTTATTCTTCTGAGTTCCTTTGCTGAGCCAGTGGAGCTGCGGTGAGGGAGCCTTATAATCAGATTTGTGCGAGTATTTCTGTCCGGGCTTGCTGAGCTTTGTCAGCATAAAATGTTTATAAACTGCTAACATACAGTGAGGGGTTTTTTTCAGTCAATTTGTACAGTTTCATTTAATTTCACTTTTCTCCACCTACAGACCAAATATTTCATTCCCAGGGTAGGGGGGCAGGCTACTCACCTTGAAAACTCATTATCTTCCCATCACACATTAAAAAGTGGGAGAACAGAGAATGCATTTAACAGAAGTGTAGCTGAAAGAATCGAACCCCTCTTCATCACAGCCTAAGAAGAAGTACGGAGTTCACAACATGAGAAGATTTCTACCTGGTTTGGATGTCCTTAATGTAATCTGCTATATAGGATTGTCGAACATTACCTTTGAGCCAACGCAAGTCCCCCAGCCCATTCTACTGCCTAGCTACCCAGCCATACCACAATCTTGGGTTCTTCAAGATACCACCCAAAATTCAGGTATTCACAGCATGGGAATGGGCAATGCCATGCCTGTAGTCAGTGATAACCTATATTTCCAAGGAAGTATTATAAATCCAACCACACGTCCTCTTAATCATCCCGGTCAGAAGCCTAGGAGCTATCTTTAATTCCCTCTCCCTCATCTCTTCTCTACCATCTCAAAATGCTGTGAAGTCTGTCTTTCCTTTTCTCTGGAGTCTGTCCTCTCTCTTCTGTTTCCATCGCTTGGGTCAGTCTCTTGACAATGTCTGTCTTAGTCAGTTTCAATAGCATTCTGGTTTGTCCCCATGGCAATCTCTCAGTGTTCCACTCATTCTTTACAGTACTACCAAGTCAGTTTCTTTAAAAATATAGAATGTAGTATGCTATGCACGTACTCAGAGCCTCTGTGCCTCCCCATGGCCTGCAGAATAGAGCCCATTCCTTCACATGGTTTCTCTAGCACTGCCCTACGGTTCTAGCCACTCAACGCTCTTAACCTCTTCATGTAACAGGTCCCATCCATACATAAGAAGCCACTCCCTTTGTGCTTCTATGTTTTGGGATTTCTGGTAACATGATGGACTGAGATAATGCAAATGGGCTCACCTCTTAACAATAGACGTATGGAAATTCTGAATAAAATAAGACACACAAAAAAATTCAAATATAGAGCTTCCTCAAAAAAAAAAAAAAGAGTCATATCCAGGTTACACAAACAGTGAGTGATGGTAAAGCCAATACGATGAGCAAAGAATGGGGTCCCTGAGGGTTCTAGCCCCCGCTAATGGATCAGGACAGTGGGAGCTAAGGTTAAACGTCTGCACATGGGAAAACTATGTATCCTTCGGCCTTTAAAAAGGAAACAGAACTAAAATCCTGAAAAAATTGAACTGTCTGAGAGATCTGGCCCGTCTATGAAAATGACATTACAGTAGCCCAGGGAAATTTGCAAGAAATCCTGCCCTTTGCCTGGGCCTGTTGGAAGGGGGCGAGGTATTCCCATCAGAAGTCCAAACCTGAGGCTCATGCCAGAATGGATTTGGGTTCAGATCTGCATTATCTGTTGCAAAGAAACCCCATCATAAAAATTGGTCTATGCTGTTTAATCCATAGAGCCCAGGCAGAAGCAAATGGAAATCTATCCTGTGAGGACACTTCCACAGTTCAATGTCCATGAACAGTCCCAGAACAAAGCACCCGGAAGACGATTTTACAATGAAAAATGACAAACCCATGAAAAAGCAATCCACTGTGACCCAGATAAAAATGCAATAAACAAGAGCGTAGTTTCCTGAAAACTAGAGAGAGAGAACAATCTGATAAATATTGGAAGCAGAGGTTACAGGGTCCAATCAGGCCTCCTGGGACTAGACTTGGAAACCACAAACCGCTAACACAAAGACAACCGCTCTCTGCGAAGTTGTCTCTGTCAGGAGCCACATGCCACCTTGACGCGGCTTCTCATGTACCTTAACTCTCAGTTCTTTTCAGATTACCTTTATCCCCTCACATCCTGGATGTTATACTCACATCCTAAATGTTAACTCCTTATTTCTATTTGGAAGTATTCTTCCATATGAAAGCCAGTATAGTTTACACTTGTAAGATTGGATTCTGTAATGCAAAGTCCTGAGTTCATCCTGATTCTGCCATTTAATGAATCTATGACCTTAAACGTATCCTCTTTTTCAAGTTCTTCATTTGCCATGTGAGGGTGAGAGTTTGTATGGAGCAGGGTCGATGAATACATTCAGTGAGACAGCACTGGGAAGCTTTCAGCCAAGGGCCTGGCACGGGGAAGCAGTAACTAAACGTTATTCATGACTACGCATGCTAACCACTAACACCCCTTATTGCATATCCTTGCAGCAGTCTTATGAATAGATGTCATTACCTCCACGTTACATATTAGGAAAGAGAGTTCACCAAGGTGCAGTAATTCGCCTCAGGCAACATTGTCAGCAAGTTGTAAGAGCTCAAGAGTAGGAACCCAGATGTCTTAGACTGCAATTCCTACTCAATCAACCTCTACGTGACACTGCTAAGTTTCCCCAGGACCCCAAAATGGTCAACCTCACCTGAGAGTACATATTATCTGCTTACTCCAGCATTCCCCACTGATGGACAATTTATGCACTTCCTGAGCATATTTCTTGTACTTTTTATCTGGGTCTAAGCATTGGGTAGGTACAGGATCTAGAGTAGGAAATAATGCTACTTGCAATGTAGAGATACTAGGAGGTAGTATCTAAAGGAGAATAGGTGCGTGTGTATAATTAAAATGATTTTTTTCTTAAGTGTTGTGAGAAAATCACAGGCTGTAGAGAGTCGCAAGTGGACCCAATGTCAGCCAGGGTGCTGTGGAAGGTACCTGCCACAAGACGAAATCTCAGCCGAGACTAAGCATCCAAGGAGCCAGCCCGTGAGGAGCGGACGGAAGAGCAGTGCATGAGGAAGAGCACCACCCCGCAGAACTGGTTCTAACACCCTGCAGGGACCACCGCGGCTGCAGGACAGAGGGCAAGCCAGTGACAGGACAATGAGGAGGGAGAGGTCTGGGGGTTGATCATAGCGGGGCATCACCATGCTGTGGATTTGTTTCCAAGTGCAATGGGAAACCCCAGAAATGGTTAGGTAGAAGAATTACATGATCTGATAGAGTTTTGAAAGATCACTCTAAGCCCAACTGGAGAAGGTACTTCGAGGAGATGCTGCAAATGCAGAAACCAACTAGGAGACAACGGTGACATGTTGGTGGGTGACAAGATGGGAGCAGAGGGAGAGAGCAGTTTTGAGACGTGTTTTTGAGAGAAGAATGAAGACCATTGCTGATGGATTGGAGAGATTCTAGTAGGCTCAGGCAGTACAATGAGGCCTTATGCATCTTGAATAGCGGCTTAGTCAATGGACCAGCTTCCTTTGGCTCTGACTCTGTCCCCAGTCAGCCGTCTGTGACCAAGGACTGGGACCAGGGGCAGAGTGAGGGCGAGAGAGCCCCTGCAGAGGCTGTGGAGGGGTCAAGTGCTAAGAAAATTGTTAATTACATTCCCTCTGCTAACCTTGTCTTCATCCCTAGACAATGAGTTCATTGATGACATTCATTTTCATTGTGTCTAATTTGTATCCCCATACCAATTATCAATGTCTATTACATAGTATGTGCTCAATAAACATATTTCCAATTAAACTAAATTACTCATGATTAAACTCAACGTCAGTATGAAATGGAAAAGCTGCCTTTTCCTGCCTCATCTCTGTTTCTTCTTTTTCTGTCTCCATGTTCTTCTTTCTACCACGTAACAAGAATTTTTTTTTTACGGGCTGTCAGACTTTACCATTCAGAGGCGACCAAAACAAAAGGAAAAATGGTACAAAGAGAAAATCAGCAGTTCTGTTCAATAATAGTCCATTGTTTCCCTGACAGCGTCCAGACAAATAGTCTAAATCACAAATGCATTTGTGACCCTCATTTCAGAAGGGCTGCTCCAATCTCAGTGCCTGGAATTGAACTTCAAGAGTGGGTATCAAGGTCCTTGGGGGCCCCTCCATTTGCTGTTCCAACACCCCAGTGGCTGAACGGCAACCATCCTTTTTCATTCGCTTAATAACAATAACAAAAAAACCATAATAGCCAAATTTTTCTCTCCAATGCCAATGTAGAGAGCAATCATTCCCAAACTCCAAGGCAGAAAAAAAGGCTACTTTGACCAATGCTCTACTTTTACCTCATTAATTTGTCAATTTTTATCCCCAGATTAGATATATACCTACAGAGGAGGCAATCCCCTGCGCTGCGGAGTAGTTGAAAGTTGCAAAGCAGATTAAGCAAAGAATCATATATAATCACCACCAATCCCTGCGTCCACCTTCCCCCTCTTCGGTGTTTGCATGAGAAAGGCTGAAAGTAGCCGAGACTCAAAATGAAAATAAAAAAACCACAGCTTGAGAGGGGATGGTTCCAGGAACTCCTTTTTAAGAACCAGCAACCTTCCTTGGATAAAATAAAATGGGGGTAGAAACCAATTAAAATGCTATGGAGACTCAAAAGTATTATCCACTGCTTTTTATGATATGATTGCTTTTCAGATTTTAGCTAGATGAAATTTTCAAAAGCATGCAAATTTCTTACTTCTCCATACACACATATAAGCACTAATATGGGCATGAATACAAGACACAGATTTTTGTAAAAGCACTAAAATTATATTTCTGTGTGTATATATATATTCTTTCTTGAGAATATTTTATACAATTGAGTCTGAATGACTTATATGATTAGACAGCTAAATTCTTCAACTATAAATGCTTATATATTTATCCTCTGAATAATAAAATATTTTAATGGACATATTTTTGGTTAGTAAATGTTTCAATGACTAATATACATACTTATTTCAAAGGAAAATATTCTCACAGTCTCACAATATGGACTTAAATTTATTTTATTCCAATGTCAATTTAATATGCGCACACAAAAGTTAAATATAAACAAAATAAATTGTGTATATATAAATATACACTTACTGCTCTTATACAATAAAAAATGACATTAACTTCAAGTGACAAATGATATTGCTTTGTTGAAACTAAATAGCAGGTTTAACGAGAAATATATTTTAGGTCTGCTTCCCATTTATTGTATCTATAATTTAACTTCAGTGACAATAAGTGGAGAGTGGCTTTCACCTAAGTATGTTTTCCCAAAAACTTACTAATAACTGCAAGTATTTGGTCCTATTTTAGGATAAACAGATTGCCCATTTATAGAAGAAAAAAAAAAAAAGCAAATAAGAAAAGGGATTTCTCTTGGTAATCCTATAAAGCTATCTTGTTTTCTCCAACATAAGATTAGAGTTCAGGGCATTATTAAATTCTGAATTAAAACTAGTATCTGGCCCAATTATATCAGGAACCAAAGAAAAGATTCAAATATATATACATATATTTTTACACTATTATATTGAACTTCTAATAAATGGTGCAGAATAGTATGAACAAAGGTGGGATCCACACAGTCGTCGTCGGCAGCCGTCCGTCTCGAGAGACGATGGTGTAGCTTCTTAAGAGTCTATCTGCACCGCCGAGAATGGCTGTGCAGTCCGACTCGGGAGTGACATGGTATCTGTCTCCTCCCGTGTTGAATCGACATTTTGCGATGACGCTGAAGCTACAGAGCCTGGGCAGGGTAATATGGAGGGTCTGCTGTTGCCCATGCAGCAGACCCCCCCTCTCTTCGCAGCTGAAGGGTCCAAGGGAAAGACGGAGTCGATACAGCTTGGGTTCAGGTGCGCCGCAGGAGTTGCCGGTGTTGACTACAACATCAAACCGCCTTAGGGACTCCGGCTCCGGATTTTCTGTCGGGGTTTACTCCCTTAGCCTTTCCCCTGAAGAGGTATGCCGCAAGGCAGCGGAGGTTTTTTGGAATCAGAGTTTTCCTTCTCTGATGTGCCCTGACTGGAAGATCGAACCAGCGACACTTAGCTCGCAGGCCAACGCTCAATCCACTGAGCTAAACCAGCCAGGGCAGTACTCCCCAAATTATGTCACTAATTTCTATGGCACAGATGGTTTTGAATTTAGCATACCTATACCAGTACATACCACAGTATAACTATTTGTTCACTGTTTTTCTGTAATTGTACAACTGTGAAAAGCCATTTATAGAGTGTGCTAGGACACTATTTAGACTTCACGTGGTATGAAACAATCATAAACCTATACAGAAGCACAAAAACCATATGCAATGAATTTCACTGAGAATGTTTACACCAATTTTTAGGTTATAATCCAAATAAAATACTAAATTTAAATCACCTCCTACATCACTCAGATCCCTAAGAATACAAACACACACACACACACACACACACACACACACAGTCTGATAAACACTAGTCTCTTAGAAGAACAATAGTCAGCATTCTCTCCCCTTCACACTTAAAAGGCTATTCTCTGGTTATGCTCAATTCGCGTGGCTATTTATAACTCCACGCATTTCTCTTTCACTCAGAAAAGCATATTAGAATGCAAGTCACAGGAATTCATAGAGAACCCAGAATATAATCAAACTCATTTACAAAGTAAGGTATTTGCTAAATTAATTATTTAAACCATGGTCAATAACCAATTATTTGTAGTGCATTTTAGAATACTGGAAATGTAATTGATTTCACTACAGTCACAATCAAAAATCAAGCAAAATTTAGGGCAATCCGGAAGGGAAAGAGTTAATTCACCAACAATTAGGATAAAAAATTTATTTCAGAATCAGTCATTTAGAAATAATTGTAAATGAAAAATAAACATTCATTTCATTGTTTCAACTTCTTACTATTTGGTTTAACTCATAGTTCATTTGGGCTCTCTAGTATGAATTTCTAATACCTTTTTAACCCTAGACATGTTTTTCAAACAATGGTATACACACAAATATAACTCATTTCTAAATGGACTGATTTATTTTAAATCCATAAGTTAGATGTTGTGTGATGTGTACCCAATAAATTATTTATCTTAATTAACAAAAATTCTCCTTTAATTAAAAGAAATGTGTTTTTTAACTGCTTTTGTTTTTCTGCTGGCCAGTTTGCAACATTAAAATCATTTTTATAATGAGATTCTGTTTAGAGGTAGTTATAGGAATTAAGAGCACAAAGGTTAGAGCTGGAGAAATATGAGTTCAAATCTCAATTCAGTGACTTACTAGTTGGGACTAGTCACTGACTTCTCTGTGCCTCAGTTGCTCCTTTGTAAAATGAGCACCATGATACTCAATCACTCTATGTGAGGGTTCTTATAAGAATTAAATGAGGTAACAGAATATAAATTACTTCATTATTGGCACAAAATGCTCAGTTGATAATGCCATTCATTGTTTAATTACTCAAATTTAGTTAAATCAAACCTCCGGTATATCAACCTCTATCTCACTATTTGATGAAAAGTCTAAAACCAGATGGCTTTCCTCACTCCAAAGGACAGCAATATAATCATGTCTCCTGCATATACACATATTCCTGTGTCTGAATGTTTGCCTAATATCAAAAATACCTGGCTAATATTAACATTAATTTTTAAATGTTAATTTCTGCATGTCAAACTTTGACTTAAAAATCAAGTAAAATTTGCCACATAGCAATCTTTACAAGTAATAATTGAGGGTCAATAATTATTAGCATATTGAGGTTTAGAATTGATCTAAAAAATAAAGCTGTCTCTCATTTGCAAGATTAGAACCAAAACAATTATTTGCATTTTGTTAATGAGAATATTGAAATTCAGACGTCAGATCACCTGCCCCAGAATCACACCAATAGAAAGCAGTAAAATCTTAATAAAATCCTAAGTCAGTCTGATTCCAAAGTACAAGCTCTTTCTGGCCTCCCTGGAAGCTTCCAGAAATAAGATGAACAGCACACCCTAAAATGAGCCGTGTGTTGCTTCAATAAGGTGGCAGAGCTCCGTAGACCAAAGAGCCTCCCCGGCCACCCGTGGGCCCACGTCCTCACCAGACAGCTAGCTGTGACCACGTACCAGTTGCTGCGTGACACTTTGCTTCTGCTGCCTCCTCTGTTATGAGAGATCACACAGTATCTCGTAGAATTGTTGAGAGGAGTAGAGGAAGTCAC
This sequence comes from Furipterus horrens, assembly GCF_987537825.1. Taxonomy (NCBI): domain Eukaryota; kingdom Metazoa; phylum Chordata; class Mammalia; order Chiroptera; family Furipteridae; genus Furipterus; species Furipterus horrens. The sequence continues at coordinate 10,493,956 of NW_028327180.1, forward strand.
TTAGAGTACAAAGCCTAAAACAGTGCCTCACGATACCGTAAGCACTCGGGAACGATTCTATTATCATTGTGTTGTTCTCCTTACTTGTTACCATTACAATTGCTTTATGGGGCCAGTAGGATAATGGAATGGCAGTATTCTAAAAGATGAATAAATAATTAGGTTATCTCCCTCTGATTTAAAAAAAAGAAAACAGAACTAGTGGCTGAGAGAACTGCCTTTCTGGAAAGTCTCCTGCAGCACCCAATGACATCTCAACCTTCCTTGTGACACACAGTTCTCAGGAGCATAATGGGGACCATTTTTCTAGTATACGTGCATGCTTGAGCGAGCTACAGGGCATGCACACATTCACAGCCAGAAGGACACAGATAGCAAAAAAAAAAAAAGAGGGGACACCCACCTATAGAGCTTCATCAGCCACTGAGGGTGACAACTATCCAACCTGAGTCATCCCCAAATCTAGCTAGAATTGTGGGCCAAGGCCTCCTGCCAGGGAGTCCCAGAAAGTCCACGGGGAAGACCGGTGCAGTTTCTCCATCAGAACCTCCAAACCTATCATCAGGGCACCAGAGGAGAGAGTCAAACTTAAGGCATTTATTTTCTTAAAAGAGTCTGGGTGTGAGATGCCTGAGTTCTAAGCGTGAGGGGCTACGTTTATAATGACACACCTTATGGAAAATTCCATTGTCCAGAGGCTGGCCTTGAATGTGGACGAAAAGCTAGGATGCATTTTTCTATCCAGAGGTTATTGAATTCCTTCAGCCACCCTCTCCCCATCCCCAGCTTTATCAATTCTCAAATTAGAGTCTTGAAACAGATGCTTCTATTTTGGCAAAGATTCGTTAATATTCATTTTAGGTCCAGTTTCTCATACCTGAGTTAGTTAGACATAATGTTTTAATTCTGGCTTGTAAAAATATTGTAAAAGACACGTTCTTTATGCCTGTGTCACATATAACCATAGACGGCAGGGTACTGTTTCAGGGACTTCGGGTACAGAGCGTTGTCTGAACCATACTGTTCCGTTCAGAGCACATTATTAGCACTGGTCTGCACACGGCTCTACCTTGCTTTACTTCCCCCCCTGTTAATTCTAATACCCACTCACATTCCTCTCTCCCCTTAGCCAACAATCGTGTCTGATGTCTATCTTTCTGTCGGCATGGGCTCTTGCAACGTGCACACTGGTTTTCTTTTTTTTTCCTGGCATGTATTTTGTTTTATAAAATAATATATATTCAGTCTGCCTATTTCCTTTTTCACTAAGCAACATGTTTTTAAGGGTACATCTAATCCTTAGATCCTGACGGCTGCTAAGAACGTAGCCTGTGTGTGTTTCCGTGTTTTCCTACTCCCTCTCCCCCTGAAGGACCCTCTCCACCACTGCAATGACCATCCTTAGCCATGGATACTCATGGGTTAAGTGACAATGATGGCCAAGCCAGGTAATTTCTGAGAGGAATGGCAGTAATATTACTGGACTTGCTCAGGAAAACTGGGTTGCATAGCCACCCTACTTCAGGACCTACCTGGGACCCCCTGGGATCAATACCAAGTAGCAGCGTTCAGGTGTTCTAATCAAACTACCACCAGATCGATCACTGGAGTATAGTACTAGCCTACATTCCCATCAGCCCAGACACCATTTCCATTTTAATATTATTTTCATAGTAATATTTGCCTTCATATATGTTGTTCATAAACTTATAAAATGTTCTTTTAAAACCATGTCAAGCAAAACTAAGCCAGATACCTAAACAATTTTAAAGGCATTTTAAAAAATGGATCAGGATACAATACGCCAGGAGTCAAATACATTCCCAGGGCCAAAAATTCATTTCTCTGTACAGAGGCACATTGGTAAAATCTTTTTTATCATCATGTCCAAGTCTTTTCTTCCACAAGGATACACTCGATGACATTCACCTTTGGGACTACCAAGGTTATTTGTCTAGGGTTCATGAGAACCATTGCAATTTATTGCAGCATGTAAATACACTATGCATAAGTCATCCTGTATAAGGAAACCTTCCAAATTGCCTATTTCTTCATTTTAAGCCCAAACTTTATTTTAATTCTAACTATACTTCCATGTGTTTCAAAAGCATAGCCAAGCACAGAATACCTTTCCTGCTGCCTGCCACCCAATCCTGACCCTCTCTATTTTCATGGCTCCCTGGATCAAGATTTTGTTTTCCACTGTTTGTTGCATGAAATCTATAAAATATAGAACATTTTATATACAAATCAAATAATATATTATGGAGTTACCAGTAAATCTGGAATCACTGGAAATGTATGACTTGTTCTCTGGAGTTATTATATAGACCAGCATCACCAGAAAGAAATACAAAGACTCAGCTATGTAAATATGGAAGTGTTTCCTTACCCCCCAAACATTTCAGCAAATGGCAAGTCATGACAATGAGAGAAAGGAGAATTGGAGACTATCAGAGAAGGTGTTGGAACACGAGGGTCCGTAGCCTTTTGGTGAAGTTCCTTCTTTGAGGCAGGCCTGGCACATGACAAATTGCGTTCACTGGGTGTCCCAGCTCTCATGAGAACAATGAATCTCTTAAGGGTCTCCGAGCCAAACCAGCTCATCTTCTCTACGCTACTCAGAACTTGAAGGTCTGCAACTACGACTATAAGATGGTCACGTATGACATGTAGGCATAATCATATTATTTTGCAATAGCAGGAAAGACAGAAAGTTCTTGCTTTGTGACCCTAAAAAATGAAATTTTGAACTCTTTTATATTGCCAAATAACAATGCCACTCCAGACTTTCCCCCCACCCCCTAGTTATATGTCCTTGACCACCACTTCATATTTTTTCTTTTGATTAGAAGAACACAATGCCAAAAGCAGCAATTTGTCCAACTGTGAATGTGGTCAATAACAGAAAATAAGTTCTTTGCAAATAGGCTGCTTCTACCATTTCCATTTCTAGTTGTTTACTGCTCATATAGAAAAAGTATTGATTCTTCATGTTGCATCCAATCACTTCACCCAATTTCCTTATTAATTCTAGCAGTTTTTGCTTTGGTTTGGTTTTGCTTTATTTTATTTTGTTATTGTGGTACTGTTTATACTTTGTTTAGTTTTTTCTTTGTGTTTTAATAGAGTAACTTAATCTCTCTAGATATACTATGTACTTGCCCAAAGAGATTCTTTACCAATTTAAACTGATTTTTCCACACTGTTCTCTTTCCACATTTGTGAGCCTCTCCAGAACACGGTTAAAAAACAGTAATGAGAGCCGCAACCTCTGTGACTTTTCCCCTCTACTGAAGTCATTTCAGAGTCCCATATTTGAAGCTGTGTTTATTTAGGGGTTTTAGCAAATGTGATTTAATCATATATAAGTAATAGCCTTCCACTACTTGTTCAGGAATGTCTGCTGGCCTTTGAAATGCCTTTCTGCACCCAGCCATTTGTCAGCGAGGGGCTTGAGCAGGCACAGTGGTGTCATGCTGGCTAATGGTTGAACTGATTTCAAATGGCCATGGTAGAAGTAGTTACGCTGTGGAAATCAGCAAACAACAAATCAGAGCTTTCTTATTTTTCTTTTTCTTTTCTTTTTTTCTTTTTCTTTTTTTTGAAAGTTGGTTGTTAAACATTTACCACATACCACTGGATATAATCATATAGTCTTTCTCCTTTGATTTAATTAACACAATCCATTCATTAAACAAATATTTATTGAGCAGACACCTATGAAAGGTGTTCTAGGTAGAGGGTATACAGCAGTGAAGAAAACATGCAAAATTCTTTCCCTTGTGCAGCTTAACATCTAGTAGAGTTTATAGTTTGTGATGTGGTTATATTAATAGATTACCTGATATTCAACATATTTTCATTGTGGAATAAAATGTAATTGATCAGATGGCATATTATTTTAATATATTGAATTGAATTTGCTTATTTAGAATGTTGGCACCTATATCAGTGATAACAGTCTTTAGTTGGGGAGTTATATTTGTATTATATTGATCAGGTTTTGTTATTAATTTAATCTGTCCACGTAAAAGTGATTGTTGCACTTTCAGTCTGATTCTGAGGTCTGGAATAGTCTAAATAACATTAGAGTCATCTGTTCTTTAAAGGTTGGCTAGCAACTCAGCTGTGAAACCATCTGGCCAGGATGCCTGTTTTAAAGGTAGGGCTTTAACTACCCTTCACATTCCTTCTACGGCAATGTGTCCTTGGCATCACATACCTTTTGATTGAAAACATTCATTTTGTCTAGATTTTCAAATGTAGTACCAAAGAGCATCACTACGGATTATTTTACAATTTTTAAAGCCCTTCCACATGTGTGCTATATCCCCTCTGTTTATTCTCTTACTCCTCATCAGGCTTGCAGAGGATTCTATCTACTTTGTTAGTCTTTCCAAAGAACAAGCCCTTGGGTCTATTCTACTGTCGGATAGTTTTGTTGTGGTTTCAATATCAACTTCAGCTTCTGCCTCTATTTTCTTTCTTCCAGTTCCTTTTGGTTCATTGTACTGCTTCTCTTTCTAATTTCTGAAGCTACCTGTCAAGTTCCTTTATTTTCATATTCTTCTTTGATAATGATGGCCTCAGTGTTACATATTTTCCCCTTAATGTAATTTTAACTGCACAGAGTTTTATATGAATTAATATTTTTATATCATGGCCATTCATAACATCAGTTTGAATTTTTTGACTCAGGTTAATTATGGCAAAATTTCTTAAGTTTCAATTAGTTGACACTTTTTTGGTCATCTTATTATTCTTTTTAATTATCACTAAGATATGTGTTCTCTTTTTTTTTTTTTTTTTTTGCCTTTGAATTTGTCTAAGTTTCCTTTGTGGTCAAGTACACAATAATTTTTATAAATATTCCATGAAAATAAGAAAGTGGCTATTCCATAGGTAGATTTAAAGTGAGAGCATGTTATGAGTTTTGTCCTCCCAAATTCATAGGTTAATGCCCAACCCCTGATGTGGCTGTACTTGGAAATTAGGCCTTTGAGGAGGTAATTAAATTTAAACAGGGTCTTATCAGAGTGGGACACTAATCCAGAAGGACTAGTGTCCTTAAAGAAAAGGAGATTCCAGGAAGGAACAGACTGAGACAGAAAAAGTCCCAGCCCTCATGGACAGATGGAACAGATAAGTAAACCACCAGAGTGATAAATGACCGAGAGGGAATAACATGGGGAAGCAGTGAAGAAATTCAGGGTAAGTGGTAGAGCTCCGTTTCATACAGCCGGTCAAGGAACTCTTCATTAAGAAAGCAAAGTAGAGCAAAGACCCATAGGAGGCAAAAGCCATTCCTCAGCCTCCCTAATGGTGACGCATTATACAACGGCAGTACATTATCAAAAGCAGGAAAGTGACATCACAACAATACTGTTCACTAAACTACAGAACTTACCCAGTTTCCAGTGGTGTTTACGTACTTTCCTGTGTGTGCATTTCTATGCAGTTTGGTCCCAAGTAAAATGCATGTACCCACAACCACCATCAGGATAGACCTATTCCATCACCACACATGACTCCTTTATATTTGCACCCACTCCCCCGAACCCCAGCTTTCCTGGCAACCACTATTCTCTCTCTCTAGTTTCATCATTTCAAGACTATTATATAAATACAACTGTATCATATGTAACCTTTTTTTAAAGATTTTATTTATTTATTCTTAGAGGGGTGAGGGAGGGAGAATGAAAGGGAGAGAAACATTGATGGGTGGTTCCGTCTCACACACACCCCCAACCAGGGATGTGGCCCACAACCCAGACAAGGGCACTGACCAGGAATCGAACTGGTGACCTTTCACTTTCGTTTGCTGGACAATGCCCAACCCACTGAGCCACACCAAGTCAGGGCTCATATGTAACCTTTCAAATTGTCTTTTTTCACTTAGCACAATACCCTTCAGACACAGTTGCTGTATGTATCAGTAGCTCGTCCCCTTAAACTGCTGAGTGGTGTTCCTCTGCGCGGATGTACCAGTGCCTGTTTAACTATTCACCCATCTGGGTTGCTTCCACTTTGGGGCTATTACACATAATGCTGCTATAAATGCTTGTGTACAGGTTTTTCCATGAACATAGGTTTTTATTTCTGTGGAATAGGGGCCAAGAGTTCAATTCCTGGAGCTCCCGCTAAGTGCATGTTTAGTTTTATAAAAACTCAGAAAACTACTTTTCAAAGTGTCTGTATCAATTTATACTCCCAGTAAGGTCTGAATTATCCAGTTTCTCTGTGTCTCAGCCAACATGTGACACTGTCACTAGTTTGAGTTATAGCTGTGCCAATAGGGTGTACAGTGAGATCTGTTTTGTTTGCTTTTAAGATTTTATTTGTTTATTTTTAGAGAGAGGGGAAGGGTGGGGGAAAGAGAGGGAGAGAATGTCGATGTGAGTGAAAAACATTAATTGGTTACCTTTCGTACACAACCTGCCCGGGGGCCAGGCCTGCAACCCAGGCTTGTACCCTGACTGGGAATCGAGCCAGCAACCTTTCGCGTTACGGGAAGACACCCAAGCAACTGAGCTACACTGGCCAGGACTTCACTGTGGCTTCAATTTGCACTTTCCTAGTCACTGATGATGTTGAACAACTTTTCATATGTGTGTTTATTCGCCTTCCATATCTTTTCTTCAGTGAAATGTCTATTTGTTTCTGTTGCCCATTTTCTAATTGGATTGTTTGTTTCTTTACTTTTGAGTTTGGAGCAGTTTTTTATATCTTTTAGATACAAGTTCTTTGTCAGATATGTGGGTTGCAGATATTTTCTCCCAGTGCTCTTATGGTAATCCCTAAAAAAATGTTTCAAAGAACAACTAAATTCTCACAAATTCAAATGAATTTAAATGAAGATGTTGATAAGTTGGGGATCTTTTAAGAGACTATTAATAATAGTCATTGTCCATCTTTTTCTGAAACAAGGGGAAATTATTACCGCATTTTAGGCAGCAGATGTATGAAGGTTGTTTAGAGCCAGTGGGGAGAAGCTATACCTTAGTGTACTTTCAGCAAATTGATTATTTTTCATTGCCTCAAATTGAAGACAGAAGGAGAAGAACATTGAAGTGATTTACTAAGAAGTTTATCAAGCATATGCCAATATAATTACTTTTTTAATCCAACAAGAAAATAGGTGTCAATAAATAAGTCATTAATAAGCTAAAGGGACTTATTTCCAGTGTATTGAAATTGGAAAAGAAGCTTATTTAAAGATTAAAAAAAGACATCAAGGAATACATTTCGGAAAGATTAAAGGGGACTGTTAATGAGCTAAGGATTTGCCTCTCAGAGAAAGGTCTAGAAGCAAGAAAAACTAGGAAAAAGAAAAGCATTTTAAAACAAACAGAAAATCAAGCATGAAATATACTGAATATCAAGAGCAATTATCACTATTATTAAATTTTTATAGAACTAATATGAAAAAGCAAGCCATCTTAACAGGGGCGAGAAATGTATATTTGCTTAATACCTGAGAAAACAAAATAACCCTCTAGGGTAGTTTCAAAAATAAAACATGTCAGTAATTAAAATAAAATTATAATCACAATTAATGGATTAGATTCTGTATATATGCAGATAAGCAGTAATGGATTAGATTCTGTATATATGCAGATAAGCAGTAATATGATTAAGCATGATGATAAAAAAGTAAGAGTGCTATTGGTAAGAACTTGCTTCATATTATCAAATTCTAGAGAAATACTAGACAATAAAGAGAATGATTTTTAACAAATACCTCTACCTTGTATTAATAAGAATATTAATATCATTTTTAAAGTTGTAATAAAACTATCTGCTAACTTCTCTAAACCGGACAACTCTGAAAACTATAAAATCTAAAAGAAAAATCCTACTTCAGATGAGAATTCTACTTTAAAAAACCGCGTTACAGAACGGCTCCTATGTTTAGGGGAACTCAAGGTCTGCACAAGTGGCACTGATTTCTTAGCTCCTAAAATGAGAAGGCTCCTCTGCTCTGTTCCAGCAGTTCTCAACCTGTGGGTCGCGACCCCTTTGGGGGTTGAACAACCCTTCACAGGGGTCACCTAAGACTATCGGAAAACACATATATAATTACATATTGTTTCTGTGATTAATCACTATGCTTTAGTTATGGTTGGGGGTCACCACAACATAAGGAACTGTATTCAAGGGTCGCGGCATGAGGAAGGTTGAGAACCAGTGATCTATTCTAATGGCAGAAAAATACCGCACATCTCTATGTCTGCTGCCGGATCTGGAAACAAATCTAGAGCTCCATCAAGAGCCCACATCTTGGAATTCAAGTAGGCAAAAAAAAAGGTATCTATTAATATCTTAACCCCAAATTTGTATCTAATCATCCAAAACCATTCTCCCTTCTTAGCACTACACGTCTGTCCACAGCACTAGTCTGTCACTTACCCAGCTTTGAAAACCTCGATCTTTCTTCCACTTTATTGTATCAGGCAACCACCTACTCCCCTGGACCTTGCATGTGGAATAGAATTTATTACCTGAGCATGCATGCCAGGGTTTTGAGGCCTTAATGAGCAGAAGCTGGAAAACTGTCTTATTTTAAAACCTTGAGGTCTTTTTAAGCCTAACAAGTGGTGGCAGCAGAAATGCCCTTGTGGATCCCAGTTTCTTCAGGGAAAGTCAACAGAATGGGTCCTTTAATGACACAAAAGTGAAGGACCAATCCCTGGGTCCTGAGGAAAACTTTGAAGGCACCCTGAACCTGTTCTATGTTTAGAGAAGACGTTTTAGACAAGCTGAGCGTGCCGTTTAGAAAGGGTCAGGAGCAGCCCTTGCTTGGGTAGTAGAGAAGAGAGGAAGGATGTTTGTTCCGGTTCTGGGTGATGGACATAGTGCACTGTAATTTCAAATTATTCCTCATTATTGCAGAGGGGTTTCTGCTTGTTTTGTGGTGGGGTGGTCTCACTGCCTCTTACAGAAAGTAGAGATCCAACATTTGAAAAAAGAATGCCAAAAAAGCTTGCAGACTTTGTCTTCAATTCACACTGGTAGAGAAAAATTTTTTTTTTTTTTTTTTTTTTAAAGAGCTGTGCTGGTTTCCAAAAGGTGATGAAGCCAGAAGGCACAGATGTCAACCGTCTGGGCACCAACCTGCAAGACCTTGTGTGGTTTCCCCGGGATGGAGGGAGAGAACATTCTCATATCCAATCATATTGGATTGGGTGGTGGTCCTCTCTCTCTCTGAGCTGCCTGGTCATTGGGCTTGAACCCAAAGCAGCATGCTCAGAGGCCTGGAAAGGGGAAAAGGGTAGAGTCAGGTGACATGGTGGGCTCCTGCCAGAGGCCAAACTGGGACTGAGATGTGGAAGAACAGGTGTGTCTCGTAGCAGGTGGTAAGTAAATTCCTGTGGTGTTTCCCCCCATTATCCGTGAACTGTCAGTCAAGTCTGAATAGAACACATGGTGTCAGCTCTTTGGAGGGGATTAAATAGAGGTCCTAACCTAACGAGGAATGATGAGATGATAGACAAGCAGGGCCAGAACAGAGAAGCCTGTGTTCCAGGCAGTCGGAGCCTTTGGGAGCCTCGGGAGGAAACAGGGAGAGGCCCCGGCCTGGCTGTTTGACAGGAGCCTGGAGCCGAAGAGCTGGGGGGAGGCAGCATCACGCAGATGGAGACAGGACCCCCGGAAAGGAAAAAAGGAGGGAAGTAAGGGGGTCTAACGTCGTAAAATTCAAAACAATTGCAAACTCAAGTTCAATGAGTGTTGATACTTTAAAGAAAAAATGCCGACCGCCATGCGCTGGAAATATCTTTTGACCTCACCCTTTCCCGCTCTGCTCCCAGCAGCAGTATCACCTGGTCCCGGTCATCCTGGCCAGATTTCTGCGGCCAGAATTCAGAAACCCAGTCCCACCTGGCTGCTGTGGCTCAGTGGATTGAGCGTCAGCCTGCGAGCCAAGGGTCGCTGGTTCGATTCCCAGTCAGGGCACATGACTAGGTTGCACGTCAGGTCCCCAGTTGGGGGCGCAAGAGAGGCAACCACACAGTGATGCTTCTCTCCCTTTCTTTCTCCTTTCCCCTCTCTCTAAAAATAAAATAAATAAACAAACAAACAAATAAATTATTAAAAAAAAAAAAAAAGATAGAAAGAAACCCAGTGCCATCCTTGTCCTAGAGTCTGAACACCGTCGTGAGGTTAATCTGCACGAAACATTGACTCCATCCTAGGGCTAGTCCGCCCACACAGATCGTACGCGACAGCACAACATTTCACATTTGCGTCAGCAATGGAAAACAGAGACCTTAAAGAATATGCAGGAATTAACCAAAAACCTAGGCCAAGACCCCCACCGGAGAGGAAAGACCAGGAATCGATTTCACACATCTTGGCCCAGGGACACCAGCAAGTCAGGGAGAGAGGGAACAAGTCCTCGTCGGTGAGGACTGGGCGCATTTAGAGGCTGTGCGGCAGCTGCCAGACAGGCCCACAAGGTGAGAGCTGCCTTAGCGGAGAACCGGAGGCCACAGCGCCCTACACCCCCAAAGTAGGACGCAGCAGAAACTAGCCTGGGAATCCCGAAGACTGTGTAATAAATCTCCCGGATCAGAAGCAGAAAATGAAGTATGAGAGAATAATACGGGCCTACCTCCACAATACTGCAGGTGTGGCTCCAGACCATTGTAATAAAGAGTGTGTTGCCGACTGAGCGTCAGCCTGTAAGCCAAGTGTCGCTGGTTCGATTCCCAGTCAGGGCACATGACTAGGTTGCATGTCAGGTCTCAAGTTGGGGGCACGAGTGAGAGGCAACCACAGTTTTGTTTCTCTCCCTCTCTTTCTCCTTTCATCTCTCTCTAAAAATAAATAAACAAACAAATAAATAATTTTTTTTAAAGTGTGTGTTGCCATAAAGCAAGTCGTAATCTGTTTGCTGGTGGAGGGTCTTGCCCTTGACCGTGGCATCTGTGAAGTGCAATGAAGTGCAGCACATAAAACGAGGCACGCCTGTGGGTTCCAGCTGGAGTCCTGGGGTGGCTAACGGAGTGCTGGGATTCACTCGGGATCCTGCATTCAGTCCCATCCAGGAAGAAACTGCTGTGTGCCAGACCCTAAGGCAGTACGGAAGAGGGAGAACTGAAAGCCACAGCCCTTGTCCTCGGGTTGCCAGGACTTAGGGGTGAAATTAGCAAGGTAAGAGACATTTACGCAAAAAGGTGATGGCTTCTCTAATAGATATGAGTATACGCTGCTGTGGGAATATGTAAGGGGTCTATCAGACTGAGACCCAAGGGTGATCCTGGAGAACTTCCTGGAGGAGGTAACACCTCAGCTGAGCTATCAACATGAAGTAGGTGCTAGCCTAGTAAAAAAGAAAGGTGTGTTCACTTCTTACAGCTGCTGGAACAGATTACCCCGAGTTTGGTGGCTTAGAGGAACAGAAATGTATTCCATCACAGCTCTGAAGGCTAGAGTCTGAAATCAGGATCACTGGGCAAAAGCTGGTGGAGCCGTACTTGCTCTGGAGGCTCTGAGCAGAAGCTCTTTCCCACTCCCTTTAGCTTCTGGGGGTGCCCCATCGCTCGAATGTCTGCCTCTACCTCTTCACACCTCCTCCTCCTCTGTGCGGGCCCAATACCCCTCTGCCTTCCTCATACACAGATCCTTAGCCATGCTTGTTTCAAGAATTTGTGGTTGGAGTAAACTAGCTTATGTGAACTTTTCCTCGGGGAATTCTTGCTTACGAAGAAGCATCAAGATTGCTGAAGTTCCTTCATTCTGTCCAGCACCCATAGTCACCAAGTTTCTATTTTTCTGGTCAAGGATCAGCGACTGAAAATTTCCCTTTTCTCTTAATAACTTGGGCTTCTTCAGATGAGAGAGAAAGGAGAGGGAAGTGGGTATTTGGAAAGAGAGTGTGGGAGGAGAGAGAACCAGAGAGAGAGAAGGGGAGACGCATATGCAAGCTAGTCAATTCTCCAAGTATCTACCCAGCCTCCGCCACGCACCAGGGACATTCTAGGCCTGCGCAAAAGAGCAGTGAACAAGACACAGGAACTCACACTGCAGAAGCCCTGCAAGGATCGTCTTGGGCCCTATGCCGTGCTTCGCACTGAGCTAAGCTTTGTGGGTTATCTCTGTGAGCTCCAAGGAAATGGGGATAAAGCAGGAGGCTAGAAGCTGAGGTGGAACTGCCCGCAACACAGAGACAGAGAAGGTTCCCACAACATGTTCTGGGTGCTGCCTTGCCTAGAGAACCCACTTTTTGACACTTACTTCAGACTCCACTCAGGAATCAGATGGTTGCCCAGAAACCTCAGCCAAGTAAAGCGAAAAAATTCCAAGGATAAATAAAGGAAAAAGTTCCTCAGTCTGACCAGCGCTTTGGGCCGTGTTAGCGTGTTGCGAGCTTGGCTGGGCACGCCTGGGTCCTTACTGAGCGAGCCAACACTCAAACATGCCGCACCTGCAGATGGCCGGGCCAGCCGCCGTGACACTGCCCTCCAACTCCATTTCTCCTGTGATTTTTAATTTTTTCCCTCGTACTCATCGCAAGGGCTAGCTAGTGAGTCATTATTAAGGGGGAGAAAGGAGCCCAAACAAAAGATGTGATATGGGTTTGGTATCATAAAGTCAATTTAAAAAATACAAAGGGGAAGAAGGGCATGTCTGATTTGAGGAAACCTAATCAGCAAGGATATCTTTCAGTGTTCTTGCGGAAAGCGACTTCTTATAACCGGGACACCATTGAGGGCCTTGGTGGCCCCCAGAAGACCCTGTCATTCCACAGACTAGGTGACTGTGGTCCAGGGAGGCAACGTGGCGTGTCTGTGCCTCCTGACTTCTTGTCCAGAGGGCTTCAGTCAAACCACTGACGGTCTTTGGTTCAAATCATTTTAATACAGTTTGCATCTCATTTAAGGAAGTTCTAAATAATTCTGGTCCCAGTAAAAGTTTAAATAGATCTGATACCTTTGACATGCTTACATATACAATTAGTGATTACAATATAATTTTATATATAACTTCACATAAAATGTAATGATTACCTACAAAGACCAGTTCTCCTACCGCATAAGCTATACTCAGAAGATATTGAAACCCTGGCTGGGTAGCTCAGTTGGAGCATCGTCCTTTATACCAAAGGGCTGCAGGTTCGATCCCCAGTTACGGTGCATGTAGGGAGCAACCGATCACTGTTCCCCCTCATATCGATGTTTCTGTCTCTGTCTCTGTCTCTGTCTCTGTCTCTCTCTCTCTCTCTCTCTCTCTCTCTCTCTCTCTCTCTCTCTCTCTCTGTGGTCAATGAGCATTTCCTCACATGAACATTGGAAGGAAGGGGAAAAAAGCTATTTAATTCTTTAACAGCAAGAACATAACACTAAAGTAAATTATAGCCTCAGTGGTACATTATGTTATATCTTTTTAAAATAATGTCCAAGTAGACAAAACTTAAATCTGGGATTTGGCTCACATCTGAGTTCCCCCTGGGATTGTGAGGAATAATCTGGCAATGAAATATCCTAGCTGGGAACTTTTATTCATCTGCAATAAACATAAGGAAAGTATTGTATTTGAGGTACTATAGGACTCAATTCTTTTTTCCTACACTAGGCTCCTTTGTTTTTAATAGAAATTTGAGATGTTTTGTCAAGAAGTATTTTTATGGGTTTTGAGTCTAGCTGAAAAGCATCAAGATATTGTTTGACCTACATCTAGTGTGAAAAAAAGCATAAACACGCTTAGTGAGAAATCTAGTCAGTCAATTGCTGCTTGTTTTCCATGATAGTAAACATCTCCACTTATATATTACTGAATCAGTTCAATGGCTACTTATTTGATATTTGACTAGATTGACTTTAGACTGTCTTCCTACTGTTAAGCAAAATAATATTCCAGTTATCCCTTTTAAAATGTCAAATAGCTTCCAGAATGTGACTAGAGAGAGGTTTTTGCCATCTCTCCAGTAGCCAGTGTCAAAGGACAAAATTAAAACAATGCCCTTAACCAGTGTGTTGTCCTTATTCAAAGGAGAGCAGTCCACAGACCAGGGGCGTGCAGCACCTCACAAGCAGGGAGCCTTTCTCCCAAGGGCCCTGAGGCAAGCGAGAGCATCAGAGAGCCTGAGAAGAGGCAACGTGGAAACAGGGCATGACTGGTTGGGGCTGCCTATCTGACCTCACTTAGAAAGATTGAGGAACTACAAACAAAGCCCAGAGGGATGGGCTGGCTGGTTCCATTGCCTTTCTGATCAAGCAGAGCCACTTACAAGAACACAGATGAAAGTTTAGTTTGCTGATAAGGTACCCAAGGCAGGAGTGACTTTATCTAGGGCCTATGAGTTTACTTCGACACCTCTGATTCTGAAAATCTTTATTAGCTATGGCCCACCCCCTCAATCCTCTTTTTGTTCATACAATGCAGAAAGCAGAAGAGAAGACCAGATCAACCTTATCGCAAATATATTATTAGGTCTATAGGACGCATCAGTCTTTATTGATGAGGAAAGTCAAAAGCCTCTTAATGATCACTTTAGAGAGGAAGGTGCATAAATGAATAAAATAAACTGTATTGAGTAGCACAGTAAAGAAATAGCACGTACGCTGAACTTACAGTTAGCTAAGTACTTATATTACAGTTGACCCTTAAACAACATGGGTTTGAACCGCACACACCCACTTATATGTGGGGGGTTTTCAATAAATTCATTTAGCCTTTTGTATCCATGGGCTTTGCACCTGTGTATTCAACCACCTGCAGATGGAAAATGGTATTTTCACATCCCAACCAGGGTTTCCCAGCTGTGGATGGAAACTACTGTTTTCAACCCATGGTTTGTTGAATCCATGGATGCAAAGGAATGGCTATAGAATTAGTTACATGTGAATGTGGGGGTGTTAGTCAGTGGTCTTGACCCCCTACATTATTTAAGGGTCAACTGATGTCAATTAGTCCTCACAAAGGTGGTTTAATCCGTTTGGGAAAGAAAAAAAAAAAGGAAACAAACTTAACAAGCCTTCTGACCATCACGGTTACTAGCTCAGGTCAAGGCCATAGGTGGTAAAAGCAATGGATTATAGAAACCCACATCTTCCTTCCCTCAGGTTTGTGCCCTTGGATCATCAGATTTTTCTTCTCAAATAACAAGAAAAGGGTATTGGAATAAACTTTCTAAAACATAAATGGTGATATTCTGTTTTCAACACAAGAAATTGTGGATGACAATATCTGAAATTCCTTTTGTTGCCATTATGTGTTACTTTTTGCATTATTTCCCCAAGAACTTCAAGGATCCTGTAGTCATGAATCTACAGCAATCATTCAGGAAAGTCCCTAATGATTGTTCTTGCCGCAGGCTCTATAGCCTGTAGCCACGGAAAACCTTCCGTTTGTCCTTCGAGGACACCAACATCTGTTGCCAGTTCTCTGGAGGGCATAAGAGTTGAACAGATACATATGAGTACGTTCTCTAAATGGGTTTTACTCAACACTAACCTAATACCTACCTCACAAGACAACAGGAACAGGTGATTTATAGAGTTTCTAACTGATGGGAAGTCCGTTGACATCCACACAGACTCTGATATGGAGGAAATTGTACAGAATCTGTCACAGGTTAGACTCACTATTTTAAGCACTTGTGACGAAGATTATATGCCAAATACCATGCATCCAAGAGAGACCAAAGTCTATTAGACTTCTTGGTTGCTTTTTAAAAAATCCTAGTGTTACTTTAAGGTCAGTCATTAATGAAAAGTATAACAACTTAGAAATCATACTGTACGTGTACATGTATTCATGGGCCTGTTAAGAAAAATTCTGTAATACGGCATAGCAGGCCAGTTTGTGTGTGTATGTGTGTGTGTGTATGTGTGTTTTCTTATGTAGGGAAGGAAAGACTTTTCTTTCTATCCCTCTATGTTCAATAGTTAGGTCTATAAAATACATAACCAACAAGAGGCAGATTAACAGGAGAAAAGGTATACAAATGCATTAATCTTTAGTATGATGTATATGGAGTACGTGAAAATCTGGATTGTCAGCATGTCTTTAAAGAGCCTACATTCCTAAATGGCAGCAACAGCTGAAGCAGAGAAGCAAGCACCCCACTATTTCTTGACTTCAAGCTCCAGCCATCCTTCGCCATCATGCTTGCCCTGTGTTTGAGCTACTACATAGTAGTTGCATGCTAACGGCAAAACATGGGCTTTGAGGCACCGTCCTTTGGTGCTATTTATTGGAAAAGTCGAACAGCCTGATTTCTGTGTAAACAGAATTATCGGTAAGTTCCTTAAATAATTTGTATCTATTATCCCTGAGCAAACCTGTCCTAAAATAATCAAGTTATATTAAGTACATAGTAAGTTTTATGTGTATCAAAGATCCAGGTCAAAGGTCATCAAACTACAGTCTGATGGCCAAATTTGGGCTGCTACTTGTTTTTGTAAAAGATTTATTGGGACGCAGCCATATGCACTCAGTTATGTATTGGCTCTGGTTGCTGTCCTGTAACAACGGCAGAGTCGACTAGTTGCAACCAAAACTGAAAGACCTGCAAAGCTAAACATATTATCTGTCCCATTATAGAAAAATTGTGTTGATTCCTGGTTTAGTTTCTCAACTCAAAATAGAAAATAATCCAAATGTCCATGAATGATAGAATTAATAAATAATTTCTGATATATTCACATAATGAAAATAAATTTACCAAAGTCTCACACAATGAAATAAATCTAATAAACACTGTTGAGGGAAAGAAGTCAAAATTTCTGTATGTAAATCTATTTATACAGTGTTCAAACCAGACAAAATTAATGCATAATGTATCAGAAAAAAAAACAGTGAAAGACTTTGAAATGGGTAAAAGATATTACTGGATATCTTTTCATTTTCAAAGACACTTCTGAGTTATCTGATTCTGTAGGAGCCCGTGCCTTTCATTGTCTTTGGCCATTTGTTGTAGGCACACAAATGAATTTTGTCAAGTGAAGGTGTTATTGATTATCGCCCCTTTGCATATTGGCTAATTTTGCATCTATTACCTAATTCATTTCCACATTTCTGATTGCTTATGTGGGGATCTGTTCTCTGGATTCTCCTTGAGCTGTTTTGAGTTTTGTTTTGATTGTTTTAGATTTTACCAGTTTCCTCATTAATTAATAAGTGAAACAAAAATCTTTGACTCAAATGCATTGTATGTTTGTATGAGTCATGGCTTTCGTTCTTTTTAAAGACAAACTTGTAACAGGAGAAGTTATGATCAGGGGTATCACAGAGGATAGGTAGGGACTGGAGGACACCTGAGTGAGATGAGATTCCTGGCACCAAGGGCCTTGCCCAGGTGGGGTAATGTTCTGTTTTTACATATAGATGATGGGCACTTTGAGCTGGAGACTGAGGCTCTTTGCAATTTCCTGAATATATTTTATACTTAATTGAAACGCTCCTTTTAAATTAAATATATTTATAATAAATTAAATAACAAAAAGGTATATAAGGAAATAGCTCTCTCCAGCTAAAACCACTACCTACCTCAGCATTAGCCACTGTTATCAGGCAGTTTGTGTGTGTGTGTGTGTGTATCATGCGAGATGGTGTTTTTAAGCGTATACATGTAAATAAAGATACAGATTTCTATTCCCCCACCACTTTTTTGCACAAAAGATTACACAAAAGATAAACTACATGCACTGTCCTAAGCCTTTCACTTTTCACTTCACAATGCATCTTGCCGATCTCTTCTCATCAGTACATGGGGCTCCTCCTTTCTTTATTAGAGCGCTGTTGTATTTCATTAAATGGATGTGCCACACTTTATTCAGCCAGCCCTCTCTATTGCTGGGCATTTGGGTTGTTTCTAATCTTTTGCCTCATAGAAATGTATCAGGCTCCTGGATAATAAGAAGACAGGAAGGGAGGAAGGAAGAGGCATGGGGATTGGAGTGGGAAAGGGTCGTCAGCGGTACAAAGGCGCTGAACTGGCGGAGGCGAGGACGTCTGAGGGGGTGGTTGCCATTCCACAGGCCGGCTGCTCTCCTTTCAAATCTCGTCTTCCGCCCGCCTTGACATTTTTCTTTCAAAGGTTACCTATTTTCACAAAGGAACGTCAACAAACACTGCTTTCTTCTCTCGTGAAGCTGGCTAGTATACGCACACTGAACATACAGGGGCTACATAACAATGATTCAAATACGGGGGGTCTCCTTCAGTTCTGAAAAAGACAAGAAGAGCTGATTCCAAACGACTAGTATTTTACTTCCAGGGCTATAGCACGCTGACAGTCTCCAGTCTCACACTCATCCTGGAGCAAAGAGAACCAGGTTTCGAGCGGAGCCAGCAGAGGCCGTGACTCCCAAAGCCACTGCCCAGCAGGATGACAAGCCCAGTTTGTAAGTCTCCTTTATTGTCCGTCCCTCCAGGACTGAAATGCCCAGCTGCCTCTTCCAGGCCAAAATTTATTTTATCAAGTAAGCACCATGTTCTTGCAGCTCTAGAGAAGCCCAGTGTAAACTGGAAAAGACAAAATGATTGTTCTCATTTGCACAACTGTTTGGAAAGAAAATGAGATTACTGGCATCTAGGGAAAGTTTAAATTTTTCCCCAGGCAAGAAGAATTGACTTCCTGAGCTCCGGGATGAAGGTAGTGGATAATTTACTGCTCTACCTGGCTGAAAGGAAAATAAGGAGCCTCATAAACCCAGGCAATTTAAACACAGGCACACACATGCACCCGGAACTTCTCTGTGCTGCGCTTTATGCAAATGTGTTAATTCATAATTAAAAGGTAATTGGGATCATTTTAATGGCCTTTTCTTCCTTTTAGACTGCCTCTGTGGCAGAACCCTGTCACATCCATTTGCGGTGTTACTATATCAGTTCTAAGGATTTTATTTTCTTAGAATAAAAAAAACTGCTGCAGCGGCTGCCTTGGGGAGCTCAGTCTCCAAGGAGGAAGCGAGCTAACAGCCGGTCCAGTGTGATCTCCCAGCTATTGACATGCAGAAAAAGAAACATTCACGTTTAATAATAGGACTCTCTTTCATGCAAAGATAGTAGAGGTTTTTGAGAATAAATAATTCATGCCCCCTCCAGCTCCCTGAGAATAAATTTGTTCTTTTTCTGTTTTGTTTTTCTTCAAGATATGACATCTTGGGGAAAGGGGCTGTGGGAAGAAAGCACGCTCTGCTTCTGTGGATATAGCACACTGGGCGTTTCGTACCCCAGAGCAGCAAAACCTCCAGATCAACAGCCAGGAGCGGAAAACCTTTTCCCACCAGGCAGACACAATGCCATCTCAATGTTCCCTCCAAGGAGAGCCTCTCATAAACAGTCTCAGCAAAGGGATGAAGATTTTCCTTTTCTGTGCATGCACAACAACACTTTAAAAACAACACACAAACCAAGTCTAGCATGAAATTCATTACATTTACATGATCACATGACTATCTGCTTATGACTCCCACTTTGTCTTTAAAAGTTCTATATTCTTCGTGTATTCGATTTCAGTTGTCATTAAAAGAGGAAAACAGATTACAGGTTTTCAATATGCTGTCTCTCAGTGATTCTCAAACTCCAGTATTGGTTAGAATCACTGAAGAGATTTCACTAAATACAGATTCCTAAGCATCACTGCCCTCAAAGGTCCTGTTCACTTTCTCTGCTGGAAGGTGCAGGCATTTCTGGTTCTGCTATACCAAGTTTGAGAAATGCTATGCTGTAATTCCAGTGAAAAATAATGTGGCCTAATATCTGCTACAGACCAAACGCTTGCATCCCCTAAAATTCACATGCTGAAGCCTGGAGGTGATGGGTTTGGAGGGGGGCCTTTGGGAGGTACCTGGGTCAGGAGGGTAGAGCCCCCATGGCAGGAGAGCTGGCTCTCTTTCTCTCTTCCATGCAAAGATACAAACCAGGACAAGGCCCTTCACCAAGAACCCAGCCACGCTGCACCCCAATCTTGGACCTCCAGACTCCAGAACTGTGACAAATAAATGCTTGTTGTCACAGCCACCAGTCTACGGGATCCTGCTATAATGGCTCAAATGACCAAGATAATACCACATACAAGAATGTCCTCCCTGAGGTGATTCCATGGGTCACATCCTAGGACTGACCGCTGGTCTTTAGCTGCCCTTGGTTGGACTGTTTTTCTGAAGGAAATCACATATTTAGATATCCAAATGATGCTTTGGAGCCATAATTCTTGGTAGAACTGCAGCAGGGAGAGAGAAATGTCATAAAATCCAAGGTCCTAGGATACTGATTGGGGGCAACAGGTTTTTTGAAAAACTGATAAAAGATATAAACAAATTTAAGGGAAAATCTTTACTTGAGCTTAGGAATATGGCTACGACTAAATATGTTGCTGAAACATGAGACACGTCTTCCAATTCCAAGAAACAAAAGATACGTTAACAAACAAGCCACTTCCAAACTTTCTAAGATAAAATAAAGTTATCAGCTAACTAGTTCACACACCCATAAAAAATAGCCAAGGCAGATAATTTTAAGTCCTTAAGTACAAAAATTTAAGAAGGAAAATGTCAGGAGTAGAATACAAGGGGTTAATTTTTTATCTTCCTCAAATAAACCTGAAAATCTCTCATTTGGCCTGTCCTTTGATTCTATATAAACAAAGTAAACATTTTATTGTGTCTTTGTGACTATTTCCCATATGAAACATCTATTATGTCATATATAATAATTCAGCAAAACAGAAAAACACTACTGGCAAGATCTAAGACGTGCCAGAAATTCCATGAAGATTTTAAGTTTGCTCATCACATTTTATCTGTCTGATTGCACAATTAAAGGAACAGTGAGGTCATGTCTATAAAGCAAAGTGAGCCTCTCTTAAAAAAATAAAAGGTACTATATTAAAGCAAAGCATTGCTTCATCATTTTAAAATGGAATATCATTGCCATCTATTCCATAAAAGTTCTAGGAGCGTTAAATAAACTGAGATTTTTAAAGAACACTTTGTCCATATTATGTAACATACTATATAAATAGTCAATAGCAAATGGATTGCAGAGTATAATTGCACAGAGTGTTACTATAACAAATTTAACTTTAAAAGGGGGGGGCAGAAAAGAGACACTGAAGTTTTTAGAGGGTTAATTAAAAGGAATGGGAAAGGAAAGCAGAGATGCAGGCACAATTCATCTGCACAGTACCCAGCCGCCTCTTGCTATATAAGGAACTACCACACAGAATAGTGCTTTAAAATAACAATTTGCTGGTATTTCTGCGGGTCAACAATTAGAAATAGACTCAGCTGGAACGATCTCATCCCTGCTCCATGTGGTTGTCCTGTGAGCTCACTCACCTGTCTCAGGTCTCAGCTGGGGCAACTGGCCCGCACGGCCGAGATGACCAGGGTATATGGGTTTCCTGCTACACGGGCTCTCATTCTCCAAGAGAGGGCGTTCTAAGAGGGCAAGGAGAGAAGCTGCAGAGCCTGGTATGCCTCAGCTCGGACCTCACATACGTCACTTCCACCGTACTGTGTAGTCATCAAAGCAAGTCACAAGACAGCCCAGACGTAAGTAGCAGGGAAGTAGACTCTACCTCCTGATGGGAGAAGTTGCAAAATATTCGTGGCCATTTTTATCTACCAAAGATACTATTCTGTAAAAGGGTACTTCCTGCAACATAAGACTTTCTTTTTTGTAGTGAAGAAGCTACACTCCTTTAACACGTTGGGTACCAGGGTATTTAAATACCTTTTAGAAATGACGAGAATTATTGCCACCCATACGCAATGTGTAAAACTACTGACCTGAGTGCTGAAGAGTGATTAGCAGGTAAATGTAGTTTGTAACTGTTGAACTATTATAATTTCTTAGAGTGGGGAGTTGCAGAAAGACAGATGGAATACTTGATAAAGACGTGTCCATTGGGGTAAATTATTTTGGTAAGAAGTACCAAGAACTATGAGAAACTGTTACCTCTATTTTTAATGATTATTGCTAAGGTAGCATATTAATAAATATGATGCCAATACTAACATATAAGATAATATGGTTTTATAATTCAAAAGTGAATGCATGATATGATAAACCCACAGCCTGTTTAACCATACTAATGGTCAAATAATCTGTTGCTCACATAAATTTTTAAAATGGGATAATAAAAAATTATTTCCAGATACTTTTTCCTCCACCTCTCCACTATAAGAAGAAGGAAAAATACAAAAGCAAGCCGGGAGGAAACTACCAGACTTGGAGTCAGGATTGTGTATTCTAGTCCTGCTATGCCAGGAACTTGAGGCATGGCATTGTATTAGGAAGGGGTTTTTCTAAGTGATCAGAATGGTGATAGACAATCTAGATAGTTCTTCCAATTATGATATTATTAAACACACATATGCATACACAAACATAGATATACATACATGCAAATATGCATGCAGACTAAGAAAGAGAAACAACTCACAAAATCCAATGGTGCCTTGGAAAAACACAACTGGAAGATTTATTTGTGAGAGTTCAGGTCAAGATGGAGGCGTAG
This sequence comes from Furipterus horrens, assembly GCF_987537825.1. NCBI lineage: Eukaryota > Metazoa > Chordata > Mammalia > Chiroptera > Furipteridae > Furipterus > Furipterus horrens. The sequence goes on from NW_028327180.1 coordinate 10,516,433, forward strand.
GTAGATAGGCTTTGCCCCCTCACACCACCACAAGAAGAATTACAACTAATTTCAAAACAAAAACCTCCCAGAACTGCCAGAAAATAAAGCTTTATGGAAATCCAACAACCAACAATTTAAAGAAGCCACATTCATCCAGAGGGGTAGGAGGGGTGGAGATGTAAAGTCAGGATGGAAAGGATGCCGTGTGGTGTGGAAAGATAGTGGCAGAACTGGTGGTCTCCCGTTCAAGTGTGGTGGATAAAAATCAGGAGGGATACTTGGGAGTGACCAATCCCAGGCCCAGGCCAGACCACAGAGCTCAGGGTTCTAGCACTATGAAGATAAAACTCCATAATTTCTGGCTGTAAAAACCAGTGGGAGTTGAGGAAGCAGAAGAAACTGCCAGTTTCTCAGGAGAGTCTGTTTAAAGCGTCCACACAGACTGGGAAAAAATGCACACCCACCCACTCTTGGAATTACTACCAGGGCAACAGCTGGAAGGGCACCAATCATATATGGAAACTGGATGAAGTGAGTAGAAACTGGGCAAGTGCTGGACAAACCTCCAGAAGCCAGGCAGCGACACTGTCCCTTCCCGGACCCCTCCTCCCTACACAAAGCCAAAAAGCAGTGAAGTGGGTTGCCCCACCCTGGCAAATACCTAAGGTTCCACTCCATACAACTTAAAATGTGTGTGCTAAGACAGGGAGTCAAAGCAGCTCTACTCAATACACAGAAACAAAGGCAGGGAGGTTGCCAAATTGAGAAGACAAAGAAATATGGTCCAAATAAAAGAACAGAACAAAAGTTCAACTAAAGAACTAAATGAAATGGAGATAGCCAACCTATCAGATACAGAGTTCAAAGAACTGGTGATCAGGATGCTCAGAGAAATGACTGAGTATGGCCACAAAATAAAGGAAGAGCTAAAGTTTATACCAAGTGAAATAAAGAAAAATATACAGGGAACCAAAGTGACTGGAAGAAAGCCAGGATTCAAATCAAAGATTTGCAACAAAAGGAAAAAATAAACATTCACTCTCAACAGAAAGAAGAAACAAGAACAGGGAAAACGAGGAGAGGATTAGGAACCTCTGGGACAACTTTAAATGTACCAACATCCAAATCATAGGGGAGCCAGAAGAAGAGGAAGAAGAAGAAATTGAAAACTTGTTTGAAAAAATAATGAAAGAAAACTTCCCTAATTTGGAGGAGGAAATAGACATATAAGTCCAAGAAACAAGTTGGACCCAAAGAACACCACACCAAGACACATCATAATTAAAATGCCAAAGGTTAAAGATAAAGAGAGAATCTTAAAAGCAGCAAGAGAAAAGAAGAGTTACCGACAAAGGAGTTCCCTAAGACTATCAGCTGATTTCTCAAAAGAAACTTTGCAGGCAAGAAGTATTCAAAGTGACAAAAAGCATTCAAAGTGATGAAAAGCAAGGGCCTACTACCAACGTTACTCTATCCAGCAAAAAACTATCATTTAGAATGGAAGGGCAGATAAAATGCTTCCCAGATAAGGTAAAGGTAAAGTAGTGCAACCAAGCCATTATTACCTGAAATGTTAGAGGGACTTATTTAAGAAAAAGAAGAAGATCAAAACTATGAACAAGTAAAATGATAACAAACTCACAACTATCAACAAATGAATCTAAAAAACAAAAACAAACTAAGGAAACAACCAGAACAGGAACAGAATCATAGATATGGGGATCATTTGGAGGGTTATCAGCTGGGAGGGGAAGGGGAAAATGGAGTAAATGATTCAGGAACTAAGAAGCATAATTGGTAGGTACAAAATAGACAGGGGAATATTAAGAATAGTATAGGAAATGGAGAACTTATATACATGACCCATGGACATGAACTAAGTGGGGGCCTGGGGTTGGGGGGTTGCTGGAGGAAAAGGGTGTACCAGGTGGAGGGGGGGAAAGGGGGAAATATGGGACAACTGTAATAGCATAATCAATAAAATATACTTTAAAATTTATTTGTTATTATTTCTTTTGGTCTTTTGTCCCAAAAGCTAATTATTCAAGAAATATTCATATCTTTAAATTTTTCATTTCATGTTAGTAAAAGCCTTTGCTATTCCATATATGCTGAACATAGTAGACTCTCTTTTGAAGATTTCTTCTTAGCAAATATTAAAAAGACAATAATTCTAAGTTGTTTGCTCCCCTCTGAGGATATCATAAAAATAAAATTATAGAATTCTAGAAATAAAAGGATCTATACTTTTGATATTTAGTCACAAAATGTATACTGCTATAGCTTGCATTCATGAAGTTCTGTTTCCAAAGATTTTTTAAGCCATTGCATGATGTTGCTTATTTATGTAGGGTAGCTCTACAAAAGCTGAAGTCTGATATTATTGTACCAATTTTGCAAATAGAAAAACTGAGTAATAAATTGATGATGGAGGATGTATTGCTATATTCTTGTGAACAGATGACAGATTAACAGATGGGAACCCAAGGAAAATATTTAATCAAATTCAAAATACTTTCAAAGTATTCACCAAAGACAAGTGAAACTTTTCCAGTTCTAGAAATGAACTTTAGTAGGTGGACAGGCTTTCAATCAGATATGATTAACAGATTTCTGCTAGCAAGCCCCATGGAGATTAGAGAACTAATTTACCCTCCCACCTAAAGCAACCAAAAAAGCATGCAAAATCTATGTTTTTTAATGTATGTATACAATATTTGACATCAGGCAACACGGGAGAGTGACTGTAGAGAGAGGGAAAAACAAGTTAGGTAGCCCCCTAATATCCCAGCTAACTGACTGGTGAGAGTTTCCAGCTTGCAGCACATGGAAGAGGAATCAAACTTCTAGAATTTTTTTTAATGTGACTGAACTGAAATATACCTTGGATGGAATTATCAGCAGATTAAACACATTACAGAAGAAAAATATGAATGGATTTGGAGACAAAGAAACAAAGACTATCAGAAATTTTTAAAAATTGAACACAGCAACAATCATCTGTGAAAGTACCACATACAATGGGAATCTCCAAAGGATAGAAAAGGAGGTATAGAAAAAATATTTGAAAAACATAATGGCTGAATATTTTTCCCAAATTTGAGAACAATTATAAACCCATAGGTCAAAAAATCTCCAAGAGGACTTCTGGCCAAGATGGAGGCCTAGATTGACATGCTCCATCTCCCTCTACAACTAAGAAGGAATATAACTACTGCAAAACCAAAAATAACCAGAACTTCCAGAAAATAAATGAAAGTCAAATGTATGAAGTTATAAAGAAGTGGTGCTCATCCAGATGGGTAGGAGGGATGAAGCTGGGGTGGGGAGGTCAAGTGGTGCTGGCAGCAGCAGCTGCAGCGATGGCAGTGAAATGGTGGTAAACACAGACACCCATATTTAAGGGGAGATGAGAAGCACCTGGGGAGCATCCCTGGCTGCAGACGAGACCCATCAGCTTGCTATTCCAACACTGGGGAAGGCAGTCCCCTATTGCCTTGGACTGTGAGGCCTGGAGAGGGTGGGGACAGAGTTGGAGGTTCCTGGTCTCTCGGCAGAGAGCAAACGGCAGAAATCCATCTTGGACCCCCACCCCCACAGAAAATGCCACAGCGTGGTGAAAAGGGTCGCCAGGTTGTGACAAGTGCATGGGGCTCTGCCCCCTATGGCGTAGGAGGTGTGACAGCCCAGCCCAAGAAGCAAAGTTAAACACAAAACTGTCAGGGTGGCACAGATCATGATAGAGATCCCGGTGACACAGCTGACCAGACAGCAAATATCTAATCTAATGAAGCAGCAGATAGGAAATCTTTCTGAGGCACAGTTCAGAGTTTTGGTTATAAAAATGCTTACAGACCTAACAGCAGATCTTTAACAAGATGCAAAAGGAATGAAGGCAAGTCCTGCTGAAATGAACAAAAACACATACAAAACAAGTGGTGAGGGAAAGAAAACCAGGGATCAAATCAACAAATCGAAACATAGGGAAGGAACAAACAGTCAATCAGTGCAGAGAGAGGAAACGAAAAGTGAGGAAAATGAGGAGAGGCTCAGAAACCTATGGGACAGCTATAAGTGGGCCAACATCCGAATCATATGGTTGCCAGAAGGTAAAGAAGAAGAACTACAAATTGAAAATTTATGTGAAAAAATAATGAAGCAGAACTTCCCTAACTTGAGGAAGGAAATAGACTTACAGGTCCAGGAAGCACAGAGAGTTCCAAAAACACTGGACCCAGGGAGAACCACACCAAGACACATTGGAATCAAAATGTCAAAAATTAAGGATAAAGAGAGAATCTTAAAAGCAGCAAGAGAGAAGAAGAGAATTACATACAAAGGGGTCCCAATAAGACTGTCAACTGATTTCTCAAAAGAAACTCTGCAGGCAAGAAGGGACTGGCAAGAAATATTCAAAGTAATGAAAAGCAAAAACCTACAACCACGATTACTCTATCCAGCGAAGATGTCATTCAGAATAGAAGGGCAGAGAAAGGGCTTCCAAGACAAAGTAAAATTGAAGGAGTTCATCAGATCCAAACCAATGTTACATGAAATGTTGAAGGGACTTGTTTAGGAGAAAGAGGATCAAAACTATGAACATTAAAATGAAAACTGTATCACAACAACCAAGAACAGAAGCTAGGGAACTGAAACAAAGGCAGACTAAGTAGTCAACGAGAGTGGGAAAAGAATTATAGGTGTGGGGAACATTATGGGGGGAGGTCAGCTGGAAGGGGGGAAAGGGAGGGAGATGATGCAGGAATTAAGAAACATAGTAGGAGGGAGTGGGATAGGAAGATGTTGAGAAGAACTATATGCACAACCAATGGGCATGGACTAAGGGGGGGGGACAACTGGAGGGAGGAGGGTCACTGGGTGGAGAGGAACAAAGGGAAAAGAAATTGGGACAACTGTAACAGCATAATCAACAAAGTGTATTTTTTTAAAAAAAACACTGGGGGGAAAATAAAAAAGCTCCGAGAACCCCAAGTCTAAAAACATGGAGAAAATTAAACTAAGTAATTGAATTACTTTAAACCAGTGGTTTAAAAAAATATTTTTAAATCAGCCAGAGTAAAAAGAAACATTATACACAGAGGAACAAAATCAGAATTAGAGTGGACTTTTCTTTGGAAACAATGCGAGCCAAAGATAACGGAACAACATAATTAAAGTTCTGAAAGAAAGAAAAAAAGGACTCAAAAACCTTAAATTCCATAACCCAAAATAAAGGCTTATCAGGCACACAAAACCTGAAAGAATTCATCACCAGCAGACCCGCTCTACATGAAATGTTTAAGAAAGTAATTCAGGCAGAAGGAAAACCAGGATGTACACAAAGGAAGGAAATGTGCCAGAAATGGGGAGTGTCTGGGCAAATATACAGAATCTTTGCTCTTAGTTTTTAAATACCTTTATAAGATCAACTATTTAATGTAGAAATCATAGCAATGCTTTTGTGGTGTTTATAATATACGTAGAAGTAAAATGTATAACAATACTAACCCAAAGTCCAGGACGTGGAAAATGGAATTATATTGTTGTAAGGTCTTACATGCTCATGAAGTGATAATCTATGTTGAAGGTTGACTAAGACAAGTTAAAGATGTATACTATAAACTATAAAATGATCACAAAATACAAAGAGATTAGTAAGCCAACCAAGGAGATAACATGCAATTATTAAAAACAATCCAAAAGAAGGCAGAAAAAAAATGGGCCAAGTAGGGAACAAATAGCAAGACAATTGCTTTTAAGCCAAGTAGAGCAATAACCACATTAAATGAAAATGGTTTAAATGCCCTAACTTAAAAGCAGAATTGTTGAGATTGAACCAACAAAGCAAGACTCAACTATATCGCTGCTATAGGAAATCCACTTAAAAAATAAGAACACAGCCCTGACTAGTGTGACTCAATTAGCTGGGTGTCATTCCATGAAGAGAAATGTTACCAGTTCGATTCCCAGTCAGGACACATGTGGATCCGGTTCCCAGTCAGGGAACGTATGAGAGGCAACTGATGGATGTTTCTCTCTCACATCCATGTTGCGCTCTGTCTCTTTCTCCCTCCCTTCCCCTCTCTTTGAAAGTAAAATAAAATTATAAAAAAGAAACAAGAACTTTTATCCACAAAAATTTATTTAAAAAAATAAGAACACAAATAGTTTAAAAGAATGGAAAATAGATACGCCGTGTTAGTGCTCATCAAATATTACTAACAGCCTCACAGAAACTTCATTAAAGAGGTCCTTGTTATCTGTATATGCAAAAGCACAAAATCCTTTATGCTTTTTTTTTCGTTTTTTTTAAGTTCTCTAAGTGCCTTTAAAAACGGTAATTATACAATTTTGCACACTAGCTCCCTGGGAGTTCAGGAAGATGGAAGCTCTGAAAAATGAGAGATGAAATGTCTCTCTTTGTATTTTATTTCTTTTCTTGGGGTTCTTTTTTCTGTTGACTGAACAGTAAAAGAAAACAGCAACCTAATCTTGAGCCCCCTTGGCTCAGTGCACCAGCGCATTATTGATCTGGTATCATAGTGTCTATAAAGCAATGTTTGCTTCAGTGACTCCAAGCTGCCTTCCAGATAAAAGGCTGCTCTCTGTATGAAGACAGATTTCTACAAAGGTAAATTTAAGAGAAAATAATATTTTACAGCCCATTCTATTTTCCTTCCCACTCCATTGCCCTCATAAAGAACTCTCATCTAAACAAATTACATTTTTTTATCATGCTAGATTATTGAATATCGCTTAGTTTGTCCACAGATTTTGCCAGGCTATCTTTGGAGGAAATTCAGTTCTGTGCCTGGATGAAATGTCATAAGAAAAGCTAAATGCACAAATATTCAAAAGGAATGCCTATGGTTCATATCGTTTCTTTCTTCCTATTTTGTGATCCAAGCTTTATAACTTCTCCTAAAAGTGGATAAATGGGGAGCGAAGGCAAGGGAGGGATATGAACTGGGAGCAGCATCTGGAGGTGCTCCAGGTTAGAGACAACACTGGAGTGGTTGCATGAGATTCTTGGCAGGACCCCTCAGAAAGAAACAGCTTAAACCTACGCACTCTTCCACCTTCTTTATTAAACACACTTCAGTCCCTTGAGAATAAAAAGAATCTATAAGAGAGTTTAGCCAGCATGGATTCATGCCTTCTCTGGTTATCAAAACAAACCATTGGAAACTTTTAAAATGAAGATATACTTGTTACAACTCAGGTATGCTGTAAGATCCATCAGCCTTGCCAAAAATGTAATCACTTAAGGTATATTCTGGACATAATTCTGAAGGAGATCAAATGTGGAATCACTAAATATTAGTATTATACTTACTAAGTTGAAGGAACACCTACGAGGCTGAAAAGTCAAGCCAAAGAGACATGAAATCATCGATCCTCTGTTGTCTTTTTGGCAATCACCACCAGAGCAGAAACCCAGTCCATCTTTGCTTCTTCAAAACTCAGTATCTTGACCTTGGCTGGTGTGGCTCAGTGAACTGAGCCCTGGCCTGCAAACTAAAGGGATGCTGGTTCGATTCTCAGTCAGGGCACGTGCCTGGGTTGTGGGCCAGGTCCCCAGTTGGGGGTGTGTGAGAGGACACCAAACATTTATGTTTCTATCCCTCTCTTTCTATTTCCCTTCTCCTCTCTCTAAAAATAAATAAATAAAATCTGGAAAAAAAGAAAGAAAAAACCTCAGTATTTTACACATCCCATTTTCATATCTATTACAGGTGTCTGACGTAAGGAAATCCACCCATTAAAAGTAAGGGAAATGAAAAAAGTGGGTAAATCACGTTATTGGTTGCATTAAAACCTAAGAATATGACTTTATTATTATGACATTTTTACGTTTGCTATCGGTCGGGGTAGAAATCTTCAAGGGTAATGATGTTCAATTCTTAAAATTAGAAATGCCTAAACAAGCAGGGGTGGCGCAGGGGTGGCATCAAGGTCAAAGGGAGTGATCTGGTTTGGGGATTTCCGGAGAGACGCCGAGGTGAGACAGGACAGTGAAGCGCCCAGGCGGGTCCGTAGGGTAAGTGCTGTCACTCGGGAGCGCGCTCTAACAACTTTTCACTGTTGCTAAGCCTGACAGCAACCCACGAGGCAAATATCATAATCCCCATTTCACCAGTGAGAAAACAGAAGCTCAGGTCATTTCAACAAGGACCGGGGTCTCTCATCCTCGCGCCAGGATCATGTTTAAACAGGAGCCTCTCTAACACCAAAGCCCAAGTTTGTGGCAGTGAGCCACAGCGGAGGAGCCCTGGAGGCCCCAAGTGCTAGTTCATGGAGCGGAACTAGATCACAGAGAAGCCAGTGGCGGTGTTCAACAAAGGAGCGCTGACACGGGATCTACACGTTTGTTCGTTCGTGGGGGGGTGGGGTGGAGTCCTCTGACAGCAGGTCACTGAATGGAAGTGGTTACAAATCTCTCCAAGGGGGAGGGCTATAAGGGCCTTGACAGTCGTGAGAGCAACATCATGAGAGCGTGCACCTTGATACGTCCCGAGAGCACGCAGGAAGAGGCCAGGGCAGGTACAGGGTGAGGCGTGCAGGGACAGAGGAAGCAAAACTTCGAACTCACTGGTCGGGAATGGTCTTTACCCATCTGGCTGTCACAGGCCGCCCCTGAGTTCTCTCAGATCCTCTGTGGGCCTGGCGTCCGTCCTCAAGCTGAGGCTGTATTCCCTGACAGCCCCTCACAGGGACAGAAAGAGCGTGATTCATCACGGTGTGTGTTATCTCTGTGATGAACACAGTCAATGGAACACCTCATCAATCCTCACTGCTGGAAGCAGGTAGAGTTAATCCTTTTACAGATAAACAAACCGAGGCTCCTAGTTGTACTAGTAACAAGACTCCAGCTCTGTGCTATATCAAAGCCTGTATGTTACTAGAGAGCAGGGCTACCTCCCCTGAAATTGATCCAAATCTTTCAGATTTCTTCAAAATTCATTTAACACGTTGCGTAGCGGGGTATTTAAATGCCTTTTAATCCACTGTTCCGGCAGGTTTTTAAGATTTAAATATGGTTATATGGCTAATATTAATGAAATGGCTTCACAAAATTAACAATTAAGCTACTACTATCCTTAATTAATAAAAAGAAAGCAAATGAAAAATTACTACTGAATGTCTAAATAACTTTATTTAATTGTTTAAAATTATGCAATCAAATGACGAGAACTCTCACCATCTTAACGCAAGCTGTTAAGAGGTCCAAGTTAGAGTAAGCCAACTCAGGCATATTGGGCTCCCTATTGGTGGAAATGTTTTTCTCTGTAAACCAATTAAAGAGGAGGAGAAGGAGGAGGAGGAGGCAGTGAAGGCAATCCGAACTGCTCCTCAGCATGCACTTGTGTTTTTCAGCATAAACATCCCCCCTTCTTCAATAAGTTCTTACATAACTCGGGTAAAGACACATTCGTGCATTTGGGAAATATTTAGGCTGAGCAGTAAACCAGGCACTCGACATGTTAAAAAATAATAATAATTTTAAAAGCATAATTTTTTCATTTATACCCAAGACATTCACAGTGGCCTCGGGCAGAAAGACAGGAAAAGAGACTGGCGATGCCATGAGGGAGGGCTATCAGGGGACAGCACACAGCTCTGAGGGAGCTCAGAGCAAGGAGCTGTGTTCAGGATCACTTTCCACCTGTGACTTTGTCTGGGACCCTCTCAGAATGCCAGAAACGGAAGCCAGTGCAGCATTCAAGGACACCCTGTGAGCCTAAATTCACTGTTCTCTGTATCTGAGCTTTGAAGATTGAGCGGGAGTTGAGCAGGCTGGAATGGCTGGCAGAGAAGCAAGAGTCCCCAGGGAAAGAAAGAGCAAGAACAGAGCCTGAAGGAATCCTGCTGCCCCAGCTCTGGGCTCATGTTTAGCTTCTGAGCAGCCAGCCTCCAGAGCAGCCATGTCTACAGCTCTCATCCCCTTCTCAACCCTCCAAGGAGACTTCCTCCCCATTTCCCAACCAGTCTGCTCTCAAGGAGCACCCCCAAGCAACCAGAACCTGCAGGCTGTCAAAGACTATGACAAGTCTCTCTCCTTGCATTTCTAATGTGCACTTAATTGAAATATTGCTTCCCTACTCATTGGCTACTCCTTAATCTCTTTTGTAGATTCCCACTGCTACTCTACATGTCATATGTCACATGCTGTTGTTTCTAGTGTTTCTATGTGACCCTCCTCTTCCCCTTATCCATCTATCACCCCCGCATAGGCAACAGCCCTGCCTGCACACTTGGAGCTGCCCCACAGGCTCTTCTGGGGCCCCAGACCCATGTGTCCTATTGTAAATGGCCATCTCAAGGAAACTCAAACTCAACACGTTCCTCTAACTGTTCCTTCCCATCAATTTCTTCTCTCATCCAATTACTGCCCACCAAGTCACATGGTTAGAATTCTGGAATTCCGATTGGACTCCTCCTCCTCCTTCCCAATCAAGTTCTGCTGATGTCAAACCCTTAATAACTCTACAATCTAACTCTACCTTTCTATCTTCCTTGCTGCCACCTGAGATAAAGCCCCCAAGACCTTCCACGTGGACAATTGCATCGGTCATTTTACTGGTGTCGCTGGTTCATCCTTTCTGATCCATCTTCCAAACTGAAGCCAGATTGATCATCTTCAATTACATTATTAATGATGTCACCTGCTCAAAGCCCTTTATTAGTTCTCCACGCCTTTAGGATGAACTTAAAGCCCTTAGCTTGGCCTGCTGTGGCCTCCGTTTACTTCCAGATGTTCTCCCGCACTCCCCACACTCCGGCCACACCAATCTATGCTCCACCCCAGCTGCACCAACATCTCTGATGCTGCTGTTTTCCCACATCCTTTTCTCTGCATGAAAATCATCCCTCTCCCCCCTCTCTCTACCTGGTTCACTACCTTTGCCCATCAAGAATGTACCCCATGATTAACCTCTCCTCGGCGCTGCCCTCCCATGGGGCCCTGTGTACTTTCTCATTAGCCTACATGTCGCTTCCTAACTAGACTCTTTCCTTAGCCAGCAGACCACATGCATTATTAATTTATGCCCTGCACAGCCACTGGCATGTGTCAGGCACTCCGTAAATGCTTGCTGAGATAATGAGTGAGAGTTGTTCCTAAATGTCCTCTCCTGAAGTTGGTAAGGCCTGAACAAGCACACTGTCCTTCATCGCCATGAGTTTCAGACTCTGGCTTCCCTTGCGTGTCTCCCACTAGAATTTCTGTGATCCTTGTATGAAAATGTGGTGCTGAGAACCAAACACTTTCTAGGGACTGTTCAACCAGCGGTATTAGCTGATCCTCAACGGGCCTATACGTAGGAGCCGCAGCACACGGGTGCCTTACATTTAACTTGCTGTCAACTAAAATGTCAGGTTTCCTTTGTTTTAGGTTTTGGTTTTCTTTTTTGTTTTTTGGTAATAAATTTATATAAAGCTATTTTTTTACTCTATTCATTTGCCTTTTTCCAAGTTCGATACTTTTTGTTCCATTCCATTAGTAAGCCTTATTAATTGAGACCCAGAATTCTATCTTGGTTTCTGACTCTCTCATGCAGGTTGCTATTGCTGATCTCGGTTCAAAACATTTACATCCTAGGTAAGCATGTATTTGGGGTTTTAATCCAAGCTGTTAGGAAACAAAAACTAAACATAGGAACCTTCAAGCATGCCTCTGAACACCTGCCCCCAGACTGACACGAACCCACTAGTCTTTATTCTTGGAGCAAATCTTTTTAGCCTCTGGTTATAGCCCATCCTCAGTATTCCTCATGAAGTATCCTGAAAGCCCCACAAAATGATTGCCCTACAGCATTTAACTTATTTCAGTCCATTAATTCTATCAAAAGATATTCACACGTAAGTTTAACATGGCCTGTTTTTGATGGACTCCTGCACCCTTCCCCACGTTCACCTCTAAAATCGTCTGGTAATTAAAATCAAGTTACCATTTGATGCGTTCAGGACCCACATCATTCTACTTTCTAAAATGTGGCCTCTTTTCCATCTTTTGGCACCCCCTCCTCCAAGGTTACCAATTGTGTGTTTCACCACCGTGTCCTCAAGAACTCTCAGCATCATGGGTTGTGGTTTTGCTGGGCCAAGAGCTTCATACTCATTTAACACAAATACAGATTCTCTATCTGCTCAGTTTCCAAGCCAACTACCTTCATAAAAAGGAGATGAGAAGGTTCAGCACTGGATAGCTGTGTGCTCCCTTTGGTCATCAGATCGGCATTGTACCATTTGTCTCAGGTCCTTCAACTGCCCCCACCCACCACCCCCACGCTGTCCTTGCTCCAGGCCAAGGCCACCAGCCCTTTCGAGCATGCGTGGGGGTCAACTAAGCATTTTGGATCCAACTGCATAGAGCCGCTTTCTCATCTTGGCCTGTTCCATAAACTTTTTAAAATTGTCCTATGTCTTTCTGAAGTTCCGCTGTGCACTTGCATAGCGCTACATCTGCAGTCTCTGAGCAGTCATCTCTTTTGGGCATTGGCTAATTATACCTCCGTCCATTTTTCTTTCCTCCTGTCCTGTTATAAGAAGGATCCATCCTATGCTCTTCGCCAGTTCTGTCTGTCTTTTTTTATGAATTCAGCATATTTCATTCACACTTCTGGCCAAGCCTAAAGTGGTAATTTATCAAACACGCACCAGGCACCTCCCTCCCCTCACCTTTCCGAGTCTTAGAAATTTCACTTCCTACAATAATTAGCACACTCTGAAAGCGTGCTCTTACACAAACTCCGCGGAACTTCTCACGCTGCTCAGGCAGGTCACTGACCTGAAAACCTGGAGAAAATCATTTACTGAACAACTTGTTATAGGTCATTATCCTTCATCCAAACTTGGAGCTCCTCCTTGACCCCAAGCTGTCCCCCGTATCCTATAAACTCTCTGAACCTTAATTGCTACGAAATGATATGTGCATCTGATCTTGAAGTAAAAATGTACAAGACTCATGTTCACAGTATAGCAAAAGGAGTGTTTTTAATCCCCCAAAGAAAGCTAATGTACGGATCTTCCCTTGCGTCCCATATGTCATTTGGGGCCACCCAGCCTCATACACAAGGACAAACTAGGAGAAACTAGGCTTGAGCCTACATTACTTCTCGAGAGGAAACTCCAGTGCCCTCTCTATGACAGCTGCCAAGTCTCAGGGGGTGAACATTTCAGCTCCAAGTTTTTACCTCCACTGTGTGCAACTTATGGGTGACATTGCCAGTTCACACCATGGTTAACTTTTCTGGATTGTCACTAAAAACAAAAAAATACTCCCATAAGATACTTATGTAAGACAGCTGGAACCTTCTAGCTTCAAGCCCCAGGATGAAGCCCCAAAGGGATAGGAAGGGAAGGGGAGGGAAGGGGAGGTGAGGGGAGGAAAAGGGAGGGAAGGGGAATGGAAGGGAAAGGAAGGGAAGGGAGAGGAAGGGGAGGGGAGAGAAGGGGAGAAGATGGGGGTACGGGAAGGGAGGGAGAAGAGAGGAGGAGTTGGAGCCTGAGGCACTGTGGCTGAGGTCTGTCCTGCCTCTGGACCCTTGGCTAGGTATTACATCTTGCTATGTAGGCCAATTGGCTGGCTATAACTGTAATGGACACACTTTTCAACTCCTCTTTACCTCCATTGCAAGCCGTCCACATCCCACATTACCCTAGCTTGTAACACAGACCCCACACAATTTGTTAGGTTTTAACATTTCAATCCATACACACCTCATAGGATACCAAGTCTCCAGAACTGCAACTTGGGGCTGGTCTTCAGCTGCCCATTTATCCATTATCTCTTTCGGTCAAGTGCTTCTAGAAATGACTGATTACATTCATTACATGTTTGGGTTGTTTTGGGTTGTTGTTCCTAACTTCTTCCTCAGAAAGTAGCTTGAACGTCCATCTAGAAGGTGTCATGTGGTTACCTCCATTTACCACCCACAAGGGGTTGAACCAAGTGTTCTTTAAAGTCCTTTCCAGCAGTAAAATTTATGACTCCATATAAGAAGCAGTTTCACTATCTGCCAGAGATTACAGATAAATGCTTTTCTTGCTGCCAAGCGCTGTCAGATGGGACAGCCTCTAACCCTAAAAAGCAAAAACCATTTTATTTAGGATCCTTTTAGAACAAATAGAAAATAAACTAGTTGAAAAGTCAGTTTTATTTGCTGTAAGAACAGAGAAACGGAGCATTCGTGCGCTCAAGTGTTTAATTTTTACTGCTAGGGAAATTACTTCATACTGTTGATTTCCAACAAAAATAGGTTCTAATAAGCATCAGGAGTTAACACACGTGGTGGTTAATATCAAGTGAAATAGTAAAATTTCAAGCTGGTGAGCTCTTGTTCAGTTCCTCTTACCCTAAAACCTCATATCTTTTATTGGGCCCGAATCCCACTGGTAAAATAAATCAATAACACAACACCTGACCCTGTGTTGAGGAAATTTAAAAATACCTTGTTCCACACTGAGAAAAATCTTGCAGCCCCAGAGCAGAGCAGTTCTGTGCATGTTCTTTCCAGGATATGGCTTTTTCAGTCAAAGGGAAAGAGAAAAATTGTGGGTAGTGTGTGCGGCTCTCCCCGGTGTCTGGCTGTCACGAAGGCAGGGCCGCTGGGCCACGGAGGCCGAGGCCCGCTGACAGTAGCAGCATGTTGCTTCTGGACAGCGATGACAAGTTCAGGGGGAATCTCTACGGCCCTCATTATCTGCTGCGGGGCTCACTCGATGCCACCTCTGCTCCCACCCGAAGGAGGGGGGATTATTGAATATAATTCCCCTAATGATGGCTCCGTAGAAATGCTGGATGATGGGTCCCAAACCAGTGCCCCAAAGGAAGAGCAACATGAGGTAGACTGGAGGGCTTGTAGGTGGTGCCTGAAGATAATTATAGGTACAGAAAGCAATTCCAGGGAGAAAGTTCAGCCAGGCCCAGCCTGTTTCTGTAAGGCAACATAACTAGCTCCCTTTTAAGGTGAAACATTAACTGGTTTTCCCTGAGGGGGATAAATTCACACTGTGCTGGCCTCCTGGACTAAGAGACTCCGGCTTAGGGCACCAGGCAGCAAGTGGGAGCTCAGAAGCCTCAAGCGCCTGTTGCCACGTCCATCCTTCTGCCCAGGCAGCCAGGATCAGCATAACTGACTGTGCGGCAGGTTCTCCGGCAGCGACACACACAGAGACCTCAGCCCTACGCTAATGCACAATGTAACAACGGAGAACCAAAAGCAGATACTGTGAATAACGATACTGACTCACTGTCGTGCACGGAACATCTACCGTGCGATCCGTAAATATGAAAGGATGCCGTCCTTCCCTTTAGGGCTCCTTCACCCAGAATAATTACTCTGATAAGCATTCGGAAGCAGTCACTTTAATTCTACAAATAGGATGACAAGTACGTTTTAGATGGCCTTTTTCATGGGGTGAAAGTAGCCGATAAAACCCCGCTAGGGCATTTTTCATTGGCGGGCAGTAACAGACTAGGTTTTTCTTTTGCCATCTAGGCTGCCCCTCATTTTCCTGGGTTCAGAGAAACAGCCCAGGTTATAGGGTGCCATTATCTGGATGCACCCTTATGAAATTCACACCCTAAAAATGGCTCTGAAGTAGTCATTCAAATCTTCAGACACCTAACAGAAAAAGCAAGAATTCAGGCAGAAGAGTGTATAGAGGGGGAATGCAATAACTCCATGTTTTCTAAATTGTGGGACAGGTACTCACACTGACACCCAAGCCCAGACTGCCACAGAGCTCAGGGGTAACACAGCCCATTCCTTTGGAAGCAGGAGGTGATTAGCAGGTATGTGACCAGCATGGCAGGCAGAAGATGGCAGAAGACACAGACCTAAATAGCAATGAATCACAGGAGGAGAAAACTGCTCTCTTGTTGACCCATCAACCCATTTTACTTAACGAAGGACAGAGTCTCAGTTTGGTGCCTCTCCTTTTTAACCCTTCTCTAAAACTTGCTCATCTTTCATTTTAGCCAAAAGATGTCTGCCACCAGCTGTCAGCTTATAAGTTAATAATACTCTTACGTCTGCATTGTATGTACTTTGACAGTGATTTTACCTTTATGAAAGTTACAATTGTTGTCCTTTTATAATAGTAACATAAAGTTTCTCCTTAAAATAAATACTTTTTTTTTTTTTTGGAAGTGAGTTTCATTTGGGGAACAAAACTGTTAAGTGAAAATAATCCCAGTGGTATGTGGATCCGGCAAAAATAGTGAAAGTGACTGAATAGGGAAATGACTGAAGTTTTGTAAACACTACAATGCCCTCTGGCCTCTCTCCACTGCATGCCAACAGTTTTCCTCCCCACCCCATTCTGACAACCAGAAACGTCTCCAGACAGTTCCAAATGTCCTTTGGGGTATAGGATCACTCTGGATCAAAAATTACTGACTTAGAGCCATATGGCCTCTGAGTAATTGTTCTAGTTAGAAAGCAGGCAGGGAATAGTGTTGGGCTTTGGGGAATGACAATATGAAGAATTCCAAGAGTGAAGTCTATCAATCAAAGTGGTACATCAAATCACATTTTAATATAGATTCCCTTTGAGGGTTTCTCCCATCCACTGGTTCATTCCAACATATTAAGATCAGCCATCCTACGTCTACTAAAGGGTTTCAGATATGAAGCCCCAAATCAAGACTGCTGAAGGTCTTCGCCTTTGCAATTCTTTCCTCCATCCAACCAGACAGGAGAAGAATTTGTGAGCCTTCAGGAGAAAAAAAAAAATGCAGGCTTGAGCCTGCCAATCTGGCGTGGCTCAGAAGTGTGAACTGGCCTGGCTTTTTTTATGAGGTGTTTGGCAGCCTGAGTACTTAATTTCATTCTTTTATTTCATGTTTTGGGTGCATATGCC
This sequence comes from Furipterus horrens, assembly GCF_987537825.1. Taxonomy (NCBI): domain Eukaryota; kingdom Metazoa; phylum Chordata; class Mammalia; order Chiroptera; family Furipteridae; genus Furipterus; species Furipterus horrens. The sequence goes on from NW_028327180.1 coordinate 10,533,284, forward strand.
CAGAGGCCTTTGGACAATTGCCTCTTTTTTAATAAAGCTAATAAATGCCCATAGGAAACTTACCTATATCTAAACTGGCATAAAGCTGATACATCAGAGGGGTCAAGCATGAGAGATTTCAGCAATTTATATCAACGGAGGAAGTTGGCATGAATTTGGACTGCCTGGAGCTATTACTCAGGCATTGGCAGTCTTCCAGGCTGTGCATAATTTTAAATAAATTTTGATCTCGGTGATGTATACTTATTGATCAAGTTTTCAGAAAGTCATCACCATGTACTCTTTGACTACATATTGATCTAAAAATCTCTACAGTTCCTGAGAGAGGTCTGGCATTACATTAGCTATTATTTGTACCAGAATTCATCCTTCTGTTTGCATCAAGCCTGTGGACAGATAAGTGACCCATTCTGTTCCACTTACCAAGGAAAAAAGCCTGGAACGCAGCGGGAAAACAAGATTCTTAGGTCCCGGGTCTCAATCCATCACTAATTTTATTTGATTACTACATTTCTCAAACTCCCAGTTTCTCCTCATAGTAAAAAATGTAACCGGTGTCATCTGTGGATAAGAAGCACATGGCTTGTACATTTCAAATTCCTGTTCAAAAAATGGCCTCCTTCTTATATGAAGGCCCTTCTGCATCTCCCTTGGATCTCTTGCTACCCAAATCCCCAGAAGAAGTTGGGTGGCCAGCAGGTAGCTGTACCAGGTCTGAGAGACAAAGAACAAGTGCCTGCCATGCTGGTCACGTACCTGCAAATCACCTCCTGCTTCCAAAGGAATGGGCTACGTTACCTGTGAGCTCTGTTCAAACCCCACATGCTCAAATCTCCTTGTCCCTTAGCTTTCTCCACCATGAAAATCTGTAATTACTTCAGCTTTTTATATTTTGTTTGAGGACTATGGGAAGCAGAAAAATGAGTCCCCAAAGATGTCCACGTCCCCATCTCCACAACCGATGATATGTAGGTGACAACAATAAATGGAAGTAGGTTTTCCAATCAGCAGACCTTGAAATAAGGGCATTATCCTGGGTTATCTAGGTGGGATCAACGTAATCCCAAGAGTCCCCCAGATCTGGGCGAGGAAGTCGGAAGACTTAGTGGGAAGTGACGGGGTGTGAGAAGGCACTGACCAGCCATTGCTGGCTCTGCACATGGAAGGAGGCCGTGAGTCAAGGACAGTGGGAAGTCTCTAGAAGCTGGCCAGACAAGGAAACGGCTTTGCCCTGGAGCCTCCAGAAAGGAATGAAGTCCTGTCACTGGAATTGTAGCCCAGTGAGGCCTGGGTTCTGCTCCCCTGCAAGACTGACTGTAAGATAATACATTTAGATTGTCTTCAGCCACCAAGTCTGTGGTCATTTGTCACAGCAGCCACAGAAACCTAATCCGTGATGTTACTTCCAAAAAGAGTAATTACTCCCCCATCCTGTAAAGGATGGCTGAGAAAGCTCTCCGGTGGTTCCCTAACAGCTACAGATATTTAAAAAGAATGAGTGGACGCACATCGGCAGCAACTTTTCCAGGACCCCATCCCAGGATGGTTCCACCCTGGCAAATTCATTTCCTCTTTGCACACCTTTTTCCTTTTAGGCCTAGACTCCCTCTGTCCCCCAATACCTCCAGCCTCACCATTCCCACTCTTCTGACCCATGAATAAGAGACACATTTCTAGAACATTCAACAGAACTTGATAGGCATTTAACACTTTCTTCTGTAAACTCTCTCATTTGTGATGCTGTCCCATATGTTTCTATCTCCAGTATTTTTCTATCCCTAGTAATAAAGTTTTATAATAAAAATATGTGCTGGAATCTTTGGGGGTTCTGACTCTGATTTTACTAATCCTATTCTGGGTAGCTCTGTTTATCATTTATGATTAGAATGCCAGACTTCCTGGAGAAGATCCTGGGTGAAGCTGTAGAATTTGATATTTTAAGTAATATTTAGGGAGTCAATGAGCAGAGGTCTGTCTTCAGCTCTTTGCCTTTATATAAAGCTAAGCCATTGCCCCAGCCTACCTTAATACATAATATCAGTGCATTCTGGAAGGAGAGGTTGCTATGGAATCCCACAGCGGGGAATCCACTCCTCTGTGCTTCAAAATGGATTGGGAATATGCACTTGTCTTGGTGGTCTGGCTTCGACCCCAGACTGCACCACCCTGGTATGTGCAGAGTAGACTCCCTCGGCCTATGCCTCAGAAATCAATAAACACCAACCCACAAACCCAGAACGCATTTCTAGTATCGCTAACCCTTTCCATCCCAGACCCAGAGAAACAAGGAGCAAACTCTTTAATCGTTAGTTTTCCTTACCGTCATCCCAAGCTTGATGAAGAACTAGTGAGTGATAAAAATAGCTAAAATGTACAGACCACTGACCCTGTTCCAGGCATTTCATAACGACTCTCTCATTTAATTCTCACAATATCACTAATCTCCCATTTTACAGATGAGGAAACTGTGACTTGAAGCAGCTTGCTTGGAGCCACACGAGTAGAAAATAGGGTAATTGAGCAACAAAATGCCAGAGACCCATGACCCTCTTACCTACTGTATTATAAGTGAACATGAACATTTGGGGGCAAGAGCATGTGTTATAATTTATAAACATAGGCAAGTGGCAACAATTTAAACATTTATCTCCATTTTGCTAGAGCATATACATGCTCCAAGAAGCAGTCATTCATAGATTAATCACTCTAAGAAGCGACAATTTGCTGAAAGGGAAAAGATGCCGAAACAACAAAAAATATGTACAATAGAAAAAACATGCAAAGTAATCATCCTTCAAGCTCTTTCTGCCCTCAAAACTGGCCCTATTTTTTTTTATAGAGAGAACCTTTCCCATTCCTTTAAAACTGTGCTATCTCATTGCCTTTCCTTGGACATTTCACCCAAGGCATTCTGTCACCTCAGTGAGTAACTGTTAAAGGTGTGTTCCATGCCACCTGCCCAAGGTAATGAACTGAAAGACTTGTTGGAAAGAGCATGGACTGATCATTTTTCTTGTCAAAAAAACCAATACTGTGTTGAGTCCTAATTAATTGGAAAGGTTTTATTTCTAGAAGCATACGGTAGTAGAAATAGCACTAGACTTGGGACTCAGAAATCCAAAATTGTGGCGAGGGTTCTGTCACTCAAAAGCCACCTCACCTTGGAGAAAAAGGCATCACCGTCTTCTTCAGACTCAGTGTCCTCCCCTGAAGAATGTGGAATGAGAACCAAATGCATGCAAATGTGATCCACGCCTGTGGAACCCTATACAATGTAAGGTAGTTTTACAATGATGATGAACTAAAAAAAAAATGTGTAGGAAGCAAAAGTGCCGTAAAAATAAACTGGGAGAGTCATAAGTCATTTTAAGTCCTTCCTGGGAAACTGAAATGTAACATTAATAATGGGCATAAGCCATCATCCTGTAGAGTCATACCTATTCCTCTGTCATTCATGTGACATCCTTTCACACACATAGAAAGAACCTTTAAGTTCTCCTAAGTCTTCTGTTCTCTTGGTTTAATGTTCAGTTTCCCCTAGTAGTCCATATGGGACATGATTCACATGACCTAAAGTGAACACAATATCCCAAATACGGTCAGATTAGCATAGCTATTCCTGCCAAATCTGACCTAGATTACGATGTTCCATGAAATGCAAACTTTCGTTTCATTTTCTTAGGGTGGACTGAATATCACGTATTTTCATCATGTTTGTTTGCCTAACAATACTTGCAAACCTGGTGTTTTTTTTCAAACCCTAAAAGCAAGATGCTACTTTTATCTTGTTGAGTTCTACCTATCTTTCTAACCTGATAAAATTATTTTGAATCATAATTCTCATCCATTATATTATCTGTCTCTCCCTGGTTCTGTCATCCACAAAATTGATACACTTTTGTGTCTTTATATAAGTCATGAACAGTTCAAAAATGCACAAGACAGACTGAAAACAAAGCTCTACTATGAAGTTTCTAAAATACTACTGTCCAGGTGAAGGAGTCTCTCATTAGAAACAGTTCTTTGGAAATAGAGGTCAACTAGCCATGATTTTCCCTATTTACGTTCATGGTGTATTTGTAGAACTGTGTTGACCATCTACATGTCCAACAGGTTTTCCCATTTTGATAACACAGACACCATTTTCCCAGGTTTGCTCTTTTGGAACCTCTTTACTTCTCCATAATTTTAAAGTAATTACCAAAACCAAAACTCCCCTATTGCATGTGCTAGGTCTCTTAATGGTCTGGGGTTTTTTTGTTGTTTTTTTTAATAGTCAGAGACTATCTCATTATTTTTCATCTACTTCAAGTTTCATCAATCTATTAAATATTTTGGCTCTAGTCTGCACCATTCTCCTTGAGAGAGAAAGCAAAATCGGAATAGAGGTTGAATGGTCTCTCCTCCTCACTTTCACCTGTTTGCATCACACCATCTAGAACAGGCAGAGAATTCTTGGTCATTATGTTATTATTATCATAACTCTAAACATTAAAAAAATAGTCACGGGGATGTAAAGTACAGCAGAGGGAACATAGTCAATAATATTGTAATAACTGTGGTGTCATGTGGGGATTAGATTTATTGTCGTGATCACTTTGCAATGTGTATAAATGTTGAATCACTATGCTGTACGCCAGAAACTAACATACTCTTGTATGTCAACTATATTAAAAATTAAAAAATAATAAAATAAAAGCATTTCCCTGTTGGTGTTTCCAGAGACTCATGTGGGTTCGGGTCTTCCCTCTTCTCCACCTGCCTGCAAGCCTTTACCACCTGCACTCACAGGATTGCGGGGTGCCCGATAATATGCACTCCCCATTTCGTCTCCAGAGCCCCCTCCTTCTATAACTGCCCCCCCTTTGGAGCCAGCTTTCCCTTGTAGCACAGTTACCTGGTTGACATCACGTCTGGGCTTTTTGCTGTATTAGACAACATTGTCATTGAATCATAAAATGTAGAAAAAAATTTAAGAGCAGTAATATAAAAGTAATTTCAAATATTATTGTTAAGTTATTGTTAACTATAAATCTATGCACTGGCTTTTAATTAAGAAAAAGAACAAAAGGAGCATGAATGAGTATGTGTGCATATTAATGTAGAAACTATCAAAACTCACCTTAGGAGAGCCACACAAACAGCCTCAGCATTCATGAAGAATCCATCAAATTGAAAAAAAATCACATCCAAAGTGAAACAGTGATGTGTTTGTTCTTCACTTGGGACTGGACCATGTAGGGACTATAGCGGCAAATGAGACCGAAAGGGTTCCTTTCCTCATGGAGTTGATATTCTAATAAAAAGATATGCAATACAGTATTCCCTCACTTATCATGGGTATTATGTTCTAGACCCCCCCCCCACAAATGTAGGAACCTTACATTTATTCTACACTCTGAAACCTATGTAACTTTAACAACATACATATACAGTACCACAAAATCCCGCGATATAGTGAACATTCCATGATAAATAATGAAATATAATATTTTTTAAAATCCTGCAATACAGTGAGGCTGCGGTAAGTGAACAGCGATATGGAGAGGGACTGCTGTAATACTAAATAAAGAAATTACCGAACTAAACAGATTTGCAGTAAGAATGGTGCTCTTTCACACAAGCTAGTTGGAGAAGGCCCTCTGACAAAGTGATATTTGAATTAGAATCTAAAGGATGAGAATTATCCAGTTCTGCGAAGATCTGGAGAAAGATCAATTCAGGGACAGGGATGGTCAAGGACAACATCTCAAAGACCAAAAGGAACAAGAGGCATCAGTCAAAGCAAACCAGTTTAAAGAACAAAGTAACACTTCAAGCTTCCAAAATATTAGAAATACCTGTAATACGCCTAGAGAAATGCCTAAGAAGGTGATACAAAATAAAAGCATTGTGAAAGAAGTATTTGAGAATAAAGTCACATCAGAGTAATTCATATAAGCTATACCCTTGGCCTCTTCATATACAGCAATTATAATAACTCCCGTACTAACCAATATATGGCCCACACATGACTCTGTAAGTTCCAATATATCTTTAGTAATTACACGCGTTAATGCTTGGGTTGCTTGATCACGTCCCATTGGGTCAACTCAGACACCAGGTTTCTCTGCTGCCACCGCACGGTTGCTGAGAATGGCTCAGTGACAGGCAAAGATATTAAAGACCAAGTGTCTGCAATGATTCCCTCTGTCCTGCCTTCTCAAGAGAATTCTCTGCTGGTGACGCTCAAGTCCTGGCATTTGCTGAAATGATCAAGGTAATGAGGAGAGAAGGGAACTGGAGAAAGTCCAGAAACATAAATTTGATTTATATAAAATAGGCAGGGAATTATCCTCGCAAGTAAAGTAAAAAATCTCAGAGGCTCAAGGGGGCAGTGGGGAGGAAGGGACAGAAGAAGAGGACAAGAGGAAAGCTCAGTGGCATTTTAGAAAAGAAAGAAGAGAGACATGGGGTAGCAGCTGCCATAATAAGGGACAGCAAGCTGGAAAAAAACAAATCATTTTAAGATGTTTCGCTGTATGTGGTATGAGACAATTTCTTTCTGTCTGTCTTCTTAAAAGACCTGAACATAAGCCTGAATTACTCTTCAAGGTGTTATGGAAGAGGACTGAGAATGATGGCCCATTTCTATTCCATTTACAATATTGGATGTTCTACAAATTCGTGCATTACAGCCTCAATTGGGCCCCAACTAGCTGTTGCTTAAAAAATACTTCACTCCCAAATGATTCTCTTTTTGATCCTTAAAATGTGCTTTTCAAGCCTTTTCCCTTTTTTTCCCATTTATCACCCTACCGATCCTTAGCCATGTTATTTGACCATTAATTCACTGAAGTAATTGAAGGTAATATCAGAATCACTCACCTTCCAAACCCTCCTCTTCAAAATGCTCCTCTTTCTCCAGCAATCAGTCCCTCCTTCCCGTCAGCCCTGAAGGACGCAGTGGTCCTCCTCCTTTCCTGGCTGTCCCTGTCCTAGGCCTTCCTGACTCACCCAGGATAAAGTGCCACCTCCCAATCCATTTCCCCTAAACTCAACCTCTGTAGCAGCCTCTCCTCCTTTCCCTTCCTGTCACCCGGCTTCTTTACAAAATGCAAGTAACCCCTTCACCGAGCAGCTCTATTTCCAGAGATGGATCTTAAAGCAGCCCTCACACAATACACAGGCCTGTAATCCAGACACCTTTTCCAGAATCCCCACCACCCACCCAAATATTCCCAAAGACACAGAGGACATTACCTTTTCTTAAGGAAAACAAAAGGGTTTGGGGGATGCCAGCACCTTTTCCTGTCTCCAGTCAGCCATCCAATGCTATGAATTCTACTTCTGAAATGATGTTCAGATCTCGCCATTGCCTGCTGCTGTCCTCATGCCTGCCCACACTCCAAACGTCTCAGGTATTAACAGACCAGCCCCGGGAGCTTGCTGATTGATTGAACTTCTTTGCAATTCTTCCACAAGGCTGTCTCTTCTAAACCTCTAATTGGATCATGTCACTGTCAGGCTTCCCATTACATCCTAACCAAGGTAGAAACTTCTTACAAGGTATGTAAAGCCTTAAGAATATGACCCCCAACATCTTTCCAACTTTCTGATCCCTATTCATCTCTCTCCACAAAACTTCACTATAGCCAGACCAGACCTCTCCTTTGAACATGAGCTTCCGCCACACATCCTTTGCTGTGCTTCTTTCTGGATCTGGAATTGCCTTCCCCTCCGTGTCTGATTAAACCCAAACCCTACTCATCCAAACCACAACCACCACCTTGCAAATCTTCACTCACGCCATGAATTATAATATAATTAGCCATGCCTTCTTGGTACTCCAACGGGATGTTTCCAATATGGGACTTACCATACCGTGTAGCATAGTTATGTATAAAGCTGTATGTCCCTCTGGATTACGAGTTTTTTGAAGCCAGAGACAAATTTTATTTGTTTGTATTTTCTACATATATATTTGGCATATATTTGTCATTAACTACATGTTTATTCTGATGAATTGGAGCGATAACTCATATCAGCATTAAGTTAATAGCTGGTATTAGTATTATTTTCTATTTCTATCACTTTAATTTTAAATCTTTACATTAAAGTATTTCAATTAAAAGGCTCATGCATGTTTTTGAGTTTTCTTCACTTGAGGGACAGTGAAGCAGAATAGAATTTTGTTCATAAGTTTGGCTTTTTGAAACTACATGTTTAATATTAGCAATACTAGTTGCCTTTTATTGGGTATCTGCTACATGCCAGGCACTGAGTTAGCATCATGCATTCATTATATCATTTAATCTTCAAAGAAACCTGGGCAGAGCAGCAAATATCATTGCAAGTCTATTTTGCATATTAAGACACTGAGTCTCAGGGAAGTAATAAGCCTGAGATCATAGAGCTACATGGAAATGCCAGGCATCAAAGCCAAATTTGTCTGGATCCAGACCCATAATCTCTCAACTCTGTCCTACTATGTCCTCATTAACTGCTTTAGAGGGAGAGTTATGGTGACTAGCCAGGGACCCCAAAAAAGGAACCAGACTGGAGTGGCTGACATTAGAGGCTATGCTCTAGAGTGTCCCCAGAAAAATATAGCATATTGATTAGAACTATGGAGTAAAGGCAGGGGGAGATTAGGGGGACAGCCGTTATATAACCAGGCACTTGGTTGTACAAGAAAACCATTATGATTCGCAAATTCATGATTTCGAATACTCTGTGATATGAAATCCATCCCTTCCTATCGATTGTTCCCTTGTTTAAGCCCCAGTCTTCACCCCTGTCCCTTATATCTTGATAACCCTCAAAAACTGCCCTGAAAATGGCTTTGGAGCCTATATTCATTTTGGCCATTTTTGTCCTTATATTGAAGTGTGCATCGAATTAGGGACTGGGAAACCCGGGTGTAAAATGAGTGTGACTATGGCGTGAGTCTCTCAAAGTGGCAACCAGCTTCACACGGTTTTACCACATTTGCCTGGAAATGTTCCTGTGTGATACAGGAGATGTCTTCAGGATAACACTCCTGAGATAAACAGAGAGAGAGGAGACACTGGGGTGCAGACATTCATAAAACATTTGGGAACCCTCGCTCTGCGTTAATTGACCTTTCGTGGGATATTCAGTCGTGGGCAAACCAAGAAGGGTCTGTGTTTGTTTCCACGCAGTCTAAGCCTAAGCTCCTGCGCTATATCTAACTCTACAGAGATTTCTTTTTTTCCCCTTCCTTTAAATTTCTTCTCAGAAGGCTTCTTCTCCTTCCCCTTACATGTCTCTCCCATACCTGAGGGGCTGTGAAGCGCGCCAGAAGATGCAACAAAGAAAAATGCCTCCAACGCAAAGCCAGACGCCAAATCCATCCCCCGCAGGCTAATTACCCAACTTCCCTGGGTTCGCGTTCTGCCTTCACGGTCTTCTCTGCTCATTTGCTCATAAGCCCACAGGGAGAGTTTGTGCTTTTATGATCTATTCAGCAAGTAGTACATTTCAAATGCTACAAAGATGCTTATATTTAGAACTATGCAGTGATGGAAAGTTATCATAGTCACACAGGCAAAAACTGGGCTTCTTCTTGTTAAAATTATCTGCTGTTTGATGTCTAAAAGAGATGTGTTTTTATGCAAAATATTAACCTCCAGAAAACCTCCCAGGCTACTGGGAGGAGCCTTGGTCCCAGTCGTAAGTCTTCCACCAACTCATCCCATGAAACTGGACCAGTTGTGGGAGTCCATAAACTACGCCTTCCTATACCTTCCTCCTCGGGATTTCCAAGTATCAGATGAAATGAATGACCTGAAAGGGCATTCAATAGTTTAAAACAATAATTGATTGTCGTTATTGTTACACAATTTGCATTTTGGTGATTTCCAGTTCACTGTGGTGCAATAACACACGCATTTCCTTTTATTCCCTGAAATCACACGAAACTAAGAATGATAAATGTTTGACAAATACAAGTCCACAAAGTACAGAAACAAAGAAACAGCAGGGGTTGAGAAATATCAACAAATGTTTGGAAGATGTGAAGCAAATCAAGGAACCAGAGTGAGGGGAACACTACATGCCTAGAGACACAATCAGTTCATGCCACGGCCCCGCTCCGCCCCGCAGGAGGAGACGCTCAGGGGCTGCAGGCTCTCCTCGTCCTGATTCATTGCTACCTGAGCACTACGTCCAAAACGTGGGTTGGATCAAGTTATTCTTTTTTTATAAATCCTGGGATATCCCCACACAGACTTCAGAATAAAACCCAGACCCTACCTCCCCTCTATCCTCCTCTTCTGAACCTCCCACCCACTGTGCCCACCCAAGAGAGACCCACTCACCCTCCCCCAAACTCTCCGTGCACGTCCAGGACTCCCTGCCTCACATACACTCTTCCCCTCCCTGCAACGCCTGTCCTGTCTTTCCTGGCAAAGACCCACTCCTTAAAAAAACAGTTTAAAAATCATCCGCTTTCAACCCAACAGGGCCATCCACTAGCCCGTTATTCTGTCCTCCCTATGTTTAAAATCTGTGTTGCAATGATTGGCTTGAACATCTGTCTCCTTTACTGAACTAGAAGTTCCCAAGAGCAGGGATTAGGTTTAATCCTCTCTGTATCCCCAGCACCAAGCAAAGCACCAGACACACAGTCAGCCCTCAAGGACAGCTGGCTGAATGAACCAGTGAAAAGTGAATGTGAATTAATCTCTCATTCATTTGGGCCTCAGCACACCTAAGTCTGAACGTCTGTCTGTATAATGCTAATGTGAGAACGTATGATCTATGGTCCTAGTTGGCTAACCTCTAAGCTCCCAGAGCACGGGGTCTACATATCACCTCAAGCACAGGAACCATATCAAGACTCTACTTACCTCGGAGATAAGAGAGAGGAAGAGATGGGAAGGGGGACCTTTAACACGTAGAGCAGGTCATTGTTTGATGATCTGCTCCTCCACAGAGCAAAATTCTTTTCTGGAATAACCATTATTTTCTTGAGGTGTGCTGTAGTTCTAAAACATTACCCATCTCAGATAAAGAATAAATCTTAATTTTCATGACAGTATTCGAATCCCGTAAAATAGCTCATGCATGAACCAATAGGCATGCTTGCAAAACAAAAGTACTACACTTCACAGTTCATACTCAATGTCACCTTTTAAAGTATGCAACACAAACAAAGACTCCAAGTGGTCACAAGGAACAACAGGACGGAAGTAACTCAAGCGCTCTTTCTTCGTGTTTACGGTCATGTGCCATCATTGTTCACTTCTGACTTACTGTTCCAGAGCAGGAATATAAAGTACCACTGAGCCTGGAGACAGAAGCTATGCTCCAAGGGAGCCCGTCCGGTTCCAGACTCTAATGAACTCACTCTCTTAAGCCCATGCCGGCCCCTGACTCAGCTGGAGCCAGGGCTTGCTGTATAAATGACACTCCTTCAAATTAACTTCCATGGGGAATGCAATTCTTATTAAAGAAGAGGTAATAAAAACTCATTCAATTGGAAGCTTAGCTATATATTCATAAAACTCAACAATACCCACAGCAATTGTTTAGCACTTAGACCAGCAAAATATTTTATTTCGGAGGGGAGTGTTTTCCCGCTGGCCTTATTTAAAATTGTTGGACCGTGGTGACAATGAGAAGCACACCAACCCCTAGTCAGTTTTAGTATTGGTTTTAAATTCTCTAAAGGCAATGCATTCCTCTATTGTCAGCCCCCAGGAAGAACACAGGACATAGCTCCTTCCTCCTTCCTCCACTGTCTCCTGACTTCCCCTTCCTCCCTTCTGCGAGGTGAAAAGCAGGGATGGGACAGGCAGAAAGAGGGCTCTCCTGGAGGGCACAGCAGCCTGGCCTGAAGAGTCACGGGTGGGCTTCTGTGGCCTTCTGAAGTCATCTGACAGTCCCAGTGCCCAGACCTCAGCCAGCCACCAGTGGTCACCGGGCACCTGCCACCTGCTGTAACTGCCTTAGACAAACTGCAAAGAAGGGCGACTCGATCATCCGCCAACTTTCTTGGCCCCCTGCTCTATCAGTTTAGTTGGGCTTCCATAATAAAACAGCAAGCCAGGGCGTAGGGGAGGCTTAAGCAACAGAAATTTATCTTCTCACAGTTCTGGAGACTAGGAGGCCAAGAGCAGCAGGCTTGCCTTTTCTGAGGCCTCTCTCCCTGACTGGCAGAGGCGGTGCCCTCCCTCTGTCTGTACCTGTGTGTACCTGTGTCCTCTTCTCATGAGGACACCAGCCTGATTGGGTTAGGGCCTGCCCCAGTGACTTCCTTTTACCTTAATCTCCTTTTTAAAGGCCCTGCATCCAAATACCGTCACATTCCATCCAAGGTACTGGGGGTTAAAGACTTCATTATGTGAATTCTGGGAGGATCCAATTCAGCCCATCAGCTCCTGCCCTCTGACTCTCAGGCACTCACCCAAGCAGCCTCCTCTGCCCTCCATGTCTGAAGCTCGCCAGTCACTCCCACACTCGGGGCATCTCACTCACTCATTTCTGGCTCCCCGGGCTCCCACTCCATGTCTCTGATCCCCCTTGCTTGATTATATGATTATTTGAATAACTGGCTTTAGCTCTCCCAGAACAAACAGCATTTTAGAGAAGTCAGATAACTTAAATACACCCTACTTAGTAGAACGCACAGCTGATGGGGGTGGAGGTGACAGATGTCGGTCTTTGCTTCTTCTACTTCATCCCATCCCCAACAAGCACACAGAGTTTTCAGAATTAAAATACACAGCGGTCTTTCAAAATCACATCTCCTCTTCCCCTTCCCATGCAAAGCCTGCCTCACCGCTCACCCTGGCTGTGGAAACGGAGCTCAGTAAAATATGTAAGATCCCCTCTTGGACAGAAAGACTAGGATCATTTTTAAAAATCACATCACCAAACACAAGTTCCCAGGCTTGTCAATTTTCTTAGATATTATGCTTCAAAAGCTACAGTTTGACCCTAAGCAACATTGGAATCTATGTAATAACATCTCTGTCCAGCCAGTCTGGTATGGCAAAATCATGCCTCCTCACTTTTTTTAATTATGTAATTAGCAAATCATAGGAATGGAAAAGTTAGGACTACATCTAAACGAAAAAAATGACATATTCCCAAATGGGCATTGTCATATGCTACAAGTTATACATCTATCAGCCTTGCTGTTATCCAAAAAAAAAAAAAAAAAAAAAAAAAAGATTCTGAAAAGTATATTAAAATAACAAAAAACAAAGGGAGAAAGATGCTTTGGGCACTGTGGACCGCAGCTTTCCACAACTGCATACACGGCTTTTTTCTTAAGCTTCTTGAGGAACAAGGACTGTCTTTCAATACCACCAGAGACCTTAAAAACTGGGTGCTGTAGAGCTATGTCGAACTGAACTCAATTGAATTGAATGAGCATTTATTTTCTGGTCTATAAACACATAAATGGCTTATTGATTTTCAGCACTTTAGTCAGCGATAGAAGGATCAGGACAGAGATTTCCACGTGACTATTTCAGACACTAAAATGCTCCAAATTTCTGCATTTAAATGGCATTTTCTTTTTACGTTTCAGATATAGGAAATTCTTGCAGAGCAGACTTCTTCTTTTATCTGTTATTACATCCATTGCCATCATTCCTAAATTCCTCTCAACACTCGAGCTTGATCTGTTCAGCACTTAATTATCCTTGTTATATGCAAAGTCATCTGTGTTCAAGAGAAGCATCAAATACACAGCTTGGGAAGAAGAAACCCATGACATTCAGTGTTGTCTCGGTTTCGGACAGAATTCCGTATGCATGCAGCGCTTACTGTCAACGAGGGAATAGTTCAACTTTATGACCCTCGTATTCAGCTGTTAATGACTTTTTCGTTGTCCGTGAGACATTCCTTCTGCATCCGTGGGAACTGTAGTCGTCCTCCAGTGACCAAAATCATACTCACCAATTGTTGTGACTATTAATTAAAAGCTTTGTGTCTTCATGGAAAACCATCTAGGTCCTCCTTCAAAGGCATTGAGTTTCAGAGTTATGAAAAAAATTCACTTCGGTTGAAATGTTTAATCAATGAGATTATAGGTTCTTTTGTTGTTGCTGTTGTTCTTCAACCTCTGGAAAGACAAATCTTTTCAAATGAAGGAATTGATCTATAATATTCTGTCCATAAAAGAGCCCATTTCAAAAGGAAATAAATGTTCCATGTTTGACTTAGGAAAAAAAATACACATTATAGGAAAAAGCCGAACAGTTATTGAGGCTTTTAACAACGAAGAGTGCGGAAACTGGGAGAATCCCTCAATTGTGTTTGCCGTGCATCCAACCCACAGGGGCGGAGGGCATCGTGGGGTTACCCAGTTCCCACAATCTTGTACCTATGGTGCTTAGAGAATGCCTTCCCAGGCCTGCACATGTGTGCACACATGGATACTCATGTTTGGTGAAGCAGTAAGGTGTGTGGAAAACACTAACTCTTATTCTTATAGGGCTTTTTTCTTCATCTTATTTCTTCCCTTGTCCTGCAAGAACAGAACAGGCAACCAGAGGGTAGGAGGTGAACAGGATTGAAGTTGATTGCACCTGAATATTGCGCAGAACAGTTACTCTTAATCTTGGTTTTGCTACTTCCTGAAATACATTTAATTATGCCAACAATATAACAAAGTATGCAAAAAATTATCAAAGCAAAATTAATCTGAAGTCATTTTATTTAAAATAGGCATGTGACATTTAACTTTGTCAAGAAGGTGGTCTTTGTTTTGCAGAAACTTGCAAGCACAGTTTCTTTTTCAACCTGACCCAAGGATATGTTTATTGATTTTAGAGAGAGAAGAAGGGAGGTGGAGGAGAGAAAGAGAGGGGGAGAGGGAGGGAGAGAGAGGGGCGTAGTGAGAGAGAGAGAGAGAGAGACATCAATCGGTTGCCTCCCATACCAACTGTGGCACCTGGCCAGAGCGAAGGTGGTTATTCTTTACAAGTAGAATATTATTACAGAAATTTTTGTGAAAGAATGCCAAGGAGAAGAAATCAATTACTGGGCAGTTAGGATGTGCCAGTGACTCTTCTAAGTACATTAGCCATGTCTTGAAGTTGTCACCCAGGTAATTTCTGAAACAGCCCATCCCAGTTCTCCACTGATTGCTGAGCATTCTTCCCTGGGGTTCTGTTCTCAGAGGGCCCACTCCTGACCCAACTCTTGCTGTGCGTCCATTTTCTTCTCCCAGAACCAGGCCTCTGCAGAGGGGTGTCTGGCACCCACCCCTTTCTCTGAGCCCACTCCACATACCAAGGATGATACAGAAGATGACGGAAGGTTGGAAAACTCAGAAGAAATTATATCACGGAACAGCCATAAAACTCAAAAATTAATATTTGGCTTTTCTGTTCATAAAACCTTTCTCAGTATACAATACAAGTATTGGCAGAGATGTGGAAAAGTTGAAACTTTCATGCATTCATGGTGGGGATGTAAAATGGTTTAGCCACTGTGGAAAAGAGGTGGGCAGCTCCTCCAAGTGTTAAATATAGAATAACTATGTGACCTGGTAATTCACTCCTAGTTATACTCCCAAAGGAAATAAAAACACATAGGACATGTGAAAATAAAGACAAAGTTATCTGGATGTTTGTCAAAATGGTGAGGTAGACGTTATTCAGATTATTTCAATAGGTGTCAAGACTATCGCTCCAAAGGAGAGAGATCGGCTCAACTACAAACACAAGCAGAGACGGGT
Source organism: Furipterus horrens (assembly GCF_987537825.1). Taxonomy (NCBI): domain Eukaryota; kingdom Metazoa; phylum Chordata; class Mammalia; order Chiroptera; family Furipteridae; genus Furipterus; species Furipterus horrens. The sequence goes on from NW_028327180.1 coordinate 10,548,984, forward strand.
GGGGATTTATAACCAGCAAGCAGACTGAGGGGGTCAGTGGATAGAAAATTATCAAGAGGAGACATTAAGGGCAGAGAGAGTCATGCTAAACCAACCTAACAGGATTCTTGACTTAGAAGTCAAAACAGCTCAGCTGAGAAATCAAAAGTGGGATTTGGGAATTTGATCAGGTATCAGGGATGATCAGATATCAACAGTGGAAGATTCCTGCTATCCTGACTTAGTAGGATATTTGCTAAAACTGAGCTACGCAGGCCTGGCAAGGACAGGGCCGTGGCGGAGACCCAGTCATCAAGAAGAGGGTTCAGAGGAGTCTGACTGAAACTTGGGCAAGGAGAGAGTCTTTGTCAGCCCACAAAAACTCATACATGAATATTCATAGCAGCGTCATTTATAAGAGGCAAAAAGCAGAAACAACCCAAACATCCATCAACTCATGAATGGATGAATAAAATATAATTTATGCATTCAATGAAATATTATTGCACAAGAAAAAGAACGAAGTATTGCTACACGCTACAACGTGGGTGAGCCTTGAAACATTACATTAGGGGAAAGAAGCCGGTCAAAAAGGGCATGTATTATATGATTACATTTATACCAAGTGTGCAGAAAGGCCAAATCCATAGAAACAAGGGCTACATTAGTGGTTTCCAGGAGAGGGGCAGGGGAGTGACTGATACTGCGCACGGGGTCTCCTTTGAAGGTAATTAAAAGTTCTAAAATCACACAGTGGTGAAGGGTGCATCAGAATATAAATATACTAAAGCACTGAAGTGCATGCTTTAGGAGAGTACATTTTAGAGTAGGTGAAATATCTCAGTAAAGCTGCTATATTAAAAATGTCCTCAGGCGTTTTCACAAGTTAGGCTCCAGTCCCGCACCAGTTCTCTTGGTTCTCATTCTTCCTCGCTCTTCTTTCCCCACAGCAACAGAGAAATGTTGAGTGACTCTGCCCTCTCCATTCCGGCCCCCTGCCTCAGGTCCTCAGTTCTCTTCCTCAAAGTACTCTGTTAACAAAAGGGACTTTCTGCTGGAACTTCAGCCCACCCCTCACTGGTATGCCCCCCAGCCCCCAACCCCACTTTTAAAAAGAGGAAATGACTACTGTCAGAGTTGACTTCTAAATTTTGTGGTTTCCTTATCTCAGTAATGAAATTCCAAATTAAAAGGAAGTGCCTGTTGTACTTTTTTTTTTTTTTTTTAGATTTTTATTTATTTATTTTTAGAAAGAGGGGAAGAGAGAGAGAGAGAAAGAGGGAGAGAAACACGAATGTGTGGTTGCCTCTCATGCAACCCCAGTTGGGGACCTGGCCTGCAACCCAAGCATGTGCCCTGACTGGGATTCAAACCAGTGTCACTTTGGTTCGCAGGCCAGTACTCAACCCACTGAGCCACACCAGCCAGTGTCCTGTTGTACTTTCAAGGCATGCACTTCCAATCAGGTTATCTCAAATTGTTTTTTAAATTTCAAAACAGAAAAGATAAGGCAATGATCAAGTCATAGCTACAAGGGTGCTCAATACAATCAACACTAAATCTAACAAAAGGACACCATAACAGCTCATCTGAAGCAGCTATAATCTTAAGCCACTATGATTAAATCTCAATTATTTACCTCCTACCCATATTTATTCCCATTCAAGTTATTTTGAGGACATTTTAATAAAATATTAAGTGTTTAAATAATGACTACACTGAAGGAGAAAATATATAATATGCAAATAAAATGGAGCATGACATATGGATATGCCATAAAATAATTTAGCTGACTGTACAATCAGCCACAAAATGCTTCTTTTAATGAAATATCACTCCAGGTGTCCAATTAGATTGTTAGCATGTTGAAACTACAAGCATCCATTCTGCTTAGCTTCAGATAATTCCTAACCTGAAACCTGAGTCTAGTTCTGTGTAGTCTGAAGACTTCAGGTTGTCCTGGGCAGAAAAGCAGAAACCCAAAGGGATGCTGGAATCAGTTAAGTCAGAGAAATGGTGCTAAGGGTAGCTGACAAGGTATACAACTTTTTTGGAAAGGTCTGAAGCAGAAGCTGCCCATCAGTTATTTTCTTGCTTTACTAAAGAAAAAAAATAACCACAAACAGATTTGAACAGTCTGGGAATATCATCTAGGGCAGCATTCTACTGCAAAGAACAGAAAACTGGCGGCGGTAACTAAAAGAGATTGAGGTCTCCACCATGAGAGTCCAATAGATAGACAATCCAGAGCTGGTCTCATGGCCCAATGATGTCGTCAGGGACCAGGTTCATCATCTTTCCATTCCAACATCCTAGCACGGAGGCCTTTGTTCTCATGCCTATTGCCTCGTGGTTGCAAGATGGTTAGTGCACCTCCAGGCATCCCATCCAAGTTCCAGACAAGAAGAAGAGAAGAAGGAGTAAAGTAGGAAAGAAATGCAAGACTTGCCCTGAAATCTCTTAACAGTTTTCTGTGTTTAGCTCATTAGCCAAAACCGTGCCAGTAGGTGCTTCTTAACGTAAAGTAATAAGGGAGGGTGAATTTTTTTAAAACTCAAGGTCCTCAAGGAAGAAGGGTAGGATGGGTATTGGGCAGGCAACTAGCACTGGGTTTGACAGATATATCCTCAGAGGTTTGCAAGTTCTCTATAAAAACTTAAAATTGGGGGGGGGGGGTATTTTATTTTAACATTAATATAATTTACTTATTGAGCTAGATGGCCATCTTCGTTATTAGAGCCAGAAATGCTTTGTCATTTCAATGTCCGTGTTCAAACCGGTACGTGTTTATGATGGAACTGATGCCGGAGACCATTAATTGTCACGGGCTACGGAGAAGAGTTCAAAAACAGGAGGCACACAATCCATAAATGATACATTTGGACAAAGTAAAGATCAAATGACATCAAGGCATGCTGTACTGTCCAAAAAAGTATATAAACTAGTTCACACCATCGTCAGACAAGACCTGCCTTTGGCCATTCCCCGGAAGACGCCCATTTGGAAGAGTTTCTTTATTGCCCGCGGCGTTCGGAACCTGGGTAGTCAGAAGGGCCGTGCATTCAAGGCAGCCTCAGCCCTCTTACTTCTGCATTCCATTAACAAAGGAGGCTGGTGCTGGTCCAAAAACATAAAAACTCAAAAGCTTTCAAAAAAAAAACAGAAAAGAAAAACCAGCCATATGCTATGCACATTATTGTAACTAGCAAAAACCAGTTTCTTCTGTAGCTTTTTAACGTAACCTCTTGGTTGCTTTTCAGAAAAATAAGCAGTTGCTGGAATTATCAGTTGGGTTTTTTTTTTTAAACATCCCAACTTTAGTCACCAGTTCTGGAGGTGGTTGAGAAATCAGATGAGTTTCCACCTTGCTGCCCAGAAGTGCGGCCTTGGGCTGTCACCCTGCCTCAGACCAGCTTCCATCCACGGTAGGCAGAATTGACACAGGCCTTGGGCCAAGCACTTCATCACTCTGGCCAGACAGCACGTAGGATCAAACTAACCCTTTCGACCTGCCTGCATTAACCAGCAATCACACAACAATGCACAGTGACAGAGTCACCAAATGTACAAAGCATAGTGGCTCCCATTTTTAAAATCTAGGAGCAGAAATCTTCCCTTCCTTCCGTCCCTTGGGGGAAAGCCTTCCTTTGAAAGCTCTACATCCACCTGGAGCCATTTCAGTGGTTTTGAACTCTATGAACTTCTATTTAAAGCCCCTCAAAACGCCATTATATAAAGAACTAGCCACCAGCAGTGGGAACATGACAGGTACCGGGCTTCAAAATGAACTTGAAGTGGCAGATTTTTCCTTCGAAGGGTCATCTATTTAATCAGCTCCAGCCCATGTTCAAAATCCCCCCAAGCAATCAAACTTTTCTGAGTTATAACTTAATCTTCTCCTTGGATAAATGCTGGTGGGTTGTGCCCAGCCTTGCCCTTTGGGGGTGTGCAGCCTGCTCGCCCTTCCTCACCCCTCCTGCCATTCTTCTGCCCTGAAAGGAAACAACCCAAAGTCCCTTAGAAGCTTTGAACACCCAGCCTTCATTAAAATTTCATATGAATAGTATGAGCGAAAGATGTTAACCAAATCTTGAAAGCGATATTAACCAACATACGTGTTTAACTCCTGGTGGAGAGAAGCTTCTAGCTGAGAGTCTTCATTCTTCCTGGGCCCCAGAATATACAAGACGATCCCCTTTATAACTGTGAGCAGCTCTTTTTAAAATCCCATTTCCTTTATTCCTTTTATTTTCTGGAGTTTTTATACCATGGCTGGCCTAAATCCTCTCTTTCTTCCTCATCTTCAATTTCCTACCCAAACACACCCAGAGCTCCAAAGACTCATTTATTTTCTCTCTGCTCCATCTTGTCTCTCCCCTTCTCCTTCCTACTGGGACCAGTCTGAGCTCTCATTGGTGCAAACCCTCCACCTCAGAATCTCCATCCACTTCACCCAGCTAACTAACCCAATCTCTGTAACGGAAGGCAGGATGTGGGTAATACCACACAGTGGCCCCAAAGTTCACCTGAGGATATTGGAGGTGGGGAGTCAATTATACTGAAATTTTGTTAAGTCTTTGTTCACATATGACTTCATAATACCGCCTGGCCTTCCACATGAAAGCTACCTCTCGTTATTCGCCAGTCCGCATAAATAGATTCCTAATACCACCAACATGGTCGTCAATACCATCAGGCACTGAAGGACCCGTCAGCTGGTCCTGCAGAACATGGCAGGATTCTTTTCTTGTGTCATTATCTAAGTAAAAACTTGAAATCTTAAAATTCTCGTGAATAACTCTCAGATCCCCAAGGTGATGTGGCCAGTTTGAGAAACTGAGTTAGATGGTCTCTAAGGTCCCTGACAGCTCAGACGTCCTGTGCCTCTGAGTGAGGAAGTTGGCTGTGATGCCTGAATGTCACCGTGGATGCTCTTAAATCACTTCTTTCTCCATGGGCCCTGAGGTTGAATCCAGAGATTCAACGGCTTTCCCTGCAGGAAAAACGGGAGATACATCTCACAACTGACACTAAGGAAGCCCTGTGGAGTCTCACGGAACATTACGTTGATGAGATGCTGTTTGTAAGGGTCCAGGGTAAGTGGCTAGCCAGGTAGACGTCTCTGCAGGATTCACTGTAGGCATTGGTGGGAGATCACCATCCACATATTGAAATGAGGACCGGCTGCCCACCCACCTGTCCTGGAGCCTGAAATTCACACCTTTAATAGTTTGTTTCTTCCATTTCCAATCCTTGCTTGTGAGCAAATACTCTGGGGAGGGGTTATACTTTCACAAATATTAGCTCTTTCCTATCGTTAAGCCCTTGTTGGCGCTCTGCGGCTTCTCCAGATCTGCCCCCAAACCCCCTGCTCTGTCCTCTCCACTTTTTGTAATCCAATATGCACGTCAGGGTTCTACTCAGATGCCTGCCTTCTACTGGAACATTTTCCACTGCAGCTTTAAGGGAGCTTCCCTCTTTTCTACCTCCTTACCCTTTTAATCATATGTCGCCTGTAATTGCTAACGTTTTTCTCTCTCTCCAGCTATGTCTGAAATTATGGTGTAGATCTTTGATCTCAGAAGTCATTAGTCTGTCTTTTTTTTTAGGAATGGCCCAGAGCTAAGAGATGAATCACAACGATAGGTAACACTAGGTCAGAGGAGAGAGAGGAAAAAAGGAACGGGATACGGGAGGTAACTTGTTTTGGGCAAGAGAGTAAGAGGGGAGGACAGAGCTGAGTAGTTCTGGTGGCATTGCGATCAGACAGCAGCGCGGGGACACGGGGACCCTCCTCACCTTCCTGTCGACAGCTCCTCTGCGCTTCTGGGTTCCTTCTCCACTGAAAATTTGGTTGAGAGGAAAATGCCAAGGCTGACCCAACATGACAATGTAAACCTACACTGAATTGTCTGTTGTGTGTGTTTTTTCCCTGGTTCCGCCAAGACGCGTCATCAGGAACTACACAGGAGAACACGTCTCCCACCTCACTGCTTGCCTCCCCTTCCCAGCGGATGGGCCTTTTCTCTGGTACGAAGCTGCTTTTGTAAAGAACACAATGCTAGCTTGGTGATCACGCCACTGCACAGAGCTCCTTCCTCTGGTCAGAAAACATACCCAGGAACACAAGGTCCCGGACGAGCAGACAAGGGCCTCGTCCTCCATCTGTCCAGAAAGTCGGACAGTTTGACTCCCAGGCCTGGACTGTGAAGGGTCAGAGAAACTGTCTGCATTAATTATGTATGAGGAACCCTAGGGAGGGACTGAGGCAAGAGCCAGACGCACACGTGCATGCACACACAAGCACATACACACATACACACACCCCCTCCCCTCTCCAGAGCAGGGACCCTGGGGGAGATACTTAAGACTGTCCTCAATTTCAGTGCAGCCACACACACAGCAAGAAATGTGAATAAGAAAAGGGGGAGATCAAAGAGCAAAAGATGAAGCCAGGGAAGAGGCAGAGAAGAATGGCGAGGGGATAAAAGAGAGAGGAGGGCAGGGGAGAGTGAGGGAGAGGAGACGCAGGAGGGAGCCGGGCTGGGACAGAAAGAGACGGGGCAGTAATGAGGTGGTTCTGCCTGGTTCATTTCCTCCCTTTGATATTAAACCATCTTCCTTGGGAGCTGCCGCCTTTCTGACTGAGTGGGTGAGCCAGCGCTGGGGGTGGGTCTGGCCCTTGGGGTTCTTTCCTCGTGGGACCCTCACTGGGTCCTGCGGGGGCAGCTCTGAAGTCCAAACACGTGAAAGTACCCACTCCGGTCAGCTCCGCTATTTCAACTAAACCCATTCCCATCAAATTATCACTTCTAATGGTGACAGAAAAATTAATGATTTCTTGAAGGGACTATTGTATTTAAATATCTCAAGCCTGTTGGTGTGATGTGTGTCAGCGTGAGAGAAACATATTGACTTGGAGCTGCAGCTAATGCGGACTTTAATAAATATCCTGTCAGGTAAATAATGGCTCTCAGTGGATCCAATATGATGTACAGTTCTAAGGCCAGCCGGGTTTTGCCAAGAGGCTCAAAGGAATCTGCCACCGCAACACCACGGACTGAATAATGGGATTTCCGTTTATCTTTCCTACCAGAGAGAGGGGCGGTGGTGAGGCTGGCTTGGCAGGCACCAAGGAGAAGGTAGATTGAGCCATCCGATCTCACAGCAGGTCCAGGCCTCAGGGCCTCCACCGGAGCCCCTGCACGGTGCCACTCATGTCTGAGTCCACGTGACAGAGGAGCGGCCCAGTTGGGGCCCGTGAGGGCTGCTCCTCAGGAGGAGCAGAGCCGCTCTTGGCTGACAGGAGCTGTGCGACAGGCAGGAAAGGCCTGGGCATGGTGGCTCCGATCGGGACTGAACATTGCAGGGCCTGGGCCAGTGGGGGCCGGCCAACTATCTGTTTGCCACCCCATTGTCCCCTGTGTCCTCTCCTCCTTCACGTGACTCAGCCTTCTTCTGTTTCACTGCACAACAGAGAACAAATCTGACTACAGACTGAAGTTGTGTGTCCCCAAACTTCAATGTTGAAACCTCGTCCCCACGGGGAGGGTATTTGGGAGGTGCTCAGGTCATGAAGAGGGAGCCCTCAGGAATGGGATTAGTGGCTTTAAAAAAGAGACTCGGGGGGCTCCCTCAGACCCTGCACCTTGCGAGAACACAGAGAGAAGAAGGGGGTCTGTGAAACAGGAAGCAGGCCCTCCCAAAACCCCGAACCTGCGGACACCTTGATCCTGAACTTCCCAGTCTTCAGAACTCTGAGAAAAGAAATGTGTGTCATTTATAAATCACCCTGTCCACGGTGTTCTGTTACAGCAGACCGAACAGACTAGGACAGGCTAACCAGGAGACTTGAACAATGTCGTTTTGCTTCCTATTAAAGAGTTCCAACAAATATTAGGTGTGGGTGGGGGCGGTACCACCACTGGATGGAGAGCAGACAGTGCTACTGTCTGCAGACCTCAATTACCCACAGACAGTTGAGAGCTGACCCCGTTACACACTGGCATGCGTACATTTCATCTTCAAAAGGCATTTGAAGATGAGAAGTTAGAAGTCTTTAAAAATCTTAAACAGCCCCATTCAAAGTGAGACACTCGGCCTGACTTTCCTGACCTGTCTGGGTTTTAATGTGGCCTTCTATTTAAAGCCGTCGAGAATCGCTGCCCTCTGCAGATGAACAGAGTCGAAAGATTCATGAAACATGGAGCAGAGAATGCCCTACCACGTTTCATACGAGAACACGGCCAAAAGGAACCACACAAATCAACAGTAATCCGAAAGATCTCATCGTAAGTGAAATCGTCTTGTTAATCAGTTAGAATAGTGCACAGCTTTAAAAATGAAAGTCCGCCTTGCCAGTGTGCAGTCCCTACACACAGTTTCCTCTTACACATTAGATGTCCCCATGGGCCTGCTAAGGACTCGTCTTGTAGGTGAGAGGTAGAGAGGAACCATCCTCACACATTTCCTGGGTGAGTGTTTGCTGAACCAAGAGCAGCACTTCTCCCACCTCCACAGACGCTATGACCTTGAGTTCCAGGATCACTGGGGCGTGGCTGGGCATCTGCTTATACTCCCAACGCCTTCCGTGAGGGGGCTGTGGCCAGAAGCATGGCCTTTGCCCAGCCAGCAGACACAGAGCTCCACTCTGCTTCTGGAACGGGGCACGGTTCCACAGCAGGGTCTGGAGAGGGGACTCTTCTACCAGGTATGAGTGATGCCGAGAAAGCCCTGGGGTTCCCAGCTCGGAGAAATGCTGACGGATTTCAGGAGAGAGAGCTGATGGGCCTGTGACTTGCTTGGGTGTTTCATGTTGGCAAAGGAAATGGCCTTAAATGACAACAAACCCAATGGCCCTATGCCTCCCAGGGGCTCAGCTCCTTGCACACATGTTTTTTTAAGTTAAAAAAAGAAAAGAAAAAAAAGCAAAAAAAAAAAAAAAAACACCTGGTTTATATTTTTAGAACGTCTACGCACCTATCTGAGTTGCGCTCAGACAATTGCCTTTAAACCTTTAGGTATTCACCTCCCTGGCTCTCCCATGGTGACCACTAACTGCCCCATCGCTCAGACTGTGGGGAATATCCTCCCGTCTCCCACCAAGCTGTTCTTTCAAATTCTCAGTGTTCCTCTTGTGGACGCGAGGATGTCATGTCCAAGGGGAGCAGCTCAGCCTCTCGCAAACCTCACAACTGATGGGGGAAGCTCTGACTCCAGCTCTGCCCACAGCCTCTCCAGACTCTCAGCGACCCAGTCTCCTGTGTAAACTGGGACTGATACCTACCCTGTCCTCCTGCTTTCCTTGTGGGGTCTCTAAAAGGTGTGCAGCACCCTGCAACTGTGTGGTTTTTCCAATCCTTCTGTCCCCTCGCACCTGTCACCTTAGAAAGATGATACCTCTCACCTTCCTGGATATTCTGAGGTTCCGTTGCCACCCACAACTAAATGCCCTTTCTCTTTTGTTCGCTGACCTTGAGTACATTTCTGAATTGCGACACAGCTCCCGGAAAGTCATATTGCATGACTAGCCGTGGGAAAAGGGTCTCCCCCACAAGTTGGGGAGAGATGAGCTCTGAGTGAAGGTCGCTCCATTCATTCTTCATCAAACCCCTCTTCGCAGAGTAGGTCCCATGAGCAGGTCACTGTGCTGGGCACCTGAGACCCAGCAGTAGACAAACAGGGGAGTTCCCCGCCCGTGTGCCACGTACATACTCATTGGAAGGGGAGACAGGAGAGAAATCAAAAGGAGAAAAGGAGATAAAAATAGGATGAACCCAAATGTTGATTCCTCTGGGGAGGGGCCAACAGCAGCACACACCTAATAAATTCCCTGGTCAGGGACTAAACACCTCAAAACATGCTATCCACTCCTTCAGACTGTTTGCAGGCCTTGCAAACACCCACAAACAATCTGACCCTGACTCTGATTTCCTTTTGAAGCTCCAACTCCCTATATTCTTTATCAAAGCTCCTCTGGTTACAGCATCGTCTTCTAACTCGAAATAATCACTGTCACTCTCTCCCTACACCCAACCCAAAGAACACAAAGGCCCCCTGCCTCCCCAGACCTCTAATTTGAGATGTACTTTCCTGTCTCGCCCCCATCACGCATCAGATCAGCTGCTTTGTTCGCCTCGAAGACCCTGCCGTCCGCTGGCTGCAGACCCAGGCACGGCAGTCACTTCTGCCGCGTCCCTGTTCCATACCCAGCTCGCTTTTCTCCAGCCAACCATAGGCATCTTACCCAAAGTGAGCAATAGGGATCCTGGAAGCCTTTTGCACACCAGCAGGCAGGCCCTTGAGACTAAAAGGAAAGCACAGGGAAAGGCGCTAATCCTCACTCAAAGTTCTCAGCAGGAGATGGAATATCTCCAGCAGCAAATGGCCGCAACAGCGCTGGACAAAGACGGCGAAGAACAGCCCGCATCTCCATCTATTCCCCGCGGGGAGGCCCCACGTTTCTGTTCACAGCACCTGCGGATGGCAGGCAGCACTTTGGAACTTTGCAAGCTCAGAACAGATTTTTACGCTCAAATAAGACATGAGAAGTTTTATGTATTCTAAACCAGAGCTTTTTAAAATGCAATTCTTGCCTGACAAGACCTCAACCCATGTTTGTCATCCTTATCTTCCTGAGCGCACCCTTACGCAGATCAACTCCTGCCCAAGCACCTGAAGCATCATCGTTCCCTGGACCAGCCTCTGGGCACCTGCTCACCAGATGGCTCTGGCATGAAATGTTCTCCATTCAAGCTCTCATCGGGGGCTCCCTATAACCACTGCCTCCCCCTGAATCCTCCCCGACCCCCACAAGAATTCATTTCCTCCTCTTCTATGTTTTCCTGACACACTGCTGAGAGATCTCCAAGAAAACTAGCCAGTCTCTCATATAAGAGCTGTTGACCATAAACTCATTGAGGGTAAACCCTGGATCTTAATGACATGGGATAGGCAATGTCTCAATCTTTGTTAAAGGTAAGTGACCACATACAAGGACGACTCCTTTTCAGTGACAGATTGTACAGGAAATAAAGCTTCTCTCTTGAACATGGGCTGGTCCTTCCTCCCTCAGTTGCTGAAACAGAGCCGAGCATCTGGTGCAAAGAAATAGCTGCACACATTCTTGTCATTGCTGAGGAGGAAGAGGGAGATGGTGACGTGCGAAAGAGAGAAACGACCAGTGTAGCGGTTTAAAGGTGGCCACAGATTTTGGGGCCCTCTTCCCAGGAAGATGTGGAATCTCCCCTTGAACCCAGGTGGGCTCTATAAGTGCTGTGACCGATGAAATAAAGTGGAAGTGACACTGTGCCAGTTTCTGAGCCTAGTTCTTACAAGACCAATGGCTTCCACGGCCTGGCTCGGAACCCAGTCGCCACGCTGTACACAGCCCAAGGAGGGGCCTCCGTGAAAATGAACCCCAGCTCCCACCCGAAAGTCCCAGCTGCGCCCCCTGCTGACAGCCACACCAAATGGCCCAGCATCCCCGTAAACTACCTGGGAAGTGAACACTCCGGCCCATGGGGCCACCCCAGCCCGAGGCCACTGGAGCAGAGCTGTCCCCAGCAACACCCACCCAAACTGCAGCTCCTCAGCCAGTTAAAAGTGTTGTTATTTTGAGCCATCGAGTATTGGGATGGCTTGTTCAGGGACAGTAGATAATTGGGACAGCTACTTGGCTAACTTCCTTATGGCCTTTTAAGATTGTAAGTCTCATCGTTTTAAAATCTACAAATGTCTTAGACATTTCAATCATCAGAATATATCAGCTTGGCCAGTTAATGAATGGGCTGCATGTGGTGTTCAAACTGCACACCTTTGAAAACCTTCCCCGGATACGGCATGAGAGCCAGCAGGACGTGGGCCTGACCCTCCTGCTTCAGCCGAAGCTGCCCCTCTGCCTCCTCTTGTCACATCGTGAGTCCCCTTCAGCATCCATTCAAACGAAGGATTCTACAACTGCAAAATGTTTGAAAACTGCTGGCCTAGAGCATTAGCCCCCACCGATTTGAGGACCGGTTCTCTCGCTCTGATTACTTTCACGGACCAGGGGAGCAACGACATAAATTGTTTTCCATTTACAGGCAAAACTAAACTGAAACCCCAGGTACGTGTCCTACCATCTCCCCTGCGCTGGGCATTTTTGCTTCTGCCCGGGATCGCGGGTATGTAAGGGGAGGCTCCTGTTGCTTTCAGACGCTCCCTCTCTAAGCAGCAAAGCAGTGACACCTGCTTGGAACAATTCCTCCCAGGAGTCATGGATGACATTTCTGGGAAAGATCCCAGAATGGCCCGTTGGAAACTAAAAAGCGTACCGAGCAAATGGCTCCTGTGGAAGATGTACCCTATTGTTCATTCAGGAGAATGCTCCTGTCGGTGGAACGAGCCCCGTGCCTCTCTGGGCCACTACAGCTCACAGCTGAAGCCACGTGACATCACGTCTTGGAGGGCTGGGCTTGCTTTAGACATGAGGAGCCTACACACCCCTAGGCAGAGGTGCTGTAGGGACAAACAGGTCAGCAGTGTGTTTGGGATGGAAAAGGGCCTTGAGAGCCCCAGCTGACTTTATGACCAGGTGTTAGTCACCAGTCACAACGGTCCTCACACAGCCAGGTGCCCTCACTCCTCCCCAGCGTCCAACCACGGAGTCCCAGCCTGGCTCCCTCCCTCCTCCTCCCTTTCCTTGAAATCAGAGCTAAATGACGAAAACCTTTGCCATTTTTGTTTGTTTGTTTGTTTCCCATTTAGCTCTGACAGGCTCCCTGACAATGACGAACGTCTTCCTGGGTCTGAGCGTCTTGTCTCTTCCAGACCCTCCGCCACGGGGCTCCCCCTTCCTGCAAGGACACCACCTGTCACCCTTGCGGGCCCACCTGGGTGCCGGCACTTCTCCAACCTGCCACCACACTCTGCAGACACGCCAAGGGGGTCGCTCCAACACCCACCGGCAGAGGCAGCCCGGCCGGCCTGTCCCCCCACAACTTGTGGGCCGTTCCTGGGATGCTGGGTCGGTCAGAGCCACCGTCATAAAGCACCACAGACCACGTGGCTTAAACAACAGAAATGCATCGTCCTCCAGCTCTGGAGGCTGGGAGTCTGAGATCAGGGTGTGGGCAGGGTCAGTTCCTTCTGAAGGCCATGAGGAAAGGGTCTGTCCCGGGTCCGCCCCTGGGACTGTAGGCACTGTGCGGTCCCTGCAACTCCCCGTCACCTCCCCTCTGTGTGTGCATCTCTGCACCCAAATTTCCTTTTTGAGAAGAACACCAGTCGTATTGGGTTAGGGCCCACATTAATGACCTTATTTTAACTCATCTCTGTAAAGCCTCTCTCTACAATATTATTATTTTTCATAGAAATAAATTATTTACATTGCCATGTGATAGATTTCGCGTTGTCGTCATCAATGAATTGTTATAAAGTAGTTTTTTAATTAAAAAAAGACTATCTCCGAATGCCTTTGTTGGTATTGAAGGTCAGGACCTCAACATTATGAATGGGGGTGGGGGGGTCACAATCCAGCCATGATGGATGCCACACTCCAGTTTCATTCACCCCATGGTCTCCTTAGGTCTGAGCTGGAGAGAGTCTAAAAACAGTGATTTTTGACTCAACCTCGCTCCTATAATGAGGCGATCCCAGCTTTAATCAAAACAGGGCTCACTGCTAGGCACCCGATATTAGCGCATCTTATAGTCTGATGAGCCATGATTGCCAAGAGTCTATTTTTGCTGGGAAACTGCACAGCCTCCTGGAGTCACCTGGCCCCAGAAAGGACCAGCAGACAAGTGACCAGTGGGAAAGAGGACAGTGTCTGTCACACGGCTATTTCTTTCCAACCCCTATCAAGTCATACGCTTTGGGAGAAAACAAAATGGACTTCAGAATTAAAACAGAAGAAGCTACTTTTTCTTCTTTTTTTTTTTTTTTAAGGTTTTTAGCTTGGAGAGCATAAGCAATGCCGCCTTGCGACCTGGCTAACAGAGAGTAACGCTATCCCTGTTCCCCTGCCTAAAATAGCACAGCCAGGTCTACTGATGGCCGAGGGCACGCGACAAAGCTTGGATGGCAACGCGCTCTGGCACATCAACTAGATGTGACAACAAGCAGCCGCGTCTGGCAGGCGCAGAAGTGCCCAGCCGAATCAGGAGCCGGCAGCAGTACAGGCTGCACCCCACAGATGCTGAGTCGTGAGTGACGGTCCTGCTTCATGAGCACACAGGGGTCACATCATGGAAGCTTTCGGAAATTATTGAGGGACCCGCGGGTGCTTTCGCAAGGAGCTAGAGTATGTATCGTAGTAGGTAAAAGCAACCATTGACAAAATGCAAACTGCCTTAAAAAATAACAGTCATTTTTTTATGCCTGATTGGGTACCTAGGGCTGCCAATGTCACAACGAAAGAAAAGATTTCTAGAAAACCGGGACTTTAAAAGGAGAAGCCCCTGATGGTGCGCAATGTAATTGCAATTTGGCTTTAGCTCAATCAGAAAGGTAATAATTGAACGTGAGTACATTTCTCTCAATAACACCCTGTTAAAAGAGACGCGTTCTGTCTCTTTGGACACTTCTGGGTTGCTGTCTTCATTCCGGCAATGGAATTGGGTGTTAAGAAAGTCTAGTAAAGAGATACAATATTTCATCCACCTCTTTTGTGGTGACTTCACCGAGAAGAGGGATTAAAGTTAGAACCTCTTCGGTTGGCTTCATTTGGAAAAACAAAACTCCCAGAAGAAGAGACACTCAAGCATCAAGAGACTTCCAGCAAACCAATGGCTGCCAAGTTCAGGGGCGTCAAACCCTCGTGTATCCTTGAGTCCTGTCGTCTTCTAACTGTGGTTTGCAGTCAAAGCCTGCGCTGCTGGCAATGGCTCCACCATTGGAGGCAGAAGGTTGACAACAACCTCTTTTTCCTTGTCAGAGAGTACAGGAGAAAACCAAGTCAAGAAAGGTAGCAAAGGGCGGGGCCCCTGAGGCCAAATTGCAGGTTTACATCCTCACGCAGTACTGCTAGCCTAGTCAGATCCCTCCGGGCTCCTGCATCCTGTCTATTTAAATTTCCCTGTGGCTTCTGTGGGACCCCATGCTCTGGGCTCGGCTGCCTCCTCAAGGGTTGTTATTTAATAGTTCACGCACCCAGCCCAGCTGTGGCAACAATTCCCCACAGAGGTTTTTACATTAGTTTAACTTTTCAAAGCTTTGCAGAATTCTTTGGTTTAACAGAGGTAATACACAGAGATGGGGAGTTTATCAAGGCTGTTTTTAATGGAACGATGACTAACATGGACCTCCCCCCGCCACGTTCAATTACCCACGAGCTCCGCTCTTGTAAAGCACCTGACCGAGAACCTCAACACAGTAGCAGCCAAAAAAATACACCACTTTGTTCCCCGTTCAAAGTCACGGTCATTGTGGACTTCTGTTCAAACATGGCGCAGGTTTTTAAATAAAGCCTTTCACTGTGTCTGAACCTTTGTTTTCTGGCCAAATTTCAAATCGATAAGGAGATCCTTCTGCTTTGCTACTGACTAATAATAAAGCACCCAACGAATTCGCTCTCGGGGCAACTCAGCTGGGCTTGGCAGTCAGGCGGTCACCAGTCAGCTCTGCTGAGGTCAGAAAGTGGGCTGCACTTTCGGGAGAGAAGGGACGCACACGTCATCCCAGGTCTAACTGGAAGCCCAGCTGGCTTCGAGGCAGCAGCCGCCACAGAGGAGTAGGACAGACTAGCATTTAGGAAGAACTTCGGTTTGCCTCCACGGGCATTCTGACCTTGAGTTAAGAAGGCAGAGTGACAGGAAATGGCAGGCACCGTGTCCTCTTGGCCTTCAGCTTCTGGTGGAATTCGGTCAACAGGGAGGCCTGCTAGAAGACTGGGTAAGAGAAGAGCAATGGAAAAGTATTTGTCCCCTCGGCTTCACCCAGCTCTCTGCAAAGGACCCCTGAAGGTTACAGGTCCAGTCAAGACAGCCCACCCCACATAACTTATCCTTCTAGGCTCCAGGGGTACCCCTGCCCCTGCTGTCGTGGGGCTCAGGAGTGGTAACTGCTCCCAGGTGATTTCCAGTCAATTAACAGTTCCCTGCATGCTACCCATGCCTTTGTAACGTGCCTCCTTATCCAACCATCAAGTTATGCTTTAAGAATGGCAGAGAAGAGCACTGCATTTATTCAGAAGCTCATGTCAACAAAGACTATGCGGCCATATTTCTATGCATGAAATGATGGTCACTTTGGACATCCTTGGACACCAATGTCCCACTCCACCATTCTTTCTTTCAACCAATATTTACTGGTTGACTTCTATGTGCTCAACGCAAACCCTCTTCTAGGCACATGGGTGAAGTCGTGTGGCTTGCCATTTATCTGCTCTCCGTGACCTCTCCTCTGTGCCCTGCTGGAGTTCAGGAAGCCATCACTAGGGCTGAGTGCCTCACTTCTCCCCGGTCTGCCACAGTGCAGTCTTTAAAGCACAGATATGATCATGGCACAGACAATATAAGGTTACTTATCAACCCCTAAGCATGCCGTGTGGTCCTTGCCCAACCTTTCCACCTGCGCTCCCATTGTACCCACAATGGCTGCCCTCAGCGTGCCAGGTGCTTGCCTGCCTCGTTTTCACCTACTGTTCTAGCTGCCCGGAACAGTGTCTTCTGTGAGCTTCCTGGAAAGTTCCGAATGCAAGTCAATCTACAAAGCCATCCAGGGACCAGTGGGCAGAATCCGACGCTCCCTCCAGCACGGCCCTGTAGCAGCCCACGCACGCCTGTCCCGTCACTACTGGGCTGCAAAGCTGCTTCACTCGTTCTCCCCAGACATGCTCAGCTTGCAAGCAGAAGCCTTCTCATCTTAATTATGCAGCAAAATGCAGCTCTAGAAGCTGCCTACTGCTACTTCTGCATCCTAGGCAGTGCAACAGATTTTTCTTCGAGGAAAAATTGTTTTTCTTCTCTTAAAGAAAACAGTATGGTGTGCTTTCTATCTTACAAAAAAAAAAAATGTGCAAAGCCTGATATGAGAAAAAGAGACTGAGACAGTGAGGACCCAGGGTTAAAGTCAAGCATTTTTTTTTTGGGGGGGGGGGGTGTCTTATATTGTCTAACTACTGTGCTGTATACTTGAAACTAGCACAAAATATTAAATCTAAACTGTAATGGAAAATAAATAATTTTTAAAGATTTTATTTATTTATTTTTAGAGAGAGGGGAGGAGAGGGAGAAAGAGGGAGAAGCCTTGATGTGCAAGAGATACATCAATCAATTGCCTCTCTCGGGCCTCCCAAGTGCAGGTCTGGCCTGCAAAAGACTGACTGTCACGGGTGTGGCTGCAGTGTCCCATGCCAGGGGCCTTGGCCAGGGGCACAGTCACGTCCACAGGCCTGAATTGCCAGGGAAGCGGCCTGCAGGCATGTGAAAGGACACAGGCCACAGAGCTCTGCCACCAACAGGGATTCTCAACTGGGCTGTTTACTATTTGAAGTGCTTCTACAAAAGGACGCAAGAGGCAGAAAAGGTCAGAATTGTGAGCTGTCCATTACTGCTCATGGCTCAGAGCCTTGAGGAGAGACAGGCAAATGGCAGAATTCATGCTGGAACAGGGGACAGAACAAAGAAGAAACAAGAGCTGCAAGGTGGGACTGTGTGTTTCAATGCTCTGCTCCTTGCTCGCAGGACAGGGCAGAGCAGTCCAGAGGCGTCAGCGTCAGACCACAGAGAAGGCCTTCTGGTCAGCGCAGGCAAACACTCAGTCACTTGGGACAATAACGTGTTCACGATGAGTGTTTTCAGCCAGAGGCTGCTTGTGAATTAACAGAGTCCCTATTAGGAATTTGCTTCTATTGTGCATAGGAGCACTCTCTTTTCTAGGTACACAAAGCAAAGAACGGTGTGGTCTAACTCTCTAATATACTTAGAATTGTTCATCAGTAGATTTCCAAAATAGAAACACCAACATATCAACCCTAGGTTTGCATTTTCCTAGCTACAAAAAATATATATTTTTCAAACACAAAGGGACTGGCGCGTATTTGAGAATATAAGTGAAATCTTGAGTGGAAAATAAAAGTCATACATTCACAGTAAATGCAAATTCGTCAAAAAATCCAAGCGGTTAATAAGTAATGAGGCATTATAGAGATAGGAAGGATGGAAGGAAAGGTGGAAAGGCAGAAAGCATAGGTTTTAGGAGTCTCCAGACCTGGGATTGGCTCCTCCTCCTCCTCCCCTCCATACTTCGCAGCAAACAAAACACCAAAAAAAACAAAAAACAAAGACTAACCCTCACACTCTCCAAGCCCGACATTCCTCTGTGATGACGGCTATCAGGATACCCCCAATGGGTAAAGGTTTAAGCCTGGCCTGCGGCAGGCACTCAGGAAACAGGTTTTCTCCTGTCCCCCTTCAGAACGGCCTTGGGTCGGCAACACTGAGTTCTCCTAAGCCCCTGAACTTCAATTTGTGGAGGCCAAGCAGACAAGAGCAAGAAAACACAAGAGAACTAATGAGTGAAAATGAGGCAGTAGGAAAGCAATCCCAAAGAATGGAAATTTGTTCTCGGTCACTACAGAACTGGAATAAGCACCGACTTCTGTTTTCTCGCAGCAGGCAGAGCAAGGGCCCGCGGCTGGATTGTGAGCATCCTAACGAGGCACCGGCAACACCACTGAATGGTGATGGCAGCCTCACCGCCACCTCTGCTTGGGAACAGCCAACCAGAAAGTCAATCAGAGATGACGTCATGACAACAGCCAACACATTCATGACATAAGTAAAGGTTTGGACTCAGGACACTTACTTGGTCATCACCTTTAGGTTAGGGCAGGGGTTCCCAATATTTAAAAATGATGATATTAGGCTCCTGGGCAGGGCCATGAGTGTCATAGAGCTGCCCATGTGATATGAACTGTCTCTGCATAGCCTTAAAAAAAAAACAACTCTAAATTGGCATTGTATTTAACTTCATGGCATCTACATATATGGAAAAGTGACCATGACATTCATGTGCAAAACATTCACCCCCCAACAGAGGACACTTGGTGCAAATACAGCTTCTCCCATATGTGGCAACAGGGCTGTGGGCCAGCTCCATCCCCCAGCAGGTGCAAAGTCACAGGTGAGGAACCATGGGCGGGGGCCACTGAGCCTCTTATAGCTTGGATAGAAATTTCCATCAAGAAAGCTGAAGATGAATAATCATTTGGTTGATTTTGAAGCAAAGGTTTAAAAACAGAAAAATGGAGAAAACATTCAATACTGAGAGTAAATTGTTATTTCCTGCTAATGTCATTAATAAAGCAAAGATTGTTTGCAAGACAAATGTTTAGGATCATTCTCTGGGTTTGGAGGAGGAGGCTGTTTCTGCTTTTTGGCTTATAAACAACAGAAATTTCTATCTCACAGTTTCTGGGGCCCAAGAAGGCCAAGATCAGGGGTCAACAGGCCCCAGCCTACAGAGAGCCCACCTCCCGGTTCAGGGCCGGGGCCCTCAGCACATCCTCACTTGGGCAAAGGGAAAGGGCCTCGCTATCAGGCCTTTTTTATTTGTTTATTCTTTTCCTCTTTGTATAAGAAGAAATCTAACATCCCAATACCTCTACTCTGAAGCACTAGGAGAATACAACAGTGAAGGGGAAAGAAACACCATTTTTACAAGGAATTGTTGGTACAGTGACATAGCTATATCTCAAGAGTCTTTCAAGAAATAATGCTAATTCTTCTTATTAATTATATCTGTTAAAAATGGAACTCTGAATTGTTGAACAAAAGTCATGTTTGCCGTAATAGGCAACAACTCACCAACTAGCCCAATGAAAAGTCTTTCAAATCCAGTTGCTAAAACAGAAGGAAGAACTTATAGACATTCATACACGTTTTTGGCATAATACGCTAAGAGTCTCGTGGAAAAGCCAAAGCAGCTAACAAATGAGTACTTTTTTCACTGCCTGAATCTCTTAAAAATGACAAAAGTCATCCCCAATAATTTCTACTTCTCCATCATCATAGAGTCCCTAGGAGACCAAAACTCCATTTTCCAAGGCCTGCCCCTAGTGTCGGGTCCACGGTGCTAACGCAAATGGCATTTTCTCCGATATCCCAATATACCTGGTGTCAAGTCTCTTGGAGGAGAACTTGAACACCGATGAGCAGGTGTGTTTCCCTACGGCCAGCCAACATCCCCCATAGTCTCCTGTCCAAACCCTGTCCCTCCCCATTTTCTCCACAAACGGAAACACCAACTGCCGACGCACTAACTTGCTTTATATCTCAGGGGTTTTCACATACCCCTCCCCACCCCCATCTGACTTGGGAGGCAGACGTCAATCCCATCCTGTCGGGAGAGATTCAAGCACCAACATCAATGTGCACAGCAGCAGAGAAGGCCAAAGCAAAACTATTCATCAGGGGCCTGTTTACATTCATACCGTCAGTTCTCACGGGTTTTTTATTGAATTAAATTCTTCCGCCCTCATTAGAATCATGATTGCCTGTCAGCGAGGATGACACGTTGGAATTCCCACAAGGGTGTGAGACGCTCCATCTTACAGATTGCCCAAGAGGGAGCAAGGACGAGGCACGGCTGAACATTTTACTTGTCAGTCCTTGAAATGATGGCATAAGTACCTCTCAGCGAGTAAGTAATTTTGCTTCCCAACGAGGCCACCCAGAGAACTCGCGGGGTTCTTCCGTCTGGCAGGCACACACACCTCAGCTGTCCCCAGCCCCACCGGGTGGTCTTGCCCCTACCCCTCAACCTCAGCTTGCTGAGGGAGCACCTGCTAGTTTCTTGGCTCCTCTGGGAAAACATAACAACAGCAAACTAAAGTATCTGAAGGCTACCAAGGCTTGGAAGCATGAAAGGCCACTTCGCCTGGGGTAGCGTTTGAGATGAGGCTCAGAACACAATAGAGGCTATAGCAGAACCTTGGGCCTCGTGGAAGGCAGAAGATGCTGTTAGATAAGAGGAGAGAAGCCCCTCAGGGGAGCCACGTTTATTAAATATGTGTTCTGCCAAGCCCCGCTTATGCTCTAACTCATGTAAGAATGACAGCTCAGTGAGGAGCGGCCATTACACCCATCTTACCGGGGGAAGGAGCCGAAGCTCAGAGTCATTTTCCCACAATCACAGAGTGAAGTGATTGGCTGAGTAAGACTGAGACCGCATCTGTCCAGCTCTAGAATTACCACTCTCCTGCAGTGACCCTGGGCAGAAGCCAGCCCTCCAGCCACACGGAAGGTGACAGAACCTTGGGGTTCTGGGGGACTCAGAAATGGCCTCCCCTAAGAGAATGGATGGACCCGCAGCCAGATTCCAAAATAAAGAGCCCAGCTATACCCCTCCCCCATCTGAACCACCCCTAAATTGTGTTCATGGTTTGGAGTTTGGTCTTCCCTCGGCTATTAATTGGGAAGAAGAGGACTTTACTCCCACGAACTACAGTGTGAGAAGAGCGAGCCATCCTCCATCTCCTTTAGCCTTAGTTTCCAATCCAGTTATTCCATAAGTCTGCCTTCTTCAGTAACCTTCGCTGGTATCATACTAGATGGCTTTGTCCTCCGCACCCTATAATGTTCACATTTGACAGCTCAACCCCATTTCTCAACATCCCCCCTAGCCTGGGTTTCTCTTAGAGATGCTGCTGCCTTCCCTTGAGAATCTGAATCTCTGGAGCTGGGGCAACTATCTTTTTAATAGTCTCCCCCAGAAGGTTCTAGAGCCCACCAAAGTGACAGTCCCCAAGATGTAAAGCAACTAAACGTTCTGTGGTTAGATATCAATCAGCCATGATGTCTCCATTTGGGAAGAAAATGGACATTTGGACAGCTCAAAGTCTTCCCAAGAGATCTGATGTCAAGTACATTAGAATATTTGAAAAAAAATTATCTTATTAGAAGCAAATATAACCCAGAAAAAAAACAAGTATAGGATAGGTTTTGTCTAATTGTTTAATTGCTTTTATATTTGCATGCCTGAAATCAGGACTGAACGCCTAGGTAGGGAAGCAGCTTTGCCTGGTGACTCGCTACTATCTGGCAGGCTGTTGAAATGCCTTGGTTTTTTTCACCCCATCCCTTTAATGCAATAAAACAGAAGACAATATAAATCATTTCTCTTTTCCTTCCTGTACTTCCTTCTTCTCTCCTGTGATGTCCTGCTTATTCTCTCTCTCTCCCCCTCATTCTTCATTCTCTGCATCTCAGCTTTCTTGGACAACCCCTCTGTATTTGGCCTTTAGACACTCCCTTCTGTTTTGGTTCCTCCTTTCCTTCCTGACTCCAGGATGCCTTCTGTTACAACGTCTCCTTTCCCTGACACTCACAGGCTCACGGTTTGGTCCCCAAGCTGTTTTTTCTTCACTGGCAGCCAGCCTCGAGTTCCATTCTGCCACGGGATTTAGCTCTAAGTCAGGCAGTAAATGGGCTCTTTACAAATCTCGCTTAATTTAAAGAACTCTCTTTGTGAGCTGCATTTCTGGGGACATTTTTCAAGGGTGTTAGCAAGCAGGCTATATGCACTTGCTTGTACGACAGCAGACGGGCTGCTGTTCCTGTCACTCGGAGACACCAACGTTAAGGCTCAAATTAACTCGCACGTGTAAACCACGGGAGCCCAGAGGATGGCTGCACAGACTCACTTCCTTCCCTTCTTTTTTGTAGAATTTTAGCAACTAGGGCATGAGGTGCATAGGCCTGAGTATCGGTGTGGTGGAGGCAGCAGGAGATGATGGAGGGCGGGGCCGGAATTAGTGGGAGAAGAGCTCATCCACGGTCTTTCCATCTGACATATGGTCCTATTTCACAGCCTCGGATTGTATCTAGGGGTACCGAAGGCATGTGGTTTCCTAAAGCCATTTTTTTTTAAGAGGGCTCCTTTTGATAGACAAACTGGTTTTGGAATAACTGAAAATCTTCATGAAACAGAGCGTTTGACTGCCAGGCTGGGCAAGGCTGAGTGGGTGGCACCTCAGAGACAGAAGTTGGTGGAGATCAGTCCTCAAGGGCTGGGGAAGACATGCCAACCCACCTGGGGTGTTCTGTGTTTGGAGAGACAGCAGCGTTCCTGTGAACAGTAAACTGCCACTTTCCTGTCCCTCCTCAGGCATGACGAGGAGTGACTTGGCCAAGGTAAAACAGCAGAGTGGCACGGTGAGAAACGAGGCCATGGCAAGACATGATTTTTTTCAAAAAAACAATAATAGAGGGACTTAGATACACACCTGCCCTTTGTATAATGGTACAATGGTCAAGCTCCATCAAAAAAAAAAAAAAAGATCGTCAGTGAAAAAGAAACATCTTTCCTGGGCACGTTTTATCACCATAGAGTTGCGTGGTGACATGAATTTGGAAAATGTAGCATCCATTTTCCACCTCTAGAATGTAACAGCTCACCTGGACATAGTAAATGCTCAGGAAAAACACATATCAAAGTAACCTACTTACATTGACTTAATGTCGTGTTTTCTAATTTATTGTTACTTCTTGGGCACTGTGGGTGCTCACTAGTCTTACCCAGCCCACTACAGTGCCCACCGGCCATAGGTAACAATTTAACTTTATTGGGGCAGGGCTGGGACGGGATGGGGGATGGGCAGCCCCTCTCCAGCCCAAAGCAAGCCTGAAAAAGCTGTGTGAGTGAGCGGAAGCATAGTCGTCCACTCTGCTTTGAGGGACGCAGCCTGCCCGAGGCAGAAGAGACGCTGGCAGCCGGCACCGAGCACTCGCCAGGCATGGAATTGGCGAGGAGGCAGAGATCAGCACTGTCTTCTCCCCCAAATGCATTGCTCTGCTCCCTCCCTCCGCCTGAGGGTTCCACTGGGAGCAGCGAGCTGCGGGGCAACTTCTCCTATAAATTGAGTGGGAAGGGAGGGCCAGCCCAGCCCTCAAGCCCTCAGAAGCCGGTGGCACCAACGTGATTAAATAATTGAACTGTCTCACCTTGCCCCGTCAAGCCGGATTCCAACGCGAGTAATTAATCTTCACGGTGCCTGTAGTTCCCTGCCTGTGCATACTTCTGCTCCTGTTCAAAGTCAAGTTTCCCAACCCGCCTGTTTCTTACAAAAGAAGAAGAGGGAGGAGGAAGCAAAATAGACTTCTTTGTAGAAGGCCATTAATAGAAAATTATTTTCAAATCTACAGTCTTTAGGACTCCCCCACCACCACCAAAAACAAAACGGTGGCATTAACACTGTCCCTGTATGGCACTTCATATCCAAAATTTCAGAGAAACAAAAATGCTTGGGGGTTACAGTCGTTCTTGCACGCCGCACTCTGGAGCTTTCCTTCAAGAACCTCTCAGCTGTTGTACTTCCGAAAGCCCAGAAACAGGACAGGCAGAGACTAAGACAGAGACCAAGACAAGGAAGCAAGCCTTTGCTAGGTTCCCAAGAGAATCATCGCTCAAAAGCAAAGCCCAGGCCGGGGAAGGGCCAACATGATTAAATCCACTCACTCATTCAACAAATTCAAGTGCCGCCTATGCCAGGCACTGCTCTGGGGACCCGGGAGACCTCTGTGGACAGACAGACATAATCTCTGTCCCAGTGGGACTGACATTCCTAAAGCCAGTGGTTGGTTGTTTTTAATCCACCTGCACTTCATCCATTAACATTATGAGTCCATTTTAAAGATGCAAAATTTTAGCATCTATGTACATGGCATCGCTCCCTGGAAAACGATGGCTTGATTCCTATAAAAGTGTGTTTGGGTCAGTGCATAAAAGCAACTGTAGTCCCCAGGAAATTCCCAGAATCACACCCACTGTGAGTCTGCTTTTACACCAGGGAGAAGGAAGGGGGAGCTTCCAGCCTGGCTGGGGGGTGGCGAGTAGGAGGCTAGCTACCAGGTCTGCCTCTTCCACGAGGACAGTGAGATGAGATGGGAAAGCCAAACGAAAAAGAGGTAAAAAGGGAAAATAATCTCACTGCATTACGTACCACCCCTAAGTGTGTATTAATGGACTGATAAAGTGTACCCTGGGGAGTCTTAATACTACAATATTAGAGTCCGCGCACCACGAGAAGCAAAGACGGCACATTATAACAAAGAGAGTTTTGGTTCTGTGTTGTTGGTTTTCTGGTTCTTGCTAATGTTCTGGTTTTTAGCTTTGCTCGTGTGGAGACAGTCTCCTTGAATTTAAAGGGCTGCTGGCCACAGTGACCGTTTTTCCAACCAAAGTGCAATGCTGCCCCCTGGTGGTATAATCAGTAACAGCACCGATAGAAATCTGGTACCTCCCAGGCAAACTTGACTCCAGTTCAGCTCAGAGTTCGTTTTTTGCTCTCTTGACACATCCTCCAAAGTGCAAATATTTCATCCTTAAGGGTCCTCTGCACAGAGATGTTTTCTGGCTCAGCCTAGTGCACCCCACTAATCCACATAGTATTTTATTTTAAAATATGAACTGTATGCTGATTACAAACGAACAGTGCTGGTGAGTGGATTTCTCTCCCCAACTCTGTCCCCTACCCTGTGCTTATAAATTAAGCCATCTCCCCCCAAGAACGCTCGGAAATCAGGTCTATGCCGTATAACCTTTAGAATCCTGATTGGAATCCTCACTGGAAAGACATTTACTGAGAACTCAAGCTCCAGGAAATCAATGCCTAGGTCTGACAGACATTCAACTCCCAGACACATGTATTTGATTTCACATTATCTTTCAATCTTTGTACTGGGAATAAACCTGAGCCAGAGAGCTCTGAAAATAACCATGCAGGTGATACACTGCGCTATCAGAAGCCTCCTGCTACCTTGGAGAAAATCGTATCATGTGAAACCATGCTGCGGGGGCAGGGGTGCACAGTTCACGATGAGCTAAATCCAAGCTTAGGATCCCAACTTCCTCAACTATAGCCCCAACGACTTGCATCCAAATAGCCTTGGCATTAGTTAAAAATGCAAATTTGGGTCTATTAAATATGAAATTCCAGGTACAGTACTCAGAAGTCTGCACTTACCAAGTTCCTTGAGTAGCTTGTGCACTAGCTTTTGAGAGCCATTGATTAAAATTGAATAAGAAATTTCTATTTAGAAGATTTTTCTCTTCAGGAATTCTCGGACATTATAAAGCTACCAAAAAACAAAACTGTATGCTTTCATCAGTGAAAACGCTTCCTTAATTTTCTACAGAGTTAAAGGATGTCAGGTGGCTGTGCCTGGTACTCTCCAACCGATAAACAATGGTCACAGCCAGCCAAAATCCTATGTCCTACTTGGTCATTGCTGCTGATCATTTCTAATTGTATTTCTTACCCCAAAGTCATCCTTTCAAAAAGCCCTGTCAGTAAGTAGCATGAAATGATTCATTAAGAAGACACAGTCATTAAATCAGAAGACAAGACAGCCTCATAGATAAGGACAAAAATGACACACACACAAAAAAAAACACCCAAGCAACTAGCCCTTCCCTATTTGTCCCCCCGTCTGAATGACAGGGCCGTTTCTGGTCCTGCCTCCCACTTCCCTCCCTGTCCCCTGGGCCATCGTGCTCTGCCCCTCTCTGTCAGCATTTTGTGGCCACTTGTCATGGGGTCCTGCTCCAGGCCACGGTGAGAAGGGAGTGTGCTCTGCTCTTGCCAAGCCCGGGACGAGGTGCCAGCACAGACTGTCCCCACGCGGCTGCAGTCATTGCACGGGTGCCAGTCCCAACAGGTTGTGTATCACTGTTCCCTAGGGATGCCCGACTCAGCCAGAGATGGGAAGGGGCGCAAGGGGGTCTTCCCAGCTCCGTGACCATCCGCTCAGCTGTGGCTCAGCCACCAGCAGAAGGGGCCACAGAAGCAGGTCCCGGGAGCCTCACAGCCCACCTGTGAGGGAGGCAGCCCCTCAGCCACACAAGGCTGGGCTCTCGGAGAAGCCCGTGGTGGAAAGGGAGCAGGCCAGCTTCCAAGCCCAGAAATGCTTCAACGGCCAAGATGTCCAAGAGCAACGGCAGCGAGGGGAGACCTAAATGCATGGATGGCAAGAGAAAAGAGCCTTCTGGTTTGCTCTGACAGGGGTGCTGAGACCCTGCCAGATCTGTTCACTCTGGGAGAGAGATGAAACTTTATCGGGCATCCTGTAACTCAACACTGAGTTTCAACACATGTGTGAAAGTGGGTTCTAAGTCACTACTGCCCCTGACCACAGAGAGAGGCCTCGGAGAATTCACCTGAGAGGCTGGCTCCTAGTGCTTATGTCTGGCCACAGAGAGAAGCAAATGGAAAATTTAATGATGAAACAGTTTAGAATGCAGGGCTTTTTAAAAATGAATTGTAATAAACATATGCAAATCCAGGTATTCTCCCAGCAGTAGGATTTGAATTTTCCTATATCAGCTAATACCTTACCCAGTTCCCCTCCATTTGCCTCTGATCTGTGCCACATCTTAAAATCCATACCACTTTCTATCTGTCATTAACTGCTCCGTGGGAGTGAGTCGCCTTTAAAACGAGTTGTCTTTGCCCCTTGACCTTTAAAAGAAGATTAGAAAGTAAACTTCTCATCCTACAAAAGTACCTACTTCCATACACATGAAATAAATCACAAGGAGGACTGTGGAACAGGAATTCAATTAATAATATTGGGGCCATTTTCAAGCCCATGTGGGACCAAACACAATGTTTCAAGAAAAGCTTTAAGAACAGGGGAATTCAAAATGTATCGGTACTGCTTATTTCCCAAGACTGGCTTTCTAGGCTGCTTTTGCTCATTGTTCCCGTGGTAGGAAGAATAACACCCACCCCCCCAAAATGTCCACTTCTTCATCCCTTGGACCTGGGAATCTGTTACCTTACACGGCACAAGGGACTTTGCAGATATGATTACGGTAAAATTGCGAGATGACCCTGGATTATCTGGGGGGCTCCAGGTAGTCACAGGGCCCCTCGAAGAGGGAGGTGGGAGTCATGCAGACGGGGCTGCGTGGTGGACACAGAGGAGGAGGGATGCCATTGGCCATTGCTGCCTCTGACCAGGGAAAAGGCCTCCACCCAAGGAATTTGGGCAACTCCAGGAGCTGGAAAGGCCAGAAAGTAGATTCTCCCCTGGAGCTTCAGGGGAAAAAAAAAAAACATAGCCTTGTGAAACCCATATTTTATCCCTATGGAACCCATTTTAGACTTCAGACCTCTAAAGTTATAAGATAATAAATGTGTGGGTTTTTAAGCCACTAAGCTTGTGGTCCTTTGTTATAGCAGCAACAGGAAACCAATACCATCTCCACGTCCTTTCTGAACGGAATTATGACTGCATCTTCCATGTTTCCAAAGGAGATGATCTGGCCATGGCCAAACACTTCAGAACCGGTGATTTTCCTGGGTGTGATGAGAATCTGGCACGCGCTTCATAGCTTTGGGTGCCAACCACCAGCAAAAAGGAACCAAGTGAAGATTTTATGTTTTTAAAGTAAAAATTACTAAGGCTTCGTCACAGAGTCAGCTGGAATGATTGAATATGGTCCAGCACACTGACTGGCAGCCATATCCTTATTTTTCCCATTTCCTCTGATCTTCCCAATCTAACAAATGATGGGTAATTGACACAGAAACAGGTTTCTTTTTAAAGGGCAAAAGCTTCACTTAAATGGACTTCCTCAGCTGCACATCTACCAGAGGAACCAAAATTCATTTTGTTGCTAAAAACAGAAGAGACACGCACATCCCAGGCATCCAAGAGCACGGAAGAGCTGAGCGTGGGGGAGGTGTCACGCGCGCACACCTGCTCCCCCGGCAGGAAGACGCGGCCAGGTCCTCCCCAGGAGTGAAACCAGGGGTCCCTGCTTTTGAACTGGAGTCAAATATCATCTCCTTCTGGGCTAGCTCCGGAAGAAGAGGCTGGAATGTAATTATCCAGGAGAAGGAATAGCAGATACCTTTCCCCTACAGAATCAAGACCCTGGACACCCCACCAATGCATAAGGACTTCTACCCACAATATTTGAGAGTGAGAAACACTCTAAACATTTTGTGAAAGAATATTTGGGTCTTTTCTAAATTTCCCTGAGACACCCAACTCCTAGAAGCTTTCAGTATGGTAGGGTCTACATCCCAAAGAGTTTTGGTTTTGGTTTTGCCTTCAGTTTTCGTTTTCTTGGGTTTTACATTAACAGTAATTTGAGAGCTGGCCAGCAAAAAGCAGGGTGTGTGGAAAGGAGAGACAGGGGGAAAGGAAGAGGAGGCGAGGGGCTCCCTGGGGTGAGCAGACAAATAAATCACCCATCTTCAGGTTCAGGTGCCAGAAGCCAAGGCCCCGCCCTGCACAGCAGCTGGGAGGGAGCGGGCTGGTACCCGAAGACACTCTCTGCTCTGAGGGAGAGAAACCAAATAGGTAAACCCCCTCTCCTCCCCCTCATTTCTATCTGAGCAATAAATACAACAGATGAGGCTGCTTCCGTCCATCTCATTAGGAATAATAGAGAGAAATTGCTTACAATCATCTCTAATGGGTTGCCTGGTTTCTAACAATGGGCTCAGCAATTAGTTTGTCAGTTTTTAACCAAATGCAAAAATAATCATCATCCCCTGAGTGAGCCTGTGCCCTGCCCTACGACCTTTCACCAAAGCTCCCCGAGGCTGCAGGCCCCCTCCACCAGCCTTCTCCATGCCCACTTTTGCCCAAGGCATTAATCCACCTCGTATAAGGTCTCTCAGGAAAATCCAGTGTAAAAAGCCTGGCCATTCACCCTTTCCTGTCCTAGTTCCCGTAACCCCAAAAAAATACATTGCCCCACCTTTGGACCGAAACGTCATCCTTGGGCACAGCCTGAGCAAAATCAGACATTAGCCTTTTAAAATATTTGACCTCTAATTTCGTAACAATAAGGTCACTTCAGGATTAAGAAGCTGAGCCTGCTGAGCAAATGTCTCTGTTTTGCTGTCAGGTCCTCTTGACTGTCGTAAGAACAGAGCACAGCCCTGTCTAACCCGGTGGGGACAGGACCACAGGCCCAGACAGGACCTCCAGCGGTGCCAGCTGGCTGTGCCTGGAAGGGACAAGGAGGACGTAGCAGAGGAGAAAGGGGTGGCATCCAAACATCCCCCGAACGCTACAGGACTGGTGGGTCACGCACTGAGCTGGTGACAAGGATCTACGTGCAATGCCTGGCTGAGTCCTTCGTGAAATTCTAGCCCACGTCTTCAATGCCTCTGTGACCCTCGGTCTCTCCCGAGAAAACAACCCGCAACCCTATTACGGCCTCGCCTCAAACACGTGAGAGAAAACACTCCATGTATCCAAAGTCCAGCAACCATGTCATTAATATTCCACCACAGTGGCTGCAGTCTGTCCAAGGCTTGGGACTCAACGAGTACACACGCCACCTCATCACAATGCCGGACGGCAGGTTCAGGGGGATCGAGAGGGTGTCCTGCCAAGGACACGCCAGGAACCCACAAACCCCTTCTGTTCCTGAAGCGCGTAGGCAACCTGCCACCTTGGAAAGAGACAGGGCGTGATGGGAAAGCGGGGGGCCCCGTTGCCACTGTGTGCTTTTCTCCCACAGCCTCTCCCCTAATTCTCGTCCTTGGGCACGTGTCCCAGGGATCACGTGAACTACTGAGAGCTCATGTTACCCTGAGCCCAGAGCTGTGACAAGCGCCACATAGACATCACCACGTTCATTCTCAGGAGCCTTCCCTGGCCACGCAGTGCGCCTCCTCATGGCTCATGAGAGTTTTAATGATACAGCTGTTCACATACCTGTCTCTCTCTCCTGGAAGCTCCTGGAGGTCAGCAACCAGGTCCGTTTCAGCCAGCACCTAGCCCAGGGCTCGGCACATGTCAGCATCTACTGAATTAAATAATTAGAACCATTAGAACAACGGTAGAAGCCAGGTATGACCATCCCCATCGTACAGGTGAGAAGCCTGAGTCTCAAAAGAACTCCAGGGATTTTCCCCAAGTCAATGTCACAGAGCTAAAGGCTAATGAAGGCCAGAATACATCCCCAGACCTCTTGGATCATCGCTCTTGTCCCTGGACACAGCACATGCTCCCTGCCCCCATCCGCCAACCCCAGCCTCCCCTCCTGACTGAGAGAAACTCAAGGTGCACCTCCCCCTTAAAGCACTGCTTGTTATTTTGTCCACAACTGCTGGCCTTTCCCATGGACTCTCATAGTTACTCACACAATAGCTTACATGGGGGCTATTTCTCTGTGTGGGTTATATAATGGTAGGGAAAGAAAGGAACCCAGACAGGGGAGGCAGGGAGAGAAAATGGACGTAAATGGATTAGGTCTTTTTGCAATGCAGCCTTTGAGGAAGAGAAAGAATGGAGAGAAGGGAGAGGAGAAGGGAGGAGCGGGGAGCACATCCTGCCTGCTGGGGAGAGGGAGCCGGGAAGTGTGAAGACAGATGCGCACCTGCCCTGGGGTCCACTCTGCCTCATTCTGCTGCAGCCCAGCCTGGGGTTGCCATGAGTGGGCCCACAGTGATGCAGCCCTGGATGCTGAGCAGGAGAGTGGGAGGAATCCCTGGCTTTAGGAGAGCTTTTCCCTAAGTTCCACCCGACCACAGCACGTGACGAAGGTTCCCCCATGTTTGCGATTGTCCCAGTCACTCAATACTTCAAGGCTCCAAAGGCAGAGGTGGGAAGGCATAAGGGAGTCAAGATTTTATTTACTTATTTCTAGAGAGAGGGAAAGGGAAAGAGAAAGAGAGAGAAAAACATCAATATGTGGTTGCCTCTCACTCACGCCCAACTGGAGGTCTGGCCTGCAACCCAGGCATGTGCCCTGACTGGGAATCGAACCAGCAACCGTTTGGTTTGCATGCTGATGCTGATGCTCAATCCACTGAGCCACAGCAGCCAGGATACCTTGTCTGCTCTTAATGCACACTTTAAATGTTTACAGCAGAGGTTTGCTCTAGACCTGCTCTGCCACGGGTTATCCTATAAACCCCGCACTTGAGCAGAGGACTTCGAACATGTTCAGACACAGACGAAATGAGTTCTTCACCCTCCCTGGCTTCTGCATCTCGGGACAGTGCCATTACTTTTCGGATCTCTTTATTCCACCCCATTTGAGGTGCTTATCTGCCTCAAGAGGGAGCAGAGAAAGTCAGACTTAAGATGCAACAGCTCCCTGGCTATTCAACACTGTCATTATAGTGTGGCAAGATTTCAGAAGCATCGGCACACACTCTTGAGTCCAGTCACGACATCCAGCAAGCCCAGAGTCACTGCCTAACCAGAGACGGGCCCATCCCTCAGCTCACAGGGTGCAGGACAAAAGAGACAAGACATAAGGAATCACCTATTTGCCAGTTCCTTATTCCATTATGGGCGGGAACAGAAGCGGACACCCACAAGGACCCTTTGGAGGGAGAGGTTGCAACTCACACCACAGACACACATAAAAGACGAATTAGCCCCGAGACCATCACGCCTCCATGGACCTGCTCCCAGCTGAAAGGCAGCTGCAATTAGATGCGACAGCCGCAGACCTGCACAGCTCAGAGCGCGGCCACGGGCTGAAACCCTGCAGACATGAGCCCGGATGGATTCTCTGGGCATGCACTTCGCCTCAGTTCAGGTTCTGTGGTCTGATGCAGATTTGTGGGAGTTCGGTAATTTGCTTTTGTTAACAAGATCTTTCTCAGCTTCTGCAGGATTCACAATACGAGATTTAATTTGGGCTTAAAATGCTCAGGAAAATGAACCGCATTTCTTTTAAAAACCCATGTGGGAAGAGATGGCAAGGGAAAACGATGCCACGTGCCACAAACTTTCTGCGTTTGCACATATTGCCGGAGAATTCTCCCGGCTGCTGGTCACTAAGGATCATAGATGCTACCCTCCGGCCCCTCGGTCAGTCCTCACCCTCCAACCTGGGGATGTGCTACAAAATCTATTTTATCACTTTTTGTTTTAAGAGAAATGGCACATCTATTCAGGATGGTTGTATTTAGTTTTTCAAGGTTTCATTTACTTTAGCATCTAAAAAGCATACAAGAGCCCTGGTGCAAAGCTTATGGAACACAGTGCAAATGGCTGCAACATGAATGATCATCACGGTGCCTTTTTCTATAATAATAGTAGCTTTTCCTTACTGAGCGCTTTCCACGTGCCAGGCGCTGTTCTAAGCACTTTACTTACAACAACCCCTCCCCCAACTGGTAAGGACACTGAAGCACAGGGCAGAGGGAGGGAAGCATCCATCGGTGCCTCTCGCATGCCCCCAACTGGGGACCTGGCCCACAGACCAGGTATGTGCCCTGACTGGGAATCGAACCGGCGACCTTTTGGTTCACAGGCTAGTGCTCAATCCATACACACCAGAGCGCCCCCCACTGAGGACAATCCTCAGTTCCCGGAGAATGCCTCCCTTCACCCCTACCCTACCGGACACCGGAAAGGAACTGAACAGGTGATGGGAGCACAGAGAGCTGATTCAGTGTCTCTCTCCCGCCAGGGCTGCCCTGCTGCCTCCCCCGACCCCAGCCCCTGCCCACTCTGTCCTCCAGCCACTCCGACCTGCCCTCCACCCTTCCCAAGGCCAGGCTCTCCCTCTCTCCCCTCCTTCCCACACCCTGCACTGCTCCCCCTACTGGAAGGCTCTGCCCACCTCTTCCCTCACCTGTTCCCAGTCTCCCCCAGGTCTCAGCTCAGACCCCAGACCCCTCCCCTGCTAGATGACCTCACAACTCCTTTCCCTCCGCCATCCTGGGCCAGGCTTCTCTTTAGTGCTTAGACCCCCCCCACACACACACACTTCCCATCACCCCATAAACTCTATCCGGGGAGGGGCCATGTCTGCGTTTCTCACCACGGTTATCCCAGCGCCCAGCACAGAGCCTGGGAACTAACACGCATTCAGTAAATGCAGAGGGAGGGATGGAGGGAGGGAGGGAGGGAATGAGTGAGTGAAGGCCAAAACGAATGAATTCTATCAACTCAGGGCAGCTCCGGCAGAGTGAGAAGGGCCCTCGAATAGACCTCCAACCCTAAAATAACCTCACTTGCAGGGACGCTGCTGCCGAGCCTGGGTTAGCTGCCCCAGCAAAATGATCCAGTAGCATCGCATTCCTGACACAGCACTGAACACGTGGCCTGGCAATTGCCTGGTCATTATCTTTTTTTGTCCCCACGACACGTGCCATCCGTGAGAGCATAAGCCATGCCTGTCTTATTGTCTTTTCCCCAGCACCTTGGACGGGCATAGAATAGGTCCTCAAAAAATAGTTCTGGAATAAATAAAAAAGAGGGAAGGGCATCTATCTAGAATTCAGTGACATATTTTCAGATTTTCACTGGCATGAAGGTAAAACGCGGTGGTGTTTAGCTTCCCACGGAGCTGACAACAGAAAAACTGGGAACCTGGGGGTCTTCTTTGAGGATCATGAGAGCCCTGTGACCCTCCTCCTGCAGCAGAGGTGTCCTTTCTTCCACTGGGTGCCTTAGGAAGTGACTGACACCTCTGGCACCTGTCAGTGACATTTATGACCATAGCCACATGACAGCCCAACGCGATGCAAAGCCTTCCATGTAGACAGTATCATCTCATTAAATGTCCATAAAGGCAGTATAATGTGGAGAGTAGGATCCCTATTTTCCAGACGATGAGTTCAAATCAAGACTTGAAGACATTGTCACTGGCCTCGGGTTCCCAACGTCATCAGAAGTACAGCAAGAATCAAAACCCAGGGGCGCCTGGTTCCAAAACATGTGCACCCTCAAGTCCCATGGGAGGCTCCCTCCCCACCTGATACAGTCCCCCAAACAAGCGAGTTCAGTGGGACATACGAGCACACAAAAAACACCGGAGTCATGAATTAACCTTGTCAATACCTTACCATCATCCCAATTACCACCAAGTCATGCCCACAAGAAAGGCAGAGCAGAGCCAATGGGAGTACCTGGTGGACGGAGGACATCTGGACTGTGGTCTGTCACCAGGTCCATCCCAAATGACCCCTCTTCCCTCGGCTAGTCAGCCACACCCTCCAGGCAATGTGTCCTGCCTGGCCAAGCCTATGTGGAGTCTGAGGCAGACTAGTCACGTGCAAAGTGTGCATTTCAAGTGCACGTGTGGCCAGCCTGTGAGGCAGAGGAGAGAGGAGAGGAATTTGGACTGGTCTCCAGGGACAGCAAGGGAGCCCTCACCTGGGTCGGGCTATGTCCCCATTCTGTCATGCCACACCTCAAGGGGAAAACGTAGGTCTAAAAATTAATGTAGTCAAACATTTTTCTTATTTTTTTAAATGTATAGGTTTCCATGGTAACAGGGCTACCAACCAACAAATGTGTCCTTCTCTCTGCGAATAAATGTTTTCCTCAAAGAAGAAAATGATAACAGCACACTTATCCACTCTGATAAGTAACGTATCTTGGGAGCATCCAATAAAACCCACACTTTTTTCCCCCCATCTCTCCCCTCTTCAAAGACTTGTCCAAGAACTAAAGCTTGCGATCAAGGAAAAATATGAGTCTAGAAATGCTGTCAGCGTGATGGAGACATGGGTTACAAATGCAGGAAAAGCATTTCAGTTCACCTTCTTTCCCGGACCAAAGAAAACCCTAAGATTCCTCTTTCTCCCCCTAAACATGTCACGGTGCCTTGTTTCTACGCCATGCTTAAACTCATCTACGGGTCGGGTCAGTTTTGAAAACCTCATAAACCCTGTCAGCCCCTGGCTGGACACTATCAATACTCTCACGCCCCTCACTCATCCTGGAGTTGCTGTAAACAAATTTTTGAATGTCTTACCACTAGCCCAATTCCCAGCACATCACGGCCAGTGACAACTCGGAGAGGACTGAATTAAGGCTCAAGTACACACCTGGAAATTCTTCTCCCTGCCCCTCCCTAGCGGGCACTGAGTGCCATCTCTACTCCGCCGTCCGGGGTTCCTCACAGGAAACGGGCTCTCCATCTCTGCAGGGCCCCAGGCATCGTGGAGCGGAGAAGGGGCGCCCTCTTACAGACCTGAGCTCAGCCTTTCTGAAACAGTGAGGGCTCACTTTACTTAGGACTTAATTTCACGGTCTGTCCAGCTCTCCAGTCTCCTTCCCTGGGACTTTTTGTTTTAATCACAATGACGCCACTCGAGGGCCCGGAGGCGGCACCTGTGACCATCCTGTCCGTGTGCTGCGTCCTGGCCTGGGCCAAACTCGTGACAGCACCGCTCCTTTCAGAGTAAGAGGTACTGTCTGAGTTCTCCTGCAAAGTAACTTTTGATACACTTACACTCTCTTCTGTTTTCATTAAAAGAAAAAGAAGAAACAAAACAAGAGAAACACTAGCCATGTGATGCAGAGACAGGCGCTGGGATGTTCCCTCCTTGAGTCTTCCTGGGAACGACAGTGACGGGGGCACTGAGTGGGCTGCGGGGACAGGGGGCAAGGTGAGGTGGGAAGTCCTCCAGCTGGCTCACCTGGGCTGTCCTGCAGTAAGGCAGGACGAGGACAGGGGACTCCCTGGTCACCTGGAGGGTGCGCCTTCCGGAGGCTCTGTCTGTAGGTGGAGACGAGGGCACCGGCAGGTGCAGCTGCAACAAACCCTCAGGGACGATGCTTCCTGGTCTCACTGGCGCCTCTGGGACCTGAGAATAAAGCACCACGACCAGGCCCCGGGAGCTGGAGGACAAAACCCAGTCGGGGCGGAAAGAGCTGGGCTGTCGTTGTTTTAACGAGTTCCGCAGGTGGTTTGCTGTGCGGCCAGACTCGAGCCCTGAGAATCACAGGTGATCTCGCGTGGAAGGCGCACCTGAGCGGGGCCCTGCTCCCCACTGCACCTTCCAGACACTCCAAGTCAACATTAAAGATGAGCTGTGGCAGCCACAGAGCAAAACAGAGCTTCGCTTCTCTGCATTAATTCCCTCTTCCTGCTGTGACCATTGACTGCCAAGTTAGTAGCTTAAAACAAACACAAATTTTTTATCTTATGCACACGTCTTGGAGATATTGTGGGTTCCGTTCCAGACCATCACATTAAACTGAGTATTGAAATAAAAGTGAGTCATAACCTTTTTGCTAGAGGAGGATCTTGCCTTCAATTTATTTCAACACCTGCGCGGTGCAATTAAGCAAATCACAATAAAGTAAGGTGTGCTCCTGGTTCAGGAGGTCAGAAGTCCCAGTGGGTCTTAAGGAGCGAAAGCCAAGGTGTTGGCAGAGCTGTGTTCCTTCTAGGAGTTCAGGGGGCAATCTGTTTGCTTGCCTTTTGGAGCTTCAAGAGGCCTTGGCCCCCAGCCGACAGCAGCACCGCACCAATGTCTGGTTCTCTGATCCTGACTCCCGTCTCTCTTTCTCACTTAAAAGGCCCCCTGTGATTACATTGGGTCCTCCCCGCTACCCATTGTCTGGGATAATCTCCCCCACCTGATGATCCTTTATTTAATCACATTTGCGAAGTCCCCTTCGCCATGTGAAATAACATATTCACCAGTTCTGGGGATTAGACATGGTCTTGGGCACCAAGGAGTATTCTGTTCGCCATCCTCTCCTTCTGGGAGTAGCGAGGTGGTCCAGTTAGAGCGGAGAGTACGTGTCTGTCAGGAACGCTCTCGTTATCCGAGTCTGAAAAGCATCTTTGGCCTTGGTGGTCCACGCTCGTCCTGCGCACTGCTGATTCCCACTCCTGCGTTTCCTGGTTAATGATTCTGCCCTTCTCCTCTCTCTGGGTCTTTAGGGACACAGAGGTCTGGGTAAGACACAATGCTCATTCCAAAGGGAGACGAGGGCACCGCATCTGGCCTGCGAAAAAGTAATTAATTAATTAAAAATAATAATTTCAGAGCGTTCGTTTACCAACTTTGTACAAAACAAGCTTGGGGCGCTCTCCAGCCAAATATTGTTCATCCACAGTCCCGGTGCGTTTGCTCATGAAACGCTATGCAAGTCAAATGGGCCTTTATCGGTGTTGAAAGCGCAAATCTGCTCATTCTCCGTGGTTCGGAATATGGTGACAGGACACCTACAAAATACAGAAGCGTGGCATCAGGCCTCACACGGCAGGCAGTCCTTTCTCACGGCTGAAGGAGGGCGTCACGCCCCGCGGTCCAGGGCCGGGGAGTTTTGCCCATGATAATAGCATCTGTCGGAGCGAAGCATTTGTAAATCTGAGAGCCGGGGATACAGAGCTCTATTTGCCGAGGAAAGAAGCAGCTGGAAATACACGGCGGTTGGTAGAAAAAAAATAAGAATGTTTCTTGAAAATTAAATTCAGGGAAGGGGAAATGAACACTCCCTCGGACTTCAGGAAGGTACATTTAAGAAAAAATAAAGTGATGGCAAGACTTTTGTCAGATTCCTCCACGTAGTCCTTGCTCTGTGATCAGCCAGTTCTTCTTCTTTCTTCATTTTCCTATTACAGTGTTCATCTTTTTTATTGATCTGTAAGCACTCTGTGTATTAGGGCTATTAACCTTGTTTTTCTGAAATAGGTAGTGCAAGTAGATGTCCTATTTGTCAATCTTGTTTGCGGTAGAGATTTTTTTTTTTTCCTCTCTGCAGGAGTTTTTAACTTGTAATCAGTCAAATCTATCCATTTTTTCCTTCATGCTTTGTGAATTTATTATTATGCTCAGGAAGGCCTTCGGTACACCAAGATGATTAAAATTCCACCTACTAGGAATCAAAAATAATGCAAATAAAGATGAGATTTGATTTTTTTTTTT
The DNA here is from genome assembly GCF_987537825.1 of Furipterus horrens. Lineage (NCBI taxonomy): Eukaryota > Metazoa > Chordata > Mammalia > Chiroptera > Furipteridae > Furipterus > Furipterus horrens. Next base: position 10,587,553 of record NW_028327180.1, read on the forward strand.
TTACCTATTTATTCATTCATTTCCTCAACAAAAATCTGTCATGTGTCCATTATATGACAAGCATTATACTAAAGAGCCAGGGGTCTGGGAATAAAGAAAACAGAAGAAGAAAGTTCTACCCTTGGGACATTCACATTCTATTGAGATAAATAAGTAAACAGCATAATATACTGGAGAATGAGTGCTACGAAATCAAATAAAGTCGGAAGAGGGGTTAGGAGATGCTAGACGGTGGGACCCAGGACATTTTAAGTAAGATCTTCAGGGCAGGTCCCCCTAATGAGCCATGCTAGTGGCCCAGGCAGAGCTCTGAGCCAACGGGAAGTCCTAAGGCAGGCGCTGTCTGATGTGTTCCTGGAACAGCAAGAAGGCCAATTGGGCCAGATCAGGAGAAAAACAAGGGTAAAGGAAGAAAAAGGTTACAGGAAGGGGACAATAGCACCTGGGCCTTGTGGGCCATTGCAAGGATCCAGGCACTCACTATGAACAAGAGGGGGGTGACATCAGAGGATATTGACTAGGGGTGATATTACCTCACAAATCAGAATCACTCTGGTTCCCATGTTCAGGCTAGACTCTCCTTGAAGTAGGACAACCTGTTAGGGGACTATCCAATAATCCAGGGGAGAGGTGATGATGATTTGGGCCATGTGGTCACAGAGTGTTGGACAGGACATCTGAAAGATGAGTCAAAGATGACATCAAGGTTTTGGGCCTGGACGACTGGAAGGGTGGAATAGCCACTAACTGGGAGGACAAATGGACCGTGAAGATGATGGGGAGGGGGTAGGTTGAGGGCTTTAGTTTCTAACATGTTGGCTTTAAGATATCAACTAGGAATCGACGTGCAGATGTCAAATAGTCAGCTGAATCCATGAGGTAAGTTGCAAAGCTCTCTCCCATCTCTGAACTGGAGAGGTGCCTTTGGGAGTCCCCGATATAGTGGAACCGAAGGCCATGAAACTGAGTGAGATTACCAGGAGACTATCAAGGATTAAGAAGACTGACAATACCAAACACCGGCAGGTGTACAAGCAGAGGCACATTCTCATATGCCCGCCCTCTACATCAGTAGCTAGGATAAGCTCTTCCAGAAAGTAGAATATTACCAACATGTATCAACATTTAAACATGCAGATCTTTGACCCAGAAATTCCTTTCTAGGAATTCATTTTAAGGAAGGAACAGAACTGAGTAAAAATAAGAAACTCATTAATTACTATAGCAAAAAGCTAGAAACAACATGAATGTCCAACAAAGGGGAGTTACTCATTAGAGCACACAAAAAAAATTAGTGTTATATGTGGCCACTTAAGCAGGATAATGATTTGTATTCACGGGTGCTATGGTAGCCACAGTTTACTAAATAGTTAGCAAATACAGTATAATGTAGATCTGCGTGGGGTTTGTTTTCCCTTAAAGCTTAGGCTACACCCTGGAAGGAGACAATTGTTATAATCAGTAGCCCACACCCTGGGGCGGGCAGCTAATGTTTTAGCAGAAAGGCCGGACTCCAGAGGTGATTACTAAAAGCCTACTGTAACCCACATCTCTAATCAACAAGAAACATTTTGCTAATTAGCATACTGAATTTCAGAAATGGGTTTTCATAGGGAAAATTAATGGGTTGTAAATGAGCATAATGGATATTAGAAATGGGCAATCGTTGGTGAAATTTGTGGAATGATGCAAGAGATGTGAATTGGCTAAAATGTTTTAGGGACACCTGCTTCCCTGGCAGGAACAAAGTGAAAAATTCTCTAGAGAAGCCCGAGGCCTGGATGCTCAGGGGTGTCCCTGAGTTGTGGTCCCTAGGCTGCCCTGGGTCCAGTCCCTCCGTTTAGAAGCTTCCAGCTGCTGACTGCAGACACTAAGGGTAAGAATGTTGTCTGGAGAATTCAGGAGTGTTTTGTGCCTCAAGTGGACCTTTCCCGTAAGTCATGACTGGAGCCCCTGACAGGAGAAACGAGAGGACTTCAGGGCATTTATCGCATAGGTAGATGGCTGTGTTGTTCTGTGCCTGCTTGCTTGTGAACGTCTGCATACATGGTGGAATTGGCTCAAAGTTTCACTGTCACGGGTCACCTGATAGCAAGGTCATGAGGAAGAGCTAATACCCCCCTGCCTCACTTTCCGCGGGGCTGCTCTCTGTCACCCAGAACCACCAAGGCTTGCACGTGACGACGGACAGACAGCGGCCAGGGGACAGCTCAGAGACAGACGTGAGGAAGACAAACACCATCTTCCCCCAAGGTGCAGGGCGAGATCCCGGAGGTGGAAAAGCATCTTTGGGCTTTGTTTTTATAGCCAGGAAAAAAAGGATAAAGCTCAAAATTGTCTTCTAAAAAGTAAAGTCAAAAGAGAATGTGCAGCAAAGAAGAGATGGGTGAGAAAATATCTAAGAAACTCTTTCCCCTTAAACAGCCAGCTTAGAATTGATACTTCAGCCTCTTCCTGCCTCCACCAGAGTTTTCAGTAGTAATATTTATGGGCCTATGTTATCGAGACATTTTCTTTCTTTCTTTTTCTTTCTTTTTTTTCACTCTCTCAGGATCCATCCTCAAGTCCGAAGTGGCCAACTACACTTGGATGGGCAGAAACGTTGACAAATGGACCCCACCCACTTCTCTTCCTGTCCCACTGGCAGTAGGCAGCAGGCAGTAGTTATTTCCTCTCGTTGGTCCTAAGTAGCAAGCCACTGCCCTTGGCTGTGGAAGGTGTGAACCTATTCCACTGATTCCTACTCCTCCTTTCTTCCTCCTCCTCTCTCTCCCTTTCACTTCCTAAAGTAACCCGGTCTCCAGCAATACCAGGGAGCCAGAGAAAATAACAATACGTTAAAAAGCAGCCTGGTAAGGAGAGGCCAAGAGAATTTCCTGGTGTGATTAGTGCACCCCAACACTACAGAAAAGGCACATTTTTAGGAACCCACGCTCAAGTGAACACTGGGAAAAGTAACAATAACCCAATGGTGGAAGGTTTTGCAAACCCTTTTACCTCCTGGCTTTCAAAAGGACAAAGGAAGGAAGGCTAACTCACAAAACCCAAGGTTGCAAGCCTTACGGAATGTTGAGAAATACCATTTCCTCTTCCAGGGATTTTTTTTTTTAACTACCATTCGTATTTGAAACTCACCAATCTCTGTCTGGACAAACATATGTTGCCACATAATTATTCCCCTTTGAAAATATCCACTGCCCTACAAGCCAGCAGGAGAAGGGAATTTTCCAGCAGGGGCGGGCACCGAGACATGAGAAGCCTGACCCTTTTCGCTGCTGTACGTGCTGGCTGCTCCCCTTCCGCGTGGCTTCTTCCCCCTCCTGCTGCTACGGCTGTTGTTTCGGCTTTGCAAGGACATGTCATTTCACTTACCGCGCTCTCCCCCTTCTTAATTGGCCTGCAGTAAAAATACAAATTGCTCCACTGTATTTTATTATTAGCCATTTGATGAGCCAAAAATGGCTCCTAAGTACTGCCTCGAGGATATTAATCAGACCTGCTGACTCTTCTAAGCACCCACTTCTATATCATGACCCCCAAATGAGGCCGGTGGGTGGTAATCAGGCCCCCGCCCGTGGGAGCAGTTAGCCAACGTCTCTCCGTTAGCAAAGGCACAACCAAAAGGTGTAGCGTCTGTCCCCCACCAGGCGAGTCCACAGCCCAGATCTCGCCTTCTGTCCATCAGCTTTAACGCCTGCGGTACTTGACTGTCATGGAAAGTCTGTCTCATTTTTTCCCCTTTCTCTAGGTAACAGAGCGTAAGATGAATGTCTGAATCCTAAAATGGCAGCTAAGCTGAGTAATCTGCTTTAAAGTCTCATGGCTTGGCAGAGACAGCCTCCTTTCATGGGAGTAAAGCCCAGGGAAATTGTAGTCCCCAAGAGGCTGATACAAAAGTACGGTTCCAGCTGACAAGTATAAGGAGCCAGCTCCAGGGGGTATTGTCTGCTGTGCTGAGTCCCCACCCCGTACGTATAATTGCATGTTTCAGTGGGGAACACGGATGAGAGGTCGGGTTAGGTTATGATGAGGGTGTAGGTTTATTGTGAGGTTTCCGGTTCACAGAAATCTGATTCTGTGTGTATCCACTTTCCAGTATCAGACATCTTGGAATTCAAATCACTGTGTATAGTCTGAACTATCAAAAAGGAGAAAATAGATAAAAATGTTCAGTGGAAGTAAAAAGCAAAATGATAGACCAAGCAACTGACTGTGACCTAATTTCCGTCTTCTTCAGCAACTAACTTATGAGAAGTGCCTACCACCTCCACACGGGAAGCCACATGCCAGAAATATGCCCTCCTTTATGACAGAGTTTATCGGTATGTGCCCACAACTCAGTGGGGAAGGTGGGGAACTTCAAGTTCATATTTAACTTAGTTTAATGCATCATTTATAGTTTTGTCTAAGGTTCTGTTTTCTCCACCTCAGGTCATTTCTTCAACATCTCTATTTTCTGTTCATAAATTTTCATGAGTTCCAAGGTTTTTATGGCTGTAATGATTTTGTTAGAGGACATTTCAGCTCCAATGGGAGAGATCGTGTATTTCAGCAGTAATTATCAAGTAGTTAGAGGATCTTCCAACAGTGTCCTCTTTTTCTTCCTGATGTTATTGTCGTTTCTGTTTTTCTCTCAGAAGCACACACATCTCTTATATATGTCTCACTCTTCCACTTTCATGACTCTTCCAAGTCAGTTGATGTTAAGTTCAGCAAAATGTAGGTTTCGTGCCCTATTTCTTTCTGAAAAATCACTTCATCTCAGGCAAGGAGCCCATAGAGAAAAGGTTTAAGAACAGAACTCAGGAAACACCAGCATTCAAACCTTCAAAGAGAATGAGAAGGCGCATGAACAAGAATAAAAGCAAAACAGGAGAAAAAATCAGATGGCATCGCAGGAGCCAAAGGAGGAATGATGGAAGACCAGCATCCATGAGGAAGGCATGCCAGGGACCAGGGGAAGAGCAAGCAGTAGGCCTCACCAAATCCAAGGGCAACACCACAGAAAACGGGAGGATGATGACCTGGTAAACCCCTTCAGGGCAGACCCCACGACTACTGTGTCCCTTATCACTGTCCTAACGACACAGTTTCAAATACATCCATCCATCCACACGTACATGCATCCACACATACATACAGTATACAATGAGCATTATTAAGTTCTTTCCAAGTACACACTTTTATAGTTTTCTGCCTGAAGCATAGGAAACGGAACTCAAAATGGGGCTCGTACCGTGAGTGGCCAATGTCACTAGGAGCTGTGGCAAAATGTTAGGTTGGTGACGTTTGTTCAGGAGACTGTAGCACAGAGACACGTTGAGTGGACAGCAAGTTAAGGGGCCAAAACTTGATTTCTGACTCTGCAGTGACTCGCACATGACCCACAGCTTCTCTGACTCAGTCTCCACGGTAGTAAAATTAGGGGAGTGAGCAGTATGGGGGTTCTTTCAACTATAAAACATGACGTACTGCCTCCCTTTTGCTCTCCCAACTCAAGCCTTAACCTGTGCCCATTCAGGCAAAGACTTTTCCCTGGCTATACCAAGTCCTCATACTGTTCTCTGGCTGCACCTAATTCTTATGCATAAGCCGATCCTTCTAGAAATGCCCACTTGCTCCAGACTACCATTCTTGCAATGCAGAGGCTCCCAGCTGAGCATTATAAAGAAAGCAAAATTCTCATTGATGGACTGCAGTGTCAGTCAGCTAGGCTAGTGTGTGGTACGTCTTCCGTTTGGTGGAGAAGTACTCACCGCCCTCAGCTCTTTCTTACGCAGGCACATCATTAGTGCTGCTGTGCCCTCCGTCCCATAGGAAGCCCTCACAGGAAGTCAGAGAAATGAAGAAAGGGGAGCCAGGCCAGGGTGGGGTCTCCCTGGCTACTTCTCTGTGAAGTGTCGTGGACAGGACAGATACCTTCATTGAAGGTCACTACCCCACTCTTGAGAAGGCACACTCTAGAAAACCCTTTCTTCTTCTAGGTTTGGTAACTGGTTCTGGTTGGGTGAGGTCTCCTTCCTCACACCCTTTCAGCCCCAGGGATGGCAGTAGCTCAGTTGTTGCAAATCCAGTTTCCTGAACTAAGTCTTCTGGTTTTCATGACCTCACCCCTTTGTAAATAAACCTCCCTAGATTCTCTTTGAATTACCCTAATTTGAGTGTTTTATTTGTTTCCTGTTAGGAGATATGTCTAGTGTATCCAGAAAAAGTCCAGCCATTGTTAATAGAATGAGAACAGTCAGTTTGCATGACATTGATGTAGCTTGACAGCCAAGGAGAGTGGACTGGAATGCGCATGCATGAACTGTGACGACTTCACTGTACTAGTCAGTGGGGGTGGTAGACACTGTTGAGTGAGCATGTGTACTGTGTGGCTGTTGCAATCAAAACGACTGAGCAAGTAGAGCAACGAATCTGCATGCAATTTTGCATTAAGCTTGAACATTCCCCCACAGAAACTACTTGGATGATTTAGAAGGCTACAGCTATGGGCAGCTTCATCACAACAACGCACCTGCTCATGCATCTCATCTCGTGCAGAGATTTTTGGTGAGATATCAAATCACCCACGTGGCTCGACCCCTCTACAGCCCAGATTTGGTGCCCTGTGACTTCTGGCTTTTCCCAAAACTAAAATCACCTTAGAAAGGGAAGAGATTTCAGACCAACAATGAGATTCAGGCAAATACAACAGGGCAGCCGATGATGATTGGGAGATCTGTGTGAGGTCCCAAGGTGCCTACTTTGAAGGGGTCTGAGGCATCACTATCCTATGTACAATGTTTCTTGTATCTGGTATCTTCTTCAATAAATGTCTCTATTTTTCCTATTACATGCTGGATACCTTCTGGACAGACCTTGTATATTACATCCTATATGTCTGGGTTTGGGTCCAGGCAGGGGGAATGTTTTAAAGCCAGCTTTTTCATGTAAATTATTCTCTAGTTGGTAAAAAATGACACCTAAAGTTGTGTTTTGTTTTTTTAAGGTTTACTCTCTGGCCTACTCATGGACCAGCACCATGCCCTTACCCCTCCTCCAGCTTCTAAATGATGGTGATCCTTGGTCCATACCAATCCAAACCTGGTAAGTAAGATTTTACTGACTAGAATTAAAAACACCTCCAAAGTCTATCGTGCCTCCAGGAATAATTTACACAAATCATATGATTCCCCCAAAATACCTGCCCCAGAGACACAATATGTATTGTTTGCTCCACCTATCTTGAATTGTCGATTTTAAATAGTCCTCAAAGACAAGTGTCTATTTACTACACATGAGAAGCTTCTGTGATAACATGAGCACCTCAAAATGGGCAGCATCAGACAAGGTCACTGGGCCTCCATGAATTCCCAGACGGAGCAAGGGATGGGCCCTCGGCCAGGTAGGTTTGGCCATCCTGAGGATACTGTTCACCTGCAACAGCCGTGGCCTTCGCAGAAGTGACAGCACCTCGCTTGACATGTCTTTTTATATTGTGTGTTACAGGGGGATTTTTTTTTCCTCTTGACCCGATTTCATAATCACGTTGCTTAGCAAGCACAGTATTTGGAAGTCTGGAGGTTTCTATTCCACAGGAGCTCCTGAAAATAGAGATATTCTTATTCAGATATAGCAAATGTCTAATGCTTGCCTCTAAATAGCCTAGGTTAATTGCCTCACTTAATATCCTACGGCAGCAAGTTTTACAGCCTAATTCAGATTTGCACTAGAAAAACATATTCCCTTTGTGTGAAATTGGGCCTTTAAGCTAAACTGGGGTGGGAAGGGGGATGGGGAAGCGGCAGGGGGGAGAGAAATAGGTGTTAAAGTTTACCTTCCCCCCCACCCCCACCAAATAAATGTTATCTTGGTTAACGGCCTCTGAAGAAAAAGCAAGTACATCTTACTCTTCATAAAACCAATGCAACATGGATGCCTCCTCAAGTCAAAGCTGGCTCTGTGAAGCATTCGCGGGGAGTCTCGTATCTCTATATAAATCACATCTCTTCTGCGTGACAAGTCATGTCCAGGCAAAGCTTATTACAAATTCAGTTTGAAATCTCAAGAAGCAACATGAAAAAAAATAAATAAATAGCAACAGCTTTATGGAGCTATACTCAGGAAATGACTTGAACTCATCCCAATTTTAAAGTTCCATTCTATACAGCAAGCAGCGTAAAACACACACACACACACACATACACTTTCTGGGGGAACTGCCCTTACAGGAAGCTGTGGCAAAGCCATCTGCTGCTTTAGAGCAATGGTTTCCAGCCTTGTTTTTCTGGTCCAGCTATGAAATTGCACTAATCACAGAAACAGACTGTTTGGCCAGGAAGCAGTGTATGCCAGATACAAGTGAATTTAAGCCCACACGCACTGAAGGCGCGAGCTTTGTTTGCAATTTATATGCAAGTGGTTTTGTATTTATTGATCTGGACTGAGTGCAGCTCCTATAGGGGAAATATGACAGATTTCATCTGTCTGACAGCCAAGTCTAATTGTATTTTCAGTCTGAAATGACCAAAGACAAAAGTGCACATGTCGAGGGTCTTTACTCCAGTGCCATATGGGGTATCAGATTCAAGGCTGCGGTCACGGTTAAGTGTTCGTTTTCATAACCAGACGCAGACTGCATCCTGAACAGCTCAAGCCAGAGAGGTGAGAGTGTTCGATCCAGATTGGAATTAATAGACCATCTGATTCTGCCTGAATGTGGGTGGGCCATTCTAAAGAGCGCCTTTTATAGACATCATGGGGGGGATTTAAAAGGTGTGTCATATGCTATTGATTCATCTGGACCATGAAACTTCCGAGCCAAAAGTCAAATGCTTCCCACAATGTTTGTCACTAAAATTATAACCAATACTTCTGGGAAGGCCTGGCATCTTAAAAATCAGAGACATCTTCTAGAACCTGCCTTTCCAGCTAGAAGAGTCATTGACCCTGTGAGAATAGTGATCTATGATTTCTCCTACTGTGTCTCTCTCTCTGTCTCTCTCTCTCTCCCCCCTCTCACACACATCATCATCATCATCATCACCACCATCATCACAGAAGACATTATATAACTAAAAAGATAGTTGCTAATGAAACATACCTCAAAAGAATAGCACCTGGTACGCAGTGGTCCAGGGGTGGGTTCTAACAAAGCATCATTCAAGATTCTGAATTCTGATTGGCTAATCTTTAACGAGTAATTTTTGAGACTGTCGGTCCGTCCTGCTTCCTGGTTTCAGTGTCACTACGCCGGGCGAACTCCTTCCCCACCTATTCTTTCTTTGCCCCAACTATGTACATGGTGCTGTTTGATTATAGGCAAGTTACTTAACGTCTCTGTTTCTGTATTTAACATCTTTTAAAATAATGATAACACTATCTCCTAACAGAGGAAAAAAATGGGGAGGGGCTGTTATAAGGATTAAACTAGTTAATGTATATTTAAAAAGTAAAATGTATTCTAATGCCTTGTCAAAGCTGGTGCTCAGTGAATGCTACTGCATCTTCCCTCTTTCCTGGTATCTTTACCGCAAAGAAATCTTTTATGTTCATCGATTCAGCCTTCATCTCAGTCTTCATCTTCCAGAGACACATCTTCAACCTTAACTCCTAATCTATTATTCATTCTATTAACCTAAGTCATCTTTTCATCTGTTCCCATCTCATGTGTCCCCAAGATGCAGGGCTTGACCCTTGTATCAGTGCTCCAAGTTCAACATCAATAAGGTCAGGCTCCCTGTTAATTCTCCCCAACCACTCTGTCCAGCTGTCCTGCAGCCTGCTGTGCACTCCCACTCCCCTTCCCACCTTTCTCTTGTATTGAACTGAATCAGTCTTCCCACTTTTCCAGTCTCAAAACCCTCAGATCATCATTGATGGAGCTGCCTCTTCGTCCCTCACAACCAGATCCTGCCACGTCTCACAGCCTTTCAAATTCACCTCTCCTCAGTTCCCAGGGTTACCAGCCCCACCTTTATCTCAGATCACCACCCTCACCCCAGCTTTTCCTCCAGTTGGCCCCAAGGGCATTCTAAGTGGGAGCACTTCCGACCTACAAGACTGGGCCTCGCCTACTATGTTAGTTTCCTGTTCTATAGAACAAATTAGTTTTCTGTTCTGTACCACAAACCTAGTAGCCTGAAACAACGCAAATTTATTATCCTATAATTCTGCAGGTCAGAAGTTTAGAATGGGTCTCATGAGGATAAAGTCAAGGTGTCACGAGGGCTGTGTTCCTTCTGAGGCTCCAAAAGAAGATATTCTGTTTCCCTGACTTTTCCAGCTTCTAGAAGTCAGATGCATTCCTTGGCTCATGGCATTCTTCCTCCACCTTCAAACTCAGGAGGGTAGCATTTTCTAATCTCTCTCTTTGTCTCTCTCTCTCCCCCCCTCCCTCTCCATCTCCCTCTCCTCCCTCTCTCTCATTCTGACACTCCTGCTTCCCTCTTTCATTTATAAGAACCTTTGTGATTACACTGACCCTGCCCAGCTAATCCAAGATAATCTCATCAAGATCCTTAATCATTTCTGCAAAGTCCCCTTGCCACAGAAGGTGACATGTTCGCAGGTTCCACAGATTAGGACATGGATATGTCTTGAGGGCCATTATTCTACCTACACACCCACCTCATTGATCTTATTTAATAGAATTAGCCCCCACTTTTCTACCAGTTCCAGCCCCACTGATGTTCTTGTAACTCCTCAAATAAACCATGGTTACTTCTGCCACATGACCTTTGCACACACAGGTCCCTCTGCCTTCACTTAATTTACTCTTAATCATTTTACAGACTAGGTCATGTGCTCCTGTATCTTACACTTTTCTTTCTTAGCACATATCATAATTTTTAGTTATACACATATTTTTGTGATTAATGTCGATCTCTCCCACAGGACTATATGCTACACAAGGACAGACACCATGTCTAGTTATACTTACTATTGTCCCAGAGCCTAGAACAGAGAGCACATAATACGCATTTGATGAATATTGGCTGAATAACTCAGTTAGACCAGTAGGTAATGACCCTCTGCCATCGTGGATATCTGCAGAAATTGGCATGCCCCTACCCCATTGCACACAGACCTCAGTTAGAAAAAGAATACACTAATATTTACTAGAATATACAATGAACTATAACCTACCTTATCTCATTTAATCCCCATAACAAACTTCTAAGATGGTTACAATCATAAACCTCAAATTTTAGATTAGGAACCGAAGAGAAGAGGGATTAAAGAACCCACCCAAGAAGACATAGCTAGTAGGTCATTGAATCAGAATTCTGTACCAAGTGGGTCCACTTCCAAAGAGCACACTAATAACCTGGGATTATTTTCATAGGAGCACCTGGGTGGCCGGGACGATGGGACAAACCCATTCAAGCACCCAGGTGAGAAGACCATACCAGCTCTCACTGTCATGGGCCCACATAATATACACAAAAAACGCACCTCCCAACTCCTCCGTCAACCATCTGGGCAATTTAGAGGACATTCACAGAAGCTCATGGGCTGACACAAGCAGGTCAAATAAAGTACTTTATCTATGACTGTTATGAAGCCTCATGACCTCCACCACCTGTTAATAAACTGGGGAAGGGAAGGACTTTGAAAGGTATGGGCATGCATAAAGCTGGCCAGAATCTTCCTTAATGCCTCAGGGGGCGAACTGTAAACCCCGGGAAAGGGAAAAGGAGATGCTAAGGTAAGACACAGGCCCTTGCTGGCCTTCCCCCAAGAGGAGAAGAAAACCTGGCAAAGGGCAGAGACCCTGCTAGATTCCATCTGCTCAATAAGACCACAGTACCTCTGCTCCCTACCCTCACCTCTGCAACTGAGCAAGGAAGAGTCGGAAGTCCTAGCAGGTTATCAGGTAACTCTTACCTGGGGAAGTTAAGTCTCCCGTCTAGACCAGAATGATGTGACAACAAAATGGAACAGCTGCAATAGGCGCCAAAGAGCTTGCAGGGACCTCAAGAAGTCTCTGGAAACTTTGCTGAGCTCACTATGGGAGGTAGAAGAAGACAGATACAGCTCTAAGGTAACCATGTGCTGCCCATGCCAAGCAATCAGATCAAGGGACTCAAGGGACTCCAGCCAGCCAAGAGCTCAGCAGAGACGACCCACACTCTTCTAGATGCTTGTTTTGAGAAAACAGAAGAGGGGTAGAGGAACCCCAGAAACACTTCATACTGCAGTGGGACAAACCCAGAATACCTCCAGAACTCCTTCCACTCTTCTTCCTTTAAGTCTGAACCCCTGAAAAAAGACACGTAAGGGTATTTTCAGAACTGGAACACCTACCTTTATTCCCCAAGACAATCCTACAGATCAGTCAGGAAAGTGGAATGTTGGGGAATGAACACAATTTTATCCCACAAGAGGCCCAGGGAACCCTTCAGAAATAGAGGATATTCTTAATGAGCCCATCCAAAGACCTACCAGGCCTTTTGATATGTGTAACTCAGAATTAGCCATAAGGAAAGTTTGGGAGTCTTACTTAATATCTATGTTCTTTACTGCTATAGAGGTATATTCTTCATGACAAAGAAGTGATATCAATATTTGGAAATAACCTAGATTAGGTAGAAAAATAAAATCATGGAGATCAAATGGAGCTTGAAATTTGAAAGACGGGTATAAAACTAAAGATGGAAGGCAATGGTATTCTAGGCTGGGAGAATTTGGGTTCACACAAGTAGCGGGGAGTACTGACTCCCAGGATTCCTGCTGATAAACTTGGCAAGGTAGGTTCTTGAATGCCAGCTCAGGAATTTGTATATTTTCCAGTAATTTGAGTACATTTAGCTGTTGTGAATTTTCAAGCAGGAAATAGCTTGGAAGTTTTCTCTTACCACAGAGGAAAATTCTACCTCTAGCAAAGAAGCATCAATAACAAATTAATAAAATATTTTTACACACCAAGGAAAAAAAACAATTGTTTCTTTTTTTTTTTAACCACACATATCAATATCATTAACTGATGTATAAAACTGTTTGTGAGTTACACTTAATTCTGAGTTTTTACCAAGTAGCCAAAGTTAGTCAGTCAAGACTCTCACGGTAGAGGTCAACCATGACTAGAACAATTTTAAAGTAAAGCACAAAAACTCAAGGATAATTCAAGAATGTGTTAGCTTTTCTTCCAGAGCTATTGGCTGGTTTTAGCCATAACATATCAATTTTCAAAGAAATGAAGAGTACCCAGGACACTCCCTTGTGACTAGGATTACTGTCAACTCAATTGAAACAAATTCTAAGTTCTGCCTCTAATGCTTCTTTTCACAGGCTTAAAAGATGCATTTTGAAGTTTTGCACTGTTGGACATCCAATTTATGTGGTTGTGAGGAGCTGCTAAGCAGTTTATCTTCTCTCCATTGTGAAGATCAAAACTGAATACCAATGAAACCCTTCCACTGTTGGTATTGTGCTCTTCTTCTACACCGCCTGTTGACAAGGTGAGAAGGGGCCAAATTTACAGCAAGCTTTATTAAATGGGGTTGTAAACAAACTACTCTTCATAAAGCCCTGCCAGCTGAGTCATGCTTTGGGGGCAAAACCATGACGAAGACACGGGACCTGCAACCAGCCTGCTTAAATCAGGAAGTTCAAGTTAGCACTGTCTGTCCTCAAACAGACTCAACAAGCTAAGCCGCACTAAAGGAGGACTTGGGCATTGTACGAATTTGAAATTAATTTGCTTTATTCTTTCCTGCTGCTGCAGTACAACCAACAACTGACTTGTTTTTCTCAGTGTCTAAAAGCAGCCAGGTTGGTGGTGGTTGTCGCCATGATCATCCAATGAATGATTCATTCCCACTCAAGTGGAACCCATGGGAAATGTTGCCAACTACTTGGTCTATTTCTTATCTTCAGTTCTCAGCAGCCAACATATTCATCTATATTTTAACAAAGAGTCATACATTTTTCAGTGTACAAATAATAACACTATGTGATTCCACTTGGTCTCAGTCCTTGGGGCTTTGGGAGAACAGAGGGAAAGCCCCAGCATCTTGATCAACAGTGTGGACCATGCCTTCCGCAGCCCTCTGGGAAGTCCCCAGAGAGGTCAGAGGGAGGGTGAGGTGCACCGTTGCAAGTCCTTAGAGGCATCATCACAAATAGCAGTTGGCACTCAGCCAGATGACCCCCTCTGACTCTCCCCAAGTCAAGGGAACCAGGGGCTCTGAGGAGTTGAATGAACCCAACAGTGTGGAGTTCAGCATGGGTGGGTGGGTGTGTGTGTGTGTGTGTGTGTATGTCTTTCACCTTGGGCATATTACTTCATTCATATGGGAAAGTGGGGAAATATCTTTCAAGTATTATTCTGAGGTTGAATTAAAATACTACCTGAAAAATGCCTAGTGTAGCAATATCTACAGTAGACCCTGAGCCAATGTCATCCCTTGACCTTCTTTCCCATGAAAAGGGTCTCATGGAAAGTGGGTTCCCCACACTCTCTTTGCTACTGAGTACAGACGTGACAATCACGCATATTAGGCCCTGTCTCGACCCTGATTTTTACATAAATTCAGTCCCAGATAAGGCAATCCCAGCAATGCACAGAAAGATGGATCTTGAACTACAAATATTTCACTGGAATCCAGTATAAATCTGCCTAAGTGGCCAGAAGATATTCTCTGTTAATAGGGTCTCCCACAGAATAAAGCAGGGGCCCTATACTTTGTGGCCATGTACCAGAGCCAGCCATGAATGAATGAGACCCCATCAAGAGTCTTGGAAAGGTCTTCTTTGCTCCAGGAAGCTGTCAGCAAGTACACACAGAAGCATTATTTTTCAGTCCCCAAGAGTCCCTGTTACAGAAACCCAAGTCCCCTACAAAGGCCCCTTCTCTGCCCCACGGCCGGCCTCACTCTGGCCTTTTATCTGACCCACTAAGAGACCAACACTTGCCAATGCCACAGGAGGACAATGTCACCTGCTTTTTCCTCAATTCAAAAGCTTGGGCAAAGCATACCCCCTGCGGCCGTCCTAAACACCCAGCCCCAGGCACCTCTCAGCTCACCAGTCAACCATTTCCCAGCATTCTGTGTGTTTCAGTATTTTCTCCTGCCCAGAGGAGAAAAGCATCCACTCTCGGGCACATTTCTGAAGTAGTGAACAGTTCTCCTCTTTGCAGAGAAATAGGCAATTTTCGAGCCACCTTTGCAGGCATCTGAATAACCCGCACATATTTACGGCTGAGTGATTCTCTGGATTGAAGGAACTTTAAGCCTTTGTTTGCAAAGATTTCCATTAACATCTCTGAGCAATCTCTCATCTCATCTAAGTTTTATCTAACCTCTCATCTCATCTTTAAAAACATCGCAGATTCTCTTCTTTCTCTCTCCTCCCCCATCTGGCTTTCTGAGCAGGGGTTTGATGTGTGCTTGAAACAGTGGTATCGGCCCCAATGGGGAACCTTCACCCAGAGGGCTTGGGGTCCTGGGAGCAGAGGCGAAAAAAGCTTTCATGGGATCCAGGGTCAGCCTTTTCGTCTCATTTTAAAAGAACTGCCCTTTTACCTCACCCCACTCCTTCCTTCTTGCAAGAATAATTCCCCAAGAAAAAAGGAAAGGGGCCTCATCCTCCTACCCTACCCCCACGCTGCGGCAGAAATGCACTGTTTCTAAAGGGTTTGTTCTCAGGAGAAAATGCCATAAGCTATATTTATCCCTCACTAATCCATTCCCCTCTCTACTCCAAGATTAAGGAATTAATGACTGCTGCAGCTGCTGCCCTTAGCACATTAATTACTGTACATTGGCTGCAGCCTCCAAAAAAAAAAAAAAAATGTCCACCCAATGACAACGGTGAGAGGGCAGGGTTCTCTGCAAAGCATTAGGTACCAAACCTAAATCATAAATCAGTGTAGCCTCAAGCCTGAAAAGATATATAGCAGCTTGGGCACAGGTGTCCACCCAAAGGCTGCAAACGTGGGGAAGAGGCAGAGGTCAAGGAGGGAGGGAAAAAATGCATTGTACATACACTTCCTTCAAGGCCCCGTACGGATCAAATATTAGGGGAAACTAGTCTAGTATTCATAAAACCCTGCATCATGGCAAGTCCCCTTTGATCATTTGTCAGGAGAGGGGCTGTTTGTACTTTTGCCAAAATCCTTGCAGATGGCCACGGGGAATACAGATGTTCTGAACCACTTGTCTGCTCTGGGTCCCTTGCAACCCCACTTGGAAGGCCCCGCTCCAGGCTCACACTCTTCCCTCTTCAGAATTCTTCCACGTTTCCATTTTCTTTTTTTTTTTTTAAGTATATTTTATTGATTATATTGTTACAATAGTTCCAATTTTTTTTCCCCTTTGCTCCCCTCCGCCCAGCACCCCCCTTCCCCAACAATCCCCTCTCCAAGTCCATGCCCATGGGTCGTACATACAAGCTCTCCCGCCTCACCCTTTCATATATTCTTCTTCTTCTTTTTTTAAAATTAATTAATTAATTAGTTAAATATTTTAACAATAAAAAATAACAATTCCTCCCTCTCAGACTTAAGACCCTTTACAATCTTATAAAGGACAATGGATGAAGGTCTCGAGCTCCTCTAGCTGCTTCAAGCTGGACATGGTCGTCGTCCTACCTACCCGTGGGTCAAGAAATCCCTAATAAGAGTGGGGATGTGGAGGGGAGGGTGGCCTTCCCACAAGGGGAAGGATCGTGCAGACTCCAGGTTGGTTGGCTGTCTCTGGACAACGGCATGCTTGGTTTGACAGGCTGGCATCCTTGTTGTATTCTGGGGGCAACAGGGTTAAAGGACATCATTTAATCCGTAACCACTAGATGACAAAAGACAGGTATTAATTTTTCAATGTCCCACATTAGGGAAAAGAAGGGCTTCTTTGGAGGAAGGTGTGCCAGGTACATCTCACCTGTCCAAAACCCTTTTGCCCATTATACTTATTTTGGACTGAGGGAAATATTTTAGGTTTCCCCCATCTCAGGCCTCTGGGCTTTTTCTGTCCAAGCCATTAGGATAGAAAAGAGAAACCAGTTTTAAAGTGAAGCCCACAGACCACCCCGTTCTTCACCAACCCAGCCACTTAGTTCAGCCAAACCATTGAGTCTCAGGAGGCAGCAATGCAGACAGGATTAAGTGAGGCCTATGCATACAGATAATCACTCAGGTAATGAGATTGTAGGCTTATGCCCTTTGAAAACAGAAAACACATGTTAATTTATGTAACATAACCCACATACAAGTCTCTAAATCTGTAGGACTGTCTTATCGGAAGGAAAATCCTTGTCCTTCTAATATTCACTGAACTTGCATTTCTATTCTTTATATTTTTATTCCCCCCCCCACTAAAAAATGTTCTGTTTGTTTGTTTTTCCACTACAGTTGTCTCACTTTTTTTCCCCCTCTTGCTTCCCTGCACCCTGCCCCCCCCCCACAGTCAGTCCCCACCCAGTTGTCCATGTCCATGGGTCATTCATACATGTTCTTTGACTAGACCCTTCCCCTTCTTACCCCTTCTCTCCCTCCCATCTCCCCCTTTGTTACTGTTAGTTTATTCCTTGTTTACATACCTCTGGTTCAATTTTGCTCATTTGTTTGTGTTGTTCATTAGTTTCCTGTAACAGGTGACAGCATAAGGTAATTTTCTTTTGTTGCCTGGCTTATTTCGCTAAGCATAATTCTCTCTAGTTCCAATCATGTTGTTGCAAATGGTAGAAGTTCCTTCTTTCTTTCAGTACTTATTCATTGTCATTTTCCCCCTTTGTACTCGTGTTCCTCTCTGTCTCTCTGTTTCTTCATCTTCTTAAAGCAGACCCTTTAGCATCTCTTGCAATGCTGGTTTGGTGGAGATGTATTCTTTTAGCCTTCTTTTGTCTTGGAAACTCCTTATTTCACCTTCCATTTTGAATGAAAGCCTTGCTGGGTAGAGTATTCTTGGTTGTAGGCCTTTGTTTTTCATTGCTTGGAATATTTTTTGCCATTCCCTTCTGGCTTGTAGTGTTTCTGCTGAGAAATCTGATGATAGCCTTATTGGAGCTCCCTTGTATGTTATTAGTTGTTTCTCTCTTGCTGCTTTTAGGATTCTCTCTTTGTCTTTGAATGTTGGCATTTTAATTATGATGTGTCTTGAAGTGGGCCTGTTGGGGTTCATCTTCATTGGGACCCTCTGTGCTTCCTGGACTTGCGTGACTCTTTCTCTCGTCATGTTAGGAAAGTTTTCTGTCATTAGTTTTTCAAAGAGGTTTTCTATCCCTTGCTCTTCTTCTTCTCCTTCTGGAATTCCTATGATATGGATATTATTACGTTTCATGTTGTCCTGCAGCTGTCTTAGAACCTCTTCAGTCTTGTTCAGTCTTTTTTCATTTTGTTGCATTGTCTGGGAGTTTTTGTGTAGGTTGTCCTCCAGCTCGCTGATCCGATCTTCTGCTTCCTCTAGCCTGCTTTTAATTCCTTCTACTGTGTTCTTCAATTCAGAGATCGTATTTTTCATTTCCTCCTGGCTCTTATTGATAGCTTCTATGTCCTTTTTCATGCTCACGTAATTTTCTGTGAGTTCCTTGTAGTTTTTCTGGAGTTCTTTGAAGTTTCCGCTGAGCTCATTGAGCTTCTCCATAATCCATGTTTTGAATTCCATATCTGATAGTTCGCTCCCCTCTATTTCATTTAGCACTCTTTCTGGGGATTCTACCTTTCCTTTTGATGGGAGGTTGTTTCTCTGTCTCCCCATTTTTTTGACTCCTATCGTTTGTTGGTGCTTCTTGGAATGATCTGCACTTCCTGGATCTGCCTCTGGTGGCGTCAGATCATGTACCAGTCTGGCCCTAGGCAGCCTGTTGGAGACTTCCAGGGATCTACTGCTGTTGTCTGTCTTCTTTGATTGTTAATCTATTCAATCTGTGATTAGCTGTCAGGCTTAAGGACTGTGGGTGTGGCAGCTTAATTCCTGTAGGCAGGGCTTTTGCTTCCCCTCAGGCTGACGCCACTTGGAGGGGAATGGTCTACCCGCAGTACTGGGGATGAGTCAGCACTGGGACCCAGTCAGCTGCTCCTCCAGTTCTCCCCTCAAAGCCACCGTGCCAAATTCTCCCCAAGTGTCTCCAGTCCTCTCTGCCTTCCCTCTGCTTGAGCCCAGGGTAAGTGGTGGCCAAAATATTTTCGTATGTGATCCACTTAAGAGCTCTTTTTCTCCTGCTGTTTCTCTCCGGCTAGCAAGAAAGCCTGTGGCTTTTCGCTTTTCACAGCTGATACTATTTTACTTTCCACTCTGTCGCTGTAGGCTGGGAAGCCCAGCTGGGGGTTTAGACCCTGCCCTTCTCAGGGGGAATCCCCGGCTGCTGAGCTGTTTCTCAGCCCCTTCAGCTGCCACCCGTGGGAGCCCAGCCAGCCCTTCCACGTCTCCGCACTCCCTACCGGTCACGTTGTGATGTAGCGGCCTTTTCTGTCTCTCCGTGGTTATAAGACTTCTCTCCAGCTGGTGTTCGGTTCGTTATTCCAGATGATTTCTCCAAAATTACATTGTAAATCCAGACTAGTTCTAGGAGGAAGTTAGTGTAGCTTCCACTTACTCCTCCGCCATCTTGTTTCCACGTTTCCATTTTCGGTCTCTAGGATACATCTTCCCCTTTTCTGCTCCTTCCCCACCCAACAAGCATTCCCTGACTCTTAGCCCCAACTCCATGTCAGCTCCTCCAGAAGTGGTTGAGTTCCCCTAGCTCTTCCTCCATTCTTCCAGCGGACTTACATCTTTTGTCCCCAGGTTCACAGACCCAAGGCTGCTCCTCTCTCAAATCGTACCCTCCCCTTGCCCTACCTCAGGTCCCTTCCTTTCAATTCATAGCCGAATCTTAGGTCTCTTCCTCACCTCCCTGCATAGCTCACCCCTCTATCTTCTGGCCCGCCACTAACTAGTCCCTTTAATACGGCCTTGCTAAATCACAAGGCACACAACAGGCCCAAGTCAGTGAAAATACCCCAAGTTGGAAACCTGGAGCTCATGCTAACGCTGTTGTCCCCCTTATCCTGACTCCAAGTAATGACCAGGCTCTGCCAGCTCTACGTCCCCACGGCCGTGATCTCATCCCACTTCCCGTTGCCCCTTCTGCTACTGCCCCCCTCACCAGTTGTGACACCCACCCACCTCGTCCTCCTGCTTCCAACCTCGTCTTGCCCTCATGCAGCCAGAGTGACTCTTCTGAAAGGCAGACCATATTACTGAAGTCCTCGACTTAACATCCTTATTTTTTAAGTCAATAATCTTTTATTTATTAATGTATTTTTATCTGCACCAGAGGACATTTTTTCATCGCTTTTAGAGAGAAAGGCAGAAAGGGAGAGGAACTTCTACCTCCCATCAACTGGTTGCCTCCCGTTCACACCCTGGACCAGGGATCGAACATGCCTGGGCTAGGGATGACACCCACCACCTAGGTTTGCGCCCTGGCCGGAAATCAAACCTGTAACCCTTCGGTTATGCGACAACGCTCCAACCAACTGAGCCACACAGGCCACGTACTTATATATTTCCCCCTTTGCCGCAAGAATAAATCCCCAGCTCCTTGGCATGATTAACTGGGACTTTCATTGTGTCTCTCCAATTCCACCAATTTTAGCGCTCCTTGTCTCCGCCCCCATTCTAAACCTCTCCGGGTTCCTTGAAAGTGTCATGCTTCCTCTCCTCAGCCAGCCATTGCCTATACTGTTCCCCAATCTTTTCCAAGCCCCTTTGCCCCACTATGTCTTACTTGCCGTTCAGCTCGCACCTTACGTATCTCTATAGGAACCCTTCGCTGCCCACCCCTGTCCTGATAAGTGTCCCCAGACTCTCCAGTAGCACCAGTACCTCCATCACGACACCTGACACAACTTGGCAACTGCCTGAGTTCTGCTCCCTACTCCACTTTTCTGCAAAGAGCAGAGGCACCCTCAAGCCAAAGCCGACTGAGTGAGATGTGTTGTCAGGTTGCAGGGCCTTCCCAGGCCCCTGAGAACACCAGCTTCACGGGAACTGGACCATAAAAGCCACTGGACGCTGAAACCTTTTCTTTCCATCTCCTCCTCGGAGACCCTAAGGTCACGACACCCTTGCTCCTGTCTGCCTGTCGCTCCACATTCTTCTCTCTCTCCCAATCAGCTTCTTCCCCTTCAACTCAGCACACGAGCCCCCTCCCCAAGCCTGGGCTCAATGTCACCATCATCTTCTGCCTCTGGTGCTGACAGGGGGCCTCTCTTGCTTCCCAAGCCAAGTTCCTGAAGGTCTTTCTGGCCTTGAGGTTCTGTGTCACATGGACTTTGGTTGCCATCTAATCAGCTTGACACAAGAAGGATGGGTGTCATGGTACAGAACATGGCCACACCCACCTGGGAGTACAGTCTTAACACACACCACTGGGGTACCGCTGTTACACTCTGCTCCTAGGAGGTAACCACACTTTCACTGTCACGTACGCATGCCCAGCAGAAAGGTAGGCACAAGGAAGCTTACTGAGTTAGAATCTTACTTATCAGAACGCCCCATCTAAAAGACCCATTTGGAAACACTTTTCTCAGTCAGACCAGGGAAGGTAAGTAGGTGTTCCATTTCCACATAACAAGACAGCCTTTGTTCCTTAAAGGGAGTTTCCCAGATAATAAATGTTTTCATCTGACTCTTAACTTCACTTAGCAATCTACCACTAAACTGATAATAGCTCCTAGTAGCTTTAACCAAAACAGCAATAATCTTTTGTAACTGCTTGTCTGACCTCATGTTAAAAGAATTGGCTTGGGCTTTAGAAATTGAAGGAAATCAGATACAAAGTATAAACAGGACTGATGCAATATTTTAGCATTGGTATAATAATAACTGCCTCAAGACTGACCCCATGTGAAGTTCACCTCTACACTGTAGATTTATAAGTTACGGGGCACTGAGTGTAGCTTCTGACTTAAGACAGATCTGAAAGGCTCAATCGGAAGTCGGGTCTCTTTTGTAGACTCCAGGGTTTCCCTCCTTATTGTACTTGGAGATCTCCCTCTTCTCTGTCTCTATCCTCCTCTCTCTCCACTCCCCACGTACTCCCCCACTTGCCTTTCAATACTCAAGACCAGCCATCCATTTTATCCCCACAACTTCTTAGAAACCCGTCCCATCCTGAGGGGCTGAAAGGAAGGAAGGGGGGGGGGTCTTTCTGAGTGCTGAACACTCAGGAAGCCTTTAGGAATGAACACATTCATTTGTGTAAAAAAAAAAAAAATACTTAGAGGTCCGCGGGCCTGCAAGGGACCAAAAATAACCCTTTGAGATCCCGAAAGTGAGACTCCACGACGCTCCAGTGCCGGACACCAGCCACACTCCTGCTGCCTTGGGGTCCTCACCATGGAAGACTCAGCAGCAGACAGTTCCTCAGACCTGCCTGAGTATCAGCATCACTGCAGGGCTTGCTGACCATCCACATTCCCGGGACGCACCCCACGGACTGAACCCGAATCTGCAAGAGTGGCACCTGGGAATACAGTGTTCACGAGCCCTTGGGTGATGCTGATGAACTGACACATTTAGAAACCCTGTTCTGCAAGATCTCAGTTGGCTTCTTCCAAAGCGTGTTCCTTGAAGGTAGGAGTGCGCATCCCCAGCTGCACAGTGGGGTCACCTGGACAGGTCCTCACTCAACCAGTGCCCGACCCAGACCAGTTTCCTCGGAAGCTGATGGGTGTGGAGATGGGCTCTGAAGTCCCACCCACACCGCCACCTTCGTTCAGGTCTGCAGCCACAGAAGAAAACCCTGCACCACCTCAGCCCTGCCGGACGCTCTGGGAGACACAAGCATTCGCAGTGATGAAAAGTTCACAGGGCAGCAAGCTCCATGCCCCTCTGTGGATTCCCAGGGCAAATTGTCATAGCAAAGTGTCTGGAAGCCCTGCCACAAAGAATCCAATTTAATTGCATTTAAATCTGCTTATATATACTTAAATTGTTCTTAAATTGTCAATGGCAAAGAGGACTTGTTTTGTTTGTTTGCTTGTTGGAGGCTAGATGGTTGGTTTTTATAGAATATAAATGAGCATCCTGTATAATAGCAATGAACTTAAATAAAAGCTGTTGCCCTGGTTTCCAAGTGAAGAAGTAGCTCTTCCACTGCAGTTTGTGGCAAGTACTGGACTACAATTCTGCTTCCATTTAACTCCTCGTTTCTATTTCCAGTTACTATTTATTATTTACTACTTTATTCCTACCTCTGGATTTCGTATTGACACTGACTCTCTCGAACTTGACTGTAGGTTCTCCCTTGAGGACTTTTCTTACTGCTTTTCCTTCATTCAACCTGACTTGGGAGGCAGCCCAAGACTTAGCCCCGCCCCAACGCAAGGTCATGTCTCAGAGTTTCATGCAAATATACCATATCCACGGTTTTTAATATCGTGATTTTCAGGTTATCCACTCTAAGCAAGAAAGGGCTAAAAAATGGGAAATGAGAGGTCCCCCATGCCCTGGAGCTGGTACACGGAAAGGAAGGTCGACCACAGTTCCCACACCCGCACGCTTGCCTAGGCTGGCGATTTCCTAAAAGGGAGTCAAAGGACATCATTAAAATACGTGAGGAAAACAAAGTGGAAAATAATGGACTCTCCACTCAGAAAAAGGAGACAAAGAGAAAAAGAAACAGTAAATTTTAAATGATTTCACATTAAATTTCTCTCCCACTGAGACAGCAGAAATAATCGTTCTGACTCGGACTTGCACTAACTCTTGGGCAGGATTTCTCCACAGCAACACCCCTGAAGTGTGAGCTGCATAATTATTCCCCAGGTGCACTCAGGGATACTTGGCCGCATCCCTGGGCCCTACCTACTACATGCCAATTGCATGGCCCCCAAGTTATGACAATAAAAACTATCTCCAAACATGCCCAAATGTCCCCGAGGACAAAATCACCCCGGGTAGGAACCACTACTCTAAGGCATAATTTTTATACATAAAACATTATGAAATTCAGTCTCAGTCGAGGAGGAAAAAAATTAAATCACAAATATTTTCTCAGGATTATTTCACGGAAATTATACAACAAAATATGGATAAACATTTTCCAAAAAATGTCCCAAGATTTTTGTTTGCTATATTTAAAAAATATATATTAATTGCACTCTTTTAAATCTTCAGTTGATTGGTAGGGAGCAGCGTTTGAAGAGAAGGTAAATATCTAAGCTGCACCTAGAATTGTTTTTAATTACCAAGAAAGTTGGGGGATGATGAATTTGCCCTGTAAATTTTTTAATTGTGTGTGAAGAAAAAAAAAAAAAAAACCCAAATAAAAAAGGAAACAAACAAAACTTCAAAATACATGTAACAAAGACGAATGTTCACCATATGAAGCATCTACTAAACCAATTAGGTAAAAAAAAAATTAAATAAAAACCACTGAGGCTGTGAGAGAGAAGCAGCCAAAAGACAAACGCAAATGCTTCATAAACAAGCAAATGACAAGGAGCACTGAAATGTTCTGCCTGTAAAATTAGTACCTTTTGAGCTGAGAAGACTCTGCACTGACAAGGCTGAGAGGGAAAAAGCACGCTCACATCCTGACAGAAGAACTTTTGAAAAGTCATTGGGCAAGATTTATTATGAGCTTTAAAAATATTCACTTTGCATAATCATTCCTAAGAAATTAATCCTAATTACTGGGAAAGCGCAAAGATGCTCGTTACGGCATTATCTAAGATACCGAGAAACGGCGCCCCACCGAAATGCCCAGGTAAATGTGTGGCAGAGGTTATTTGGACCAATTCGCTGTGGTACTATGAAGCCATTAAAAAGCTGCCTAAGAAAAAACAGGTACAAACATCATACTAGAAGTCTAATTACAACTATATGTATTTTCTCAAGAGGGCGTGATAGATACTAACTGAAACGCTGACCCTGTTTACCTTTGCGTGGCTGGAATACGGGTGAAATTTTTCACTCCATCGATTTTGCTTCTGAATTTTTTGTAATGAGTACGTATTGCTTCTACAATGGAAAAAGTAAACTCCATAAAGAATGATTAACTTTTCTAAAAGTGCAGCGCAGTATAGTTTACGTATTAAAATAAACTGGCTTCTCAGTCATGTTTTCTTCAGATTGAGCTATTTTGAAAATGTTCTCATTCTGTGAAAGTTGATTGAGGCCGAAGAAACCTCATCTGCTCTAATTTCAGGGCCATCACCCCCAACCGCATGAACAGCCAGGGAAGATGGGCCCTGGAACACCCTTAAAAAAGCCGTAAGATATTTTCTCCCCCACCCACCCACATTTTTTCACCAAACACATCCAACAGGATATTCTCCACACATCAACAGAAAATCCCAGACAGGGAGAAGTAATATCAAGTCCACCCATTTGCCAAGATAACTAAATATATATATATATAAATAATTAATTGATTAAATCATAGATACTCAGTATATCTGCTTCCTCATTATTGAAGCCCAGTCAATAATATTTATTATTACTTTCTCATATCAGATTCATTAGACATAAGAAAAAAGTTAGAAGACCTGAGAAGAACTCCATTCTGAAATAGACAGTGATATAATTACAAAGTAGAGAAAATATAGATAGAAGGATAGATGATAGATAATCATTTACTTTCTCACAATACAAGTCAGAAATTCATAGAATTTAGGAACTGGAATGCATTTTAAATAGTAGCCCTGCTTCTTCATTTTGTATATGCTCTTGTATGAAAATGAAGAATGCCATAGGCAGTCATTGCAGATAAAGTAGGCACAATGGTGGGAGGATCCTTAGAATCAATCTCAGATTAAATTAAGAAATTAAGCAATTACAATGGTAGTGTGGCACCATTAGCCATCAAAAGCAGGATTTTTCTCTACTGCCCTGAGAGATGGTCACCTAGATGAGGTCAGAATCCTTTAAGAATTATCATTGATACCTTCGTCCTTATACCAAATTCCAGATCATACCAAGTTTACTTTGAAAATATCTCATGCACCCATTCTGCCCTGTCTCATCAAACTAGATGAAAACATTAAGAAAAGTGTGACATTCACCTAGGCAGGACATGAAGATCTGGGCTAAGATGGTGACAGAGGGTGGAACAGAGGAGAGAGACACTTTACAAGGAAGTACAGGAAGGGGCTGATGACCGATTACATATAAATGAGGCACCCGTGTTTTCTGAACCCAAAGAAGAATGGAGTGCATGACCTGACAATTGTGAGGGTACTTTTGAGTTCAATAGGGCAGAATATTTGCTCTCAAGACCAACTCTGAACATCCAAACAGAGGAAGTGTTTTTAAGTGAGCTTGGCTGGGAGTTATAGGACGGGAGTCAGGATGAAAGAGTGGGCAATGCCAGCAATAGGTAGAAAAGAAGGCCCTCCCGAAGCTTTAAGTACCAGGCTATTTTCTTTTTCTATTCAAACATGTTCTCTTCTGCTAGAAAATGCTTTGTTAAACTGATCTGAGGTCGTTCCCATCCTCCTGAGAAATCTGATGCAGTATTTCATCCCAAGCATTAGAAAGCTTGGCACTAAAAGCTTCCCAGTGTCTCTTTTCCCCTGGAGCCAAGTCCTGTTTGCCATGGGCTCACACCTTCCTGCTGGCAGACTGCTCTCTGATGATTCCCATGGGCAGTGAGGGACTGGAGAGCATCCTTTGCACATGACTTCCTATCGAGTTTAGAGGCCAAGGGACGCAAGTGAAAACCCACACACCCTGTTGTGGCTTTATAATGCACACCTGGGTTTATAATGGACCACCGAAAACAAAACTTATAAGTTGAAAATAAGTTTGATGTTAAAGCGCTTGTCCCTATGAATCCAAGTCTTGTTGGTTTTGGGTGCTTGCCCAAGCCTATCTGTTCCAGAAGGACAGGGAGTAGTGAGGACAGCCTCAAGGTGAACACAGAAGGATTGTGGAAAAGGCACAGGAGCAGTATTTTAACCATAAATATGATCATCACATTTTCAGGGGGTGGGGGAATGTGATTTATGGTCAAAGACATCTTTATAGTCAATACAATGGAGGCCGACAGAGAAGTATTTTTGAGATTATAACTGAAAAATTCAAGACATTGGTCACCATAGCTAGAGAGTCATATAGAGAACAGACTCTTTTTTTTTTAACCTTTGATGATAGGATTTCTTTTTAATCCTAAATTTTTAAATCTGGAAGGAATAAAGGGATGGAGGTGGACATCAGGATATTTATCTTGTTAATTACATTAGCAAATCACAACTGTTCATTTTTGCAAATGTGGTATGCAGTCTAGAAGAGAAATTTTTTGGTTCATAACACAGCTCTCTAATATACTTTTAACCCACAGCCTAAAATGAGTGTTGGATACAACCCTGGTTGGGAGTTGTGGGAAGAGAAGAGAGAATACACTTTTTCCTACCTTGTGACGGGGAGAAACATGCGTGGACAAGTATCCAGAGACCCCAAGAACAAAGCACCCTGAATGAGCAGTTTTAAGGTCAGTGGTATCGATGGTGATCTGTTTCGCAGTTAGAAGGCATGCCCAGGAGCCATTACAAACAGATCTCTAAACAGGACTTTCCAGCTGGTTCTTTGTGAATATGAAATGAAGTTTCTGGTACCTACTAAAGTTATTGATTAAACCACAGTGCTTTTATATATTCAGAATGTAGTCTATGTTTAAAATTACTCTTTTCAATAA
Source organism: Furipterus horrens (assembly GCF_987537825.1). Taxonomy (NCBI): domain Eukaryota; kingdom Metazoa; phylum Chordata; class Mammalia; order Chiroptera; family Furipteridae; genus Furipterus; species Furipterus horrens. The sequence goes on from NW_028327180.1 coordinate 10,615,165, forward strand.
AGACTTTCTGTGCCTTTGGGCCCACATATGCTAGTAGAAAATCTGTCTGTTCCAACGGGAGCCATGATGTAAGAAAGGGTCCCACTGTTGGGCGCCAAAGAGGGGGATCTGGAACCACTGAACAGGTTTTGGGGGTAGTTAAAATCATACCTGCTTGACCTCTAACGCATGTGTCTCTCCAGGTGGCCCCTCTGCGGTGACAAGCTTCCCCTGAGGAAGGTAAGCCAGGTACCAGGGCTCCCACGTCCACAGCCCTAACAGAGCTCTGGAACTCCATGGTCAGAGTTTGGGCACAGTCTTGCCTGTCACACACAATGATCTTAGGACTTCAAGAAAACGAATTCTTTCTCAGCTGGAACTCAAGTACTGAGGCTGCCGAATGGAGGTCCTAACTCTGCCAGTCTAACGTCTGGTGCCCTTCCGCCACCAACATTCTCAAGGTATGAAAATACCACGCAAGATCTAAAAGGAAGCGAGTGTCGCTCGGTACCACAGCCACCAGGTTGTGTCTACACACAGGTTTGTCTTACTTATTCAGTTCATGTAACAACCTATATAGCATATTCCAGAAACTCTGCCCTGTGACTTTGGTCCATATTTAAATGATCACAAATATAAACATCAATAGGTGTAAACTTTCTGCAAGACAATATGGCAAAAGCCTCCCATGTAGGAATTTTCTCTGAGAAAAAAACAAAACAAAACACGGATTTATGCAAAGATTTAGCTATATGTATATTTAACCTGTATTTATTTATAGGAATGAAAAACAATGAGGGGGAGGGGTAAAAAAAAAAAAAAAGAAAAAAGAAAAACAATCAAATGTCCAGCACTAGGGGATTCAATACATTCTAGTATATTGGTATAAAATGCTATGTACCCGCTAGATGTGGCATTATGAAAGAGTGTTTAGTGATATGACATGACACATGAACTGAACAGAAAGGATTGTAAGACAATATGAACAGGATGATTCCATTGGAGAAGGTACCACACAGATAAGTAAACAAAACTACAAAAATCAAAATCCCCAGTGACTTACTACTTTGGGACATTGTTTGTACAATGAATATGGGCTATTTAAAATAAAAAATAAAACAAAGTTTTAATTACTACTTTAACATTTCAAACAATTAAATATTAATTATCAGCACAGCTGTTGGAAGAGAAGAAAGAAGGAAGGAGAGAATTAATGAGTTGTTTTGACAATGTTATTTCTAACTCAAATTTATTTAAATGTAGGGTCATTCCAACCTGAATTGTCCCCTTTTGGTAGGTATTGAAGATAATTAGAATGTATATTTTCTACTGAAAAAGCAGGAGGGAAATGCCTTGCTTTTTCTCCAAATCCTTTATTATTGAAACCCTGTGATTAATACTTCCATTAACTGAACTGGGTGAATTCTAAAGTTATTTCTTTTCCCCAGGTGAAAGTGTTAATTTGCATAACCTCTGATTACTCATTCAAAAGAATGAGCCAGGTTTGCATCTGCTAGATATTATGCAGTGAACTGTTGATTATCTGTGGAGACAAGGACAGTCCAAATAATAAAAATCCACAGACGACACCCAAACTTCATTTTAGCCAGAGTGTCAACAGTTTGCCAGAGTTGTTTGCAAGGAACAAAGCTGATTTCAGTTTTATTTCCCAACTCCCTTCCATATGCTTGAGGATTATGCTAATAAGAAATGAAATGACCAGCAGCAGAGGCAGCTCCGGGCCATTCCCAGCCATAAGAACCGGTTTCTGGTTCATCAAGAGTTGGCTGAATTGGAGCACAGAACTACAACTGTCTCCCAGTAAGGATCCTAAGTACACCTTAAATATTCATCCTTTAACCTGACAACATGTTTACTGAAGTTTATTTCACTTATCAGACTCGGTTCATGTGATACCCCATTTCTGCCCTCCCTGACCCCTCCATACACTGACTAAACAATGAACTCATTTCTTCGTCATACTTTCGTACTAAACTATCAAATTAAAATGTCTGAATATGTGCTATTTATAGTAATTACAATTCCACACATCAGATCAATCTATTCAGGCAATATGCAATTATCCTCCAATTCAATAGCCTAAAATTATTAGGTTTCTAAGGCTTGGAATAAAAACGTGTCCTTCGGCGACCTTCCTTTAGCCGGTATAATCTGCAGAAATGCTACACTCCCACATATTTACACACATGCATACGCCCTAGCTGTGGCTGGGATGTGACTTAACAGATGTCTCTCACACTCCATCTGTTCACATATCTCATATCAAACTTGAAATTAAGGAAGTTAAGACAGGCTTTTTCAGACCTCATGAGAAAAATCGTTTCTCTAAAACTGCGTAATTTTGAGGGAGTATCAAAAATTGATTGGCAGGGATGTTAACGGCATTAACTTTTTAAGATTCTTTCAAGCCTCTGTCTTTTGTGAAATAACTATAAATTTAGCTTAGTGGTTCATATGGCTTCTTTCCCCCATGACAAAAATGGGTAAGATAAACTGAACTAAAATTCTTTTATGCTTTATTGACTAACAGCCAGTAATAAGGCAAGCTCAGAGCAGATTCTAATATCCCATGCACGGCATTGCTTTAACTGTCTTCTATTGCACTGGAGAACAGGCTAAAATCTGTCCCTCTACTCAGAGATTCTAATTGCTTCCTCCAGACTTATCAACAAGAACTTTTTGGTCTTTCTTTTTGCAAGGTGGTAAGACTTTCTTTACCAAATTTATACATAATCTGTGTCCCCCTTGAGGAAAATGTTCCATTTTCACCACAACCTAAGGAAACAAGAGGCATTCTGAAGGGAAACGGAGCCCTGGCTGGTGTGACTCAGTGGATTGAGCACCAGTCTGGGAACCAAGGGCCACCAGTGTGATTCCCAGTCAGGGCACATGCCTGGGTTGTGGGCTGGGTCCCCAATTGGGGGTGTGCGAGAGGCAGCCACACATTGATATTTCTCTCTCTCTCCTTTCTCCTTCCTCTCTCCTCTCTCTAAAAGTAAATAAATAAAATGTTTTTTTTTAAAAAGGGAAACCGACTTATGATTTGTTGGTTTTCAATTTTATTTATTGGGAATATTGTGAAGCATTGCCCCCAATGAATTAAATACAAGAATATTTATGAATGTTCGTATATATTTTGCAAAAATGAAATATTATGAGATATATAAATACAATAAATAATGACAATAAAAGGCAAACCTGAGCAATCATCCTCAGTGATCCCAACTGGTTTTAAGTTCAAGAAACTTCTCAGCCAAGTAAAAAAGGAATTAAGAAAAAAAAAGAAAGCCTCATGGACACAGACAACAGTATGGGGGTCCCACAGGGAAGGGGGTGAGGGGAGGGAGAAGAGGGTAAAGGGGGATAAGTGGTGATGGCAGGAGACTTGACTTGGGGTGGTGAACGGGCAATACAATGTATAGGTGATGGACTGTAGACGCGTATACCTGAAATCTATATAATTTTATTAACCAATGTCACCTCAGTAAACTCAAAAATAAAGTTTAAAAATCAATACAAAAATTAATTTTTATTAACATTTATTTTCACAGAAAAAAACAATGACCAATGTCAATCTTTCTTGGCCCATATATTTGGTTTCTGACTCAGACTTTCTTTCTTTAAATACGTGGGCCTCACTGCCTGGAGTCTGGACTTACTGCGGTTTTCTTCTGTGCATGTGGCTATTTCAAATCAAGTCTTATAGTTGCTTCCCCAGTGTTTCCCACGGTGGGGGTGCACGAGAAAGAAGAATCAGTACACTAAAACATGGCGCTCCAATTTCTGACATCCACTTCCTGTTTGGGAGACATTTTTTCCCCAAATTGTATTAAATTTTTAAAAATACAAATGTATACTTTCTGGCTAGAAATAATTCAATCAATGTTATTACAGTACATCCACATTTCATAAAATTCAGCTTCATCTATATATTTTTCAACATTTATTTATCTTTCAGGATGTCAAAATGTCTGTTATATTCCAAAAGTAAAACTTTCAAGAAGCAGGATTGAAAAAAAAAATAGCATCCACTTAAATATGAATGAAGGTGGCATATATAAACCATATATTTATCAGGCATTCAATAATTGCTTACTTTAAGTAAAACAAATTCTAGTAATAACAAGAGGGAAAATTATGTTTTCTATGATAAAAATATGATGCCATTAGATGATGCAGATTTTCCCACAATTGGCAACGGTCTTTTTTAAAAAAAAAAAACACTTTCCTTCCTCTTTTATCCCATTTCAACTTGATGCAATGGTCCTAGGCATTGAAAGCTCCCACTCCAAAGGAAACACATACTTATCCCAGAATCAGCCTGAACTCAGTGTCAGGCCACAGGCTGATTCACACACACACACACACACACAGGTTCCTGAACGGCCATTCATTTCTCCCTTACCTTGTTCCAAAAATTAACTTCTAATTGTTTTTCTCAATTCTGTTGGGGTGGGGAAGGGGTGGACAGCTACATTTATTCCCTGAACACAACCAGTGTTTGAAAAGCCTTTCATTGAGAGCACTGAAAATGTTATGGAATTCAATAATAAAAAGAAAAAGTGAAAATATGGCATTTGTGGGTCTCAGACTGACTTTCGTAAACAAGTTAGAAATTATTATTTAAAAAATGTATGAATAAAATGTATTTTGTGTGTTCAGAAAAGCTCTTTACACAACGAAATGTTACTCTGGGTTAAATGTCTGCTGCTTCTCTGGCTATTATGTGAAGCTAAAGTCATTCATATCACAGGCAGTTATTTTAAAGCAATGCATTAAAGTAAACGAGGTTCTTTATCTCTGCTATTTTTTTAAAAATTCCAAAAACGTCCAGGGTAAAGAGAAGATAATTTTATAGATTCCCTGTGAGGAATATGCCCCTTTAAAGGCTGTATTACAGAGACAAGGAGAAATGGGGAGTTGAGCAATGGTCTTCTGATTTCATTAATCGTGTTAGCTAGTTGAAAAATGCACACTAAATGGAGTCTGGTTTTCCTTCAATAACAAGACTCTGGGGCCTGAGATATCTAGATATCAACTTTTTCCTTTGCTTTACATGAAAGCCTAGACTGAACACATTCCAATTAGAAATCTATCTTGTTCCTTTCCTCAGCTTCTTTAAAGAAAAACCTGACGCTGCACTACCTGCTTCTGTCTCCACTGTTCCCTTCGACGGCTCTCACAGGGGTCACCAGTGACCATGCACTTGCTAACTTCTTTCCCTGCCTTCCAGTCCGTATCCTCGTTACACAGGCTGACCCTTTCCCCCATCCCGCATTCCTCAAGACTGCACAAGGGTGACCTTCTCCAGGAAGCGTTTCCCAACCCACGCCCCAGCGACGACCTTGGGCCCTTGAGTCCCATCCTCGGGGCAGCTCTGATGTTCTCAGAGCACTGCCATGTGGCACGGTAGCCATGTGTTTGCCCCCAACTCCCTCCACCGGTCCCCTGGGCCATGAGCAGTGCCAGTGCAGAGGGTTTCAGCCTTATCGATTGTTATACCCAATAACCCCTACCCAGCATGGAGACGTGGCTGGAGAAGTCTGCTCTTCTCCAGTCTCAGCACGTAGAGCAGAAAGCCCTGGCCGTGCGGATGGCAGGTCTTTCTCACTAAGACAGAGAGGTTTTGTCTAATTTCTTTGGAGACTCGCTTCTGCAAAGATTTCACCCATATATTATTCTTCATCCCAAGAGAAGAGGATCCTAGTTCAGACCACTGCATCAACAAACATCTCCAGGCTCCTTCTGTACCCAAAGCGGAGCCTGAACAGAAGTGAGGGGCACGGTGGCAAAGGCGCGGAGAGGACGGCCTCACAATCTCCAAGATAAATCCGCCTTCACCGCCCCCTCCCCCTTCCCTGGGCATTTTCATCTGTTTCAGAAGCACTGACATCCCTAGCCCTCTAATCAAGACAAATCTCTCCTGCGGTAATTAAAATACAGCGCCTCGTCAAGAGGAACAGAAAAACAAAGGCTCAGCGGGGTTCGCCCCCTCCAAGCCCACACCGGCTCCCTCTCCCCGCCCCGGCCTCCTTCAGTGGCTTGCTTTCCAGTATTTCCACAGGAAGGGAAACTTCCTTCTGCTGAAAGGTAAAAAACTGAACAGACACTTAGACTAGGAACAAGTTTAATTGAATTTCCTATGAAAAACGCTTCAGACTGTTTAAGGCAAATGTCAGGTTCCCTGCTCAACGGGCATTGCATTAGGCAAGAAACTTGCTAATCCGTCACGGTCAGGTTAGAAGAGAGGATGGCCATCAGCCCACGAGAGCACAGGCCGGAAATCCCGGGAAAGACAAGGCTCCCCAGAATGAAGACTGCAGACCAGGGGCACCATGTCCTAGTAATAACTCCGAAGTCGGGAAAGGAACTCATAAGACTGCGTGTGCACCTTGATGACATCAGCACTACTTATGCTATTAGTCAGCATATTCGTTTTTATTCTATTGGCTTTGGAATAGTCTGTAAAAGGCCAGGGCTTTATTTGGCTCCCCGGGCCACCTGTCTTTTGAACAACATCGCCTACCAACCCATTTAAGTATTAGCGTTCAGGTTTTCTAAAATCTTCTAACTATTGATGGCTGCCAGCAGTCACATTAAATTCAGAGGGCTTAGGACAGCTTCGGGTTTTAGGCATATAATTCGCGAAGAATGCCCAAAGCACTTGCAACCTAATTTGCAGTTCCGCAATGAATACCATGTGCTCGTGAAATCTGCTTGAAATTTCCTTTGGAGGCTCCAGAAAAATAGACACTTGTGACACCTGTGTGTCTGCCTTCTGGCTCTGAGTCAAAAAATAAATAAATAAAAATAAATAAAAATAAAACACCAAAAAAAAACCTGCTGAGAGAGAAAGATATACCCTGTGCAAGAAGGCACAGGAAAAGGTATGAAGAGACTGGATCTGCTTTTTGATTGCCAGGCTATCTGCTCTACTACAGCCACTCTCCCTGTACTTTTTAATTTAGTTCTTTTTTTTTTAATATCGTCTAAGTCCAATGTTAGCTCTATATTCATCACTGCTTCACTAGCAACTAGCAGAGGCTCATATCCCAAATCTTAGGGATGGATGGATGGATGGATGGATGGATAGATAGATGATAGATAGATAGGTAGATACCACTGCACAAAACCCCAGATTTGATCATTTCCATATCTCTATAAAAGTAGATTTGGTCCTTTTTCAGTCACGGCCTAGTGTCAATTCCTAATCCTAATGTTAATTTCATTTCTGTCACTGAATACTAAAGCGCAAGGCTTACAATGTCCTTGTCCTCTATTTCGCCCTTGTAGTAGAAGGGAAAAGCGGAAAGCCACTGCTAAGAGCCTACTGATAAAGCCTAGTTTGGGTTAGTTTTATAAAAAAAAAAAAAAACATCCTTCTTCTATCTGAGATTAAGGCTTGAAGAATCCTTGGAAAGTATTTGGAGAACCTTCTGTGGAAGCTGAAAATATAAAATGTTTCATTTCATTTTTAAATTTAACCTCTCTTCCTGGTAGATAGGAGTTCTGATTCCTGACCACAATAACAACGCAGCTAAGAGAAATGCTGCCTACAACTGCCGGGTACAACCTGAAACCTCGTCAGTACATATTCCCTATCTCAGAGATGGTACTTACCACTAAAGGAGGCTATAGAAATAAAATCATCAGGCTGCATTAACTTACTTAATGCACGGCAGAATTTAGAAGCCCACCAGAGGAGTCAGGGATGCTGGCTACATCCCCAGTGGCATTCATAACTTACCATCAAACCAACTAAATGAAACTGTAGGAATCGAACCATTGACATATGCGTGGAAAACAGCCACGTTCCTAATGACTCTAATGAGCTAAAACTAAGTGCTCCTCATGGCCTTCCATTTCCCACTCGATAGCTCCTATGTATCTTGTAGTAAACGCTATAGTTTATAACACTTGGAAATGCTAATAGGAAGCATTTTTAATGTTTTTAAAGCCTACCAACATACCAGCCCTCAGAACGAAAACAGAGGCATCTCAAGGCAAAAGGAGCCACCCCCTGAGCCTGGGTGAGCCCCACCCCCCAGCTTACCCACCCCCCCCAACCTCATCCTCCCACACAGACTTGAAGGGGGCTTCTGGCGTCCATGCGTATGGCAGAAAATGCGACAAAAGTGAATGCCCCAACATTTTGATTTTTCATTTCGATTACAATGGAATTTTTTTTTTGAAAAAACATAACTTATTTCACAGGAAAGAAAAGGAATCTGCTGTTCGAGCCTCACCTTTCTCTTCCCCACCCTCCTCAGCTCATAACAAGAAACTGTATTTATTTGCAGAGCACCAGACAGAAAATTAATGTAGTCAGCCATTCACTTTCCAATTAATTTAGTGAAGCAGCAACTAAATAATCCAATTCTATCAAGTCTGAACATAAAAATATCAGCTGCAGAGTGCTTTGTGGAAATAGGGGGAGGAAGAGAAGGAAGCAGGATTGTTAAGTGCCTTCTCTGTCGGGCATTTTGCTCGGCCCTTGCACATAGTATTTCATATTCACCCTTACAAGAACCCTGAAAGAAAGGCATTATTATTTTATATAAATTCTCCCAATATAGAAAATTTAAATAACTTCCCAAAGATCACAGAACCACTGTGTGGCAAAGCTGGGACTGTGTCCAAGGTCTCTCTGACTCCCGGAGGTACAGTGAAAGTGAATAATAAAAAGATGATACTTTTAATGAATAAGTATACATTACGCGAGGGTCTGTACTTGATACTGCTAATGATTCTGTTCCTTTTTGTTTTCACTTTCCTTTGCTGATTCTTCTTATTACCTGATGCTTCTAGTCCTTTACTTCTCAAGAAAACAGCTCATCTGTACCCCTGCCTGTCCCCGTGCTCCCCGTCATCTTTCCCTTTCTCCGCTGACTTGTTTACGTCTCCCAATGATCCAAGTCAGAATGACAGAATAGCTTGACGAAAGTTAATGATTTCTGTTTAATGTAAAATTAATTCTGAATACAGACTGCTACATTCTATGAATGCTTCTCATGTACATTTCTGATTGGAATAGCTTTACAGAGGGTTACGTTCCAATAAAACCCCACGAGATGGACAGTGTATGTGTCAGACATCTAAACATTCTTGAGACGGCAATTACACTGAGTGCTGTCGAATAATAAACCCTAATGGACAGCTATGACACAAGCCGCGTTTCCTCTCAATGCCGCCCCCCGCCGCACCTCACTTTGCACGGCAATCTCTGCTAGACTCTCGGCAAAGGAGCAGATGTTCCGCATTGGGTTGAGAAATCAACAGTTACCATTCATATGTTCCCAAAATTCAAGGGCCTAGTTCTGCTGTTTGAAGGATGCTAATTAATTCTAGCCCTTATGCACCAATATTCTTGCCGTTTCAATCAAACGCCTTCTCACGGGACTCCAGTCCCAGGATCTCTTTTGAAAGCCTATGAGGAAAACAGAAAGAAAATGAAGACTTCACCAACCCAGGGGGAGAAAAAGGATCAACCTAATACGCTCTGATTTGGGGTATCTCTCCTAGCGTTCGCACCGCCGTCTTCTCGGATGACGGCCCAGATGACAAATTTAATTGAAACAATGCCTAGAGACACCTTTGTCATATTTTGGTTTCGTGTGTTGGTAATTCAAACACAGACTAATTTGGGAAGCGGCACAGAAAGAGCTATTTCCGGATCTGTTCCTGTTTTCTGGGGAGGGGCGTCGGCTTGCGTGTATACCTAGTGTTGCTTGTGCATCAATAACATCCAGCTCAGGGCCCGGTGGAAAGGCAGGTGCCTGGGCCTCAGAGCTCACACACAGGCCGGTGGATCTGTGAGGGTAACGGGGCATAAGCGATCTTTGAATAAATGTCCTATCTGAGGCAGAGGGTCCGAGCGCCTCAGGCAACGCTGTGCTCATCCAAGCGCGCCCCGGCACACGGGTGTTTACCATCTGCGCCCCCTTTGCCCCGGATGAGCGAGCTCAGGCAGAACTGGGGCTGGGGGACTAGTGCATGGGGCCAAGCCTTCATTCCGTTCACCTTAACAGACCCCCCTCGGCCCCTTGCCCACAGAGAGCCTTCACACCAGAGTCTCCCACGGTGGTTTGGATCTTCAGGGGATGCTGACAGTGGCTGGGACCCAGGACGGGGTCCAGGGACTTGTTTTTTTAACAAGCGGCCTAGGTGAACCTTCTGCACCCTGAAGTCTGACGAGCTATTACCTAACACCGGACGGGGACGCCCAGGGCTGGCCCTGAGTGGGGCCCAAGGTGCTTTGCTCACAACCACGTGACGTGAGCAAGTTTCTTAGTCTTGACCTAGGCTCTCTGAGCTTTAGTCCCCTTCTTGTTAAATTTAAAATAATAGTGATACCTTTCAAATTGTTGCGAGAAGTGAGGATGATAACGTATGTCAAAATACATGGCACAGAGGAGGAATCTGAAAACAGCAGGAGCAAGAGGCTTCACGTTTGTGTGCGGCCCACCGGTCTGAGGAGGAGGAGGGGGAGAGCTGGGACCCTTCCCTATTTGCATGCAAGATACCCCAACTGGCGCAGCAGCATCCTGCTGAGGAAGGGTCAGGGATGTTGTTTTTTGTTTTCAGAGCATTTGGGGTGGGGGGTGAGGCAAGGAGGGAGAAATGCAGATTGCAGAGAAGGTAATAATGGAACTCATTGCTATCCTGCGCGTGACTTCACAGAGGACCTCAAGCCAGCGAGGAATTAGGACCATGGTCTGCAAAAGCTGTTTAATGATGAGATAGCTTGTGATTGGATTCCCAAGTCATGATGTTTTAGGGCCCAAGGCACAAAATGAGGCAAAGAAACGGGGAGAGATCCGTTCTCCATTTCTGGGTAGAACCAGTGCCCCTCAGAAACCTGAAGGGGGTATCATGAGAAGCATTAAAGACAGCTCCTGGCATACAGACCAGTGCCCTCTCAGCTGCCACCATCACAGACAGCAATGGAAAAGGCCCCCTCCGGTGGGTGGGAGGGCTGGGGATACGGGGGTCATCACAGAAAGCAAGAACAGCAGTCCAGTGCTGCTTGGTTCTTAAAGCTGGGAATTCAGTAGTCGGCACATGGGACTTCCCATGGGCGCCCACACAGCCCTGGAGAGAGAGGTCTTTGCAGGACAGCACCATGCCCTGCAGAGAGAGAAGAGACAGGAGCAGAAACTGGGGGCTCCTGAGAACACAGTACCTGCTTTGCACCCACAGATGGGTGAGTGGTCACAGCAATGCTCTTCATTAGAAATGTCTGTTACCGGTACCAGGAGGTACCAGCCAAGCAACAGCCAAGAGAAATGAATGTTCTTTCTTTGCCAGAACTAAATTTCAAAATAAAATCTCAAGTAGTTTTAACTATCTCCTTCACATGGGCTTAGTTGTCACTGACCTCAGACAAACTATTTTAACTTCTCTGTGGTACAGTCTCCTCATCCATGAGCCTACTTATTGGGGGTTCTTCAGGCTTGATATATGAAGATTGAAATAGATCAAGATAATAGAGAGAGAGTATATAATTGAGTAAAAATATTAAGGGTTTGGTCTATATCTTGTGGTCAAATAATAAAGCCATCTGTGAATTATTTTGTATTCAGACAGGTGGTAGGAAGAGTACAGAAACTCTCTGTGAGTCTACTCTGCCAATAACAAGCTGAATGACCTTGATCAAGTCCTTTAAACTCCATAAGCCTCACCTTTCTCCTCTGCAAAGAGAAGAGGTCTGTAAGGTCTATTTGTCCCTGGAGTTCCATAAAGAAGATGTCAAGTCTTGAGAAGAGCAACTCAAAATACAATCTCCTTGTGAGGCCAAGGGAGTTACATCACCCCACACCCCACAAGAATCCAAATGTTGACTGAGATCTTCTGTAAGCAAAAAGAAACCCTGAAAAGCCTTGTCGGGCATTCTGTAGTTGTTGTGCAATGCAGATTTGAATGTGTCTATCACAAGTGTGCCCAGATGTTTATACCATTTGGATGTGTGGTTAAAAAGTTAATGTTTCACGTAATGAGATACATCCAGGCCCCTTTGTGGCATTCAGGCCACAGTGAAGAGTGAAAGAACAGGACAGCTTGTCTCACAGAGAGAATGATAACCTGTAGTCAGCAGCTTACTGACCACACTGGCCATTTGAGTTCAACTCTCTGTGTTCATTCATTGGTTCATCAACAAATATTTACTCTGCTGCCCTCCTAAGCGAGGCGCTGTGCAAAGATGTGGAAAATGCAAAGATACCACACCTGCCTGCTCTGAATGTGAACTCTTCTTTGAAGAGACGGGTATCCGAGCATAATAATAATAATTAATTAATATCCAATAATAAAACAAGATAGTGTATCACAACTGTCACATGATCCAGGCAATAAGTGCCATTTACCCACTAACTTTCAAATGTATCCAGTATCCCTCTTCAGCTGATTAAAACATTAATGCTAGATGGAATATTCCAAGGTGTCGCCGGTGAGTGTGGACTCTGAGCTGAAATGTGATGGATGAATGTCAAGGGAGCAATGAACTGGAGGAGGCTCCTTCAAGGCAAGGAAACGGGCAATAAACAAAGGCACTCGCTTGGGAAATCCCACAGCACCCAGCACAGACGGGGTTAAATCTTGCACTACGGCTCCACGTGGCAACCACCCACTGCTTCCTACTCACCATTTCTAGGCCTCACAAAGTGGACCCCAACAAACTGGTCATCATAAACAACTCCTTGGCTCAAAGTGCTTGTTTCTTTAACCAGAATTACTCATTTCACTAATGATGGACTCTGGTTTAGAGATCTAGAGAGCCAAATATCTTCACTAACACAGGAAGAAAAATAGACCTTCCCATTTTTGCTCGCATCAAGTAAGAATAGAAGTGTGTGGTCCCCCACCACCCCCCACCCTCTTAACCTTTAGTTAACCCAACGGTGTTCATCCTCAATAAAGCCACCAGGGCATGCAAGGAGTGTAGTAGCAAAAAAGATGAACCATGGGGCTTCCTCGTGGAAAACATGTTGATAAATATTGCAGACATATTTGGTCTGAGCAGTATTTCATGCTTACAGACCACAGAGAAATCCTGTCAGCCATTGGCCATTGGTGATACCGTGTCCTTGCATGAAGTCCCTTTGCAAATCAGAAAGACCAAAAGCACAACCTCAGCAGCACCTGGTGCTGGGAAGTAAACTCAGGACGATCACCAACTGGAAACAGAGACATCGGGACAAGCAACTGGTTTCACAGAGACGGCCTTTGAGCACACATCTAGCCATAGCCTCTCACAACTGAGCTGAAGTCATCCTGTTGAATAAGTGTCAGCCTAAAATAATCCGCATAATTTTATATCTTTTTCAGCAGTTTGAGTACTTGAACTTACAGTAAGCTCTTCACAAATAAATTATCTTTCTTGCCAGGTTTCCGTTCCAGTGACCTTCTGTAGCACCACGGGCCTATTATTTTAAGGCTTGGTGCTTGTTCTTTTACATTACATGTCCCACCCTTGGACAAGTCTCTCTCAACTGGCAGTTTCTATTTCTATTTCAACACATTAGTATAACAAATTTAAACAAAATCCTCCACTTGTATCATTAATTAGCATTTGGCAATGGACCTGATTAAATGTCCTTGGCAGCAAAATGATGTCAGCACCTAAAAGGTTATATTTTTAATCACCTGTTAGAGAACTATTACCACCAACTTCTCATCATGGGGACCCCACAGAGTTTGGGGTGGTTGCTAACACACCTCTCAGGTTGGGCTGAGTCATTAGCAGGCACTGTGCTCAGTTGTTCTAACACACAAGGAAAGCCGATCTGAACAAGCGAGAATTTAAAGGGGTGTTTATAAATTAAGTTTAAATAATTAACAGAATTTTCCTGCTAATCCATGCTGGGACTTCAGGAAACAAAGGATGCTCCTCCATACTGTTGAAGCAGAATGAACGTCTTCAAATCCCAGGATTGAATATGAGCTGCACTAGACCAGCAAACCCTATGCTTTATGACTGAACTCCTATGCATAGGGCTCCTGTTCACTATGGAATGTCCAGCCACGGGCCCAGGCCTGGCACGCAAGTGCTCATAAATATGCATCTGTAATCAAGTGAAGAACGTCAGTTTCTGGTTCACCTCTCAAAGGAGAGGATGGCATAAAAACAAGGTAGAATGCCATATTTTTGTTTGTTTGTTTGTGATTCCATTTAATAAAATACAGCTATAGGAAATGAATAAAATGGAGAAAAACGCTTGGAGCAAGCAATACAGTAAAACATACTGTGAGAGTATATTTTCCTCTTTCATGAAATGACCTAGATAAGGAAGGAAGGAAGGAAGGAAGGAAGGAAGGAAGGAAGGAAGGAAGAGAGGAAGGAAGGAAGGAAGGAGGAAAGGAGGGAGGGAGGGAGGGAGGAAGAAAGGAACGGGAGAAAGAAAAGAAATCCATTCTTACTTAACACAGGAAAATATTGTACTTAAATATTATCACTTAAGTAATCTTTTGGGTATTCAAGATCTCCTACAAATTAATATATATGCTGTATGAAATGAATGAAATATTCATTTGCTGTGACTTCTCCAAGTATAATGTTTTATAGTTTTCAGACTCACCAGGAGAATTAGAAAAAATGTCCCACGATGAGTAATGCTTTGGTGACTACAATAGAGACTTGAGTCTTGCAAATGGAGAGTGTGATTTACTAGAGACTCTCTGGGGCTTTGGGCATATGAATAAATATTTATTGAGCAAAGGGATTTAGGCCGAAATACTTCCTACAGGAAACTTACAACCTGGGTTTCTTCAATAAGAATCTCAGGAGGAGCCCTGGCTGGTGTGGCTTGGTTGGTTGGATGCTTCTCCCACAGAGTGGAGGGTCACTAGTTTGATTCCCAGTTGGAACACATGCCTGGGTTGTAGGTCTGGTCCCCCAACCCTGGCCAACCCATCTGGGGCACATGGGAGAGGTGGCCAATGTTTCTCTCTCACATCCATGCTTCTCTCCCTCTACTTCTCCCTCCCTTTCCTTCTCTAAAAATAAATAATAAATAAAATCATTTTTTAATAAGAATCTTATGAGGAAAAATTTTTTTAAAAAATAAGAAGATAAAGGGGACTCTGTGCTTCAAGAAAAAACCTTCAGAAGAGAAAGAGAAATTAGAAACTTCCCAGGTAAGATACAGAGGGACAGCATACTACATAATGCATTTAACACCAAAAGGGCCTCAAACTCCAGGGGTGAAAATGCTCGGAAATGTAACCCACCCCCACCTGCAGCTGTAGATACACTGTAACTCAATTTCAGAAAAAGAGAAGAAAATAAAGGGTATATAGATCTAAGCTATATTTTGAATAAAACAGTCATCAAACACGCATATAAGCAGAAGCTGGCTACTTTTCTAATATAATTCAACAGTGAATGAGGTGCGTCTTTCGATCATGTGTGTAAAAGAGGCTTGAAAGAATTCTCTGAATGTCAACACTAGGTTTTTGTGAACACAGACATTACCCTCTGCAATATATATTGGTCCCCTTCATCGTGGGAAACGTCCATCAGATTACTTGCAAATTCTTCCTTTTCTTTCCTTAAGTTTCCTTAGTGCTACTGAAAAGGAACAGCCCAGAAAAGGATCTCTACCTTTTTCCATGGAAGAGTTAAAAGCGTCTGAAAAACAGATGGATTTAAGTAAGTTTATTCTGTGACAGAGGGAGAAAAACGGGGAAGGATCTTTGCGGAGGGCCTGCCATGGGCCAGACGTTGTAGTAAGCATATTTATATGTATTATCTCTTTTGATCCTTACAACAGCCCTGCAAATTAGTGTTAATAGGAATCTTCTTGCTATTTGGGAGTATGCAAACTGTTGGGATTGTTCTGGATTAGAGGATAAGGTAGCATGGTCCGCA
The DNA here is from genome assembly GCF_987537825.1 of Furipterus horrens. NCBI lineage: Eukaryota > Metazoa > Chordata > Mammalia > Chiroptera > Furipteridae > Furipterus > Furipterus horrens. Next base: position 10,631,030 of record NW_028327180.1, read on the forward strand.
TCAGCTTTGATTCAAATAATTACTGAACACCAACTGTGTGTCAGATGACACTGTATTTTGTGAGTGCCGTCTTGGCATTTAGTTTTTCTACAACATCTCAAACAGTAAGTGAGACCTCGTCGTTTGTCATGTCATCACGGACCCCTGTAACTGGGAGTATAATGGCATTTGCTACCTTTAAATTTTGCCATTTAGAGCTGCAAGAGTACTGTGGAAAAGCCCCTGGAGTCTTTCTGTGCAACTTTTTCCCCCATGGGGAAAGTGGAAATGGGACCATTTTATCCTAGAATCTTTTCAATTAAAAAATTCCATTCCTGAGCAAAGCAGGGCATCGCAGGTTCGGAGGAAAGTGAAGAATCTGAAACAATATCAAGATGCTTTGTGATGTATCCCCCATCGTGCTGATTTCCCCTCCATCCTTTGTTCGCGTGCTGAGCACCGCCGTCCCTGCGTAATTCAATCAGCTGGTTTCTGATCCTTCTCCCTTCTTGTCCCCGTGGCCACTCTGGTTGTTAAGATATGCAGATCCTCAGGGACATAATCAAGGAGGCTTTCATCAAAGGACAGTTCATCTGCCACAGCTCTACTGATGTCTGTGCAGGTTAACTGTTCGGCAGTCCTTTCAAGTCCCAGAGTCAATCTGTGCTTAAAGGATGGAGGTGAGTGGGCAGGACAGGGCGGTTTATCTCCGCGGCCTTCTCGTTTATTATCACATTGCTCTCTCACACGGCCCGACTGCAGCCGGTCAAAATCAAGGACCACACATCAACAGAGCCGCAGGGATGAAAGGCAAAACACATTCTTTGTTCCAACTGTATGAGAGTACTTAAATAATTGTGGCGATAAATCTGATGGAAATGCCCAAACATAGAAATGGCTTATTCCGGAGCAGGATGACTTACTGTCTGGTTTTTGTGTGTGTTTGCTCTTTGTTTGTTTGTTTTTTTTCTAGTTTCCCACAGCAGTTACAGACACGTTTCCAATACGTGAATTTTCCCAATGATCAGATCAGCCCATAAAATGGGGTCAGTCCCCACGCTCTGCCTGCAGCCCAGTGCATCTGCACTTTGTTTCAAACAGGGAATGGCCACTTCTCAGCAGAAGTTCAAGTCTATTCTACTTCCTGACATAAGGCCGTAACCCCTTGAAAGACTTCAGCATAAAGATGTGATACTAAAATAGCATGCGTCCAACTTGTGCTTTCTCTCTGTCCCTCCTGAAATTCCACACAATCAAAATTTATTAGGTGTCTATCATGTTCTGATGGGGTCAAAGTGAGGAGCCAGAAAAATAAGGATGGAAGAGACAGAGGCAAATGGACAAGGAGAAATACAACTCTGAAAGAAGCCCAAAAAAATTGTTCAAAATAACCAGAAATCAGACCCCAGAAATCAAACAGAAGCAAAAATATGAGGGCAGAAATGTTTTCGTCCATTAAAAAGACATGAAAAGTTAGTCAGTGTAAACATGACAGCCCGGGACCTTTAACACAGAGAGCTTGAAGCAAAACTCGGTGCCAGTTAGACAGATGGAATTCATCATTCCTTTGAAGTTTCCTGAAATACACAGGCTTTGCCGATCATCCCCCTGAACTATGAGGATAGTATCACTTAACATGGTCATTCAATGTGAAGCCATCACACGTATAATAAGTAGGTCTTCTGAAAAAGGTGCAGGACATCTCAAAATTTTGCTGGAAGACTGAACCAAAAAACTGGTCCAGGGCTCCCCCCGGCACTGAAGAGCTGCCTGTTCCATCCAAAGCCACTGAGAAGACACTCCAAGCCCTGGCTGAGCATCATTTGACAAGCATGTGACTGGGAATGAGTTGGGAGAACGGTAAAATCCCTGGGCCAAGAGCTTGGGCAGGGGCTCCTTTAAAGAGTGAAGGTGGCGGGTTGGGGACAGAGGGCAGTGCAGGAGGTTTAAGTGACATCTATTTTGAGAGCAAGCTATGGCCTTTCTAGGGGTCTCTGGCATTGTTTTGCTGCAACAAAATGTTAGCTCCAAAACAGCCATTCCAGCACACAAGAGCATGAACTAACAAGCCTGGAGCCCAGTGGGGGCCACCTCCTGACCCTGTTATACTATGTGACCAGTGGCCAGTGTTGCTGACAACTTTTCCAAGCAGCTTTATTGGGGACCAAAAAAAAAAAGACCTTCCAAGCACAGATTATGTCTACAGGACATGAAGGTGCTGGTCAGTTCAGCATAGAGTAAATGGTCAGCACAAATCTTCAGCATTATATAGAAATCCTCCACACACACCATTTAAAAAACTGTCTGAAATCCTCCCTTATATTGCCATGAATGCAGAGAAGTTTCTTTATAAACCTTAATAAAATTATTACACAGGACCCCAAAAGGTCGTTCTTTTTGATTCCTGCAATCCCACATTGCAGGTATTTATCACCCACTTGGCATACCAGCCCCTGAGAGAGGACGTGGTTGCAGAGAACCACGTGAAAAGGGAGATGCAAAAGGGATGGGTCCCACGGTGGCTCCAAGGTCAAGGACAGGCAATCAAAACAACAGAGATCACGAAGGACTTCTCCTCATCCTCCAAGTCTACCAAGAAAAAAAATTATTTCCTTTAGAAATTATTTATTTTCCAGTTTCCCCACGTGGTTCTCGTGATAATTGCTAACTCCGTGAAATGTTAGGCCACCGACACTTGTATAAAGCAAAGTGCCTTTTGACATTTATGAAGTACTGGTTCTCTATAAATATAGAGAAGTACTAATCATCACAAGAACAATTCAATGAAATTGATCAGTAGTGAAGACAAATATTCTTTCATTGAAATTCAGAAGGCCGAAAAGGGCTATTTTTTAATCTCTTGGATAAACTAGCACATTCTGTGACTTGCCAAATAAGATTTCAGATCAGTGCTCTGATACAGACACAGGGAAATATTAGGAAGAAAGGAATCACAGGTCAACTTGGTCCATTTCCTCTGCTGGTATAGTTCTATGTATAGATGTATGTGTGCAAACACCTTTGAGACAGAGCATGCCACTTCCACAGTCCCCCACCTATGATCTCTTGTAAAAAAAATCACCAACTGTGTGTAGCTTGTAACATAAAACAAGCAATGATATTTATCACAAAACTGCTGGGGAAGCAGGTAAGCTTCGAAGGCTGATTTGGGGAATATTAAGTGTAAGTTGCACTTCCATTGTCAAGTGACATTTTCCCCCCAAAACTGCAGAACAGTGCTGGAGAAGGCACAGCATCAGATGACACCTCCGTGAGGAGCCAGGTGGCCCAAGTCAGAGGCTTAGCAAAGGGCAGAAGGCAGGCATTTGTGTTTGCCGATTCAAATCTCGGTAGGCTTGCCTGCATTCTGAGTAGAAACCAAAACTCCATAAGCCAACGCTACGCCAGCAGAGGCCGGCCCCTCTCCCCAACGCAACCAGAACTCAGAGTTACTTTTAGCATCCGGCACCTCTAACAGGGCTCTCTGACGCTTCCTCCCACCTCCTTTAACTGCATTTTAATATTTAAATGGATCAGAAATCTGATTGCTATTAGGAGGTTCTTATTTGCACATGGGTGATATCGCCCTCTGAAAATACGTCAAGTGGCATCACTCATAAATTGAACAAATATTTATGGAGCATCTGCTCTGCAGGTGTCTATAAGAGTGTGTGGTAAGTGGTCAAAGAGTGGACCCTAGAGCCTGGCTTCCTGGTAGAATTTCTGGCTCTGCCATTTGCTGGCTGGAGCAGCCCTGGACAGGTTAATACTTAAGCACTCTGGGCCTCAATCTCCTCATCTGCAAAATGGGTATTACAGTAGTGCCCCCTTCCTATGCATCCTGTAAAGATTAAGGAGTTCACACACATAAGGTACCTCAACTCTTATGTCTGACCAAACGCACGCCGGTGTCCCGGAATATGGTGAATTAAGAGCACCTAGGTTCATAGGTCTTATCTGGTCTGTTCTAGTTGATGTACATCCCATCACCAAAGAAATAAATCAAGTACATCATTTTTGACTTACCCTAAGGTATCCAACTAAATGCTTAATAAACTGTGACTTCTGCCTCAATCCTTCCAGAGCTATTTACCATGATTAATCTCATAGTCCATTAGGACTAAATGAAAAACAGTAGAGTGCTCTGACTTTAACAAGGAAACACCCCGACATTCCAATTTATTATTATTGATAGTATCATGTACTGAGTATTTACTAAATGCTAGGTATTATGTGTGAATGCTTTAGAAACCTCACCTCTTTTCATCTTTACCCAAAAAATCCCTTCAAGTGGGAATTCATTGCCCCAGCTCACAGACAAGGAAAGTGAAGCTGATGAGGACGGTGTACCTCGCCTAATATCACGCGTGTAACGGGAACACAGCAGCTCTAACAAACCCAGACCCCAGTGCTTCACAAAGTTCAGCGATCTTGCTCCTGCCTCAGTCAGCCCGAAGCAGCGCGGCGGTGGGGGAGGGCGCCAAGCAGGCTGCACTGCGCCCAGCCATTCAGGGACCCAGGCAACCCAAGTCACTTCCATCTTCTTGGTCTTCTTCCAGGCCCCCCGTCCCCCGAATCTTCTCCATGCAGACAGCTGGGGGGAAGGGAGTGAGGATCATGCATGGAAGAGTACATTTCTTGCCCATGCCTGAAAGGGGCACCCTCTGCTCTTGTGGCGCTCAGCCCGGTCGCCAGAGCTCAGTTACATGACCTGAACTGCAAGGGGGGGCTTGGAAATGTGGGCGACGCCAGTCCTCTTCCTCACATTCGGAGCCATCTGCCAGGAAATAGCAGGGCCAGGTCCCGAACAAGACCCACTGGGCTCCAGAGCCCTTGCCCTTGCCCACAGCACCACGTGGATCTGCACTAGCCCCTCAGACCCCCGGCCTCACTCTGCCAGTTGACTGCGCTCCAGATTGCAAGGCTAACTGAATCTAAAGTCATACTGGTAAACTGTTTTTTAAGTTTTATGTATATCTGGTTGTATATAACTATTTATTTGACATGGTTTATATAATCATGTCATGAAAATAGTTAAGAACACTATATGACTTTTATCGACCTACCTCTCACCAGCCTTCGGTTCCTTAAACAGAGACCATGATGACAGAAACAGTACCACCTCCACGGGGATTCCAAATTATGGCCACCTCTTCAAAGTCATATCAAAATATTACTACGACTAAATTTTCATATCAAAATATTACTACGACTAAATTTAAAATTGTGACACCTGAGATTCCAATCATGTGCGTGACTTCTGTTTAATCATTTTCTTGCACATACTCACTGAATTCTTGCCCTTCAACTAAGGAAATAAGAGGTGCCTTGATGATCCATCTTATCAATAAGTGATAAACATCATAGTCTGATGTGTTGATGTTACACTCAAAAATAAAAAATTCTCGACAGACTCATCAGAGATTATTAGAGTCAATGCAGAGCTACAAAATGATTGATCGTTAGAGAAGGCATAAGGCATATACAAAATAGCTTCATAGAAATCTTACAAACTTCCTAAATATAATGTAAGAGTCTTGAACCTGATTGGTTAACTCTGCTGCTTGAGCAGCTCACTATTGAAAATCAATTCAGAAAAAACTATCAATCCCTAAAAATAGTAGCCTTTATGTTCAACAATTGGAATAATTGTATTAACATCATCATTTTCTTCTACTAAGTACTTTCAGCCTCCTATCTTTTTAACACAGGATAGAAGTATATTTCCCCATCCTCTTTGGGGTCAGGCATGACTGTGTGATTTGCTCTGGTTTACAAAATGGGAGCAGAAGTGACAGTTGTCACATCCAAGCAAAAGATTTAAGAACAGATGCATGATTTGCCAAAATCTCATTTTCCTGCTGTGGCCATAAATTCTCAGTGGCTTCTTCCATCAGGAGGTGGGGTCTTTCCTCTCCTTTTAAATTCGAGCTGGCCCTCTGCTTTGCTTTGACCAATAGAACGTGGTGAAAGTGACAGAAGCACTGTCCTCAAGAAGCCTCAAAATTTTGCCTCTCATTCTTTCTTGGAACAAGGAAGCCCAAGCTAGACTCCTTGGAGATGACAGGCCAGGTGGTTAGAGGGATCCAGCCATCTCAGCTGAACCCCAGACGTGTGAGTGAGGCCAGCCAGTGGCCGACAGCCCCCAGCCAAGCCACCAGCTGACCGCAGCTGCATGAGCAACCCCAGGCAAGAAGAGCAGATCTGCCCGCCTAAGCCCACCCAAGCTGCAAAATAGTGAGCACGCAAATAGTCATTACTTTAAGCCACTAGGTTGTAGAGTTGCTTGCTACACAGCAATAGGTAACTAAGACACCGCCCTGGGCCAGAGTAGAAGCAAATAGGGAGCTTCCTTCAGCTTGGATCACTGGGTGAGGAGGACAGAGCCAAGTCCTTCAATGTGCAATAAGCATATTAATTTGTCATGGAAGCCACTGCAATTTTGGAATTACTAGAGCATCACCTAGCCCACCCTGACTGATTCAGAAGTTGGGACCAACAAGTTTAGCGTTCTTTCTCCCAGAAAAAAACAAAAATGGGAGGGCAGAGAGTGGACAGAGAAGAAACAACAATCAGAGGCTTACAAGGATGGCGATCTCCAGCTCGCAGTAATACAATATTCAGTAAAATGTTCCTCTGTGAAAATACAGAAGGCAACGACACAAACGAATATGTAGCTCTAAGGTAGCGTGAACACGACTGAGCAAGGCCCGAACAGTCGCCCTCCAACGGAACCTCAGCAGGCACAGGCAACAGACCCCCAACCCCCCGTATTTAAGACACAGATATGTTTGTGGTTGACTGTCACACAGCATGTCCTGACTAATACACCTGTGAGCCATTCTTAACCCTAAAATAGGGTCTGTCGACACTGAAAGGGGAAAAACACAAGTCACTGCCCTGCTGTGGCCAACAGAGAGCGTCCCAAAAAGTAAATATGAGGAATACGGAAGTGGAACGTAGAGCGCTTGGCTCTGGAATTCCAGAAAATAAAAACGGTGGCCACATCCGCAAAACAACCTGACTTCCTTTGGCGAAAGCATTAGGCCGCTTGTGGAGTTCAGGGCTGCAAACACAGGGAAGCCCAGTGGACGCGTAGAAAAGGGTTTGTTTGGGATTTTCTCCCCTTTTACCATTCTTGAGCCCTGACCCTTGGGAGTTCTTTTGTTGTGGCAACAGTGGAGAAAACATACCTTCAGAAAAAAAGAGTAATTCTGTCATTTTTTTATCAATGTATATGACTGATACACATACAGCGGTAGGGTATTATGTAGAATGTGACTCAGAACAAAAGAGATGGCTTTGCTTTTTGGTTGGGAGTTGGAGCTAATTTTGAGAAATGTGACTTCTGCAAAACTGCAGGACGTAGAAGAGCTGGTGAAAAATAACTGACAGTTATTTTAGGCCTATCCAAGATCTCCTCTGATATTTTTATGGACCTGACCTCCACTCAACCTTTCATCCTTCTGAGACTGCAGTTGCCATGCTTACAGGGTGCCAAAGAGGTCTCCGATATCAGCGGGAACTCCAGGTGGGGAAGTGAGATTTCAGTGCAATGGCTGTCAGGCATCAGATAAATCTCCACCGAATCTCAATGGAGGGAACGAGGCCGTCCTTTCTCAAGCAGTAGGCTTACCCATGCCCACATCTGGGACTGATAGATGTGAGCTTCTGTTTCACATACACCAAGGTGAGCCCGCTCGGTCAGCCTGCCAGAGCAGTGGCTCTAGAACAGATGTCCCCAACTGAGGATGAAGAGCAAAAAGTGATTCTAACAAGTGGGGCTCATCACCAGAATCAATATTCCTGAGCCCCACTGACGGAACAGAGCCCAGGACTTCATCAGTTCCACTTCATGCAACAAAAAAAAAAATGGGAAATCCTCCCAAAAGTCCTGCTGATTCTCAAGGAAATGGGCATTCCCAATATTAATACCGCTGGGCAGCTAATCAAGCAGATATCAGTTATCCAAGAAGGCTGTTAGTCTTGGCCGCAAGTAGGGGAAGGAGCCAAGAATAAAGTGAAAAAATCCAGGGAGGAAAAATGTAACACTTGTGAAGAAATATGAGCAGAATGAGTAATGCTAAACTATTTGACCATTTAACTGGAAAAGAGTGGAATGCAAGATGAGTGAAATTTGAAAAGTGGTGGAGTTATGATTCCAAAGTCGATTTTTTTCCCCCCAAAAGAATGGGCACCAGCACAGAATCCTAACTTTTCCAATAAATACAGATTTTTAAAATACCTTTTTTTTTAACAGGGTTTGCTTCAGGCACATGCTGTCCTCTCTTTAATAATGTCTGCAGTTGGGAGTGTGGAGTGTGTTGATGCTACGTAGGTATCAACTTGTGAAACATATGATTCTGTTCTTCACCACAGCCTTTGGAAATCGAATGCTGTAATGACATTCTGGCACCTGGATTCTTTCCATAGGTGAGTTTAAATATAAATACACAGCTCCATACCTGCCGCCACCTCCATGTTCAAGTACATAATAATTGCAGGTCTAGGGAACTTGTAGGCTCAGTGAAAAAGAGGATTTACCCATTATTATTCCTAGGGAAGGAATACAGCTTTCTGTCAAAAGACCCATGGCCCATAAAATAAAAATAAGTTTCTATGAAACAGGTCTCTGTTTGTTTTTATGTTTATGCTGATTTGTCTTCCAGCTTTATGGAGATATAACTGACCTTTAACATTGTATAAGTTTAAGGTGTAGAATATAATGATTCAATATATGTATATGTTGTAAAATGATTACCACAAGACGATGAATTGGCACATCCGTTACCTTGGAAAAAGATCGTAAATATATTGATCCTCCACAAAAAGAAGTCAATGAAAAATCAGGCAAAACCATTTTAACATCAAACCAAATAATGTGATGACCTTTTAATTACTTAGCTTGGTATTATTTAGGCATAGACTATGTGGATAATAAAATGTCAAAGCATTTTTTTTTCCCAAGATTTGCACTCTGTGCTCTTCACACCATGGTTGATACCAATTTCAACAGACAAATTTTCAACCCAGGGCCCACCACTTTGTCGCTGGTGAGGAACAAATCCCATCCTCTAACCCAGGGCCTGCAGCCTCTCCTCCCACATACCCCCTTACAGAGCCCTCCTCGTTCACCTGCGCTCGTGCCTCACACACCACCTGATGCTTCCCAAACATGCCCGACTCTTTCATAGCTCCCTGCACGGCCCTCACGTGAGAAACGCCCCCTTCCCACTCCTTAGTGTGGTCCGGTCCCAGTCAGACCCAATACCAGCTACTCAACACAATTTCGTCTGGTGGCATGAAGCACACTCTCCTCCTCGTCCCTGAAGACTGATCGCAGAGGCACTCCAGTGATCACTACAGAACCGTTGCTCCTTAAATACAGAAATAGTTCATCAGTCATCCTCATATCCTGATTGTCTAAACAGTGCTATCGTAGTTACCTATTGATGGGGAAAAAATCACCCCAAAACTTAGTGGCTTAAAGCACCATTAACTATTTCACAGTTTCTGTGAGTAAGGATGAGGGTGAGGCTTCGCTGGGTTTGCCAGCTCTGGGTCTGTGATAGGCTGTAATCGAGGTGCTGACTGGGACTGGAGTTGCAGCTGAGACCTCAGCTAGGATGGGACCTGCTTCCCAAACTCACTCCAGTGGTGTCGGCAGGGCTCAGGGCTCAGGCAGCTGTGGGGAGACCTTCCTCGGTTCCTAGCCACCTGGGCATCTCCAACATGGAGAGGCATCAGGTTCCATCAGAGCAAGCGAGAAGCACAGAGAGTGTCCCCAAGAGAGTGCTAGCAGTACAGAACGGCCGCCTCTTGTCATGGTAGCAACATCCCCTCATTTGTGCCGCATTCTGTTGGTTAAAAGTGAGTCACTGAGCGCAGCCCGCACACAAGGGGAGGGCATTGCTACACAAAAGCATGAACACCAGGAGTTGGGAGCCTCAAGAGCCGCGTCAGAAGCTGCCTCCATAAATGCCTTACATGGGGGACATTCAGTAAGGGTCTATTTATAAAAGGAGAAAAGCAGTGTGACATTTTCTTCCAAGAGCATTAGTTGTATGATCAACTCCATGAACTTCAAGGTTGTGTAATAACAGAAATTATACCAAGCCTGTGTTCAGAAACACATTTTCAAAATAAGCACCTGCGTGCAAATAATTGATTTGGGGGCGGAGGGAGGGAGACTTGCCCATTCTACCAAAATCATCTCAACCGTAAAATTTTGGAGCACGGCTTTATAGACCTTGGTCTCTGTGACTCATTTTCAAAGGCTCAGAACAAGGGAGAAAAAAAAGAGAAAACTAAAAGCAAAAGATACTGAAAAGGTGGCAAAATATGGACAACTGGTTAATCCAGATGAAGGACAAATAAACGGCCATCGTTCAGTTCTTTCAACTCTTCTGAAGGTTCTGACATTTTTCAAAATAGAAAGTTGAGGGAGGATCTTACAGAACTGTTTTCCACGGCCCCTCGTGCACTAACGCTAGTAACTCAAAGGTAAGGGGACGTTGTAATAAGTAGTCCTGGCTACTAGAACTCGAAAACCTGACAACTCAGTGACTTCATACGTTAAAGGGTTATTTCTCACCCTTGTCATGGCATAGGGCAGCTTTCCTAAGTGACGCTCGTCCACGCAGGGTGCCACTGTCATCTCCAACACACCACAGGAGAAGAAGGCGTATGCATTATTGTTAAAGGAATTTTGTGACCGGAACTGGAAACGCTTTCCATCACACCCCCTCCACAGTTCATGGACCAGGAACCATGGAAGTGGCCCAACCCAACTGTAAGCAAGGGTGGAGAATGTGGTCCCTCTCTGCCCTGGGAAAGGAACCAATCTCTGGCGGGACAGTTGCCGTCCTTGTAGCGAAAGAACTAAGCCTTCTTTAAATAAAGATCACGCTACCAACAAGTTCCTGACAGTAACTAAAACGCAGGTATACCAGCTCTCGAATCACTACTTTACAATGATTGCCAAGTCCTAGTTTTCTTAAAGATCAACTTGGTAGCTTCAATTGTGTCAAGTTTTCAATGCACTATATTCAACCAGTTACAATTAGACCTAAACAGCATCACTATCTTTAGACAAAGTCAGGGGTGTTGCCATCTTAGCAGGCTGAAGTCAGCCCGATTCAACATTCCTCCACACAGGCCAGATGAGATCCGTGTGGAATTCCATGAAAAGCCTATCTCTGAAGCAAATATTTTATGCTTATATTGGTGAAAAATATTTAGTAAAGCCAAAATAAGATTGAATTTTTATTTACAAGAAAAAGTAACCATTCTTTGCATTCTAGGTCCAGCCTTTCTCTTTTTTGTACCAGAGACTCCAAGGAGACCAAGGAGCCAAGCGCAGAGGGATGGGGAGATTGGGGCGGGGACTGTGAAAGGCAGTGAGCAGAAGAATTAGAAGACCCATCCAAGTTTATATTGGTCTCTTAGCCGATGGGTTGTCATTTCAATCCAGGTACAGTTAAAAGATTCAGAAAATTTAGAATTCCCATGTGAGTGGAATGTAAAAGTATCATGTATATCTCTTTATGTGCTTACAATAGAAATAGCCAAAGCAAAAAAGTGTGTGTGTGCGTGTGTGTGTGTGTGTGTGTGTGTGTGTGTGTCCAACAGGAGAAACCCTGTCTGACAACAATGAACAGATTGGTATGACAAGAAGGGCCTGTGGTTAACCACTCTACCTTATGGATGGTCCGCATTAGCACAGCAAGAAAAAGGGAGTGAAAAGCGAAACCATGCTTCTGTATTATGAAAAATGCATGCAGCGTACTGGGCAATGCAATCTCTCTCATTGTGAGTATCTCGTTCATGAATAGAAACAGCAGAGACAAAAGGCGAGGACTTGATAAGTACATATTTTGTTACACGTGGAGGAATTTGAGGCCAAGGGTACTATGAAAGAATTAACAATGCTGGAACCTTAGCATCACAGTTACAAGACAGATGAGTTTAGCATAAGGACGACTCTGATACCTGCAGTGTCACTGCCTCACATTGGAACATGAATTCTTCAGGACCATCTAGGTAAGGTGGCTTGGTTTATGGGGTTAAACACCAAGAAGTTTCCAAAGCTCAAGAGACAATTATTGCTATGTTTCTGTGCAAAGCATAAACTGGGATTATTTTGCTATAATTCCGCAATCTTTTAATTCGGTAGAAGAACAATAATAGGTATCTGTCTCTTCAGATGAGATTATAATTATACTCATTGTATTTATGCCTAGTTACATAGAAAAGAAGGTGCATAATTAAGAAGACCTAAGACTCTAAGACATTAAAAACCCGCCTACTTGGACCCACCTGGATGTGGTTTTAAATCACAGGGAAGGTTCCATGCCCATCAGTAGTTCTTCCATTAAGCTTCACTTCATTCTTCTGCTTCCCCAATTCCATTTACGACAGCAGGGCTTTGTAAATCCATGAATTGCCTGAAATTGTACACAGAAGTGTGTGATTTTTGTATGGGCTCCTGGCATTTTCCAGAGGAGAGTGCCTTGGGCTCTGATCAGATTCCCACGAGGATCTTTGCGCACCCTAAAACGAGAACCCTGGACACTTCTTTGGTTGTGAAGCTCTTTAAATGCAATTCCCTTGAAAAGTTAGTGATGCCTGGTCCACAAACAGTTCCCAGAGGCTGATGTGCCCGCTGAAATTTTTACCAATCCGAAGCCTCCCTCTTAGGTGCATTTCTGATGACTCCAATTTGCAGAAATGGCATGCCCAGCGTACACAGACCTCTGTGTCAGCAGATGCTACATGGGGCTTGCCCTGTAGGCTCTTTTCAGAAAATTCACTCACCCTAACCCTGCTCACAGCCAAAGTTCTTGGGTTTCTCCCTGGCCTTGCAGAATGAACCCTTGGAAAGGGCTCCGTGGAAGAGCCATGGGGCACCTGAGGGCTGTTGGTCCCGGGTTCCTCTTAGTTCACTGAGAACATTTCAAGATAAGTGAACGAGTTATAAAACATAGCTACAGTTTTGTCAAATTCCAACATGTGACTTTGATATTTGACAATGATTATGCAAAAAAAAAAAAAATTCCAGATATGTTAGATGATCATGATCTCTTGATGCAGATGGCTCTTTTGAGAGTTTTTCATGTAAAATTAAATTTTAAATGAATGTTGTAATTTTATTGAATTCTCTCTTTTCAAAATATATCTTTTTTTTAAGTATGTCAGCATGAAGTTGCCAACCATCTTCTTTTAAGTTGGACTTTCTTTTATTGTAAGATTGTATCTACCCTAATTTGAAGGTATTAACCTGTCCTTTATTTTATAAAAGTATGGTGATAGAAGTTGAATAGAAATAACGGTAGTTCAAAATTTTCTAAATTTCCCTTATTCATAAAATCCAGAAGCCTGGCATTGATTTATACCATAACGTGAATTCATTCATCAACTTGATTTTCTACTTGGAGAGGGCTGGACACGCTAAGAAAGAAAGGCTGAAGGCGACAGGGAGAAGGGTGAAGAGAAGAAATGTGGGAGTTTGGAGAGAGGTCAAAGGCAGTCTGAGGGACCAGGGGACCTAGGTACCACACAGGAAGTAGAAAGGCCCCCACAAACCAACTCTATCTCTTTCATCGTGTTACCAATGACTTTCCCTGGCTGTCAGGACACATTTGCAGTAAGGTCTGCCTAGCAAAACTAAAAGCCAATGCCTCCACTGCAAAGACGTCTTGGAGGTGTTATAGTTTAGGTAAATCGAAAAGCTGTACTCAAAAAGATCATTTGATATGTTTATTTATAAACATTTCTGAAAAATATGTGTTTTATTTTATTTTTATAGATCTCTCCTTCTGGAGCCATTTTAATATCTGTGAAGAAACAGAGAGGGGTTGCTTAAGCCCAGTGAAATCTAATAGAGACCAATGACCTTGTCGATACAACGCACTTGTGACTGGCCATATGGCCACGTTGCAAGGAAATTCCCCACAGATACTGCATTTTGAGATTTTTCTCCAGTATCCCTTCACTTCTTCAGCAAATATTTATTAGGAATGAGTTAGATCTTTCCACCCCACCCAATTCAACTGACTAATAGTCACTAGTCAAAGAAGGCTGCAAGGATGTCAGATCTTTAAATATCAAAGGTCATGTTTATATTAAGAGGAAATATTTTTTTTATCTCTGAAAGCTCTGGCAGAAATCTGGCCTTTTTTTTTTCTTAAGGAGTTGTGACCATTAGTCTGGGAAATGACCGCTCACCCAGAGGCCTGCTATTGAAATCTCTCTGGGACATTCAGCGCCTTTGGTTTACAACAAAGAAAGGCTCATTCTGCAGCTACATAAAAGGATCTTCTAATAAAAAAGCTTCTTACCTGTCTCAAAGGAATATCGGGAGGATGAATTAGATAATGCCTTCAAAAAGGCACTTTTAACCAGTGCTAAGAAAAGAGAAGGTGCTATCACTACTGTCATTTGTTAGAGACAATGTTACTTTTTTTTTTTTTCTGGGAAAAACTACCTTTCCATTCAAAAAATAAAAAAGCCAAAAAGCAAATATACTTTAAGCAGTCATTTTATGGACTTAAAAATGTATTTGTGACTAGGTGGACATTTTCTGTCTCCCTCCCTCCCCTCCAAGCCCAAGCAACCCCACAGGACCTGAGATTTCTATAGTCAAGGTCGAGAGAAGAACAGACAGGCAACAGCGATACATATGGAGAAAATGGCAGAGAATAAAATTACAGAAACCTCGTAAGAGGAGACTTTTGACAGAGTGCAAATCAAACTCTTGGTGATACCAGTGGAAGACTTTGACCCAGAACAGTGAAGCAACGTTCCAAACATTACACCCTTGATAGGAATGGAGCTGTAATAGTTCTTAAACACAACCAAATGGCTAGAAGAAGAGAAAGTCTCCCATCCCTGTCTCAGCATGACCACGCAAGGTCCCAGAACATGTCTCACACTCAAGTTCATGAGGAGGGCATCCAAGCCCAGAGACTCTATCGCGTGGGGCTTGGGAGTTAGGACCCTCGAGTCCGGTGGACCGGGCTCCTTCCTAACCCCCTTCTACTCCCTGGTTGGGTAACTTCAGACAAATAATTTCTCCAAGCTTAATTTCCCTCAGCTGTAAAAGTAGATATTATCAGTCCATAGGGTTGTTGAGAGGATTAAATGAGTCTACACAGACAGTGTTTAGCACAACGTCTAATGATAATTGTTGCTCTTAATGTAGATTAAATGGGGAAATGCATATAAAATGCTCAGCACGATGCCTGACACCATAATAACTGCTCAACAAACATTGGGAAGTGTTACCGCTTCGTCCTCCCGCACAAGCAGTCATTTAACAAATATTTGCTGAGTCCTTCCAAGGTGCCAGGAACAATGCTATGTCCTGGGGGTCCCACTCCCCAAGTTCAATCCGCTCGCAGTCAAACAGAAGAGACAGGCAAGTCGTCGTCGGCAGCCGTCCGTTTCGAGAGACGATGGTGTAGCTTCTTAAGAGTCTATCTGCACCGCCGAGAATGGCTGTGCAGTCCGACTCGGGAGTGACACGGTATCTGTCTCCTCCCGTGTTGAATCGACATCTTGTGATGACGCTGGAGTGTCCTCTCCAGTGGAGCTGAAGCTACAGAGCCTAGGCAGGGTGATATGGAGGGTCTGCTGTTGCCCATGCAGCAGACCCCCCCTCTCTTCGCAGCTGAAGGGTCCAAGGGAAAGACGGAGTCAATACAGCTTGGCTTCAGGTGCGCCGCAGGAGTTGCCGGTGTTGACTACAACGTCAAACCGCCTTAGGGACTCCGGCTCCGGATTTTCTGTCGGGGTTTACTCCCTTAGCCTTTCCCCTGAAGAGGTATGCCGCAAGGCAGCGGAGGTTTTTTGGAGTCAGAGTTTTCCTTCTCTGATGTGCCCTGACTGGAAGATCGAACCAGCGACACTTAGCTCGCAGGCCGACGCTCAATCCACTGAGCCAAACCAGCCAGGGGGAGACAGGCAAGTAAGTGATCAAATAACTGCTAAGTCAGGGGTGAACGAACTAAGCCCACAGGCCCAAGCCCCGCCTCTTTTTATATGGTCCAGGAGCTAAGGATGGTTTGCACATTTTTAAATGTTTGGGGGGAAAAAATCGAATGAAGAATATTTCATGGACATATGAAGAGTGTATGAATTCCAAAGCTCAGTGTCCATAATTAAATTTTACTGGTGCATAGTACATTCATTCATTTAGACAGTGTCTATGACTGCTTACAGCCTACCACAGCCAAGTTGAATAATAGCAACAGAGACCACATGACTGGCAAAGCCTACATCGTTTCCTCTCTGCCCCTTTACAGACAAACTTGCAGGCCCTTGCCCTAACTTGAGCAATATTACCATATGTATGAGCACAAAAGGATGCTATAAGCAGAGGTTGGGGATGGGGGCCACCTAACGCTAGAAACTTGTGGAAGCTTCGCTAAGGAACTAAGCCTTACAAAATGAATAGGAGTTTGCCAGATGGAAAATGAGACATGGGTGTAGAAAGGCCCAGAATCTTATCAGAGTAAAAGATTCTGGGAAAATAACAAGACACGGGGTGTTTCTGGAAGCCAACCCCAACCTCCTTGTGCGGGAAACACCCATAAACGCCATCTCTACGCGTTCCCCAGTGGGCACACACGAGGTTTTCAGCAGTCTGGTCCTCTCCAGAATGTTTTCCTGAAGGCCAGAACAATCCTCTTCTCTCAGGAACATCTCACAGGACTCTGATCCCTCTGAGGTTTTCGAGTTTCTGATGGAAATGAGAAGTGATGGCCTCGTTATGAATGCGGACCATCCCTATGTCCATGTCTGGTTTCTTTCACATGTTGTTGCAGGATTAACCTGTAACTGGGCCTGGGCCTGCCTGTCTCCTTCACTCTGAAGTTTTAGGGAGCACTGAGACATGCGCTCCACAGACCAAAGGAGTGAAGAAAAAAGAAAATAAACAAGAGATGAGCAGGCTTAGCCGGTGACACCCAAATGACACCTGGAAATAAAGAACATCTGGCAAAAAGGTGATACAGCCCTCTGATCCTGGGGTCAGAAGATGAGCAGCCCCGACAACCAGGGACATTCCTGAAAGCTGTGACCTGGATGAGACACAAAGGGCAAGTGCTCAAGCGACCCATCCCCGAGGCTTGTGACGCGGCCCTGGCTGCCCTCAGTGAAGTCAATCAAAGTCTCTGCTCTTGCCAACTCAGAAGGTGCCATAAATGTGACATCACATGACAGAAACTAAGACAGAATCCAGATATGAAATATATACTTTAAAAAAACCCAAGTAGTCATTTACCGTCTCCTGACTTGGAAGCGTCAGTTAATGGCTGGCCGACCGCCCAAAGCAGCACTATTCCCGTCCTCCTCACATCCACACAACACACAGCAGCTCCCCCAGCTCTGCCGGGCACCCCAGTGCAGCCTGGAGCCCGACTTTATGCTTCCCCGGAACTCCATTCATCCCACATGTTGACCTAGCTCCTCTAAGAGGCCAGCTCAGCGCGAAGCGCTCATGATAGAGTGGGGACCAGCCAGCCGTCCCCGCTCTCAGCAAGCTTTCTGCAGACGGATGTGGGGATCAACAAACTCAGTGCTCCAGAATGAGACCATCGGGGGGGCCTGAGAGAGCCACGCTGGGCCGTGGTCTACGGTGATGAGGAAGGGAGAATGGATGTCTCCCCTCTGTGGACCGTCCTGGGGAGGCCTCTACACAGCATGGTTGGAGCCTCCTTTTGGGTGGTGTTGATACAACAGAGCTGGGTTTCTCTTACAGCCCCCAGGGCAGAGGGGCTGCACCAAGGACGCAAAAGCAAGTTGCATGCACTCCCCAGTACTCAAAGCACCTCTACCTCCTCCCGAGTTCACCTCTTCATGCCTGGCTCCCCCACCCCACCCCTGAGGTGGATGCTCTCTCAAAGTCTCCTCGGTGCCCCTGTAAATAGCCTTGGGGGACACCCGCATCAGGCCAGCAGAGATGCCTACACACACCTGCATGCCAGCGGGGACCTCTGCTGTGCTCTTTCCTGGGAGCCTACACAGCACTGGAGAAAATAAATGGAAAACTTGAATTCTTCCAGCTCCTGGTTCATTAGCTATGTTGGACATGCCTGAGTCATGCATAGCAGCACACAGTCCCCCCGCTACGGGCATGCAAACATCACTTACTGAGTAACCCTGGATGCAAAGAAATTATGTGGTTTAAATTGCTGAGGTCAAAATTGGATCCCCGCCGCATATTCATCATCCCGCAGGCAACATTCACACCATCAGTCAAGCTCTAGCACCTGGTAGAAAGGCTCTCAGGTACAAAGCACCTCATTGTTTTGTTCTTCCCCCACCAACAGTGAATTTTCTTAAATACGAAGCCAAAGGTAGCAAACCAGTCAACTAAATAGGGAAATGCTCTTAATGTAATACAACAAGTATTCTCTATGCTGCCAAACTCCAATAAAGGCAGAAGGAAGCACACTTCCTTCACCCTCGATAGAGAGAATGTGCAGAACTTTGAGCAAGGCTGAGGCCTTGCTCACCACCTCGCTCACAATAGCAATCACACAAACCACCTCTCTTTGTAAGGAATGACTACATATGAATCTCCCTCAATCAAAATGAGTAATACGGTTATTTCAGTATTTCTATGCATGCCCGATGTATCCACAGCCTTACACAATAAATAAGATTGTCCCAAACACACAGCAAAGAAGGGACCCTGCTGGAGCCCAGAGCTGGCACGGGGAATGAGAGGCAGGATGCTTCCATCAGTATGCGGGCTGCCTCTGGTTTCAAGAAAGGATCAGGACACGCTGTTAGAGAAAGGAGAGCAAAGAGAATAAAAAAAGAGAGAGGAGACAGTGACCGTTGGAAAGGGGGATGTTGTCGCTCCCCCGGGGCACCGTCCCTTGGGCTGACATGTGACAGGGACTCCTCCCCGAGGTGACCCACAGCAAGGAGACTGCAGCGGAGGGGACCGGGTGTAGGGGGCGGCTGAGCGTGTGGTCTCCGAGCTAAGAGTGGGTTAGCATCCTGGCTCTCACAGGTGTGTGACTTAGATCGAGGTCCCTAATCGCCTCCGCAAGACCCGCTGCCCTGTCCGTTAGGTAGGGTAACAATGGTGTAATACTGAGATGCTTCAGGCTTCAGGAAGCTTACGGGAAATATTGAAGAAAGCCCAGTGCCCAATGTACCAAAAAGTCCTAAATAAATCTCTTCTATACTATTTTTCAGATAAACATATTTGCCCTCATCTTAAAAACAAAAGGAAGTCATTGGATGGTGTGGCTGGTACCCAAAAGGCCTTGGTTTAGGCAAGTCATCTAACCATCCTGGAGCCAGCTGGATCATAGGAGACAAAAATATTAGACTAAACTATCCTCAAGCTCCCTTATAGCCTTAAAATAATTCCATGAGATTAAAACCAGGAAATTCCTATCTAACTCACTCACACTTCTTGCTAAAATGCCAAGCAGCATGTGGGCCCTCTTGCCCTCCAGAATCTAGATTCAGTGTTGCCACAAATCAAATTGCGTGGCACAGACCCAGACAAGGGCTCTCAGAAGGGGTCTCTTTTTTTCTTATTCTTCTACATCAGGCCCAAGAAGCCCAGGCTCTCTCTGTTCTGAAAGCCACCTGAGCTTAGCCCTTCTCTGGGGACGAGGTGGCAACCATTATCTTTTACCTCTGGAAAAAATGTCCCAAGGCCAGGAATTACAAAATTACATCCAATTTACTCTGTGAAGTTTTCCCAAATTTTGTACCACTGAGATAAAAAAAAAATAAAAAATACAATGCTTACTCTGAACAATAAAAATGAGATTGGAAATGCATGAGTAATTGCCGTAAAAGGAATCATGGATGTGTATCATTTCTAGGGCAATATTTAACAATGGGGGATTTCTGAAGCCCAGGGTTATGGTTCTGAGGGGCATACATGCAATTTCAAAATATCTCTTTGCTCATATTTCTTATAACCATCAATGCAATGCAATACCCTTGCTGTTTTGATAAGAGCTAGATACCGTGCCGTTTCCTTAGTATTTCATAAGCGTTTTGAAATCCTGTAACAAAGGGCAATATGAAATGGATGTATGAGATTTAGCTAAAACCCAGTTGTGTTTAGCAACAATACTGCTTAGAGAAATCCCCCCGTATAAGATCCTATGTGATATATTTACACAGCAATGCACGGTGGCCACAATAAATGATGTGAGTGATTACTTGAGCTGAGAGTATTAATGTTGTCTTCCTCTCCCTTTCCTCTGGCTGTTTGAGTCCCCTTGGAACATAGCTCATTTCTATGTAATCCACACCCTTTGGTTGAATGCGCTGCTCCCCTCACATGTAAATTGAATTAAATTCCCTAATGGCTAAAGACAGAGCACAAACCAAGAGAATACCAACTCTGCGTGTCCCCCCGGTGCTTATAATAATAGATGTTGGTTTTTGTTCCATTTCCGTTACTGAAGAGCAATTCCAATTTTCGAGATATAATGTAGAAAATGAAAACAGTTGCATCATACTGTGTTTTATCATAGTGACAAGCTGATCAGATGGCATGATATCGGCAAGAAAAAAAAAAAAAATACCTGAGTTTAAGTCAGAATATCTAAGTTTCCATCCCAGTCCCATCACTGACTACATGTGTCTGAGACAGAGTCAGCTTCCCTGTAAAATGAGGCAGGACCCTCCCCCGACAGGACCAGTATGAGAATCCAATAAAGTAATGCAGATCAATGAAAGAGCACCATGCAAAATATTAGGTGTGATTCTATAATTTAATCAACGCCACCTCAACTCCTTCAGGGAACGAGTTTGAATGATTAATTGAGTGGAGATGATAGATAGATGATAGATAAATGATCGGTAGATAGATAGATATAGAGATAGTGACAGATATAAATAGAGAGAGAGAGATGGAAGGAGGGAAGAATAGACAGAAACAGACAGAACTTATTATCCATCGTAACCCCCAGTACATTAACATCACGGAGTCTCTGCGTGCAGCTGGGCAGCCTGCACCGGGTCACCCCTCCAGCTGAGAGGATGAAGGGGGAACACCACCCGTATTCCATCATGGGGCACATCCTTGTACACAGGGTGGTGTCTGCCTGGAGGTAAAGACGCCTTTTCCTAATTTCCACAAAGCCCTCCTAGGGACTGGCAGCAAGCCTGCCCAAAACCATTGCATTAAATCCCCAGACATTTCTGAGAGATATTACTGCCCGACTCTTCCAAGTTAGAAAACCGAGACTCAGAAAACCGAAAGGAACCACCCAAAGGGTTGAAGCATGAATTAAGGCCTTCCGACACCTAGGCCGCTGCAGTGGCTAGTACACGACAGATGCCTGGGAGCAAAGGAACTTCCCCTTAAGCATCAATCACACTGATGTAAAGCTGGACGAGGCATAACAGAGACTCAGGCACAGCGGTCAAACTTCACACTCTGCTTGCCTCCATCAATAGATCCTGACTCCACAAAAGGGAGAGGTCACGTCAAGAACCTAGAACACAAACCGAGGACAGACAGATGCCACCTCCAGCACATATTACACAATAACATTCAATTATTCCCACCAAAATGCTTTTAATGTAAGTAGAGGAAACAGACAGACAGCTAAATCAACACAATGACGTGTTCATAGGAACCATGATAGGAATACAAAGCGGTGTGTGAGCCAGTTTTTCTCTCTAACCTGAGGGAGGGTTCAGAAAAATGCTCTCAAGACGAGGTGATGTGGGGTCCAAGACCTGGTAGGATTGGAAGTCAAGAGGTGGCTCTGAGGTTTGTCTTTAAGAACCCGCCTCCTTTCCCTCAAGGCCATGGCCATCAATGCAAGTTCAGGAAGAACAGTGAATAGGAACGTGGAGCAGAGGATGCCACGCAGACCTTCAGTGGGTCACCGTGTTCCTGGGTAGACCCAGATATTCCTGCCTTCTGTTGGGTCTCATCCACAGAGCTTACCAATCACGGGGACGTAACAGCAACATCAATCAGAGGAAGGAGAGAGAATGAGCCCTCCTAAACCCTCCTCTACCCTTCTAATAATACATTTGTATTGTGTACATAGAGTATGAGCACTTGGCAGACATCTGAGATTTATTTCTGGTTTACCTTGAAATCCTTCATTGAAAACAACAAGAAACCTCCAGGTCATCCCACAGCTTGCCACCAAATAATGTCAGCCTGAACCAGGAAGCTGTGTTTAAGACATTCTCTGTGATACAAATTAAAACCACAGTGAGATATCACCTCAAGCCTGTCAGAATAGTTTCATCAATAAATCAACAAACAACAGCGCTGGCAATGATGCGGAGAAAAGGGAGCCCTCGTGCCCTGTTGGTGGGAATGCAGACTGGTGCAGCCGCTGTGGAAAGCAGTATGGAGTTTCCTCAAAAAAACTAAAAATGGAACTGCCTTATGACCCACAAATTACCCACTTCTGCTCATTTATCTGAAGAAACATAAAACACTAATTTTAAAAAATATATGCACCCCTATGCTCATTGCTCTGTTATTTACATTAACCAAGATTTGGAAGCAGCCCAAGTGCCCATCAGTAGGTGAGTAGATAAGAAAGCTGTGATACATGTACCCAATGGAATACTACGCAGCAGAAAAAAAGGAAATCCTGCCTTTTGTGACAGCATGGATGGACCTGGAGAGTATTGTGCTCAGTGCAATAGCCAGTCAGAGAAAGACAGATACCATATGGTTTTACTTATATGTGGGATCTAATCAATACAATAACCTAACTAACAAAGTAGAAACTGACTTGTAGATACAGAGAACAGACTGACAGTTGTCAGAGAGGAGAGGGGTTACATGGCTGGGTGAAAAAGGTGAAGGGATTAAGCAAAAAAAAAAAAAAACAACTAAAACAGACACAGACAACAGTATGGTGACTGTCAGGGGGAAAGGAGGTAGAAGAAGGAAAAGAGAGGGTAAATGGGGACGGAAGGAGACTTGACTTTGGGTGGGGAGCACATGATGCAGTTGTAGATGGTATATTACAGCTAAACACGTGAAACCTGATTTTATTAAATAATATCAGTCCAATAAATTCCATAAAAAATAATAATAATGCCTGCCACGTTTGATAAGGTCTACCATAGGAGCCCACAGAAAGAACTTGTCTCAGATCCTATACCAGGAATCGGTGCGCTACTACCAAGAAAAGGTCGTCATGAAGCCAGGGGTCTTGTTCCTCTTTTCCCACTGGCTTCTGGAAAACTCAGAGACAAATGAGTTGCCTTCCTCTACCAGACCCCTTGACAAATTCCATACACAATGCCGTACCTTGTCTTCATTCTATTTTCCTGTCATTATTTTCTTTTTGCTCCAATTCTCATTTTTAAAACGCCCTTTTTGTGTGTATGTATTTTGTTAAGCTGCCTTAAACAAAGTGAGCTATGGATTTCAAAATAAGAAACCAGAGAACCTATACAACAGGAAATATATCTAGTAAAAAAAAATACCAAGGATATAAACCTCAGTAATAAACAAAGAAGTGCATATTAAAATAAGGTACCATTTTTTACTTAATAAAGCTCAGTGCTTAGTCTTTCGCTAGCACTGTGAATTATTAAAATGATTTTCTTTCCTTTAGTGAGGGACAAGGGTTGGGTACAGATGATGGGATCAGTCCTTCTATATGTACCTGGGAGAGAGGGAAGCGCGCATCATTGTTTTCATAAAATAGTCTGGTGATGCTTATTAAATCCCGTAAATTTGGATCCAGTAAAACCTCTTCTAGGTTCTAGAATAAGAAAATAATCCAAATTCTGGGAAATCTTAGGACATGAACATTTTCTGGATGCATTAGGACCTCATCTTGGCTTATCTTTTTAAAAAATAAAAATAAAAACTACATAAAAATATATATATATTAAATTTATCATTTTAACCATTTTTAAGTGAACTGTTCAGTGGCATTAAGCACATTCCCACTGTTATGCAACAATCAGCATTCTCTTCATCCATCTCCAGGCCTTCTTCACCATTCTCAACCTAAACTCCACACCTATAAACAATAACTCTCCATTCCTCCCTCCCCCAGCCCCGGGTCACCACCCTTCTATTTCCTTTCCATAAATCTGAACTATTCCAGGTACTTCATATAAGGGGAATCACACAACATTTGTCCTTTTGCATCTGGCTTGTTTCACTTGTCATGTTTCAAGGTTCATCCATGTTGTGGCATGTATCAGAATCCCATTCCTTTGTAAGGCTAAAGAACGCCGTCCTGGGTTTAGATATCACAGTTTGTTTATTCATGTCTTCACCACTGAGCATGCTGGTTGTTTCTGTCTTGCGGCTGTAGTGAACAATGCCACCCTGAATGCCGGTAACAATGTTACCCTGAACGCTGGTGTGCAAGTATACGTTCAGGTCCCCGCTCTCACTTCTTGTCAGAACGTACCTGGAAGTGGAATTGCTTCAGTTTGCTTTCTATCAAAGAGAAATTAGAAGCAATCATTGTCATTCTGTCTCCTTTGAACATGAGGACTCTCGGGACGTCACACAGGCTGCCTCCCTGGGTCCCCTCTTCTCCACACCTGCCCCTGCCTCTGGGACAGCACCTGTCCCCCCTGTTGTAGTTCCCTTGAGTGCCATCCCTCTTTCAGGAGAGGGGTCTTGCCTTCCATCTCTGGCCTCAGTTCCTCAATGGCTGGCGCACAGTACAAGTGTGACAAGTACGGACTGGCTGAGGGATGGATTAGCTGATGTGCATCAGCTGACAGTGAAAACCATATCAAGGACATGAACCTAGACTCCAATTTGGGGAATACAAAATGAAAATATTAGGAACGATAGGGAAGTCTTAGGAGGAGTGTAAACTACTTAGCATCTGAGGGCACTAAAACAGGTTGCTTTATTTTAGCATTTACTATAGAGAGAGCGGGTGAGGTGCTTGAAAGACCTGGAATCTTCAGAAGGCCCACAGAAGCATTCGCACATACTCATTACTCTTTCCCTTCCATTCCAATTAATATGCATACACACCTGTCTTCTAAGATAAATAGGTCTCTAAAATTCTAAAATGCCAGAGCTAGTAAAGACTTAATAGCCATAATATATCTAATGTACTCTTAAATCCTAAAGAAATAAATTGATTTTTAGTAATATATATATCAGTAAATCCCAAGTCTTCTTCAGTTCAGATCTTCCCTTTTCATTTAAGACCACATCCTCTTAAAGTTGAGTCAGACCTTTATTCAATACCACTTCCTCCAGAAGGCTTCCCCGATCCACCCTTCCAGGAGCATACCCATCACTCTTTCATTTAGTCTTCATGTTGTGGATTACCAACTAATATGCCATGTATTTATTTTGTGTTCCTCATTTTAAATGTATACTCCTTGAAGGCAAAAGCTTTTATTCACCCAGTGCCTAGCCTAGAGCAGCATCTAGAATATAGTAGAAATTCAATTTTTAAATTGTTAAGTAAAAATATAAAGTAAATTAAAGAATGAGGAACTAAATTATACACACACACACACACAATACACACAATTACATGTAAATACACCAAAGGTTAACAGTAACATGAAAATTGTCACTTTGGTGGAATTGTGACTGGGTTTTTTTCCTGTATTCTAAATGCTCTAATGTAATATAGCATTACTTTTGTTAGTGAGCTCTGTACCTAGGAAGCATATTGGCAAGGTGGACGGTCTGCTACCAAGAGCTCTCATGTTGGCCCTTCAGTGAATTCACAGAGCTCCAGAATCTTTTACTCAACTTTACAAGCTCAAATCGTTGATTTTTTTTTTTTCCACAACCTGAGAGCAGATCATTCTTCTTTGGATGCACTTGCCTCTTGACTACAAAAAAAAAAAAAAAAAAAAAACTAATATATAAACTTAATAGAACTTGTGTCTTTAAAACAAGACATTTAACAGCCAAGGGGACCTCCATTTTAACCTGCTGACTTAGTGATCACGGAATCAGAGCAACAGTATTTGGCTTTAAAGGTCTGATATGTAATGAAATTGATTGTTCTATATGTGGGCTTGGTGGCAGGATCACCTCTGATAAGCAGTTTCTGTCCCCAGACAGATCAAGGCTGCTGACCAGAACGCCTGGACGGAACTGCGACACCATGGCAGAGAAGCCATGTGACTTTGCCAGCTACTGTCACTGAGCATCTACTTCCTTTTCCGATTGATATGTTTTTCTTAGGACATAGTTATTATGTTTAACTTAACTTATCATAGCTTTTTTATGTACTACTACAGGCAGTTTTGCATTTTGCTTCCTGCTTCTGGACCTGAGCAATATTTATATTTCTTATGCTCTGCATTTTCTTAAAATCATGATTCGGCAGCCGTCCGTCTCGAGAGACGATGGTGTAGCTTCTTAAGAGTCTATCTGCACCGCCGAGAATGGCTGTGCAGTCCGACTCGGGAGTGACACGGTATCTGTCTCCTCCCGTGTTGAATCGACATCTTGCGATGACGCTGGAGTGTCCTCTCCAGTGAAGCTGAAGCTACAGAGCCTGGGCAGGGTGATATGGAGGGTCTGCTGTTGCCCATGCAGCAGACCCCCCCTCTCTTCGTAGCTGAAGGGTCCAAGGGAAAGACGGAGTCGATACAGCTTGGCTTCAGGTGCGCCGCAGGAGTTGCCAGTGTTGACTACAACGTCAAACCGCCTTAGGGACTCCGGCTCCGGATTTTCTGTCGGGGTTTACTCCCTTAGCCTTTCCCCTGAAGAGGTATGCCGCAAGGCAGCGGAGGTTTTTTGGAGTCAGAGTTTTCCTTCTCTGATGTGCCCTGACTGGAAGATCGAACCAGCGACACTTAGCTCGCAGGCCGACGCTCAATCCACTGAGCCAAACCAGCCAGGGGCAAAATCATGAATATGCTTTGATGTTATATATAGTCCCCCAAGACTCAGGAAGACCTTCTTTCTGCTGGTGCCTACAGTTGAATTATAAAAATAATTTCTAAAGCCAGGACAGTAAATAGCTATATTAGGAAAAGTCCCTTCTTAAATAATGTTTTTAAAAATAAGGAGATTAAATGGTAATAGAATAGATACAATAAAGATTTTTAAATATTTTTTTAAATAATAATAAAATGTAAAAATAGAAACGCTTTGCAACTTGTGACAGGGTCCCAGCATGAGTCTAAGCTATGTTCTCCTAAATATACGGCATATCCGGGCATTGCAAAAGCACTGTTGGGACAGGCTCACAGGGGATCCACTTTAATGATGATCAAGGTTCTTTCAAGAAAAGAACTCATCCGAAGCACAGAGCCAACAGCCCCAACTTGAGAAGGAGAAGTGAATAACCATAGCAGGTACCAACGCTGTTACCCAGGGCTCCCATTACAGGATGGGCCCTGTGTACACCCACTTCGCCATCAATGTCGTTACTCAGGAGAATGGTTCTCTGGTTGAAGTCAGAAATTTCTTGAACAAAAAAAAAAAATACATCTGCAGGGTTCAGATGAGGTCAGGTGCTACGGGTTCAGTGCCTCAAGCCCAGAAAGATGAGTTGATTCTTGAAGGAAACGACATTGAACTTGTATCAGATCCAGCTGCCTTGATTCAGCAAGCCACAATAGTGAAAAACAAGGTCACCAGAAAGTTTTTGGACAGCACTTAGTTTTCTGAAAAAGGAACAGTTCAGCAGGCTGATAAATAAGATTGAAGGGGTCCAGCTATAGAAACAGCAATATGCCAAATGAGTCCTCAGATTTATATGCAAAATTTTAAAGATGCAATAAAAGTCATGTATTAAAAAGAGAGAGAGAGACAGAGAGCATAGCATGTGACTGTCACTCAGGCTCTTCCTCCAGCCCACATCTGTGGTAGGATGTGCTGACAGGAGCCAAAATACTTCTTCCTCTGAAGCCTGCATGGGACTTCCAGACTATCAACTATCAGTGACATTGGTGCCAGCGATGGCTAGGTGGGGGCAGCAGTAGCTTTGTGCCCATTGTCACCGAGGGTGCTGACTGCTTGAATGCTCTGAATTTCAAGGGCACAGGTGTCAGTGTCCCCATTGCATCAGGTAACCTGAACACTGGCTGTTTTGGTACCTTGGGTGGACCCTGGGAACAGAGCTGAGGTGATCATTTTTAGTAACTGGCACCATGAACTTTGCATGCACAGAGATTTCATAGAGACCTTTAGACTCTTTCACCAAATTTGAGAGGGCTGGACTTTCTGCAGATCAAATGAAAACATATATACAGGAATATCGTTTTGTGACTACTGTTCACGCCCTCCCATACTAAGGCACCGCTGCCCGGGAAAGACAGTTCGCACCTACAGGTTAAGCTGCAGTTGGATAGAATCAGTTCTCCCGTGGAAAAGAACTTGTTCTCAGCTGACAGAAAAGCAAATCATCACCATTGTTTTTATTAAAATCAAGCTACATTTATCTTTAAAATGTTTTTTAAATTTGGGGAAAGAAAACTGTAATGTGAAGAGACAAATGTCCACCACTCAAAATGACCATTTTGTCATATGGGCTTCAGCTCTTTCTCTTAAGAAACAAAAGCAATAAAGAAATAATAGTACAAGAATAAACCGTGTTATGCATGCTCGCAACTGTAAACCTACGTCTGCCCACTCTGTTTGTGAATATTTACTACAAAGCTAGGACTTTCTAGATTTATTAATTCACTTAAATAATATTCATAAACTCAGTACATGTTACCATGAATATGTAACATATATTATGAATGATAATTATATGATCCAAAATAAAAACATCTAGTGAGAAAAGGGGGGTTTTGTTGTGCATATTTACAAATCTTTGTCATGTCTGGCCGAACAGAAGACAGCTACCGCTTCATTTAATCTGTTGTGACATGACACGTCATGTTGTCTCTGGAAAATTCCCCTGTAAGCTCAGAGGAGAATGGGAGTGAAAAGGGCAAATCATATCTTGGTATTGTTATAAAAAATCTTTTGTCCAATAAGTACTCCTTTACACACAGGAATGAAAAGGTAAATGTCCCCCAGACAGGGGACGACCGGCAGCACTTGTGACCAGAGCAGCAGCGGTTGAAAGTCCATCTAGGAATCAGTTAAAACTCCCCCCTGGAAACCCCTTCTTAGCTTGCACAACCAGGTCACTATCTCTCTCTCTCCATGCCGGTAATTTACTGCGAGGCTAAACCCAGACAAGCTCCAGCCTCAGGGCCACAGGCCAGAGCTGACACAGGAAAACTGGGTGAACTCATGCACAGGCGTGTTGAGACTCCCCCATCCCCCTGCCCCACTCAGCTCTTAGAATCCTGGCAGCCTAGTTTGTTATCTGTCCCCCAGCACATACACCCTAAGCAAGAGATTGGGTAATTTTTCTCTGAGGAAGTTGAACAACCCAAGGAAAAGACCTATAAATACTGAGAGCTGGGATATCCATCAATGAAACAGCACCAACCAATTACCCTAAATTAGAGCCCACGTCTTGACAAGCCCCACCTCTGCACACAGAGCCATCCCCTTTTCATGCATCACTCTCCGGTGCTAACAGGAAGCCCAAGATCACTAAGCAGACATTCTCAGAAAGCACCCAGTGGGAGAAAAAGAGACAAAATGATAAAAGAATGAGAGGAGAGATTTTTTTTTTTAAGAGAATATTCACCAAAAACCAAAGGACTCCTTGGAAGTCAAAAATGTAAGGGCAGAAAATTAAAAATCAATAAAAGTTTTGGAAGATCAAGTTGAGCAAATCTCTCAGAAAGGCGATCAAAGAAAAATTGGCAGAAAATAGAAAACATAACACTAAGGAAACTAGAGAATCAATACAGGTTAAATATGTAACACAGAAGACCCCAGAAGGAGATAACTAAGAAAGTTATTGAATAAATAAAAATTAAAACTTCAAAGAACTGAAGATTTTGAGTTTCCAGACTAAAAGAGTCCAACACATACCCAGGAAAATACATGAATATATGAAGGGGAAAAAAAACCCACACATTGATATGAAACTCCAGAATAGAGGGGCTAAAGAGAAGAGTCTAGATATTTTAAGAACTCTTTCAAAAGAACAGGGAACACATGGCAATGAAGATTCAGAACAGCATCAGACTTGACAATATTAACTCTGGAAACCACCTGAAAATGGAGCAATGCCTTCAAAACTCTGAAGAAAAATAATATCCACCTCTAGGATATCATTTCAAAACCCAGACCGTCATTCCCAGATGAGGAGGACAAATGCAAAGTCTGAAAGAAGATTACTTCCCAGGCAAGCTACTTCAGGATGCTACTAGAAAATTAAATCCACCAAAAATAAGTAGTCAACTAAGAAGGAAAAACAAAAAACCAAAAACCATGGACTCCAAATGAGCAGATTGCTAGCCAGTCCTTGAGACACACCCAAATGAACCACTTCCCCTGGCCTTCATACCCTGATACTGCTCCCTCCCTTGTTGGACAGGAACTGGTCTGTGTTACCAAGAGAAGATGGCAGAAGCAACAACCCGCCACATCTGAAATCAGGTTACAAGAGACATGGAACCTTCCATCTTGGTTGCTGTCTTGTGCTCCTCCTTGAGTCGCTCGCTGTGGGGGAAGCCAGCTGGCAGGGCGTGAGCAGCCCTGTGGAGAGGTCCATGTGGTGAGGGACCAGATCCCCCAGCCAAGAGGCTCATGGCTGAGCTTCAAAGCGGATTCTGCAGCCCCAGCCAAGCTTCAGAAGATTGTAGTCTCATGAGAAACTCGGAACCAAAACTGTCCATCTAAGCTGTTCCTGGATTCATGACTCACAAAAACTGGGGGAAATGTGGGGGACATCAATGTCGAGTGTTTTAAGCTGCTAAGTTTGGTGGCGATTTGTTACACAGCAATGGACAGCTAATACACAGGGGATCCAATAACGAGAGAAGTGAAAGAAATTCCCAAGATAAGGAAGCCCCCAGGCAACAGCCATGTGGCAACCTTAGCACGCAGTCCGGATGTGAGTGGGAAGACAGAGGGCTCCAGGAAGGATGTCTCCCCCCAAATTGTGGAACTGGTAGATCGTTTTCTGAATTTTATGGTAGAGAAAAGTTGCATTCACGTACTTCAATGAGACTATACACTTAGTTACATTGACAAACACTTCTGTTTCCAGACAGAAGTGTTAATAGGTGCACAGAAGCTATGCAGAATTAAAAATGGAATAATTATTAACTCTAGAAAAAAATTAAGATTCTTCAAGAAAGATAATGTAACTAAAGTACATTATAGGTTGCCCAACTATAAACAATACAGGTATTTATAAAACCATAATAACGTAGACACTGGACACTGATCTACCCCCAAAAGTAGAATAATTCTAACCGAGAGTTTGAAGGAATCAAAGTGTGTGTAGCAAGGACAGGGTGGTGGTAGGAAGTGCCCATTAGGAAAGCTGAAACTTAGCTTCTGCAATAGGAACCAATAGAAAATGTGTAAACTGTAAATATCAAACACTGTAGTACAAGAAGGAAAACTCTGATTCCAAAAAACCTCCGCTGCCTTGCGGCATACCTCTTCAGGGGAAAGGCTAAGGGAGTAAACCCCGACAGAAAATCCGGAGCCGGAGTCCCTAAGGCGGTTTGACGTTGTAGTCAACACCGGCAACTCCTGCGGCGCACCTGAAGCCAAGCTGTATTGACTCCGTCTTTCCCTTGGATCCTTCAGCTGCGAAGAGAGGGGGGGGTCTGCTGCATGGGCAACAGCAGACCCTCCATATCACCCTGCCCAGGCTCTGTAGCTTCAGCTTCACTGGAGAGGACACTCCAGCGTCATCGCAAGATGTCGATTCAACACGGGAGGAGACAGATACCGTGTCAGTCCCGAGTCGGACTGCACAGCCATTCTCGGCGGTGCAGATAGACTCTTAGGAAGCTACACCATCGTCTCTCGAGACGGACGGCTGCCAACGAGTACAAGTGCGTTGAGAAATCCCAAGGTTAGTAACAGGATAAGAGCTGAAAGAACTGAAAGCGTTGCCACAGAGGAGCAGAGGTCAAGGGTGGGGGCGAATGGGGCCATGGAGTGGTCCACCATAAGCCTTATCCTTCTCTTCATCTTAAAAACAAACACTTTGATTAAATCGAAATTTTAATTCAACAGTATTTACCTATCATAGGACAAAATCAATAGACAATGTGTACAATTAATCAATCACAAAACAAAATTTCTTTAGAAGAGTTATCCATAGCCACCAGAAGAGATCAAAAACAGAAACGTCAAATGTGGCTTTCCTGGGGAGCCAGGCCTGGGAGTGGTGCTCTGATACTTGTTGCTGTGGTTCAAACCACCCCAACGCCTCGCAGCTTAAAACAAAGATTCAGACTGAAACCAAAACAGTACAGGGCAGAGGCGGCTTGGACAGCTCAGCCGGGGTGTGAGTGACACTCGTCCCAGACCTTGCGTCACAGCTGCGCAGTGTCGGAGTGCCAGGTCTTAAATGCTGCCTCCAGCCCACACTAAATTTCTAAAGTGACGTTATTCATTCCTGCTGTTTTGCAAAGTCACTGTCAGCCCCCAGGAACAGAGAGAAAATCATCAAGATTAGAGAAGTTAAGGGTCACGGAACACATCTGGCACCCAGCCTGGAGGACTCCAGTCTGCCCCGGGCTGGTGTCTGGAAGCCACAGGAGACTGGAAGAGCATCAGGTTTGGGACGGTTCCCCAACCCCCCCAGGTGGCCCTCAGGGCGCGGGTGCCTTTGGGAGTCAGCAGAAATGGGTGATTTACACGCCTCAGAAGATACTGTAAGTGAGGCAGCTGTTTCCTAGGTTCCTCCTGCAGGTTTTTGAAGAAAAAGAACCAGCCACCTTGGTCTGCCTCATCTCTGCACGACCTAAGTCGCACGCCTGAACAGCCCGCTGGGGGACTCCAGGGGCCCGTCCAAAGACAAGCAGCTCTGATTCAAATCAACTCTAAGTCTTTGATACTGTCCCAAGGCAGAAGCTCGACTCCTCCGTGTCTACGTCAGGTGACTGAACCAGGTTGGGCTTCTGCTAAGGATGGACGCCAGTGACATGGGAAGGGGTGCTTCCGAGCACACCCCATTGCTTAGACACAGGGTAGTAAAGAGGGAGCCAATACAGCTGCAGGAGTAACAGATCTTCCTGACTGAGAAAAGCGCCTACTTTCAAACAATTGTACTTGCTGCGCGTTACGGTGAGTTAGAGCGCTTTTTTTTTTCCTTTTTGCTCTGCTTTGCTTTTGCTTTTGCTTTTGACTGAAATTCCACTGGAGTAACGGTGTAAGGTGCAAACAAGGCCAGAGCTTCTCTCTTTCCCACGTAGGTCGTGATTAGCAGTTACAACCGGGGACAAA
Source organism: Furipterus horrens (assembly GCF_987537825.1). Taxonomy (NCBI): domain Eukaryota; kingdom Metazoa; phylum Chordata; class Mammalia; order Chiroptera; family Furipteridae; genus Furipterus; species Furipterus horrens. Next base: position 10,664,271 of record NW_028327180.1, read on the forward strand.
TGTGGCAAGAACACAGGTAATATCGAGACCTTTTCCAGGGCTTACTGACAGTCCTTCTGTTGAAGATGTTTCCATATAATGAATGATCGATTATACATATAATGATAAGAAGACCACTTGTTTCGGCTTTGTCGTCAGCTTACCTTCCTTTATTCAGCTCCTGTGAGCTGTCTACTTTTTTATATGTGTATTGAAAAATCCAAAGGGCATTGCTAACCTGAAATCTCTAAATATACAAGGGGATGTACAATACACAAATTCATGAATCAAGAGTTGGCATTAGGTTACAAAAGAGGAAAAGAAGTTTCCACCACGAAACAAGCCTACTTTTCTCCTCTAGAGTTTTGCATCACGTCTGATCAGGAACTATTTACTGAGGAAGTATGTTTCAGGCTCTGGGGAACACAGCAGCGTTCTGGGTGTCACCACTGCTAAATGAGAGATCCCAAAATGTAGTGGCTTCAAAATAACAATTCTTTTACTATCATGTCACAGTTCTGGAAGTTGACTAGAATAATCTAGGTAGTTGTTTCTTGCGGTCTCTGGTACAGTGGCTGTCAGGTGGTGACTGGGGCCTGGAGTCACAACAAAGCCTTGCTGATCAATACTGGACTTCAGTTGGGACCATCACTAGAACAATTAAGTGGAGCCTCTTCTTGTAGCCCAGGGCTACTCATAGCAAGACTCGGGATCCCAAGAGCACCAAGGGGAAGCTATAGAACCTTTGCAAGTTACCCTTGGAACTCATATAGCAACACCTCCAATAGTCACAGGCCTGCCAAGATTCAAGGGGAAGAAACACAGACCCACCCCCACCCCATCTCTCAAAATGAAAGTGGCAATGTCACATTCTAAGGTGACAGGATCTTGTTATGGCTACCTGGGGAAATTTAATCCGCCATGAGAAGTAAACAAAAACACAAAGTCTCTGCCTTGTACACAAGTTTAGGGACAGGGGATCCTGGCAACAAAGAGATCAAGAGACAAATAGAGGGAATATCGGGTGATGGTAACTTCTGTGAAGAAGAATAAGGGGTGCTGAGGGCATTATCTCTTCTATGGAGAATGGTCACAAAAGGCTTATCTGATAAGGGGCCACTTGAGCAGAGATCCTGGAGAACAGAGTCATGAAGATAATGGGGCAAGAACATCCCGGTGGAAGAAACGGCCCAAGATCACAAGGGGAGAGCACGTCTCTCGGGGGATGACAAGAGAGCTAGTGTGGCTGGAGCAGGGGTGAGGGCTCAAGAAGAGGGCAGAGGGGTTGCTCGGGGCTGGTCTCTCAGGGCCTTTGGCCACAGTGATGACCATGGACGTGGCTCCAAGTCAGATGGGAAGCCATAAGGGGTTTCCTGCAGGGAAATGGCAAAATTGACTTGCCTTTTAGTAGGCTAACTCTGGCTCCTGTGTGACGAATTGGAACACAGTAGCCAGGTGTAGGGTGACAGTGGGAGACCAGTTTAGAGACTTGTGCAGACACCAGGCATTCGCGGTGGAGGTGTTGAGAAGTGGGCAGTTTCTGAGGTGAAATACATCTGACACCTTTTTTTTTAGCATTCAGATAATGTTGCATTCATTGATCTAAAAATTAAAACCTGGCCTTAAATAATAAATGTTGAGGGATAAAAATGCATCAGTTATCATGAGAGTGCATATCACAAGCAAATTTCCTTTTAGCATAGAGCATTATGGGTTATCGCAAACACTTTGGAAAGCTTCTCCTTCCATAGCTTTAATATTTTCCCCTCCTATGACATTGTCTAGTCCACATGTCCAATGTGAAATGCAAAATTAAGGCTATCATCCCTCAGGCCAGAAAACATTTGACATAAATTGAAGAAAGGGGTTTGAGGGGTCCATGTGATCCAGGTAATTACCTGAAATTTCCACATCCCTTCACACATGCAGATAACGGTCGCAGCTGGGATGAAACTCATGGGTGAGAAAAATGTCACCCCTCTGAGGCTTATGGCTTCTTTCAGGATGAGAAAGTCCGTCGCTCTTCAGGGTACTAGGCGCCCTAAAGGAGGTCACTGCCTTCCACACGTCAGATCATTGTATTCCCACGGAGTTCTAAGTTCCTGTCGGCTCATGGACCCCATGGTCAGGATGTTTAAGCAGCTCTTAGTGGATTGTGGGTTCTTTCCATATTGCATTCACTAAATGGTGGGGTGTGTAATCATTTTTATCAGGTAGGGAAATGTCATGAGGCCTCTCTAACCTAGCCAAATCCCCAAACAGGATTTTCCGTGTATTCTCTTACACCCTGAGAGTTAGTTGAACCAAATAAGGTGTGCATAATAAACCAATTAATGGTTCCCTACTTTTCCTAATGAGGACCTAAGGTGCACCTACTCAAACCACGTCCCACTTGGTAAGGTTCTTCGCCCTGCTACCACTACCATTTGTCAGGATTCCCTTCCTTTCAGGATCAACAGCATCCACCTAGTAGCTGAGACTCTCCTTTGAGATTCCATAGGACTTGAGCTCGTCCTCATCAGATAATCATTCACCCTTCAAGTTCAGCATCAGGACCAGCAGTCGGAACTGCTGCAACATGGCCCCTCAGCAAAATCAAGCTGAAGCCAAACCACACCCTAAAAATGAGGCACTTCCTTGGGGAATCAGCTGACACTTTGGACAGTAGGGCCTTTGGTCCCATATTTCCAGACCTACACTACTATCTTGCAGCCACCAGAGAGGTTCATCACTATGTTCTGTTAGGCTCTTTTTGCTGCGATCCCTCCACCTAAATCAAGCATGCAAAGTGAGCAAAACCCATCCAAGACCAAGTCTCTATCCCTGCATTATGGGAAAAGAGAAACTCTTGAATTATTATAAGACAGCTCTAGTATCCAAAAGAACAAGAACCTTAAAAAGAATATCCACAATAGAATCAGAAAATTGTGTAACTTTGTCAACATTTATTTTCACCAAACAACTCATTAAATCACTATAAAAGTCGACGCATATGTCAGATATGACAGTTGAAATTCTAGAAAGAGTTACAAGTCAAGTTAAATTTATAATACATAATGTAGTCTGGTGTCTCATCCATGAATTATAACATTTTTATTACATCCCAACTGTAAATTACCAACTTGTTCCTGTCCTGCCAATCTCTTGATTAAATGGGGGACTGTTAGGCATTATGAAAATATATTATGATAAAGGATGACTCCATCATTTGTCTTAGTTATTTCAATATCCTACTTAAAGCTTCATCACTAGCGCAGCTGGCCCAAGTGGAATTGTTGATTTAGTGATTGATAGCAGCAGAAATGAAATAGAAAAGATTTGGGGCCCAAATGGCCCATGTGCCATAGTCATCATCTTGCTGGGTCTCATCATATCTTTCTCTAATATTTGTGTGCCTGCAATAACTTCGGGTGTCCATTTTGATCACTTAAGTTTCTTCTCTTCAAAGTTATTCATGTTTTATAGGGCCTTATTCCCATGGGTCCAACTGAAGGGTATTTTATTCTGTGTCTTACACTGATAATGGGGCAATAACCTGTGCCCATCATGTTTCCCCATAAAATGGTTTAATGCCTTGAAGCAGTGGCAGAATGTCAGCTAGGGCAGGGAATGAAGTGGATGTCATTTCACAGACAGAGACCAATAGTGCATTAGTTCCTGAGAAGGAACTTCCTTAAAAATTGGCCTCTTTTAGAAGCTTAGATGCTAAAACTTTATAAAGGACACCTATTTCAAAATATAAATAACAAGTACCTACATATTTATCAGTTTAATAATTTTTATTTGTATTTATTCTAGATTGAAGTGATTTATTTACTTTTTTAGTTGCAAATACATGTTCATTATAAAAATTTTTGAAAGCATAAAGTCCTGACAAAATAAAGAAACAATCACCCACAATCCTAATACCTAAAGATATGGAGGGGTAACATTTTACAGTTTTCACAATTAATTCTGATTTATGTTCTCAATTCAGAGTACAAGAGAAAAAATAATGTATTACAGAATTTTTCTCAAGGTGAAAACCATTTTTGTTCAGGAACATATCAAAATATACATGTATGATTATAAACTTAAAAGTCTACAAGTCTTAGCTTGAATTTTCTAAGGCAAGAAAAAGACTATCTAACAATTTTTCCCAAAAAAAAAAACATGGGAAGGAATCATAACCTAGCAAGAGAAAGGAGGAATTAAATAAAGGAAAGAAGGATGCCCTTGGCATGGCAGAAGAAGATGACTAGTGATTTTTAATGCAGGTCTATCTGATGAGTGGAACAGGAAGGTCTAATAAGCTTTCAACAGAAACAATAAATATGACCCTCCAGATCAACCACCATCAACCATCTAATCTTCAGTAAAGTCTGCAATATACAGCATCTTAAATTGGTGGGACTGGGGGAGAAAGACATTGGATAAGAGCAATATGAAATGGGATAACATCATGTAGGAAAAAAACAAACAGCATCCCAGAGAGCAAAATACAGACTGGAAATCAAATATGGAACCAAAGTAGGGATTCACAACCAGTGATGATTATAAAGAATGTCACTTCCTAGGAGTCCTAGAGATAATGGAAGAAATGCTGAGTTTCCCACCAGAAGTGGGTACATAAACCAAATTTTATTTAAATATCAAGGACAGATGATCCCCAGCAAGCTCTGATCTGAGTTACACTGGAAGTTTTGGATGATGATGATGGTGTTGATGACAACGCAGTTTACATACTTAATGGTAGAGGTGCTGAAGAAGACTATGGGAGTATTCAAAAAAGACTGTTCAGTCAATTGAGTAGCCAAATAAAATTCCAGTATTTTCCAAGCACTTTCAGAGATAGTTCACTGAAGTGGATAGAACACAATCCTCTTTTCAGATCTGGCCCCATTAACAGCTTCTGAGACTCTCCCCCTATCCACAGCTACCTCTTTGCAGTATCTGTGGCGTTAATTACATGGTAGTGAGGGAGAAGTACTGAAGGCAGTAGAAAATGGAACTGACTAAATAGGAATCCATTTGCATTATTATCATGTGTTCTGCCCTGAGAACAGGCAAAAAGGGATGAAGGAATATAATCTTTGGTTCACAAAACCACATAAGGTGGCGCCAACTACAGTTCAGTGATCCAGGGAGGGAAAGTCACCAGAAGTCAAAAGAATCTGGGATGTTTGGGAACTTAAGCGAGACTTTAAGAAATGTACAGAGTGTCGATGTATAAAAAGAAAGAACAAGAAAAGATGAGAGAAGATTGTTCCAGGACAGACAAGAGTGGTTATGACATGGCAGATAGGAGGTAGGGAAGAGAGTAACCCAATCAAAGGGAAATTTCAAGCTCAGGTTGGGAATCTAGGGGAGGATCAGATTAGGAAAGCTGAAAGGAAGACTGAGTCTCCACTTCTCAGGAAATGGAGGGCCATAGTAGATTCTTGACCATAGTAAGAGTGGCGTGTTAGAAAGAACCGTCTGATCTAGTTAGAGGGATAAAGTAGAGTATGGAGAACACAGAGAAGTTGCTGCAGTCACCCAAGTTCAACATGACGAGGCATGTGATTAAATGCACTTGGTAGTGCAATCTTCATGTGTGAAAATCGCTCTATCTACTAGGTGCATGAGAGCAATTACACAGAGGAAAGAAATTTAAGGGCCTATTCCTGTTTTATTGTCTAAAATTCCAAAGGACTGACAAAACAAATAGGCCTCATAGCACAAGGGAGAGTGGAGAGAAGAGGGGGGACAATGGGGAGTTATGTGGAATAAAGAGGTTAAGTAGAGAAACAAGCAAACCTAGTATACCCGCTTCCTATTGCTGCTCTAACAAATTACCAAAGCCTAGTGGCTGGAATAACACAGATGTATTACCTTACGGATCTGGAAGTACATAAAGAGCATCCTCTGTTTGCTCCTCGGTCAGAACTTTGTCACGTGGTCACAGTTAGCAGGGAGATGAAGGTCTGTGCATCTGAGATGGGCCAGCAGCCATAAAATGATTTCCTTAGTGGAATTAGGAAGCTTTCAAATGGAAAATTATCACTGCTTCACAATCAATCACCAAGCACGAGGAAAAGAAGGGAGAGGAAACAGGGGAGGAAATCATTTCCTCCTGGAGAGCAATTTCTTGATATTTGATAGCTTCTCTGGGACATCAGAAACTATTTCCTGGTAAGGTGGTGGCATGATTTGCCCTGGAGACGTTTAAGGATTTTCTATTGCAATCAAGTGGACGGAAACATTTTATAATTTTTCTCCTACTAGAAAGCAAGGAAATAAACAAGTTCCCTAAATTGCCCTTTAATTCCAATCTGTGCTTCTGAAATATCAGGTTTCCATCTCCTCAGAACTGTTTAGGAAGGTGTTCCTGGCAATAAGGTAGAGCATCCAAGTACAGGAATGAGGACAAGAGTAAAAAACGCCAGATATTTTTAAAATAAAGATGCAAAATATTCTTAGGAATACATCACTGGAGTGAATGACTTGACATAATGTCACAAAAATCACAAAGTCTTTCAAGACTCTAGTCACTTAAGAGAGATATTATCATCCCAAATATTTCAGGGAAGACTATGCAATTGAAAGAGAGAGAGAGAGAAAGAGAGAGAGCGCAAGCAATGGGGTCAGAGGAGGGAGGGAAAAAATCAGAGAGGGAGTAATAAAAAGAAATAGATGTGCTTTTTATAAATAAAATTCCAGAAACACTGCAGAAAATTGACAGCAATGTTATTTTGCTGACCCGGCAGGATATATGGTTTGCAAATCTATATCTATATAAGAACACAGTCAAATTATTTAACTTACCAGTAGCATCAAAAAAACAGAGGCTCTTGAGGGCCTCCTCTTTGCTCTGGAGGCCTATTATCTCCTGTTTCTTCCTGCAGCTACTATTCCCACTCTGCCCTGATCAGACAGATCTCCCTCTTCCCGCCCTTGGCTCCAAGTCCCAGTTTACCCACTTCTCCCTGTCCAAGAACCTGCATTCTGGTCCTGCAATCTCCTGTGTACTTGCCCAGACTGAATGCATACAAGTGGTTCCCCTCCATAATTCTATATAATTTATGAAAAAGAACTTCGTGAAGGCTTAAATGTAGTCTGTGCCATATTCAATTTAATTCAATAAATATTTATTGAGGGCCTGCCTGGAATTGGGCTATGCACCATGTGGACTATAAAAAAAATATATAGCACAGTCCTTCCTGTCAAGGAGTTTGCAATATTCCTGGAAAGAAAACTTGCATGCTGAAGTAATTACAGGCTGCAAGATAGTACAGAGCAACGTAATAAAATTATGTAACCAAGACCAAAATATAAGGTGCGGACCACATTATGTTTGGTTAGAGCAGGCAGGATGGAGCCATGGGGAATAGTTCATAGAGGATGTGGAACTTGAGCTTGTCCTTGAGAGATGCGTGGATTTGGCTGGGTGCAACGGCAGAGAAGGGCACTTCAGGTGGCAAAAAACATGTGCATCAAATCAGGGAGAGGAGTAGCAGGCAGGGTGTGTAGCCAGGAATGGGAAGAGCCCGGCCCGAATGGAGCGGAGGTGACCAGAGGTCACAGAGCTGTGTTGGAAGAAGCTGGGTGGAAAGGAAATAATGAAACCCCTGAAAGCCTTGAAGGGCACAGTAATGAATTTGGACTTGAACTATATGCTCTTACTCTCTCTAGAAACCTTCCTTGACTCTGATTCCTTCGCTATCATCAGAGAAGTCAGTCACTGGCAGCCAGTGTGATATTTGAAAAGGACCTGAGCCATCAAGTGAGAAAGTTCTGATTCTGCCTCATATGTGACCTTAGCAAAGTCATTTAACTGCTCGAGCTTCAGTTTCCACAACTGTAAAAATGGGAAGGTCAATGCCAATAATTTAGGGGGGTTGTGAAAAATGAGATCTTGTGTATAATGCACCTTGTGAATACAAACAGATGGAATCCTTTATGAGTTTCATTCACTCAGTAACGATTTGTGGAATGTCTTCCTGTACCAAACACTGTGTTCAGCACAAGGAAACGAAAAACAACAACCCACAGTGCTTATTCTCAAAACATGAACAGATATAATTTAAATCAATGGAAAAAGCAGCCGCTTAGGGTCATATGAACTTGGAGTTGAAGCCCGTTCCCACCATTACTAGGTGCATGAATTTGGGGACACTATTTCCTCAGCCTCAGCCTCAGTTTCACCATCCGTATAACTGGTCTAATAGTATCTACCTCATAGGCTGGTATGAGAACGAAATACAACATATCCAAAAACTAATATAATCCCTGACTAATGGAAGCACTCAAAAAAATGGTATTTGTTTTATAGCGGAAAGGCAGGCATGAAAAATAATCAGATAAGAAGCAGCAAATGACTGAAAGAGAGTTAGAGCAGTTTTCACAGATGACATAGTCCCTGCACTGAAATTTAAATAATAAACAGGAGCTGCTGAGTAAGCTGGTAGTAGGAGGACATTCCTGGGAGAGGAAAGAGCACCTGAAAAGGTACAGGGACATTAAAGGGACCGGCATCCACTAGCACATGCAGGTACCTCTGTATTGTCAGATCATAAGTCCAAGGCAGTGAGTCCAGGAAATGAAAGTGGTCGGATAGGTAAGAGCCAAACTCTGAAGACTCGGAAATGTCACTGGAAGAAATAGAGCCTACCCAAGAGGGAATGGGAGCCACTGCGGAATGCTGAGGAGTAACATGGCATGACCAGCCCTCTGCGAATAAAGGGAGAGGGGCAGGAAAACATCAAGGGCACTATTGAGAAAATCCAGGTGAAACAAGGAGATGGAGAAGATGGGAAGATTATTGAAGGTATTTAGGAGCTGCTTCCAACAGAATTTGGTCTTGGTAGGATTTCAGAGGAGGGTAGAGATGAGCCAGGGATCGAGGATGCCTCTCTTCTTCTTGCTGGAGGTGAGACATTTCTTGAGGTTGACAGTACCGATGAGAAGCAGGTTTAGAGGAAAGATATCTCTTTCCTGGGACACGATGAATTTGGGGTGCCTGTGGAGCATCCAAGTAGAGACTGGCGTGTATGGCTCTGGAATGGAGTGTGGGGAATGGAGCTGGCTGCCAGTGTACAACCGGAAGTCACTGGACCATGTGGATGGAGGTCCAGAATGAGAGTAGTGGACTCCCCCGGGGAAAAGGACCAGAGAAGAGGCAGCTCTCAAGTCAGGCCATCCCTACCTCGCCTGAACAACTGAGCTGCTCAAGCAGATGACGCTCAAATCCTTTAGGAAGGAAAGCTAAAGCTCCACAGTAGAGGATGCTCAGGTACGCCCAAGGTCAAAGAAATCCCTGTTCTGGCATACCTTTTCTCTGCACAACCGAAGTTCCATTTGTCTGAAAGAAAGGCGAGGCAGTGCGTGGAGAGCTGCTCCCGGGCGAGGCACTGCATGCAGGATGACAATTATCAACACACTGTCTCTAGCAAAGCACTTCATTTACAAAGCAGATTTGACAGCTCAAGTGGCTTTTTGGCGGCACGTTCCTGGCCGGCCCCCGTGCCACCTGGTGAGCTTCGATTACAGCTTTGATGCCGGCTCTGCCGAAGAGACCCCCTAAAAGGGGAGTGATAAATGAGGTCCTGTCAGGCTTCATTCCCTGGGTGGCCTCGAGTCTCTGCTGTTATCTGTTACCCTGCCAGCACTGACAGTGATGAACACAAGGCAGGCAGCTAACGACACCCCAATTCATTACCAAAAAAGAAGGGAGAGCAGAAAGAGAGGGAAGGTGACTGCCATGTGGAAGCTTCTCTCCCATCCGCACCGTCTTCCTCCTACAGGTCTGAATGGCGAAGGAGTGATGGAGCCCATTTGTCTCAAACAAGGACTCTCGTGATTCTTAGGACGAGCCACAGTGAAGCTGGCCAGCGAAGCTGTACACGGGCCTCCTCATGGCCAAGCTACTTCCAAGCCATACTTTCAGGACATGATTTTTTTTTTTTTTTTTTTTAGTCCACTCTTACTCTAGAAAAACTTTTTTTTTTCATCAAAGAGACATAAAATCATCAGTCTATACTGTGTGCCCAGGCTAAATTGTTAGTCACTCCAGGAGAGTGCACAGTTTCTCTCTGTAAGATCAGAGTACGCCTGCGGCTCTGCAGTGGGTGGCAAACACTTGAGGCAGAGCCAGCCATGGCTTCCCAGAGCAGACCTTTCTGTCTTTAAATGCTGTCTGGCCCGTCCCTAAGCAACAGTTCATCAAGATTTTTTGTTTCAACTAATGTTTGTCTGACCTCATGGGAAATAAAAGCTTTTGCTACACGGCCACCTTTTTCATATTAATGGGACTTCTTGTGATAGCAGAAGACATGGTGCCTGATCAATGAATACCTCTTGAATTTCATGCCCAGGGAAGACGAGATTTTTCCACTTTGATCCAGGCTGTTAATCAAAGCACTGGTTCTGCGGGACATGAAGAGGAAGAAGTTTCAAAAAGAAGGAAGGTAGGGGGAAGGTCCATGGTTGAATAGATCTGAAGTACCCTGGGTTTATTCCTTTCCTGCAGCTTTCTTTTCCTACAGGACTTTTTCAGAGTCTTGATAATCTTAATGTGCCCTTGGATTCCCCTAAAGCATATATAATCTATAGTATTTCCCAACCTATTTGTTCCTACTCAAGATATTTTTATGGACTATGTATCTAGAATAGTGTTATGCAGAGCCACACTCTGGGAACTGTTGGTCTAAACTTGCCCACAAAACCCCATCTTCTTCTCACTTATCCCATCAAATGACTATCCAGCTATGTTCTAAGTATCCGGCAAAGTGAGGCAATTTGAAGGTACAATAAATGCTAAAAAAGATATAAATCCTACCCCTACAGGATGCATGTATCTTGCCCTATATTCTTTCCTCATATATTCTCTTTCTGTCCTTGGTTTCCTGTCTAAAAAAAGAAAAAGAAGCATGAGTTGATGAAGATGCTGAGACCAAGAGAAAGGCAATGATCTTAAATTTAAGACCAAAGCAATGGGATGATTAATGCATGGGGTTTTTTTTATCCTTGCTTTTTGCTAAAGATAAAATCTTATTTCTTAAAAAAAAAGAGTGGCATAAGACATTACCATTGATTTCAAGAGCATTTTTTATATAAATATGAATGAAAGTAGTCAGACTTCAGATACCTGAAATCTACAGCATAAAACACCCCCCCCCAAAAAAAAGGCAAATCTGAGAGCAAACACAAAAGAATAATTCATTTCAATATTACAAGACATTCTCTCTGTTTCTTGTTATGTAAGACAAATATATATTAGCAGAATTCTCACATGTTGGCTACTAGGTTTCTCTTGATAAAATAAAGTCACTAGTTATATTCAAATAGCTGAGACAATCTGAAGTCTAGGCTTCAAGCAGAAGTAAAATTTTAAAAGAAAAATGAACTAACCAGCTTTGTTCATGAGAGTTTATTTGTTAATTAAGCCATGGGGCAAAGAAAAAAAATGTTAAGCAAACTGGAGTTTTCATTATTCAGAGACTTTTAAACTAGTATCAGAAGCAGTATGTAAGTTACAAACTTGTAATAACTAGAATTGGCCTATATAGCCTCTGTGATCTTTTTCATCTTTAAAAAGCAATCAGAATTCAGGTGGGGAAAACCGATCATCCAAGAACTAAAGTAATATCTGGGAGAGATGAGGCCATCATCACAAATCAGAAGTTGCTCATCGTTCATTTTTCTGTGGCCTTCTCTCCAGGACAAAGTAGACTCTGAAAAAGCTTACTGTGTTCTTTCTTCATGTGCTCCAGAAATTTAAAAGCCAATCACAATGTTTCCTAAAGTACAGAGAAAGACACTGGCCATGATTTTCCTTGTTTCCAAATTACCTGGATCCAGACCTCACGGCGTACACCAGAGGTGGGATAAATATAATGCTGTAGTTCACCCTCCCACCACGTCCATGTCAAAGGCTCTCTTGCCAGGTCCCTACGGGCAGCCGTGTGCCTTCCACTTTTCCTGCAAAGACATTTATTTCTGTCTAGCCCATCTGAACTGTTCTGTTGCCTTGCTACCCACTGGTGACAAATACACTTCTTAGTTTCTGAGTTCTCTGAGCGCTGGAGGATTGATGGGTGTGAAGGAAGAACTGGGATCGGCAATGCAAGGAAGGAATTCATCTTATTAGTCTTTGATTCAAGTTAATCACCAAGGAACTAATATTTTAAACTTCGAAAGACTTCTTGGAAGTTTCCAGAATTTCTCCAGAGACACAGATCAATAGACCAGAATAACCAAGAAAACGGAGCGAATTCACCAAATGCCACTCACTTGGTGTTTTACTTGATTAAGCAAAAGGCTTTTAATGGAATTATTCCAACCCAGGGAAGAAAGGGCAAATCAACCCTCTAGGGCAGCGCCTCCAAACTGCGGCTAAAGATAAAAGAAAGAATGACATTTAATTCCAATCTCCACCCCTCAACTCAGGGATGTAGGTAGCACTTGTCTGTCACGTTGTTCAGTTGATGAAAGATTTCCCATAGCTCGGAGCAATCAATGCCCCCTGTCCACTCAAAGTAATACATGATGATATGGGGGTCCAGGGCCCCATAATTTTGCCCATGACTCCCCTCTTTCCGCTGGCAATAACTGTAAATAAAGTCTGTCTCATTGCTGGGAGGCTCCCTTGGGCTTCTTAGGTGTTTAACTATTAGCACAGGTAGCTCAGAGCTAAACTCGCCTCAGCAAAGCCCTTATCTGCCCTGTTACCCTAAACCAGGCATAAAAATTCAAAAATTTTAATGCAAAGCCTAACTTTTAAAAACAGGAAAGGATTCACATGTGGTGGGATACCAGTAGGAGTAAACTTCCAGCTCCCCAAAGCATTTCCCAAAGTGGCTGCTTTACCACCTGTTCATCATCAAGCACGCGGCTCTTCCCCTTTCTGGGTGCCTGTCTCCCGAACACACCTGCTCTGTCTCTCCCTTGGGCCTCGGCTCCTTCCCAGCCACGTCTGTCATCGGCTTCATGGGCTCTTCATGATTCCTCATCCTTTCCCTCCTTTCTGCTCCTTCTCTTTCTCTGCCCTCTTTCTCTCTCTCTCCATCTCCCTGCAGGCGCCTTTCTTCTCCAGTCAAGGCAGTCAGTAGAGCATCATGGGTGCTCAGGCTTGGCTTAACTGGCAGGGAGCCCCCAAGGCTGCTGCTGCCGCCCATGAGAAAGGGACCCCAAAGAACGGGTAAAAAATAAATCTGATCTGCAACAAAGCATTTCTTTCACTCAAAGCTGAGAGTATTTCCCTGAGCCTGTCTGCCTGGGCTGTATTGTTCGCTTCTATCAAAGGGGTTCATATCTCGGGAATCCCTGGAAAGCTTCAAACATGCCTGATGGCCAGCCCAAAGCACACCCACGGCGTGATAAGCCGCGGAGAGGGGTGTGCGGAGCCAGGTCGGGATTGCCTGGCTACTATGCCTTACAAATACCTTTCATGGCAAGCGTGCTCTGCGGGGTGAGAACAAGCCAGGACTTTTTGGAATATTCTTAACTGCTGATATGTAATCCATACCGCCAGCAGGAGCAGGCTGAGGATAAAAGATTTAAAGAAATGGAGACAGAGGACTGATTTTTTTTTTTCTTTTTTTAAGACTAACTTGGGGGGGTAGAATGAGAACAGCGAGAATAGTGTTAACCCGTTGGGAGTTCTCTGGAAATCTCTTTGATGAAGGGTTGAGATTGCTTTGAAGGAGACTTTATTGAACCAAAAAGTAAGTGTGGTGCCCAGGGACTCGGGGTTGACTGGGTCACTTATCAGTCTTCCTGGCTTTTGAGTTTCCTTTTTCTTGCAAATTCTGCATGAACCAAACTCCTGAATGCTGCTGTACAAAAATGTTCTCCTTCTGAAGGGGAGGCTTTTAGTTAGCCTTAGTAATTACTAGAATCCCGACTGGTGGGACACATGGTAGAAAGGCAAGAACCCAGCAAAGAGAATACACACACATAAACACACCCAATATAACATGTAAAAAACCTTCACCATTATGCACAGCTTTTCCCGCTGTGAGTCTGGAGTTCAGAAACAACCCTGCAGGAGAGCTGGGATGGAGCCAGTGAACACCATGGGGAGACGAAAGTGCTCACAGTTTCTCCTGATGGGGAAATCGTGGCTGGGTAAATACAGCCTCGGGGGCAAGAGGTAAAGATGGTCTCAGCTACAAAGGCGAGAAGGAAAAATAGAAGGGTTCGAACCGTCCAAGAACTGGGAATACAAAAGCTTGCCTTAAACAGATGAAACTGCCAGTTCTGCGGTCCTGAAAGAAAACCTTACCTGGAAAGGATTTTTTTTTTAATCAAGGAGGAAAAGAAACAAGTACCCATGAGGGCCATAATGACCAGAACAGGACACGATGCGGATGATCGAGGAAAAGCAGAAACTCTGGACTGCCCTTTCTAACACAAGCTGTCAACTAAAGCTGTGCTCAGGATGTTTCTATCCTTATCCTTTCTACCCTTCTCTTCTGTGACCACCAAGTAATGAGGCTGATTTTTTTTTCCTCTGATGGCCTAAACCCTCCCCCCCTTTTTTTTAAGGTAAAGTTGGCATATAACATACTGGTTTCACATGTGCAATGTAATTTGATATTCCTGTACACTACAAAGTTATCACCACAATAAGTCTAGTAGCCACCTGTCACCCATTTCAACCCAACCCCCAACCCCCTTACCCTCTGGTAACTATACATCTGACCTGTGTGTCTCTGAGTATTGTTTGGTTTTGTTAGTTTGCTTATCACACTTTTTTGATTCCACATATGAGTGACATCACGAGGTCCCCTTAAGGTCCATTCAGTAAGGAAGTCCCTGAGGCATCATCACAGGGGGCCAGAGTCAGAAAATTCTCACAGGTGACTTTGGACTTGAGGATGAGTCACCCAAGTCCAAGGAAAGGACTAAAACATCATTTGAAGAAGGTTGACTTCTCCACCATAACTAGCCAATTCCTCTGGCAAACCAGGAGACGCATTCAGTTCAGCATCAGCACATCAAAGCAAAGGATGAAGTGACATTTGTTGGGCTTCCATATTGTGCCTGAGACATGGCCTCACCGCAACCCAGTGTGAGGGGACTCATCGCCTCCGTTTCTGCGCGGGGATCCATGGGCAGCTCAGAAGCACGGCGACCCCTCCAGTCACAGACTTGCAGGTAGCAGTGGATATGAGACTCAGGCCTGAGCCGTCTGGTATCCCAAGCCAACAGCATTTCACGTCCCAAAGCAGAGCTCCAGGGACATCTAACCAACCGGGTGCGCTGCTGTTGCTTCCTACATCCATGCAACCCATCCCATGCAAGTCCAATTGCACGGAATAAAGTTAACGGGTTAGCACAACAAGGATTAGAAAGAAACTCGACTGTAAAAATAATTTGCCCCTGAGTTTTGTCACTAAGGAGCTCACCTGGAATAGCTTAAGTCGCTTGCCTCCAGGATGGTGTGTTGGTACAAGCACAGGGTGGTTTGTTTACTTCGCATCCCAAGTTTCCTGCCCCATCGACTCCCCCTGCCCCCCACCAAAACCACTACCCACAATCCAACAGTAACAGCGTTTACGCGGGCTGGTCCTCAGGGGAATCACAGACAGTGTTCAAACTGGTGAAAACAACTGACAAGAACGAGCTTCCTAATGATGGCACAGGGTGTATGTCCTCCACTCCCAGCTCCCCTCTGCGCCCTTGTTCTGACTCACTTTCCCCAGCCTCCCACGGGAAAGCCACACAGCACCCATTTTTTCAGTGCAGGGCACTTATTAAATGAAACATAAGCACCATCCTCCATGGGCCCAGGATTGGGCTGCAAACAAAACCTAATGTTGCAAACAGCTCTTCAAGGCCCTCGGAGGCCATTCAGCCGCTCTCATCACCGGCCTGGTTCAGGAGCCCCATAACTTGGCCTCTTCACAAGCAGCTTGGCTAGAAAGCAAGTTGTTCAGAGCAGATAACAACCTCCCCTGAAAGCAGCTAGCGAGGCGTTTAGGAGACAGACTCTGCAGCAAACGTGGTCTGAGGAGTCCCACGGCAACCGCTCAGGGCTCGTTTCCTGCGGCATCGCACTGGTGCTGCCACTTACAGTCCACGTGATGGAGAACACTTCTCCCGCACACCCCGAGCTCCGTGACACCCCAGTATTTTCTCTGCATCTGATGCAGGGGAAGCGGAAAGGGTGACAATGCCGAGGAATGTTCTCTTGGTGAATAGGGAGAATCTGAGATGACCTGGACAGGCTCCATCTACTGCAAAGACTCTTCTTCGGGCAGTAATGAGACCTGAGAGATCGATCTGCCTTCAGGAAAAGCCTTTCCTAAACTACCCCAGACGAGACTCTAACCTATTTAAAGACCTCTTAAGAAAAGGGGTTCTCAACTCTTCCCTTCTGTACGGAAATGCCGGGAGAAATGGGAAGGCAATTCAAAGCAGCGTATACATGTGTCAACATAATCGGTCAAACACAATTGAATTCCATGATACCAGGTCAATCACTCATAACGAAAGTACTTTTCTGTCTGTTCCCTATTTACGGGATCGGAACTGAGGAAATCCAAGCACATCGTCTCCTTGATCACATTTCTCCGTGGCTTTCTGTAATCGAAGAAATCGTAAGTAAAGGAGATTGAAGACAGAAACCGTCTCTCACAAGCCAGGCGTGCTTCCACTCTGGGCTTTGCCCTCACAGTCCTGCAGGTCTGTGTGCAAATGTGCCTGTCTCGCTGAGACCTCCCATTAAAATGGCAGCAACCCGCCAACACACACACACATGCACACACTCTCACACACTCACACACACCATGTACCCCTTTCACACATTTTCTCTATAGCACTTACCACCATAAAATATACTATGTAATTTATTTTTTTAATCATCTATCTTTTCCTGTGAGAACATAAGCTCCATGAGGGAAAACATGCACTGGTCTGTTTTGTATCCTTAGTTATTAAAATGAGAATCTAGTACACAGGAGGTAATCATCACATGATTGCTGAGAGAATGGAATGAACGGACAGCTTCCCACAAGATGGAGGGTCTTAACTAAGCTAACGGGTGATTACTTTTCTCAAACAGAACAAGGACTAATGAATATGCAATAGCTATTCCTAGTAAGGACTGTAACTCTAGTCCTCCTTAAGATTCTGGAGCTTTGGCATTCCTCTAGATGTATCTTTTTCTTCCCTCCCCTACCACTGACCCCCAACCCCTGCACAGAATCATAAGAGGGAAGATCAAAAATCGAGCTTCTGGCTCCCTGATTCCCTTTTTTTTTTTTAAATCCTCACCCAAGGACATATTCATTGGAGAGAAAGAGAGAGTGAGAGAGAGAGAGAGAGAGACAGAGACAGAGACATTGATGCCCAACTAGGGACTGAACCCGCAACCTAGGCATGTGCCCTGACCAGGAATTGAGCCTGCGACCTTTTGGTGTACCAAACTGAGCCACGCTAGCCGGTGCCTGACTCCTTCTCCAACGACACCAGCTTTTCTATTATCTGTCTCATGCACTGGGATTTTCTGTAAGTTTTTACCGGGGAGGAAACTGTCCCGTTGCTAAAAACATAGTTAGAAAAGCTCTAGCCTGGAGCATAAGACAGAAGAACATGAAAGAATGCTACACTGAGTGTCATGGAAGCACAAGCTTCATTTATTCAGTGAATATTTACAGAGCATCCACTGTGCGCCCGGGTTTGAACTGGGCACTGGGGGTACATAGGCAAGCAGAACATAGGCAAATGCATATTTAACCAAGTTCATGTAATAAATGAGTACAATACCCTTGGAAATTTTGGGAAACCTAGGCACATTGAGGAAGGATGTCAGGGATGTGTCCTCTAAGAGTCTTAAGGATAGTTGATAGGTAGGTAAAGCATAAGAGTGACCTTTATTTCACAACTTCAGATAAGACCTTAACCTCTTTAAGACTCAGTTTTCCCAATTATAATTAAATACGAGGCTTGAAAGTTAGCCAACATGCAAAGCCCCTCCCAAATGTAAAACTATATATCCAGACTTTCCAATTCACCCTACAACCAAATAACAGAAACCATTAGTTTCAAGTAATATCGCTGAATATGGAATGTTTGGCCATTTCACTTGAACATTAATAATGTATTTGGCACAGCGCGATGATCAGAAAGTCCCAAGGAGAGTCATTTAAATTAATTAATGTTTTCTCCATATACGAGAGATTTTTATGATGCTGTCCAGATTCAATTTCAATAATGCCATTATAACTATGCTCAACACCAGATGAAATCTTAAAACAAGTTACAGAATTACAAAGTTTATTTTTCACTATTAGCATCAAGTTTGTTTTCTAAATTTGAGACATTCTTCCACATTTAATAGATGGATCAAGGAAGCAGGGCTCTCTAAATCTGTTAAACTTGGAACTCCACCATTTCAAGACATTTTACTCCGCCACGATTTCAAATTATAATTAACATGTCGGCCCAGAATTTGTTCACTATCATCAACTATCAAACTATTGAAAGGTAACAGGTTAGCATGATGATAATAAGTGGGATCCCAAAGTGTATGTGCTTGGAGAATGTCTGTGTTATGGATCCAGATGCATATAAATCTCGTTACACTTACGGTGCCCAAGAACTTAGTCCCTACCCAGGGGAATTAGAGAAAATGACTTAGCATCAAAGGAATCAAGTTAATAGCAATTTTTCTCGGCATAAATATTGGGGAATTCTTAATTTTAAGAGGAAGCAATCAGAAAGTAAAAGAATATGAAAAGAGACATTCTTAAAATATAACATCCACCAAGCATTTAAGATGTTGCTTCTCAGCATGTTCGTCAATTTGACTCAAGTAAATTTTTATAAAAATTCTCTTTAAGAAACTGAAATGTACACTGGCTTTAACATCTGTAGTCCAGCAGTGACCAGCTGTGTGACTGAGAATAGATCTCCTGAGCTCTTTGAGGCTGTCTCCTCACTTTCCAAATGAAGGTAATAAAACCTATTAGAGACGAGACGATCCAAATTCCCATCAGCTGCGATATGTCCATACACAGTAAGATTATTTGGCATTAATAAATTATAAAGTACTAATTTATGGTACAACACAGGTGAACCTTGAAAACAATATACTGACAGCAGCCAGTCGCAAAAGACCACATGTTGAATGGTTCCATTTATATGAAATGTCCAGAAAAGGCTAATCTATACAGGCAGAAAATAGGTTAATGGTTGCCTAGGGCTAGGGGGTACTGGAATGGTGAATTAATTGCTAATGAGTTTGGGATGAAAAAAAATTCTAAAATTGATTGTGGTGACTATTTCACAACTCCAAGAATATACTAAAAAAACCACTGAACACTTCAAACAGGTGAGTTTTATGATATTTGGATTATAGCTCGATAAAGCTATTACTAAAAATGATGCCTATTAGGTTTGTTGTGAGGATTAAACAATATAAGATTTTTGAAAGCACTTCATTAATTTAAAATATCCCGTATAACATTAACCATATACATTACATTTAAATTTTCTTTGAGGAAGATGTTTTGATGCCACTCTGTCAACCCGGCGATATCTGAAATAAACCTAAAACTATTAAACTAGTCACTCTCCACCGCATGTGTCTACGTTAGCAGGTGTAACAAATCTGGAGGCTGGACGTGGGAGCCAGCAGTCAGTCTGTCTCACTAGGGTTCTGTGTTTCATCGCCATTGCTGAAAATAGGCAACAGTCCCTTAGGCCTCGTCAAACTTCTACTTGTCTCGCTACTTGATACCTGACTCTGAACACATGCCAATGAAGCAGACAAGGATGGATGTGCTGGAAGGTGTTTTGGACATAGGAAATCCACTGTGAAGACAGAGGGGCCAGGGGTTCATAAAGCAGGAAAGTCAGGGAGAGCATCCTACGTGACATAACCATGTTGGTTCCAATTCTGAAACGCATTTTCCCTTGTATTTAGATGCATCTGGAACACAGCTTTCTCTTGTTTCACTTAACAACTGTTGTTAAAATTTTAGTGACATAATGAGAAAGCCATTCCATGAAGATTGCCAAATGTCTAATGAGGGGATGTTGAAAATCAAAGGAGGGAATCCAACTGCTAAGTATAATAAGCTCAGGCATAAAGTCACTGGAGAAAAAAGGAAGTGGAACCTTCACTTTGTTAAAATGGGGTACATGTCCTAGAAATTTTCTGCAACTCCCCATTGATTAAGTCCATTAGGAGGGGTTGCAGACTGAGTTTCAACTCTGCATTGATTTCACATCTGATCAAGCCAAGATCCAGAATTACTATGAACTCATTGTAACTAGGAGGGAAAGGGGAACTAAGCACGTCTTTCTAAAATTAAAAAACTAAAAACACTAAAAGAAAACAAATGAATTTGATTACCTAAACATTTTAAACTGCTTTTAAACAACACCTAAACAAAGTTCAAAGACAAAGAACCAGATTGTGAAGAGAAGAGAAACAAAAAGAAAGACTAAATGTTTGTGTCCAGAATGTAGGAAGAACTTCCGCAAATTAATAGGAATAAGACAATCCAATAGGAAAATAATCAAAGAATATAATAGGCAACTAATGAAAGAAGAAATACAAATGGCTGAGAAACATATGACGATAAGTTCACCTTCAAGAATAACCAGGAAAATAAATGCAAATTAAATCACTAATAACATTACGACCAATCAGAGAGGAAGACTGTTAACAGGTAACATCTGAAAATAACACGCACAGGCAATGGTTTCTAGAGAGAAGAATCTGTTCACCTTCAGTGGCTGTGTAAATTAGAATATTTACTTTATACCATCTGTTAAAATAAAAAATGTTTATACCCATGACCCAGCTTTTATACTTCCAGGCATCTTCTCCTTAAAAAATAACAATCTATGCTAGAGTCTAGCATATGCAAAAATGTTCACTGCAATAAAAATCTTGGAATTGCTCTTTAAAACATTGTATATTCAAGATGTAGAATACTATATGGTAGGTAAAAATGAATAAACTACAGTATGAGTGTGGGGGCGGGGTTGCATCACCATAGACAGCTTTTTTTTTTAAGTAATTTTTATAAAACATAATGTAAATATAATGCTTCTCATGTTACAAAATGCTACTCTGCACTTCATAGATCTACATACATGGGGTGGACAAAAGTAGGCTTACAGCTGCAAGTATAACAAAACAGTTTATTCTTGTATTATGTATGCATTAATTTTTGTATTATTTGTCTTTTTGTTGTTATTATTTCATATCCTTACTTACTTAGGTAATGCTGGCTGGTAATTTAACCAATGACCAATGAAAGTGGGGTGTTAAACCTGCTTTGCCCACTCCTGTACATGTATATTAGTGCAGAGAACAAACATTTGGAAGAAGAGAAAACAAAGTCACCAAAAAGGGACTGCTACTAACAAGAGGGAGGGCAACATTCAGACAGTAGAACTTCAGCTCACTCTGAAATAGTCTAATATAAAAGGAAGAAGAAAATACAGTCATGTGTTACTTGTATATTTTTTTAAGTATATGTTTAGGAAAAGTCCTGAAAAGAAAATCATTGAATGCTCAAGTGACTTCCTTGATGGTGGATATATCAGGGACAGTTATTTTCACAAATACGGGTTGGGGGCAGTGAGTATGAAGGGCTACGGGTGCCCATGGAGGTGTGTTTTTCAAATTCCTCAAGTTAAAAAAAGTGGAAATGTGGCTACTGTACTCAAATATTCAATCATATAAATGACAAGCCCAACTGTAAGAGTGGCCCAGATTTCAACGTGGTAAAGACACCCTGTATGTACATGGAGGGATAACCCACTAACTAATCCACTATTGTTCATTAGATTAAACATTAGCTTAAAATTTTTATTAACCTATAAGCCTTCACCTTGGAAATCAGAGAGCAAACCTTTGAAGAAATGCACAGAAACAGAATTCTGTGATTAAATATTACTACATAATTTGTCCTAAACACTTTTCCTTTTTAGAATGTCAAGATAATTATATGTTAAATATTACTTTAATAAGCCCTGGGCATTCAGGTTTTAATTATGGAAACAGGAAATGTGAGCTTCTAGCCTCACATCATTTAACTCCGGCCCTATGGAATTCGCAGGTTATGCCAGAATCCTTCATTACCTGGTTACACACTGGTGACCAATATGACATTTTGCTTGGAAGTGATATAGGATAATCTGATGGAAAATAACTGCACTTTTTCTATTGTGCTTCTCCTGGAAGGCAATAAATAAGCGGAACTGTGCTCCCTTGATTTATGTTTATGACTATTATTACGATGATTGATTTGGGGTTGAGAGCTGAAGGGGCTCGGGGCTGAGCAAGACTCATAAGGAGAAATGGTTATGCCCCGGAGGCTTACATACCCAGACAAACAATTCAGCCATAAAACCCACCAGCTAAGAGATGCTTCGCCTCAACAGTGCAATGCTTCTTGGGGTTTATTTGTAGGTGGAGAAAATTTCCTCCTCCTGCAGGGGAGAAGGTTAACGCTCCTTGAAAGACTTTGAGGGCCACTTTTCAGTAGAGATTTCATGCAGGGGTAAGGAAATATCAAGGGGCTCGCTCTCAGAGCACAGTCAACGGGGTGGTCCATGGAGGGTCCCCTGCAAACAAACAGTTTTAGATATTGAGTTAGGTGTTGTAGGTACATGATGGCTCTTCAAGGGCTTCAGTCTAGTGGGCATCCTCAACTGTCATATTCCAGGTAGGTTCAAAGTGCTCCCTTTATACTAGAACTATTTTAAAATATGTTCTGGAACAATGCCGGTTATGGACGTCTAACTTTCTAGACCAATGTTTCAATGTGTATATTTTGAAGGGCACAAGGCTTGGAGGTTTTTTTCAGGCATGACAGAATTTCTAAAAATCTGAGGACAAATAAATTTGGGAAATGCTGGCTTAAACAAAGAGAAATAAGTGTCTCTACTGCAAGAATCATCCTCATCAATCAGGCCATGAAAATTGTGAATCTCTGAGTTTAAGTGCAAAATAATTTTTGGTAGAGCACTTCACAAGGCTAGTACTCCAGGAAATAGGCTCTGGAAACCACCAAGGCTCCCGGAAGACAGAACAAAGGAGAGAATAATTAAACTTCCAGTTTTGTTTAAGCATGGTGGTTGTCAGAGTCCTTTGTTTTCTGATTCAAGTGCACAAAGAACATTAAAGTGCCCCCGTGTCTCTTCCAGCTCAGCCAAGCACCTTTCCAGCAGGGCTGGAAGGATAATGAGGATAGGACAAGCCTACACATTGTGGTAGACAGCCTCTAAGGTGATTCCCAGTGATCCCTGCTTCCTGCGATTCCTGCCCATGGGTGGTCCCCTCCCACAGTCAATAGGGCTGACTTGTGTAACCAATAGGATATTGTGAAAATAACAGGGTATTACCTCCAAGCCTAGACCATAAAAGATACTGTTCTGGATGTCTTGCTGTGGGGAAAATCAGCCGCCCTGTTGCAAGAACACTGAAGCAGCCCTGTGGAACTTATGGAATGAAGAACAGAGTCCTCTTAGAAGCACCAAGTCAAGCCTTCAGATAACCAAAATCTCAGCAAACATCTTGACTACAATCCCACAAGAGCCCCTGAACCAGTACCACCCAGCTAAACATCTCCCAAATTCCTGACCTACAAAAACTGTGTGAGAGAAGAGATGTTTGTTGTTTTAATCCACTTAAGTTTTGGAGTAATCTGTTACATGGCAATAGATAACTAACACAACATTCTAGGTTTTTTAAGATTTCAAATATTCTGTCCTGTTGTTTATCCATATGTCCTAATTGGGAGGGTTCAAAATATTTGATTACCAGAAGAACTGCTTGCCTCGCACT
Organism: Furipterus horrens; assembly: GCF_987537825.1. Lineage (NCBI taxonomy): Eukaryota > Metazoa > Chordata > Mammalia > Chiroptera > Furipteridae > Furipterus > Furipterus horrens. The sequence goes on from NW_028327180.1 coordinate 10,688,026, forward strand.
TAGGGTTACAGTCACTGAATCTCAATCAGTAGCAAGACCGACAGAGCTCTCAAAGAAAGATCTGTGGCACTCTTTGAGAATATGACACCACCCAATTCACTGAAAACCCTCGATGGGACAGGCCAGCTTCACAATAAACAATCAAGTCCCTTTTGGAAAACAGGCCCACTGACCAGGTTGATGAAAGTCAGAAAGTGGCATCTACCATGGAGGTTGACATGATATTGTCTAAACTCCACTCTGGGGTAAAGCAAAGGAATCAGTCTCTTACACTAACTGAGTTGAGAGCGCCGAAGTAACTCTAGCTCTCCACGGTGCAATATTAGAAAAGAGGGAACTAAATAGTGTCCAAGGATGAGAGCAAAATTAGGAGTAAGAGACGCAATACAGAGCGGTGCCAAGATGTGAAATCCTAGGCAAAGGGGTCTGTAACCAAGGTGAAGATAACCGAGCAGGTGGGTCCAGAAAGTCATGCCCTCCGTTTCGGTAGGAACCAAGCCCTGCAGAAAGGAACTGTGAAGGATGCTGAGCATCTTGGGAAACAGGGTGAGCCCACCCAGATGTGTGAAAACTTCCCAGATGATACAGGAGAAACAGACTGACCTGGGAGGAATAGATGCACAGGCTGGGCAAGATTCATAGAGCCCACAGAAGCGCACAGAAGCAGCATGCTCGAAAGGGGCTGTGAGCTGGGACAGGAGGCATGTCCGTGGGAAATGCAGCATTAAGAAAGGGTCCCATCTGTGCTATGACCTTGGGGTCATACCCGGAAACAAGTGAAAGGGAGGGAGGGGAGAGACACAGAGAAGTACATGGACTTCTCGGTCATGGTGGCCACTTCTGGTAGAGAGGTTTGGGAAACCCTTACTGGGCTATCCAGCTGATGTGGACGTCTGGAGGAAGAGGAACCACAGGAAGCCAACCCAGGGCCACGTGGACCAGTGACGCCTCTGACGCAAGCGTGGGGTGCTTGAGTGTGTTGTCAGTCTCCTTGCGCAACACTGGCAACCTTGTAAGGCATTCTGCACAAATAAGTTTAATTATTTTCTCCCATTGCGCCAAGTCCAGAAATAGCCCATGACCAATGATCCATTACAGCCGCCGGCAGAAATAAATTCACTCGACACTTTGCAACAGGCTCAATACACAGCCTTGCCCACGGAAAGTCACGTAGCGGTAATCAGTATTCCTCTCTGGCCTCAGACCTGGTGGGTAATTACAATTAAGCTTCAATGGATTAGCTGCCAGCAGGACAGTAGATGGTGAGTGGTATTTTACATCTCTACCTTTCCAGCAAATTTGGGCACAGGGGGTTTTTTCCTTCTCCATGGAAAACAAAAAAGATTATTTCCAATTAATTCAGGAGACCATCAAAATTGCAGACAATTGTCGCGTTCCCCACGGTAGTGTGAATGAGGTACAGAGTGACTCTCCCCATTGTGTGAGAAATGCAAGGGTCACTCACATTACTTCCAGAGCCCCTCGTTTACATTTTGCAATTAGGACATAATCGGTGTGCCATTATGAGTAAAAATTGTTGGAATGACCTCTTGGCTATGTATTCCAACCAGCAAATCTTTGGGGAGAGTTTGATTGAAAGCATGACAGGCGAACAAGGCAAGTTATACTGATGATAAATAGAACAATTATCACATTTATTATCCGATAAATAATTTATTGTGATTTGCCATTAATCCATCTCAAGCCACCTCCTGGATAAAAACACACCCCTGAGGCTGACTGACTTCAGCTTTTCCCACACGGCGTCAGAAATTCCTGTCTGTAAAGCTCAAAGGAAGCATTTACCTGGAATATAAAGAGCTGCCACCACATGCTTGATCGTTTTAATCAGTGCAGATGAATTATGCCCCTGATATAAATGGTGAATCGGTCTACTTCTCTCTCAGCTTTAAAAAAAAAAGAAAAAAGCTGTGAGAAGCCATTGTGAGGAGAATCCATAGCTCAACACTTAAGCTGCTGTTCTGTTTTTAAATCTTGTCTTCCATAATTGTTAAAAGCCATCCGCCTGTATGCATTTTCAGTCAACACCCGCAGCATAGTCCTCATTTCAGAGGGTACCATTATAATAGGATAAGCAAATTCTTTACAATACTCCAGAATCCAATGGGTAAGGATTGGTTGAGTCTACAATAATGATACTAAATTTTGGAGACCAGTGAGAAATGAGGCTGCTTCTATTGCACTCCCCTTGTTGGTCATGCCAACAGGTAGACAGGTGTGTTATTTCTAACCCTGGTGCCAGATAAGTAATGTAGACCTTTTGGACATACAAGTCACTTACCTTAGTGACTTCATCTTCTGATGTCTTAGAAAAAATAGCATTAATACTACTTTTTTGCTTTATGTCCTCAAATCTGTCCCCATGGTGTCTCTAGTTCAAAGATGAGGTTATTTCTACCTCTTCGCTTCCTTGTAATTTTTGCTTCTTTTCAAAAACAAACTTTTTAAGTAACTCAATTTGATTTCTTAATTATTTACCTCTGATATTGAATATATAATATATTCCTTGCTAGGATTTCTTTTTCTCATGTTTTTTTCTCGACATTTTTGGTCACTGCTTTGTCACTGTTTACTTAGTCATTTTATCCATCAGTTTGGACTCATTTCATAGAATTCTAGGAACATTTTTTAATGAACAGACCTCACTATTGGGCTGAAATCCATATATAATTACCAGAAATTAACGAACTGGTATTAATCTGTCATGGTCTTCCCTACAACAGAACAAAGTGGTGGACCGGAAGTCAGTGTTCTCTCCTCTGCCTTCAGGTATTGAAAGACATTCAAATATTCTTCAAGGTCTGTTGAGAATGTGATTATACAAGTGTTGAAGCAATATGACATCCTCAGAGTCAGGAAATTCTTTCCCACAGCTGCTCAAATCCTTCCAGCTCCAGCAGAAGCACACTTTAAATAGGACTAACAGGGAGGCTCATTGAACACCCTTCTTTGCAGATGAGGGAAGAGTGGGCAAGTAGGTAGCACAGTGCCTTACGGCCAGTGCATCCTCAGCAGTGCATGGGGACATTGGGGACACTGGACTTTGGATTGGCATTCCCGACGCACAGTGAGAAAGTCTTTCATCCACCATCATGAGATGAGTTGAGATCAGCTTCCGAGACCCCAATTAGATCGGCCCTGAAAGACCACAGCCCCACATGCTTTACAGAGTAAAGCAACAGATGGGGAATCAGAACAACCTTCATGGAAATATAATTTTAAATAATGGGTAAATTCCTAGATTATACTCAACGTAAGGACCAGGCAATTTTTCCTAATTTCTAATACAGCATACACAAGCCACAAAACCTCCCTCCACATGGAATCATAGGAACTGTTCAAAGAAAGTTAAAAAACACAGAAAAAATTAAAAAAAATCCTGGGCTGCTTTCTCTAGTCTGACTTGAGAAATAGGTGTCACCAATGCCGATCAGAACAACTGAAGGTCTTGTGATAAGGCAGCGTTCAGTATTTTAATGCCGACATCATGAGAATTCAAGAAAGGGAAATCTTTTCTTTCTCCCTCCTATGTCTCTCTATCAGTCCTACGTCTCTCTGTGTATACGTGTGTGGCTAAGACCACAGACACACAGTACTGACGAAAAGTAAACGGTACAAGAACTCTTCCAACCAAAATTAATATAAATTTCTTACAAACGCATTCCTCTTTTTAGAAGGTAATCCACTTTGAAAACAGATAACCCAACTCTGTCCCCACCTAGAAGCTGAGGGGAGGATGGGGATTAGGTGGACGGTATTTGATTTACAAAGGCCAGCAGAATGCTTATGGGCAGACCCTCCTGTTTAAAGCAATCGCAGGAGCGGCCCTTCTGTGAGGATGCCTGTGATGGAACATGCCAGCACTCCCTACCAGGCAGAACAAAGCTCGTATTTCATACAATTCCTGATATCCTCAGGCCTCCTAAGGACCCCCGGTGGTGTGGACCAGAGCAAATAGACACCTAAAAGAGGAGACCAATCATCAGTCAATCTCTGAGGTGCTGATCCACAAACACTAGGAGCCGAGGGAAATGACCAGGAAGGTCTTGAAGAGATGCTACCAGGAAGGGAATTATGATCTGCTTGGCATCAGGGAACCTGTTGGGATAAATCAAATGACTGAAATGTCAATACCGAGGAATGCAATCTGTGAAGAGCAGACAAAGAGGTGGGAGAGAGGGCTTGCGCTATAGATCTACAAGAGTTGGACTTGCAGTGAAGTACAGATGGATAATGAGGAAGTAGCAATGCTGAAGCTTTACGAGTTAAAGTAAAAGAAATCTATGAAATGAAGAGAAATTAGCAGTGGGGGTTCCTTGGTACACTGCTGAATCAGGATGAACGCGCTGATAAATTACTGTGGAGGGGGAAAAGCAGAGAGCTTGTCCCCGTAAATAAATAAAATGTAGCATACAGTATAAATCTAGGCAGAGACGTCTTATCTCTCCCTGCTTCAACCTACTCTCTCCTTCTGACTCCCAAATGAATGTGGGCCCTCTGTTTAACTGCTCGCCTTTGAATGAAGGACAAGATTCTCAGTTTCAGTCCTTTGGGTCCCTTAGGCAGACTTTGACCACTCTGGGGTTTAAAGGCACAGTCAAAATTATATAAACAGAAGTAAAATGCTAAATGACAAGATCACAAAACTCTGTGACTCTAGATTTCAATTACTGAGACATTTCTTAAGGGATAATAAAAAAAAAGATCAAAATGCGGGTCATCTGGGAATTTTGAGAGCTGTGTGCTATTAGCTGCTGGTTTCATAAAGTGGAAAGGGCAGCTCAAGGGGAGGCGACATGGGCCTGCTCACGACACAGAAGGAAGAAAGCACCGGGGACGGGGCGCTTGGGAGCATGGCCTAATTCCATTTGCCATGTGGAGGGGAGCCTTATTTGTGCAACTGCTCACAAATACACAAAGTAGGGGAAAGGTGAAGCCATAAGAGAGAATTCTACCCTGAAACTGAAAACTCACAAGGGAAAAATCTGCGGAGCAACATTACACTGTGAAATGTCATTCTCTAAAGGGTTTAAACAAGAAATGTGACAAATGCTATTACTCTGCAAAGCCATAAGGGTGTCGGGGACTCAATTGCTGCTCTGATTGTGCCCAACAAGTGCAAGAAGGCACTTATAAGAACAGAGACCCTGTTCCAAAGTGCTTTCAGGCTAAAGGCCACAGGGACAGAGACAGAAAGGGAAAACCATCCAGCTCATGAATCACTTCGGATCATCACTATCTAGTCACCCTCTTGGGCTTAAAGGCACCATAAGATCAGGATGAGCAAAGAATGAATCAAGTTCAAGGTCAGAAAAGTCCAGAGAAAATCCACTCAAGAACCAAAGGGAAATCAGTCTAAACCAATCTTCAAGACTGATTTTCTTAGAGATCTCAGCAAAATGGTTGCAAGAAACCCCCTCACATCACTCCAAGATCAGGCAAGTGTGTCTAAGATTGGTGAGCAGCTGTGCTTCTAATCTGGGATACAGATAAAAGAGTATCTGAACAGTTAGAAATCAACACCCATTGGGGATAGCACCCAGATACACAATCACAAAAACTTCCACAAAACGCATGTGCGTGTGTGCACAGGTATCGAGAGGTATACATATCTACCATGGCATATCCTAGTTGTGATGCAAAAGAGACAGATCTTAATGAATTGAAACTGTCACTGTAAACATTTTTTTCATATTTCATTTTGACCTTGAAATGTCAACATTATATGCATAACATGTAATATAAGGCTATATGATCCAAGTTGTCATCAAGCCTTCCCAGGCTGCAGGCACCCTCATGAAGTTCTCCACAAAGGGCCCAAAAGGCAGAAAGGTCAAGAATCCAGAGAAGGAGTGTCTTCCCCAAACTGTCTTTGTGTGCTTGAACAATGAGCCGTGAACAAGGCACATTCTCTCCCAGTGCACAAGGCCACTTCTCGGCACGTCCTTAAATCAAAGCTCCCACCAAAACTGAGATGGAAGCCTCTGAGCTCAGGCTCGGTTTCCCTGGCAGGGGTGCCAGAAGCCCTCCCTCGCAGACCTGAATGACTGACAGGGAAAGGTGCCGAAAGCATACAAAAAAAATTTTTTTTTAAAAGAAAGTTACAGAACAGTATGCATAATATGATGTCATTTTTGTTAAAACACACAAAAGTTATAAGTGTGCACATTTTATGAGCATAGAAAAAGGTCTGAAACAATTTACACAAATCTTGAACGGTGTTTACTCTTGAGTGAAAGTGAGATTGGAGGGCTTGCTTGATTGATTTGTTTTGTTTTAATTTTTATAATAACCATGTCTTATTTCTATAACTTTAAGAAAGAACTTGAATCTCAGAATTCAGATTTGGGACTTCCTAGTTGCCTTCTATGGTTACTTGTACAGTAATATTTGTCCGTCCAACTTCAGTGAAATCTATAGGTCAAGAATTTACCCTCTCTATGAAAGACAGAGAGATTGAGTTGATGTTCTAGGTAAGGAGACAGGAAACAGGACAACTATATACAGTACATTAGTCTGGATCTGGCCAGAAACAAAAATTTTTTTTAACTTCCTATGGAGGACATATTAAGACAGTAAACAAAAATTTGAATAAAGTCCATAGATTTAATACTATTGTCAATGTAATTTCTTGGTTTTGATAACTGTACTGTAGATAATATGTAAGAAAACATCCGTGGAATACTCACTGAAGTATTTAAGCATAAAGGGGCCTCTAACTTGTCCTCTCTTCACTCTCAGTTGGGGCAGAAAAAATCGGATATGGAAAGACCCAGGAGGAGCAAATGTGCTAAAATGTTCACATTTGGGCAGCCTAGGTGGAGTTCTGTACCAGAATTCTCTATACTACCCTTGCAACTCTTCTATCAATCTGAAGTTATTTCAAAATAAAGTGTTTTTTAATTTTCAGGAAAAAAAAAGGAAGGTAGGAAGGTAAGTTGCCTTCTTTTCTACTCCTTTCCTGCAAAGAATGCTCTGGTTGTCTGCTGTTTTGTATGTTTAGTTGGCTTTATTCATTTACATAGTTTGATCTTGTCAGTGAAAGCTGATCTACCTTCAGAAGGAAAAGTGAGTTTTCACAAATATTTGAGACTAATTTAGCTAAAAAACATCTCCAGATATTTTACAAACAAATATGCATAGCAAGTGTAAATACCCTGACTTACTAACAGGTCAGAAGATTTCAGGAATTTAGGCAAAGAAGAAGTCAGTGGTAGAACTGAAAATATAAACTACGTTTCTTAGCAGCTCATTCAGTATGATTTTGTACCAGAATCGTGTGATGCAGCAGCTATTCCATGGTGGGAAATTGCCTCCAGGGAGCGCCAGGAGCTCATCAAAGGCAGGGGGCCAGAGGGCTCTGTGTGCTACGGGGAGACACTGGTCACATTGCCACATACCCCATAAATCACAAATAATGTTATCCGGAGGCATTCTCTTCTGAATGAAAAGATAAGAACTCTGTTTTTGTTTCCAGAACCATTGCTCCTTTTCCCTGCTTCACATGGCTCACATAACTCAGAAGGTAGCCTTCATTCAAAGAATGAAAAATAGGGGAGTCTGGAGCCTCGTGCCTCTCTCCATCAATCCAGAGAGCTGCAGAACGTTATCTGCCTTGTAAGTAGCTCCGCTCCCTCTAACAAGATGAATTTCTCTCCTAAAACAGGTTTGTACTTAGGCCCCCACCACCAGCACCATAAAGCACCCTCTGGGAAAAGAACTCATTGCCCTAAAAAGCCCAAATGCAGACTTCATAGAGGGCAGGTAGAGCTCACCTGCAGAGAAAAAGAGACAGAGCACTCACAAATATCGGGCCTAGCCAAAGACGAGAGGAAACCACAGCCCCTGAAGGCTGGCAGAGATGGAGAGGCAGGCAGAGCTCCAAAGTCACTGATGAACTAAAAATGGCTCCGCAGGTTCTGCGGGCAGCATCGGCGGGGACCCCGGCTGCTCAAAGCTCAGACAGGTCGTTCGGCGCCACAGAGGGGCTTGTTAGAAATGCAGAAGAACCTCAGGCCCCTCCCTGGGCGTGATGAATCAGTATCCGAATTTTCACAAGACCCCCAGGAGATTCTACACACCCACACATTGGAGTCTGAGAAATACTGAACTGGAGAAAATGGCGCAGCAGGCAGCTTGAGCCAAGGAGAAGCAGAAGGAAAACACATGAGTGCGCACACATGCACACAAACACAGACACACTGCTCTGAGGCAAACGGGGCCACAAGAGAAGACCCCTGTTCTAGGCTGAGCTACCCACACTCTCACATCCATGTTCTGCCACGTCATCCCTCCACCCCACCCATTCACCGTTGCCTGCTGTGGGATCCGTGGGCTGCATGCACCTAAGTGAAGGGCAGCCTGCTGGCCTGTGATCTTCGAAAGATGATCATGTGATTTTTATCTTCCATTCCATGGATATGATGAGTCATAGTTATTGATTTGCACAAAATGAACCATCCTTGCATACCAGGGGTAAAACCCACTTGATCGTGATATAATCAATATAATCCTTTTAATATACTGTTGAATTCAGTTTGCTGGTATTTTGTTGAGAATTTGTGTATTTATACTCATCAAGGATCTTGGCCTATAGTTGTCTTTTTTTAACAGTCTGACTATTCTATTTTTAAATTGTCAAGGAAATACCTTCCATTTATTGAGTGACTACTGTGTACCAGGCCCTGTGTCAGGCACTGTACATACTCTGCAGTCTGTCCATAAACTATCCAGCCATGTACTATGAAAAATAGAAACATTTATTGAAGAAGATATAACGTACAAGAAATATTGTACACAGAACAATAACAACTCAGTCCCCTTCAAAGTAGACACCTTGGGACCTCACACAGTTCTCCCAGCATCATTGGTAGCAGTTTGAGTCAAGTCATTAGAGACTGCAGCATGATGTTCCTTCTGCTCTAGTAGCAGAAGCCACGGAACAAATTTTGCCAGGACACACTTCATGCCAAGATCCTGTGTCAAAATCTCAGACACAGTAGTTTTTGGAATCCCCAGGTCAGCTTCTAGCTCTCCCACTGTCAGTCACTGATCTGTGTTGACTGCAGCCCGTATACGGTCAGCATTCTCAGGTGTCTGCTTGCTGCAGGCCTTCCAGAAGGTGGATCACTTTCAACAGATTCTCCACCGTCTTTGAAGTATCTGTGCCACTTTTATTTGTGCTGCACTCATGCATCATCCCCAGAAGCCTCCTGAACCATCCAAATAGTTTCCGTGGAGGAATGTTCAAGCTTAATGCAAAACTGGATGCAGGTTTGCTGCTCTGCTCCCGCAGTTGTTTTGAATGTGAGGGCCACACAGTACACACAACTCACTCAATGGCATCGACTAGTACAGTGAGGTCGTCATTGTTCACACATGAGCATTCCAGTCCTCTCTCCTTGGCTCTCAGGTTACATCCATGTCATGCAAACCATTCTCGTTATATTAACAATGGCTGGACTTTTCTGGATAGACCTCATATATCATATCATTTAACACTTGTAACAGCCCTGTAGAGCTATTAACCTTAGCTCCATTTTATTAATTAAAAAGCTGAGGCATTGCCCAAAATCATAGCAAGAATATGTTTGAGCTAAGATCCCCACTCCAGGTTCTGTTCTTACCTTGCACTGTAACTACACAGAAATTGCATTTTTTTAATCTTATTTCTTAAAGGGAAAAAGAAAACAATTCTATATGACTCCATTTCCACAGGAAACTAGATTCTGTCCAAGGCAGAATATCCAGTTTCAGCAAGGCCAAAAATTGTTTGTGAGTTGTTACTGGAGATGGGAAGGAAATTTATGAAACATGATGGAATCTCTGCCTGACAGCCATCTGAGGGTCCCAGGAGGTCATCCAAGATAAGGCTGCCCCAGACCAAGCACTTCCCTTAAAGCCTATGAGGAGAAATTCACTTCCCACAAGAAGCTGCCCCTTTTGTTTAAACAATTCACCCTCCAGTGGAGTCAGAGGAGCTTCTGATCTTCCTTGGAAGCTGACACAGAATAACTCTAAACCTCTCCCTTCAACAGTCTCTCAGGAATTGAAGACAATAAACAGGACACACACAAAAGTAGAATTTCTCCTTTGCCATGAAATAGGCTTGGTCTTTGATCTCTTCCTTGTGTTCCATGATCTTCCATCCCTTTTCCATCCCACTTTCTTCCCAGGCACTCAGCCGTCTCCCTGGTGCCCCGCTTTCCAATGAGCACACACAACATGTCTCACGATTAGGACTGTGGTGTGGCCGAGGCAGTCATTTTCCCTCTTTCATTTCACCCCTTCTCTCTGTTTCCAGCCTGGTTTTTACCCCAGCACCTCCCCCCTCAACACACACACACACACACACACACACACAAGCTGATCCAAAATGTCATTCATCACAAATGCATTAAGTCTCAAAGTGTTTTGCCCACCCACTCACCCACCTGCCTCCCAAGGCTCCCTCTGAAAGTGGCAATGCAATCAATCAAGTCAGTTTCATATTGGAGTCATTTTCTCCCTTTTGTTTTACCCCATCTCTCTCTTTCCAGCCTGATTTTTACCCCACCCCCACCCCCAACACAAGCTGATCCAAAATGTCATCCATCTACTGAAGGGCGATACTGCTGATAGCTGCGTAAATGCATTAACTCTCAAAGTGTTTCGCCCACCCACTCACCCACCTGCCTCCCAAGGCTCCCTCTGGAAGTGGCAATGCCATCGATCAAGTTGGTTTCACGTTGCACACAGCCCACACAGTACAGGGGAAAAATTAATGACACTGACTGTTCTTGCTAAAGAAGCAACTCAACTAGACAGCAGCCTTCACAACACGAAGGAACACTTCACTTTAAGTCATCATGTAAGAGAAGAAAAAACATATATGCTTTTTAAACTATATACAAGGGAGGGTCCAAAAACAGCAGAATTCTCTTCTGAAGGGCAGGCCCTTTCTGGTCCAGCTGTCCCCCACTAGGTGAGTGTCCTAGGAACCCATCTGTATCAGGTACCAGCTGGCGTTGTGGTGAGAGGCTGTGTTTGGCTTCAGCGGGTTTTTGTTGAAGACTCTTTCAAGACATTTACTCATTTCATGAGGGATGATATACAACTGCACCTGCCCACGCTGCACTGAGTGCTCAACAGTTTTTGATCGAAAACCGGCATGACCCCCATGCCCCACCCTCCTATTCATCTGATCTTGCCCAAAGCATCTTTTTTTGTTGTTTCCTCGAATGAAAAAAAGTCCTCAAAGGGAAACGCTTTGCTGATGTGAAATGGTGAAACAAAAAACAGCAAAAGCACTAAAAGGCATTAAAATTGACAAAGTCAAAAACTGTTTTGAGCCGTGGAAAAGAATGCCTCAAGTTGTATTGCATCAGATGGAGGGTACTTTGAAGGTGACTGAAGTTTAAACATGTAAGAATAAACACATATTTTTTATACATAATTTCCTGTGGGGGGGGGTGTTCCCCTCAGGTAGGAAGTAAAAAGCCATTTGCCCAAAAGCCATAGCAGAGTTTCTGCTCTACTGACCTAAGGAAAAAGTAGGATTCCCTTTTCTCTCCAGGCTTAAGCATTTTTGCAGACACCGAAGGCAGTGAAAGCAGAAATATTTGATTTAGAGTCTACACGCAGACCCTGTGGTTTGCAGGTTGGGACTTCCAACCCAACTCAATGTGCACAGACCAACCGCAAGGACAGGAGAGACCCCTCCACACAATCCATCACGGGCTCCCGGCAGCTGGCTCGGCTCCATTTCCTGCCCACCAGGCCCAGGGAACGAAGGCTGACTGCATCCACCCCACCATTCTCTCTGCCTGCCCCTCAGTCTTCTTCGATCTTGTTTCAAGATGAGCCTCTCCATTACGAACTCACAGCCATTCCTGGAACAGGAAGAACCACGAACTATCACAACTTCATCTGGTCAGCTTTCCGCACCACTGCCAGGCCCCACCTGCCTCCCTCACCATCCTCTCCGGGGCCTTATCTGTCTCCCTCGCCATCTTCAGAAGAAAATGGCCTCTCCATACCCCATGTTTCCTTACCCAGACCTACTCCGGCTCACACACCCTTAAACATGTTTCCTGAATTAGATCTCCCACCAACAGCTTTATTTACATGCAGACGGCGTAGAGTGATTGGGAATTTGGACATGGAAAACTTCCTTTGGAGCAGTGGTTTTCCACCATCTTCCACAGAGACCTAGGGTGTCTCTGCACCCTCCTCAGGGACAAGGGGAAACCCCAGGACTGCACGCAGATCCCCTCACACTTCTGGCTGTGATATAAAGGATTTCCGCATAGGATTTTTCTTTAATGAGAATACACTTCCCTTGAAAGAAGGCAAAAAAGCAACATTACTACTGGGAAACATCCCTTTCCCCACTTATCACCCTATAGCCCTCTGACCGCAAAACACACAGAGCGAAGCGTACCTTTTCCACCCCGTCATCAAAGAATAAAGCCGAGAAAGTCGTGTTGGACGGGGAAAAGCCACCAAACACGCGGAATGTTTATGGCGCCTGCATCTCCTGGGGCTTTGAATGACATACCACCGGAGAACTCAGGAACATCCCGTCCAGCCGCAGCTTATTCAGATACAAAAATGGAAACTCACAGAGAGTAATGGCTTGTTTTATTAACTACGGAGCAAAGTCACTTCCACAATGTTTTTATGCATAGGAGACACTCAGTGTCGAAAGAACTAATGATCACATAATTAATTGGTTAATATATGCCCAATTGATTCCAGAAAAAAAGTTCAGGTGGTTTTGTAAGAGACAGAAAACAAAAACAAAACAAAACAAAACGAGAATGGTGTGTAATAGGAGTGAAAAAAGAATGAGTGGCTATGATGGGAGTTTCCCTTGTCTTGAAAGCAAGCTCTAAAAATTCGTGCTCAGATGCCTCAAGGACTCAACACTCTGAAAATTTACATTCATTGCACTTTTCTCAGCTGTTCTAAATTTTAAGTGATGAACAATTTTCTGCTTAGAACTTTAAATAACTAGTGAGAAGCTCATGAGGAGTTGCAGGCAGGGAGGCTTCTTGTGGGTAATATATTTATCAATAGGATTCTGCTTTGATTTCATGAGAAATTGGCTCTCCCTCAAGACTGAGCCTTCCCACTGGCATTTGCTTTGAGACAACAGAATCCGGTGGTGATGAAGAGCAGGCCACGTAGCGGCCGATGGGCCACGTAGGTTGGCATGTGTTGGGTAGACCTGATCGCGGGGTGCAGGTGCCTGACAGGAGCAGGCTACCGTCTCGCTTCTCCACCGTGTGCCCAGGGACCACCAGCAAGGGGGTCACCCAGGAGCTCAGCAGACAGGCAGGTCTTCAGGCCCCACCCTGGCCCACTCAGTCAGAATCTGCACTTCAACAGGCACCGCCGGGTACAGGGTTTCAAAATGCAGCCACACAGTCGCAGGGAGCACATCAATGGGACGTGGTTTGGGGAGGGAGGGGGGATTTTGGTTCAGTTTCCATCTGTTAGTTTTTAGAGATTTTTGTCCTCGTTGCTCTTCATGGAAAATACCAAGTGAAAGTCAAATGAGAAAAAGGTGCTTTTCGAGCCAAATTGATTAGTCCTACTTTGGCACACATTGACAAAGATATTCACCCCCAGGGGGCATCATTGTTTTTGAGAAGTGACTTTGTTGTAAAGGAAACTTTTATGCCCACAGGCCCAGGCTAGACAGCAAGCACTTGAAGAGAAATATGGCAATAATCCAGTTCATTGCCTTGCTCTTCACAGGCAGGCAAACCAAGCCAGGCAGCACAGGCTATAAAAACAGAGTTGCCTGAATTACCCAGGTTCACTGCCACTGTCATTCAGACGAACTGGATCATAGCCAGACTGCACATCCTTTTGGGATTTTAAATATAGTGCACGGGGAACCTGCCCCAGCAGACCTGTGAAGAGAAGGGGCAGGTGTAGGCAACCCCTGGACCCAGCGGGCATTTGCCAAGGGTGACATTCAGCTCTAGAAGAGCTCTGGCCTCAACATCCGCAAAGCAGGGATCACATGGAATCAGGGTGGCTTGCCATGATACAGACACAGGGACCCACCCAAGGATAATTGCTATAAATTCCATACCAAGAGTGAGGACAGAGAAGTCAGCAAAACACGTCGCCTGGATGGGTAGCAGCACACACAGGACTGCAGGACAGAGTCCGACAAGAAAGGGAAGATTTTTTGAAAAGGCCAAATTTATTCACACCAGGTATGGCAGGCCAGCTGGAAGACATGTCAGTCAGGGACAAGATTCTCTGCTCAGAGGTATTTCTGTAACTTGTACGTGACAGCTCCTCAAAACTAAATACAAGAAAAACTTGTAGCTAGATTTCCCCCAGCGCTGGGGTATGTTCTGACTTTAATTGAGGAAGAGGAGAAACTAGCCAGTATTTGGTCAGCCCCTGCCTGAGTGCCTTTGCAGGTGCTTTACATGTATCTTGCAAAAGCTGGCTGAGTTGGGGGGACGGGGCATAACCTAGGCATCAACCACCCCTAAGGAAGTTTCGTTGGGACTTTACAGGTCCCTGAAGTTCCTGAGATTGTATGAAAATTTTTCTGCGTCTTTTCCCCCTGGGAGGAGAGCCCATAGCTTTCAGCAGATTCTCCAACAGACCCATGACCCATAAAGGTTGAGAGCTACGGTTAGTGGAATGAACCGTGAAGGATGAAAAAACTAACATTATGGAGTATTCTCTGGGGGGCCCTGTACTCGATTACATCATTTAATCCTCCTAAACCCCCTAAGGTAAGGGGCATTTTATTTCATTTTGCATTAAGAAAAAGTGAGGTTCAAAGAGAAGCCTTACTGGGTACACACACCTACTAAATCCACACTTTTTCTAGGACACTCTGCTTCCTGGGTGTTTTATTGGGGGTTGGGGGACTAAAATTTAGGGAAGGAATGCACCGTGGAAAACCAACATGACATTTTAGCAGGCTCTTGCAGAATGTGCTGAGTTTGGCCATCTAGAATAGAAAGAAAGGCCAAAGACAGGCATTCCAGGCGCGGGAGACAAGGTGAGGGACAGCACTCTGAGAAGGGATATAACAGTCACGGAAGACGTCACCTTCCCTCCTACTAACTAGGAGCTTCCTAAAGGCCCGAAAGCCAGGCAACGTTCCCAAGCCTAAGTGCATCCAAGGGTTACACCTCCAGCCCATTTAGCTGTAAACTTCCTGGAGGATAACCATGCCAATAAGAGACTCGACACAAAGCCCAGGGGCTGCTTAATGCCTGGCGTCGATTCAAACAAGTGCATTTTGTTTATTTCTAATATGTCTTAAGCCGGAGAGCCGGTTCACGGCAGGTCAGTAAGAGGCCAAGAGCTTACCCAGGGTCGCTGCAGCCCCAACTGCCACATGCAGCCTCTCTGGAAGTAAAAGATATAAGTTCAGCGTGTGGGTTTCATGCATCTCCAGTCCCCCAAGATGCTCCTCTCTCAATGTAAATAATATCCAGAGGTTAAAATATTCCACGTACGCCGCAACACATTTAATCAGGCTTTTAGACACACGTTGACTCTGCGGCGGAATCCTGCCGCCTTCTGAAATGAAAAAGCCACTCAACGGGGACTATTAGCATGGAATCCCATGTAATTGAATTGTGGCTTTAAATCCTGTGATTAACAGATGGCGAGGTCTTGTCCCCATGTTCCCGCTCCCTGCTCCTCGCCCTCGGAAGACACGGTGTGCTCGCCTTTGGACCGTTACCATCGGCCACACTGTCTTCAGCCCGGGTGTGCCTTTAGCCCTGCGCGCTTTTGTATCAAGGAGCCATTTCCCAAGCATTAGCAGTGCTGAAATAATCACTCCCACGCAATCTTCTCGTTGGCTTGTAAGTGAATTTACGTGTGTAACAGCCCAAACCTCTTCAGGCTCCCTGCGTGGGAATTCTTGAGATTTTATTTCCCATAAACAGAAGACAAAAGAATATTAAAAGGTAAAGCTACGTGATGTTCATCTTGTTTCAGAAGATCCTAAGTTCCTCGAGGGTTGAGAAAGGTTATCCGGCTGATCGATTTAGTAGTTATTGAGTCCTAACTATCTTCACGGACCATAGAAATAAATCTATCAATAAACTTCATTGCAGGAAAAACACACGCTCTCTTTGGACAGAGACAAGCAGCGTTCCCTTTGCTGCCTTCTTTCCTCTCTACTGATTAACAACTTGAAAGGATAGCTCCTGTTCTAAAAAACATGCAAGACAAAAAGGCTGGGTTCTACTCCCTAAAACTGGAGTGAAAGAGTCTCCCTCTCTGAAATGACTAGGAAAATGGCGGGGTTGCTGGGCGGAGGGGGAGGGGAACTCACTCATCATCCATGAAACCATTTCATGTTCAAAGCACACCATCTTGAAAATCCTGGATAATTATGAGATTGCATACTTTACTATGGTTGCAACTGGAATGGGTGTGCTGCATAAGGAGATTTAAAAATAAAATTGTTTTATTAAAACCACCCGTAAAGCAGACCAGTTTCTGACAGGATGCCTACGGAGGCCGGGATATGTGTGCCTGTGAATGCCCACCAGCACAGCACAGCAGGCGTGGTCCTTATCGAACATGACACAAAAGGGCTGCCTGCAGCTTGACCCACGTCAGCAAACTCCAAGGCCATCTCCCACAGCACAGCACAGTGCTCCGGACAACGGAGAGCCCACCTTGGGCAGCTTGTTAGCAATTCAGTGTGGGTGCTGCTTTGTAAACACATCTAATCTGGTTTTAAATTTTCATCCATAAAGTCATTACTAAAGGACTGCAGGCTGCTGAAATGATGGGCCAGCTGCTTCTGAAGGGGACAGGTGGCACCGGAGCCAGTCAGGGGTGTCTGTCCTCGGGTCCCTCCCGGCCTCCCTTATTCCTCTCAGGTCTCTGATTTTCTTCAGCAACACACTGTCTCCACATGCTGCTGCATGGGCAACAGCAGACCCTCCATATCACCCTGCCCAGGCTCTGTAGCTTCAGCTTCACTGGAGAGGACACTCCAGCGTCATCGCAAGATGTCGATTCAACACGGGAGGAGACAGATACCGTGTCACTCCCGAGTCAGACTGCACAGCCATTCTCAGCGGTGCAGATAGACTCTTAAGAAGCTACACCATCGTCTCTTGAGATGGACGGCTGCCGACGACACTGTCTCCACACACACTGAAGAGTTTCTGTTGCTACCTGACTGGCCCGTCTCTGTCTGTCTCTGTCTCTCACACACACACATCACACACACACACACGCACGCACGCACTGAGGTTCTTTGCCTCTTTCTGACCTGTATTCCAGTCACTGCCTCCTTTACCCTCCTGATTTAATCTACTTCTCCACTTCCCAAATATAAACTTTGTTTTTAACAAAATGACCAGGCTGAGTCTGGGGAAAAGAAATGGTCTTAAAGAGCTGATGGCAGGGAATATAGGTGAATGACAGATGGACTGACCGACTGCGTGGGCCACCAGCATCTCAGCTATTGCCCTCCTTTGAGAGTTGATTGTCATAGGTAATTAACTAACCATAAGGTGAGACAGGTTTTTTTCAACAGGGAGAACAAAAGGTGAATCTTTCAAAACATGGTAAACATGGTATCGTATAATAAAAAATTTGGTTTATTTAACAAACTATGTATCAGCCCTGATTCTAAAAGACTTAGGAACTTTAACCACCTGTTTACTCTTTATAACAATCTTGTGAGGATGATATAATTGCTCTGCCCCATTTCCCGGGAAACCAAGGCACAGAGAGATCAAATTATTTATCCAAAGTCACACAACTGAAAGGCAAAGGTCAGGATTCTACCCAGGTAGTACACCTTCAGGGTCAATGCTTTTAAGCACTATACGCTGATGCTTCTTATTTGATTGATTGCATCTTTATCTAAGAGAGAGGAAAATTTGCATTCATTTCTTATGAATTCTTTCCAATATGAAAGCAAATTTTTCTTTACAGGGAAACAGATGACTGATTTATACTGTTGGGTATTACCCTATTTACCCTGCCGAGTAAATATTTATCCTAGTATTGCTCAGAAACCATGCTTAGGCCCCCACCCCATTAACAACACACATACGGACTGGGGAAGCTCTAGCCCTACCTCTCCCCTGCCTCCTCCTCGTCCTTTTGCCAGTCCACGTACAGAACCACATTCAATCCCCTTCCCACAAAGCAGCTTCTTACAGAACCAGGCTGAGGGCTTGGCCCTCCTTTCAGTGAGGTTGGCTACAGCATCCCTGAGCGGCCCTGCAGACCGAGAGCACCCGACACAGCCCCAGGAGCTTCCCTAAAGAATCAGCAGGGATATCGAAATCCTCTGTGTCCCATACTGCTCTGGTCGTCCACCTAACTTCCTTTGATTCCAAGCTAACATGGACGAAATAAACCCTAGACAATTGGGGAAAGCCAGGAGAGAATCCCATTCTCTTCTGTGATACTAATAACAACACTTTCTGTTCTGTATGACTCTTGTATTGAGTGAAATTCCTTCCAAAGCATGTGGTCTCCTTTCATATTTTAAAACCCAAAGGCCCCAGGATTTTTTCCTCCTTCAAAAATGGATGGTTCTGCCTTTCACTGAAGGTGCAGTTCAGAAAGAAGCAGCCTGTGAAACCAATTAACTAATTGGAAATCACTTAATGACTGTGGCAGCGCTTTGGATTTCTGGTGTTGGCTCACAGCAGTCAAGAGAAATTGCTTTCCAATATTATGATAAGGTAAGCCGTGGAGGTCACAGGGTCCGGCGAAGGCTGCGGCGAGACACAATCGCTCTAATGCGCCCACCAAAATAATGGAGACATTGCAGCGTGGCTTTCAGTGATTGCAAAGCAAGCACAACATAAAAATCCAAAGATAGATGGAGATCTGCTGAGAATAAATGTACAGCCAGGGCTCCTTGCTATGACTTTTGAAAGCTTACAATTTTTACATAGACATTGTGCTATTGAAATTGCTCTCACGGAGAGAGCCAGGCATGAGCGGAAGGGGAGGAGAAGGGAAAAATAAAGTAAATGCTCACCCTAGAACAATTGTCCAATTAATTGTTTTAGTATGAAGAGAGTCGGTGTTCACATTAGAGAAATAATTGAGTTAATTGCTTGAGAGTTAACATAGCCAGAGAAAATAGATTACCCCAAACAATATTTAACCATTTGCCATTTGTTTATTTCAAGATAGTGAATTCTCTATGCTAAGATATTTCTAAATAGCATAATTCATTAGAACCGAAGTCATCACTGTAGAGAATATAAGCCATCTCTAATAGTGTATCTAATTCCTTTTTACTTTATTTTTAAAATGAGGTGTAGGCGGACTAGAGTATGGTGGTTACCTGAGGGAAAGAGGGGTTGGGTAAATATATGGTGAAGGAAGGAGAATTGGCTGCATAGTGAACACACGACGCACATAATGCAATATACAGATGATGTACTACAGAATTGTACTCTGGAAACCTAAAAAACTTTATTAATCAATACTACCCCAATAAAATTAATAAAAGAGTCTACTCTAGCAAAAAAAAAAAAGAAAAAAAGGTGAAGGGGCCTTGGTCAGGTAGTTCAGTTGGTTAGAGCATCATCCTGATATCCCTAGGTTGCAGGTTCGATCCCAGATCCGGGCATAGACAAGAATCAGCCAATAAATGCATAAATAAGTGGAACAACAAACTGATGTCTCTGTCTCTCTCCCCCCACCACCCCTTTATCTCTGTATATAAAATCAATAAATAAAAATCACTCAATAAATAGAGGTATAGGGACATGCCTAGGCAATTTAAAATTGCTTTTGAGGGGGACAACTAGTTCTTATTTCTCCTGAGCCTCAGGATTATTTTGTGAGTATGGCAACTCTTTTCACCTCTCTTTGCCTTAATTTGTGCAGCTGTAAAACGGCCTGATGATAATAGAATTTTGCAAACATAGAGCCACTATAAATCTCTCCCGCAATGCCACAGAGGTTCACCTTTTCTTCCCCATTGGTACAGTGAGTTTGGGAACAAAGACTCTCCCTGGGAGATATTTGCTCTTGTTTCCCAGGAGGAGGGAAATTCTCTGCGCACACTTGTCACTCCAGTGCATCTGGACCTTGCCCAGTCCCCAGCTTTATTTATTCCATAATGATGAGCAGACGCCTCCACTGGGTACCGCCTCCGAGGCTTGCTTTGCACCCGTCCATGACCCGAAGTGTGGAAGGTGTTCTCTTTCCTGGCAGCGGCATAAGCAAAGACGCCATTCACACACCTCGGGCCCCGGGAGCACGTGGGCCCTTGCCTCTCACCTGCCTTGGATATTAGGTGCTCCTTGAGAGCAGGATTTACTCTGCAGAGCCACATCCCAGAAAATTCTGCCCACGCAAAACACAGACGCAGCAAGGAGTGCAACACAGACACGCTAGTCAACTGGTGCCTCTCCCTTTAAAACAAGGCTTTACCCAGAGCGGGGAAAACGTGTAACTTGCCGCCCTTCTTGGAATTTAATTTCTAGTCTGCATTCTAGAAAGGGATATCCCAGTATCAAGATTATATCGAGACATCAGGGCTGATAAACTCATTTTCACTACCAAGGAAGTTCATCAAGAAGCAGAGCAAGACATTAAACCTAATGCTATCCCGGGGGGAGCAGCCACAGCAGGAATTTCCTGGGTGTGAGTTGGACTATGTCATGAAATAACAGGGAAGCATTTTCATCTTGATAAAAGAAAAACCTCCAAGCTATCGAAGGTGAAAATTTCTGCAAAGAAGCCTTTCAGATGGATTCAGAACATTTTCCAGGATGACGCAGCTGAAGAAAAACGCACGATTCAGTTGACAGCGTTCCAAAGCTTACCTGTCCCACTCACAACAGGCAGGGCACTGACCAAAGGTGACGCTACACCTGCGAAGGCAGGCTGGTCGCCAGCTTGCACAGCATCATTTGCAAAGCTCGGCACTCTGGAGCTTACATGTCCCTGCTTAACAAATGGTGGCCAATTCAGTCCATTGCATGAAGACAAGACCGAGGCCAAAGTCTAACAACAGCTCCCCTTTCTCAATAACATCCCCTTGAATTAGTGAACGTTATTACAAAAAGAAAATATGCTTTTATCTAGGTTGTTATGTCTTCCCGCTGCTGTTTTCTGTGGTTTCGCCCATAAGCTCACAGTTTGTAGTTAAATTGGACAATTACAGAGCCAGAAGTGAATAATTAATGAACAGTCACCATGTATGTTTGGGAAACTGTGACCCAATCATCGAACAGATAGCTGAACCGCTAAAATAATTGACTTGTTCCGCTCATTACCTGATCAGCATTTGTTTAGCAGTTCCTAGGTGCCCTATCAAAATTCTAATCAGTTCTATTTAAATTACATTTTTTGCACTGCATTGTTATAAATGCTAATTTATGCCTAGAGTGGAAGAGCTTTATTTCTTACCTCCTGAAGAAACAAATGAATAAAAACATACTTCTACGGGGCATAAAAGATTATCAAGGGCTCAATGACTAATGGATTTTGCACTTGGCAAAACATCCTGAAACCCAAAGCTGAAGCTTTAGGAGACAAGAACATTCAGATCCTCCCACAATAAAGCCGTCCATCTGGTGAGGAGGCAGAGGATGTCCCTGCAGCCACCACTGGGAACTTCCTGCCATGGGAACAGGAGCAGCTTTTGGGGACAGGAAGAGAAGGAAGGGAACATTTTTTATTTTATTCATTTATTGATTTTAAAAATAGAGAGGGCAGGTTAAAAAAAATTAAAAAAGAAAGAGAAAGGATGAGGGGAGAGAGAGAGAGAGAAAGAGACATCGATTTGTTTTTCCACTTATTTACACAATCATTGGTTGATTCTTGATGTGCCGTGACCTAGGATCGAACCCACAACCTTGGCATGTGGGAATGACGCTCTTACTGACTGAGCAATCTAGCCAGGGCTGGGGGAAAATTCTTACAGCTTGAGGACAATGATCCAAAGAGTCTGAAAGACAAAAGGTTATTGCAGAATCTTTGGGCCACTTTCCTGCATCAAGCCTGGGACCACAACTGCTATAGCCAATGGTGATGTCCATCTGCACCAGCTTGTCGGAGGTGACAGCATTACCATAGCTGTGCTTTCACAGTTAGTTTAGACTCCAACCTTAGGACCAAAGTGCCTCTCTAAGCAACGGGAGCTGCTCCACCGAAGGGACTAGAGAAGCAGTTTTGCTCCCTGATGTGCACATGAA
The DNA here is from genome assembly GCF_987537825.1 of Furipterus horrens. Lineage (NCBI taxonomy): Eukaryota > Metazoa > Chordata > Mammalia > Chiroptera > Furipteridae > Furipterus > Furipterus horrens. The sequence goes on from NW_028327180.1 coordinate 10,710,228, forward strand.
GACATGAAGCCAGGCTACTTGCAGCGTAGGGGTGGCCCAGACATCTCCCAAGTCATTTGAGATCCAGAAGACCGCAAAAGAGAAAGAAGATTGAAAGTAGTGCTCTAGAAACAGCTAGAAATCTTCTAATGAGCCCCCCAAACTACTTCCTAAGGTACAATGCTCCCCACCCTTCCCAGGCCTGGTGTCTGCGGATGGCGGTGAGCCTGCCATTATCCTGCTTGGCGTGGGAAGTATCCAACTCAGAGCCCATTGCTAGGAGTTTTTTCTTTTTCTTTTTTTTTCTTCAGCTTGTAGAAGTTTTATTATAAGCTGAGGAATTACCTTGAGAGGATTGAATTTCCAAGTGCAAGTCAGCAGCTGCTGGGGAGGCCGAGGCTCCCTCAATCATCCGCGTCCCTGCTGGAGAGGGGCAAGGGGGGCCGGATCAGTGTGGCTTAGGGCTGCTCAGCCCAGGCTGGGACGCTCGGGTTCACGCAAGCATTTAACCTCTTTTAAGCTGTGCGATGTGGCTGAGGCTTAAAACAAGGCTGGAACATTTTCTCGCTTATTATCACCTTGATAACCTGTTCTTGTCGCTAAGGAAGGAGTGTTGGGATGAAGGAGGAGTAGAGGGGCAGGTCATGGCTCGAGAGAACCAGAGAAGAGCTGCTGCTCCCTTGTTGTCTGAGAACACCTGGGGAAAGGGGACTGTCGTACGTCCCCTTACAGAGAAACAGTATTTCCCAGGTCACAGAGCTAATCACTTCATGGGAAAGGTTAGAAAAGAATAGCTTTCATTCATTTCCTTCAAAACCCATTTATGAGTTTGAAGGAGAATTGTGTTGTATGAAATACCTCAGTAATGGCGGCATTTCTACAAGATCTAAGGGTAGGGAGAGGCAGCAGAGACGGGAGAGGTCAGCCGAGCCAGCAACAGCTGTGCTCAGCTCATTGTGGGGGACAAGATGGCCACCAGGGACAGAAAGGCTTCTGCCAGCCCTTCCGCACACCTTCCCAAAACAGGGCTCAAAAAACATGTCTCCCTGGTCAGGACCAAAACCAATCCTACAAGAGTCTTTTAAAGAGACTGAATGGTACACTGATGTTTCGCAATCTTGTTTACGCTCTAATAGTTGATTCTAGTAAAACATAATCCTCTTTAAAGTTTTTTCAAATAAATCCAAAGTGAAACTGTGTGCCAGGAGCATGTTCCTGTAGGAAGGCTCCCTGTCACTGCCACCAGTGGGTGAGTCTCCTGCCAGCCACCCACCACCCTCCTGCCCAAGACGCTGAATTCCTGGGTGACATTTCTGGCCAAATCCTTGCCTCACGTTTGAGTGGTAGAATTTCAATTTTCTAATCTGCAAAAGAAAACTGAGTCCCTGAGGGAATATGTACTGTCTACTGTATTTATTGCCCAATATTCAGAGACCATGATGCTTGGTCACCATTGTGATTATCTTATTATTTTCATTGCAGAAATTGAACATTTAACTAGATGGCCACAATTTTCCTAACTCTATCCAAAATAAATGCTATGGGAGGTTTCAGAGAATCATAGTTCCCACTGATGCCAGGCCATTTGGCTTTTCATTATGGACGGTGATGCTCTCGATCACAATTTTGCTCATGTTAGAAATATGAGAAAAGACGTCAAGTGAGAAGACATATTCCATCTGTGAAATGATGCACATTTTTTATACATCCGTTTAGTTTCCATCCATATCAGTCACAAAAATATTGAGCCAAGCCAAAGGTAGAGATCTCATTCCAGATTAAAATCAGTAATTATTCAATGGTACATATATCTTACTGTTCAAACCTTTTTAGGAATTACCAATACTTAAGAGATGAAACAGTAGGGTACTTTAAACTTGAAGATGGCAGAGAACTGGGAGAGATAGTTCCTAGTTTGGATTCTTCATGAATCCAAAGTTTGGGCCAGGTTGAAACAATGGCAGAACTTAATACAAGATATCACGGCAATAACTGTAGCCTGGCACTGAAGTTCAAAAAGCCATGTTAGGTGCACTACATTTCACCAGCAATCATGTGACAAATCAGTGGGGCTCTTACTCAGTACAAACCAGTGTGATATGACTGTCCAAAATGCTAATTCAATCAATAGACATCTAGTCCAAAACGAGAGAGGGAAGAGTTTTGTCATATGGTGGTCAGGCAACACATTACTGGGAAAGAGAAGTTCGTACGATCTCTTTTTCACAAACTATGTGGCTTTGAACCAATCGTGTGACTTCAGCCTTAGTGTTCCCAACTGAAAATGGAAATCGTAAGAGCTGACAAACATATTCCCATAAAATTGTTGTAAAATCAAATGAGACCATTTCCATAAAAGTGTTTTGAAAATTATAGTGATGTTGCACTAGAAATGGGCTGCTTGTTAGCCAACCAGCATCTATGTCTTTCCGATGAATGCAATCCAGTTCTCCCACGGGGAGCCTCCCTCCAGCATTCTTAGCCCTGTACTGGGACCTGACTGGCTAAGGTTTGGGAATGGGCATCTAACCCACTCAGGGCCAAGGAGACATGTGGAGACAAGGCTATGGCTTTTGGGGAAAAAGCAGCTCTCACTCCCTTGCCGCATCTGAAGGTGAGTCTTGGGATAACTCCTACTACCCAGGAAGGAGTTGGCCTGAAGGTGAAACCGATACACAGAGGATGGCAGAAATGAAAGAGACAAGAAACTAATAACCTCATTTGCTACCCAGCCCCAAATGAAGCCAGCATTCCCCTGAACTGCACTGTGTTCTAAGCCTATGATCCCTTTACAAGTCAACATGAGCATGGTGTCTCTGCCACTTGCAACGGGAAGAGTCCTGCAACTGTACATTTGTTTAATGTCTCAGAAAATCCAGTTATGCAAAGACATGGAAATAATAAATGAGAGAGTTTTCAAATGAAGATGTGTGTGTATATATATTTCTTCAACAAAAATCAAATCTATGTTTAACTTGTGTTTGACTGTTTTACTCCTTAGACTATAAGGTTGTTGAGATTGCTATGTTAGATTGTGTGTCCCAGAGTAAGCAAAACGTCATTCTTGACTATGCCTTGGATTCTAAAGAAGGACATTAAAATTTTTGTTCAGAAGAGAATGTCAGCATCCTGCCTTTGGGAAAGGCAGGTTTGCAGCCTCCCCCACCTTGTCTTCCTTGACTTCCTGCTGAGCTAATAGCCCGATCTCCAGCTAAAACAGCGGTACCCATCGCTGATTAACGGAACCTCTCTCTCCACCTTTCTTAATGGCTTCCTCCCATTGCGATTCCAATCAGAGCATTGCGGGGAACCCCTCCTGGACCACTTCTATTGCCATTCTTCATGTACTCCTTCTCAAGAGGAGAAAAGTCAAAAAAAGGTCTTCACTCTCCAAGGCTGAAATCAACGTGGAGTATGAAGAATCTATAACTCGATCTAGCCAGAAACAACTTGTAGCCATCAGCTGGTGCAGGACTCAGCCCACCTGATTTTTATCTACACGTGCTCTTGTAAATAAAGCATGATTGGAGCACGGCCATGTCCAGTTGTTACAGATTGTCTGTCCACAGTTGCTTTGACGCTGCAACAACTGCGTTGAGTAGTTATGACAGAGACAGGATGGCTCAAAAAGTCTAAAATATTTACATCTGGCCCTGTATTAAAAAGTTTGCCAACTTCTGATCCGGTCTAACTATTTAGTTTTTAAAAAGAAGCTTGGGCCCAGAAATAGCAGACAAGAGGCCAAACCCAAATTCATCCCCTGTGCTGGTTCTTTGATGTTCTACTCTTATCCACCTACTAAAGCAGAGGTGGTTGTGGGTAGGAATTCTGTCTCCCCTTCCTGTGGTTTCCCAAACAATGCAGGTTGAGCACTGAGGTCACCACTAAACATGTATGAGTGACCCACAGACATGGACAACAGGGTGGGGATTGATTGTGGGAGTGGGGGTACGCAGGGTGGAGGAGGGCAAAGGGGGAAATTTGGGACAACGGTAAAAGAACAATAATAAAATATTTAATTTAAAAAAAAAGAAAGTCTTAGGGTTTGTCAAGACGCAAAAGAGTAAGTTCTGCAGAATAAAGAAATCTTTACACTCCAAAAAAAAAAAGAAAGCTAGTAAACTAAATGTAAAGGGGCTGAGACCTATGCAAATCATCTTCTCTCCTGCCTCCACAGCCTCCAAACATCTGTAGCCACACACCAATCCTTCTCACACGGGACACCAAGCTGTGATCTGTGACGTCATCTGTGAACTGACACCACTGTGGCCACCTCCCTGAGTTCTGAGGGTCAAATGACATCAGGTGTGAAAGGCACGTAGCACAGTGCCGGGTTCACATTAAACACTCAAAAAGTAGTAGTGTGTTATTATTATTATCATCCTCATTACCATAAAAATGGAAGGATCCTGAGATATAAGTTGGTATGGGGCGGGGGGGGGGACATGTAATTATTGAACTAGGGATTTCTCTCGATCCCTCCACAAGCAATGAGGGAAAACACAAGAAGGAAGGGTTCCGACACTCAATTTCTGCAAACAACTAAATTCATATTCAGTTACCATCACCCAAGGAAGTCAGAGCAGAAGTGGGGGAAGCATCCCAACAAATCCCAACTGTACCTGTAGCCCTGAGGGAAGAGAAGGAAGATTCTTTTGCTGTGACAAATGCCAACACATCATAAACTAAGGAGAAACAGTGTCCAACAGCATGTGTGTCGTGGGGATCCAGTTGTGGCCAAAGACATTTGTCCTGACTGTTCCCACAATGGGAACGGCCCCACTCACACCAGGGGCTCCCCTTAGGCCATCCAGACCCCTGTCTAGTCTGACTAACCCTTCCTTCTTTAGATTTTATGGTCATAACTCTCTCTCTCTCTCTCTCTCTCTTTCTCTCTCTCTCAGTTAATATGAATTTATTTTCATTGCTCAATGGCAGACCACACACATTGCATGAAAGACTTAATTCGGAGGAACATATTTTTGCCACTCATCCCGTCCTTTTGCCAAATCATGATGCCTGCAATGGTATTCTGCATTTTGATGGCGCAGAAGGAAAAATAAACACAATAACCCCACGCCAATGGAAACAGTCAAGTAAATATTTGCTAGGATTGCTGCACCCACATTGGGAGTCCGGCCCCATATGTGGCCTCTGGGAGGTGCTCAGGTCACCTGCTTATGCCTTGGCAGTCAGAAAAGATGACTGGGCCTAATAGCTAGTAAACTCCCTCATTCGCAGGGTCTTTCCCACCCCAGCCCCCACCCCTACTGTGGCCATCTGGGTGTGTCTTTGGCGGTATAAGAACTCAAACCAGGTGGCAGGCCTGCTCTTTTAAAAAATATTTTAGTAGCATCTATACCCAGAACTGCCTCATCACAATGATCCTAACCAAATGGAGAAACTTCACATGGAGAATGGCTGTGGTGTTCAGCCAGCACCAAATGTCTCTCCTTCTGCCTTTGTCTTTCCGATCAATCAGAACACTCCCGAGTGAAGAGTAAACACACGGCCAGGTTCCTTTCATCTCCTACCATATGTCAGGAAGGGGGGCAAGAAAAAACCCCAATTCCCAGCTTCCATCAGCCATCCGTCTTCTGCAGCTTGAACCCTGTGCTGAAAGGGATGTTGTGGGGGAGCAGAGGATGGTGGCGTGGGGGCCACTCCTTGGAAGATAATAGGTCTGCACTGCATACCTGCGTCTTGGAGTCATTATCTCCCCTGCCAGAGTGTCTGTATTTATGCATAATGAGATCATTACCAGGCAGCTATTCCAATTTGATTCAGACTTCAATATTTCTTGAAGAAAAAAAAAATAGCATTCAGAAGGGTTTGCGATGCCAACTCAATCAGATGTGCTGTTGATGGAGAATTATTCAAGTGCCAGCCAGTGCAGGACGAATAAATAATTTCAGAGAGGTTGCTGTCAAAGCCGAGTTCTCCTGTGATGATGTTTCCAGTGGCCCTGCTGAAGTGTCCAGAGGTGAGGATGGGAAGGAACCACTGGCAGGAGAGAGGGCTGTGTCTGGGACTAAAAATGAGGTGTGGACCCACCTGATCATGCAGGCAGGTAGGGCAGGGTCTCCTGCCGAGACTGGACTCCTCAGCTTTCAGTGGATAATTAGGGCGAGGAAGCAGTACTGCAGGCCAGGCGCATCTAGCAGCCAGGTGTTAGGACAAAACCCTGCGGTGGGTATTCTTGTGTGTGCTTGAACTTGGTTGGTTAGGCAGGTAGGACAGACCCTTCCTTTCCCTTTCACAACAAGCAGCTTCCCCTGAAAGAAGCGACTCTCTCTCTTATTATCCCTGTCGCCTCTGCAGGATAAAGAACATGGCAGGACTTTCTTTCCCTTCGGCCCCGTTCACACAAAGTAGCTAGAACTTCAGTGTCCCTGTTAATCAAATATTCTAGCTAAGGCCCCCAAAAAACTATACTCTATGTTTTTAGAAAATTAGAAAATCAAGTGAGAGAAATGGAATACTGAGACCGAACAAAAAGGAATCGCCCTTTGATAGTCCAGACAGCACCTCCAAGCCTTGGGTGACAATTTCAAAGGTTGTTCATCACTGGCCAGCCCTTTTAGAAATTCACTCTGCTGATGTGAGCTCTCTGGACATTTGAGCTTCAGATAAACATGAACTGACTGCTCATTTCTAGGATCTCTGGTTTTCCTGGCATTACAAACCCAAAACAAGCATCACTTTAGCTCTCAGTCATGAACTCCAATTGTGAACAGCATTCAGAGCGGGAACAGAGACTTGTTATGACAATAAACGCGAAACTAAAGAATTCTGGGTCTTTTTCTGTGGTGATTGCTAAGCACCTGTTATTCTTCCCCTAGCATTTCCTAACAGGATAAACCAAAATAACAGTGGGAGAAATTTACAGAATGCACATGTTGTGCACTGAGCCCTCAGTCATGGCTGGAACATAGAGTTGGCAGATTTTTTATTATTTCTAATTGTCCTACCTTAAAAATATATCTTATAATAGTTAGTAGTTAGTTCTGGTAAATTTGTTAAGGCCACTTTATAGATCCTAGTCAACATTTAGAAATCAGTTCATTAAGAGAAAGAAAGGGAGGGGGACAAGGAAGGATAGTGATCTAATGTCTCCATGAAATATAGCTAGCTCCACCATAATCCATATTGTATAGGCAAAGAATTGCATTAAAATAGTCCAAAAAACTCTGGGACTTAAACAGGAAAATGGAAATGATTTTCTCTCCCTACCTAAATCCACATTAGCTGGTCATAGCAATCACTTTAACATTAACTTCTTGAAAAGAATCAACCCAAGTAAGAATTATTAGATTTCTATCTGTCATGCACTATTGTGTGTTAGCGGGCTGTGTGTGTGTGTGTGTGTGTGTGTGTGTGTGTTAGCGGGCTGTGTGTGTGTGTGTGTGTGTGTGTGTGTGTGTGTGGAGAGAAGTTTTCATTTACCGTTAACATGGCCCCTCCAGCAGAGAGTAGTGGTCCTCTGCTCCTCTGCCTCCCTCCTCTCTTTATGTGCCCCTGTCTCCCCTCCCAGCTGTAAGAGAAGAAAGGTCTCCATCACAAGAACCAGCATCCTCCACCTGGCCTCACTGTCTTTTCCTCTATCATCCAATTTGCTCGGGGGCCTCTTCTGTGGAAAACGCTCCCGGGGCTGGGTGTCAGGTGGCGTGGGTTCTAGTCCCTACTTTTCCATGCAATGCTGTGCCCTGGCAAGAAGCATCACTTCTCTTCACGCTGTGTTTCCCGCTGAGAGTGGCTGGGACTCAGCCTTGCTGCTTACAGTCTGCAAATACTACTTTATTTTAATCCCTTCTTCAACAGCCAGGTCTTCGTTCCCTTACCACCCTATCTCTCCTTAAATATCTAACAGCTTTTGCACCTTCCCCACCACTGAACTTACTCTTCAAGATCACCCAAGCCAACTTTTTTGCTTTGGACTTTTGGGATACAGCTGCCATGACTGAGGAAGCTCTTCTTATGGCATTTCCACTGAACTCCCACGTGGTCTGTTCCCCTCTCCCTCAACCTTCCCGGGTCCCCCGTGTCTGCCACGGGGCACTCAAGTTTACCCGCAGCTGGGCAGCCAGCTCTGTGTGGGAGGCTCAGAGGTAAGACATTGCCCTCCGGCCCCCTCTCCCCACCATCACCACAGTCAGAGCACCTCACACACACCAAGCATGGGATGGGAGAGTCATCACTTGGGGTTCAAAACTGTATTTTACAGACTCTTGTTTAAAGAGTAAATGCCTTTATTCACTGAGCTGTGAAAGTTAAAGATCATAATCCGTGAACAAACAAAACAGACTCATAGATGCAGTGAACAGGCTGTTGGTTGCCGGGGGGCAGGGGGGGGGACGGGAGGGGGGGTTGGGGAACTGAGTGAAAAGGTGAAGGGATTACAGAATAGTCATGGGGATGAGGAGCACAGCACAGGGAATATCGTCAATAATATTCTAATAACTATGTGTGGTGTTAGGTAGATACTAGAATTATTGGGGGGAATCACTTCATAAATCATATAAATATCTAACCACTACACTGTACACCTGAACCATATATAAAATAATATTGAATTTCAACTGTACTTGAAAAAAAACTTTTTAAGTAAATCCTATTAAAAGCTTGTGCATTAACTCATCGTCCACTAATACAAAATTAATAGATAATTAAATATAAGCTCAGAAATCAGAAAGGAACACACTGAAAAAATGGAATATTAAATGAGTTCATTTTGAAGGAAAGTCAACTCTGTTATCTAGCTAGAACAAACTAAGATCATGCCCAAGAAAATAAATATATGTTAATACCTATAGAAATGCTAATTAAAACAATATAAACATTCCCGTAATGACAACTGGCAAGGTACTGTCCTCTAAGTCTCCAGAACATGAATTAAAGATAGCAGATTCAATAGCCACTCAGAGAACCAAAGTGCTATAGTAAAGAGGATGCTGGGAAAGTTCATTCTCAATATCAGGCTATGAAGGTTCTAAAACACTATGGTGATTTACCATCAGAAATATGAACGAGACTTTGCCTTTCTACTCAATATTGTGGTGCTTTTGAACTGCTCCCCGACCCTGACGATACCCAGAGAAAATCGGTCATGGGTTTCTGCGGAGACCACCAGGCCCCGGCCCTTTTTCCCAAGCACACCTTTCCCTGCAGATGTGCTCTGTGGGGAACACTCAACCCTGTATCTGCTATCTTTAATTCACGTTCTGGAGACTTAGAGGACAGTACCTTGTCAGTTGTCATTACGAGAATGTTTATATTGTTTTGAGCAGGAGTTCTTCACTGCTATATCAGGGGTTGGCACACTATGACCCACAGGCCATGTCTGGCCCACCACCCGTTTTTGTAAGTAAAGTTTTATTGGAAACGGCCACGTGCCTTCATTTACAACATCTATGGCTCCTTTCTTGCTACAATGGCAGCACTGAGTAGTTACAACAGAGGTCTCCTGGCTAGCAAAGCCTAAAGTAGCAGAAGGCCAGAGGATGACAGGACGCCCAAAACTGCGGTTCAAAGACATCTGCAAAAAGGACATGACACAATGCTCCATCAATCTCAACACATGGGAAGTTCAAGCAGACGACCACCTAGCCTGGAGGCTCGCGGTCAGGCAAGGTACGTCACGCGCGGAGGCTGCGCGCAACGAGGAGGCGGTCCAGAAAAGATCGAGGCGGAAGCAGCGTCAACAGCAGCAACAACGGCCATCTGCCTTCACCTGTACCAAGTGCGGCAGGGATTGTCACTCCCGAGTCGGACTGCACAGCCATTCTCGGCGGTGCAGATAGACTCTCAGGAAGCTACGCCATCGTCTCTCGAGACGGACGGCTGCCGACAACGATATAGAACAGGTCTGACTCCAGCCCTATATCCTCTATGGAAAACTTCTAAATAGTGATAGTAATGGCCAATGTTGATCAAGTTTTTCAACCCATTACATGAATTATATCACTAATTCCGCCCAATAGCACTATGAAGTAGATATTTTTGGTTTCTGCATTTCGATAGTGAAGGATCCAAGGCTTACAAAGCTAATAAGGTTCCAGAACTAGGAAGTGGGGGAGGCTGAATTCAAAGCCCATCAGTCTGACGCCGGTGCCCACTCTCCTGAACAAGAAACGGTCCTTCCTCTCATATACGAACTACCATTTGCCAAGTGGTTAATATACGTCAGCCTTTGCGTCGATTGTCTCTAAAGCTCACCACTGCTTACATTTGCACTTTCCAAAGATCAGCAGCAGGAACTCAGATTGGGGAACTATTTTATCCCAGAACAGACAGCTAAGAGTAGAAGATCCTGGGTTCAAACTCAGACACTGTTGTTCTTTCACGACCTCTGTGACCTCACTGTAGAAAGACAACATTTAAGAGACAATATAGTAAGAATTAGATGTCAGAGTTTTATGGTACATGAAAGGAGAGAGTTAGCACACCTTTTCACGAGGATGGGAAGAGGCCCTCAGGCCCGACAATGCTCAGACCACTCAAGTATCGCCACCTACTTTGAGGCACTGAACCATCGTTCTTCAGTCCTAAGCATTCTCAGCCTAAGGCGAAAATTATTTTTCTTTTTTTCTTTCCTTGTTTCTTTTCTTTATATTGAATCTATATGCAGTGATGGATATTAGCTGCACCTACTGCAGTAATTATTTCACAGCATATGTAAACGAAACCATCATGCCATCTACCTTAAAAGTTACCCAGTGATGTATGCCAATTATGTCTCAATAAAACTGGGGGGAAAATGTTTTTTCTACTTTTCCATTCTGCCTGGAAAGACTATGAATCGCCACACTTGGGTACTAGCCCTCATGTAGTCGTGAACTTTCCAGGTGGCCTGTGGTATGTCATTTAACCCTTTCAGATCTCAGTTTCCTTGTTGGCAAAAGGAAGGAGTTGTAGTATGCATGCTCCTGGTAATTTCCAAACTATCAGAAAGAACCAGTCAAGTTTCTGATTTAAAACTCCACCCCTGGGATAATCACTCATTATGGAGCCTAACTGCCTTCCACTCAAGAGAGAGGCTGAAATTAAAGCCAACGCCTCTGGCCACGCAGCATTACAGGATGGCTCAGGAGAGTCAGTGCTTCCCCTTGGAACACCCAGGGGACGAGGGGCTCCAACTCTTGCTCCTTCTCCTTTCATTTTGTGGTCTCTGATTTGGGTGGGGTATTTCAGCTATTTTATTAAACAGCCAGTAAGATCCAATTTCTGAGGCCCCAATGGGTCAGATGCAGTAAAATGTTCTGTGAATTGGTGGAGGTAGTTGTTTTCTTTCATCATAATATTTTTTTAAATGCTGAGGCCACTCCAGGAAAAGGAGCGAGATGGCAAGAGGGGTAGACATTGCAGTAGGGCTCTCTTTTTTTTTTTTTTTTTAGATTTTATTTATTCATTTTTAGAGAGAGGGGAAAGGAGAGAGGAAGAGAGGGAGAGGAACATCGATGTGAGAGAGAAACATCTACCAGTTGCTTCTCGTATGAGCCCCGACCAGGGACTGAACCCACAACAAAGGCATGTGCCCTGACCAGGGATCAAACCTTTCGCCTTAAGGGACGATGCTCAACCAGCTGAGCCACACTGGTCAGGGCCATCAAAATATTTTAAACCACTAGGATCCATCTGGTAAATTAAAACAGGGAGGTTTATAGCTGTTCATATAAGGTAGACTTCCCCAAGGGGCTATCTCACCTATACCTCATTTCTAATCCTATTATCTCTCTATCTCTGTAAACGATCAAATTTCAAGGACTGCTGAAGTCACTGTATAGATGCCCTTCATCAGGTGAAAAATGGCTTTCCAGGCAAAGGCTGAGTCCTAAACCCACCCCCTAGAGTTTCAAATAGCGTCTCGTCTCAGTCTGGCTCCCTGCTCTTTGACTGATGGGCAACACTGATACAAGGAAATACTTCTATGAAGTTTACTTCTTTAAGTGACTTGGTTTTTAAGAGAAGGGGGAAAAAAGGGCCATCTTGCCAGTGATTCCTTTAAGAATTTTTAATTACAGAATTCTTTTTTATGGTGTCGCCAACCCAGCCTCAGCCAAAAGTTCACTGCAGAAATGTGCTGATGTGTATCCCAGCCCTGGCAACTAAGGCTGAGCAATGGCTGAAGTATCACGATGCTCCATTTTTCTTCTGTCTGAGAGGTTCAAGGATTCATCCTGTGCGGATCATGCCTGCCCTTTCTTTATGCATGAATAAGACACTTCAGACACTCAGACTGGGCACAGACGCCAGCCCTCCCTGGAAAAATAAGACCTAGACCCCAAGTCAGGGTAAGTTCTCACACTGCCCCTAAGGCTAACTAATTTCTAAATGCGACTAAAGATACCATGCTTAGCAAGCTCTCTGCTTTGCCTGTTGGACCCTAACCTTTAGCAAGACAAAAATGTTACATACAATGCGTCCTAAAATTAATAGCACATTTTGCATATCTGATAACTTAGAAGCTCAGCATACGGATCAAAAATAAACCTGTAATAAGGCATCCAGCCTCATCCCCTCACTTTCAATAGCACCACACCTAAAGCATCCTGTTCCTACGTCACTTAGGGAAATTTCCTCACCAGGCTTTATTTATTCATTTACTAGATAACCATTTACAAGATACTATTTTAGGCACTGGGCATACGCAGAACACAACAGACAAAGTCCATATTGTAATCAACCTTCCATTCTAGTAAAGGAGACGGGCAATAAACAAATAAACAAGAAAAAGATGCATGGTCGTGGCGAGTGCTATTTCAAAAACAAACAGGGTAATACCATCCAGAAGGCCTAGACTACTTGAGTTTGAATAGTCAAGAAAGATTCTCTGCGAGGCTGACGCTGAAGCTGAAAACAGAATAAAAGTGATGACGCCCCGTGAAGACGGTGGCTGGGGAAGAGCATCCCTGGCACAGGGAGTACCTACTTCAAAGGCCCTCGGATGAAAGGGAACTTGAAGTTGCGGAGACTTGGCAAGAGCATAGGGAGGGGCAGGTGGAGAGACATGCCATAGGTCAGGGAGCCGGCCAGATGGCAGATCTCACAAGTACCGAAAATACGTTTGAACAGCTTCATTGTGGCCTCATAATTTGAAGTTTTTAACAAAGGGCGCTTGGTGACCTACTTGTTGTTATTGTTGTTGCTTTTTTTAAGACTCCTCTCACTGGTGTGAGAGACCTGTTTTCAGGAGGCAAACCGGGAAGCAGGAAGGCCACTTAGGAGGTGACAGCCATGGCCCAGGGGAGAGAGGATGGAGACTTTTCCTGTGGGGGGCGGGGGGGGCGGGGCGGCGGGTAACTGGTGAAGCGGAGAGCCATAGGAAGTGAGGAGAAATGCTCTGGAGATATAATGACAGGACGTGCTGATGGATTAGACGTGGGGAACGAGGAAGTCAGAAGTGACCGTCCTGTCCTGGGCTAGCTCACACACGCATCGGACCTGTTCACTGCTTCGGCATCTGAGATGGGGACGTATCAGCCGAGTGGTCCCACAGCAGGACTGACCACACCGTAAATGTGAAATGCACCAGAGGAACCTGGTATATTTTATCCACTACCATCAGAGAAATCATGCCTGGTCTGGCTCTTTTACAGAGCCATGTGGTTCCTTGAGGGATCCTCGGAGCACAGCTAAGAGTAGAATTCCTAACGGAAGCAGACTTTTTTCCTCATTTTGTCCCTGTAGCTGGGAGGCACAGGAAATAGACAGTGGGCCTGGGATCCTGTGCTTTGTTGCAGGGAAGGAACAATCAGCCCCGGGAACATTAGCCCTGGCAGCAACCAGGATGGCTCAACAGTGTATGAAAAGAAAACCAGTTGTCTAAACTGAATTTTCAGCTGGAACCTAAGAGGCCAAATTTAATCATCCCCCCAAAATTATCACACAAGTCAATGCTTCCCCTTCTTGCAAGGGAAGAGAGACTGATGCTTTATTTTTCAGTCAAGCAGGTGGCCTTGAGGCAGCTAACCAGCTGGCTGAAATCTAAATACCTTCGCCAAGACAAAAGCCAGTAACATGATTGATTATCTCCTCATTGTAAGAGAAGAAAACCTCCTCCAGCCCATCAGCATGCAGACCTGCTATCAGATTATCGCTGAACAAAACTAGACTTGGAGCAGAAGAACACAAGCCCCAAGGCGCAGGCCCCAGTTGGCCGGGGCTTCATCTACCAGCTCAGTTCCACTCACTGCAGTAATTTCTAACAAGGTTCAGGTAAGTTTCTTAGTTGTTAAGTCCTGACTTTCTTTTTCAGACTTGGAATAGGTACCTGCACCCTGGTTGGTATAGGTCTGCTCCCCCAGTTCTTCCTCCAAACATCTTAGCTGGACGGACTTCTAAGAAGCTCACTGATTCCTCCCAAACTCCCTTCTGTGAAAAAATGCCTCGTGTCCATCCCACTGAACTGGGAGCCCACAGTGAGGATCCTACCTGATGATGGTTGGTGTCCTGCAGCTTGAGAGCAGGAAGTAGAATGGTCCACCTAGGCCATCAAGTCTGAATTCTTTGCACCAGGACCACCGGGTAAGGGGAGGGCCAGGCCTAACTCCGAAATCCCCATGGGCTTCCTGCCTCTGTGCTGAAATTCTCCTGGGCCTCTACAGTATCTTCTGATCGCAAATCCAGGAGGAATATAAAAATGGAGATGAACAGAGACTCTGTCTTAATAAGCAGTTGAACAAAGGTTTCAAGTTCCACCTGCTCCTTAACAAGCCCATGGGTGCCTCAAATTCCTCATCGTGAAGACGGAAAGGGCGAGTCATGAAAGGAGATGCTAGACAGAGAAACAGAGAGCAGGAGAGTTGACCTTCTGCTGTGTGGAAATCCCATTCAGGGTCACAATAACTCCCCGGGGGTGCTGCTATATAACAGTGTCTCTTAGTCCTAAGAAAATCAAACTCTACTCTTCAGGAATCTTCTTTTTTGCTTCTTGGTGATTACCGGTATCATGATTTATAATGTTTGATACCGGCCTTGGTATTTAGTGTTTGAGCTCAAGAAAAAGGCCCTTGAAGAACGAAGTAGTCACAGAGGCGACAGACGCCAAGCATCCATGACCCTAAAACCCCCTTCCACAAACTCAAGGGTGACAGGCAAGGTCTTCTTGTCCTGGCACACACGTCCTTCCTCTTCCAGCTCAAAAAGCTTCCTGGGCTCCTAAAAATGGAACATCAGACTTGTCAAAAAAGCTTCCTTATTGACAGAGACAGAATATTGAAGTTGCAGAGATATTTACTGAACCATCTCTCCTGTTTCGAGGAAAAGCTGAACCACTAATGGGGCCCCTGACCATGAAGGTTCTAACAACGAGTGTACAGGTGGGGGCTGTGCTGAGTAAGAGGTGCCGCCTCCCTCCAGCCTGAAAGCACCTGCCTGATCATTAAAGGCAAGAACACCAGCGACCCAGCACAGGGAAGCCAGGGGACAGCTCAGCTCCTCTCCCTGCCAACTAGATGAGGGAATTCACCGGAGTCCCCCTGCTGCTCTGGCTCTCCGGCCATGCTCTCCTGCGCGCTCAGACAGAGGCACAAACACATCTTATAAGAAACTTCACAGCAGTGGCCGAGGGGAAATGTCATTTTCCAAGGAGTCTGAGGAGCCTCAGCTCAGTCCCAAGGGTTCCTGCGGAACCTGCCTCCCAGCACCCCTGCTCCCACCCCTAGTCGAGAGCCTCGCAGATATTTTTAATGGGTCTCCCCCCTCCCCAAGGGTGATCAAAGTTCAGTTATGGCTCTGTCTACAGGAAAGGAAAAGTAGAGAAAAACCTTTCTGTGATTCTTTTCCTTGTTAATGGTACCCTTTATATTCAGTGGGGGTTTTTCAAAGGTAAAGAGAAAGAAAGGAGGGAGGGAGGGAGAAATGTCAGAGGACACTTTTAAAATAAAAACGGGGCAATGAGCATGCTGACAGGGCATCAGGGCAGCGCCCACCCGTGAGCGCCGAGTGGAGGGTGAGGGAATTAATTGCGGAGGGGTCACCGGCAGCAGCTGGGGAGTGGGGGAGGGTAGGCGCTCGGAATTGCTTTCCCAAAACACCATTTTCCTCTGCGGTTGAGCTACACTAACAATTTGGAATGATGTCCGAAGTGTGATAAGTGAAAAACGCAAGATGCAGGGAGTCCTTTAGCAAGACCCCACTTCTGTGACTGATAGAGCCATGATGACAGGCCGCCTTTGCGCATGTCCTTAAATGCCTACGAGGCTGTGGGATGATCCGAAGCGGGTGTCAACAGTGGCTTTCTTCAATTATACGTATAGGGTCAGTTCACATTATTAATCAGTATGTTCGTCCCCCTAACCAGACTCACAAAACCCTTCACGAGTACGCTGGTGTGACTCACACACAACAGAACCAGAAAAATCATGTCAATGTTTGACTGTTAAGAAAGAAAATACACTCATAGCCATGGACAAGTGTGGTCATTGCGGGGTGGTGGTGGAAGAGGGTCTGTGGGGATGAAGGTTGATGAAGAAATAAATAAATGCTATTTTTTGTTTTCTGCCCCAGATCTAGGGCAGGAAGGTTGAGCCGCACACACACCTAGCCAAGGTTTAAGACTGAGCAAGACTGGGAGGAAAGACCATGGGGAGTAGAGAGAAGACATGGATGGGGCACCCCAAGAACAGGAGAAGGGGCAGGAGAGACTGTAAGCGCCACCAACGCAGGTCTAGCCAACTCCAGGGAGCGGCAAGAAGCTCTAAGCAGCTGCGTTAACTTCTCCTGGCTCCACAGGGAGGCCCGGTCATGGCCCAGGGGGCATGTGCCCCACTCCCACAAAGTCCAGCCAGTACCGCCCCACCTCCAGGGGGAAGCCCCCAGAATCTAGCCCAGCAGCACCAGACATTCACGAGCCGCCACCCTGCCCCACATCAGGAGGGACAGGAGCGCCGCAGGGTGCGCACATGGTGGAAATGGAGCCTTGCTCTGGACCCAGCGGGACAAGTTTGAAATCCCTGACCCAGACTGCAGCGCCAACCCACCGCCCCCGTCACGTGCCCGTTCTACAGTGTTGTCGGGGTTTGCAACGGGCCTGTACTACTCTTCTGATTAAAAAAAAAAATCCTGTTCTGGAAGGACCCAAAACGCTGACTCACACGTGCCCCGGGGAACGCTTCCTCCCTTCCAGTTACACACCGTGTTCCCCGCCTGCAGCCCTTCCTTCCCTCCACGCCTCTCATCCCTGGTTCTTAAGCGCTGATTGGATTTCTCTCTGCTTTGGGAACAGCCGCCTTGTGTTACAGGGACCTGGCCGGCCGCTGCCGCATGAATGGCGGAAGCGTCCTCAGTGACAAGGGTGTCCACCGCCCAGCCGTGGCCCACAGCCGACCCGAGGTCTGTCCTCGGCCTCCAATACAGGACTGGAGGTGACGGCTCCCGCGCCAAAGATTGTCACCCACCGCCAATCCTAGGCGCTAAACGCTGTCTCCTGAAAATACCTTTTCAATCTGGAAAGGGTCTTTTAGTATTTCCTGGTAGCAGCTGTCATAAGATTCTCTTATCAGATGAGCAGAGAACAGTGATGCTAATAAGTGACATTTGCACAGAATTTTATCACTGACAGATCTCTTTACCCTTGGTTTTTACTTACAAAATCTCGTTCAGTCCTCAAGAAATGGGTTTTTGGAATGAGACTCTTTCTGCCTCCCTTTCAACCGAGGTGCCAAAGGAAAAAAAAAGGGAAATTGGTATTTGATATGAAGGTCACTGAGGCAGACCCCCCTCAGCGGGCTTACAGAGAGGGCCCCAGCCCTCCCCAAACTCTGGGTCCCTGTGTTCCGATAAAAACAGGAAAGGAGAGCAGCCAGGAGAAGGAATGTGTTGTCAGGTGTTTTGATGAGAATATCTACAAAAAGGTATCTTCAGAAAGCACTTTCCTGCTATGAGGCCTGTGAGTCCCCAGCTCCCTGTGGGATAAGGAGGTGGGTGCTGTCCCCCCCGCAGAGCAGTACAGGGACTTCTGGGGATGACAAAGGGAAGTGTTTCCTGCAGCTGCACCCTGACATTCTGACTAGAGTAACTCTCGGGAGAAAGAGACTGACGGTGAACATCCAGATGCACGCGGCTTTCAGTTTGCCTCCTGAGTCTGGCGGTCAGCCCGGGGTCCTGGGACGGGAGGTGGCTGAGTGGGAGCTAGAGGCCAGTCCTGGCTCCCTCTCGGCCACCGGGGCAGTGGCCTCAGCAGCTGGGGAGGAGGCAGAAGTGTCTGGTCCTGCTGTGGTCACACCTCAGCTTCTGTGGCCCAGGTGTTGGGTGGCAAATGATACATCCCGCAGCCTTGACCTGTGGTTACACATCACTGGGTAGGGATGCAGCCCAAGGAGACAGAATCTCTAAGACTGGAGGCCATGATTTACCTCATCTTGGAAGGAAAGAAAGAGACCTATATCCTTGCCTGGAGTGGGAGGGGAGAGAGGAGGGAAGAGGTTGAAAGTAAGAAGTCATTGAAATATCAAAGAGAAACTCAAAGCCTGAAAGATGTCCACCTGCTTCCGATATTCTTCCATTTCCAGAGATAAAGTTTGGCACAAACACATGCAAAAGCATGTCGGTGGGAGAAGAAACACTTCCTTCACCTCACTGAGAGTGTCTGCTCTGTGCGTCTCAGGGTCTAACCGTGAACTTGTGCCTCATTGTGCACATGTCCCTTTTACAGATGGCCACAAGGGCCTGAGCTAAATATGGGATGATGATCCAGCTTTATGAAAACCCGTAAAATACCTCCGAACTCCGGAAAAGAAACACACTGACAAAAATGGCTCTCACTTCTGATAGCAATAAAAACAACACACCTGCTAAACATCATTGTGCCACTTGCAGCTTTGAAACTCTGGGTTTGATTTCTTTGAAAGGCAGCAAGGATTAGTCTTCATGTTTGTAAAGGGGATGACTTTTATCCTGTTTTTTCCTTAACCCTAACCCATTAGTTTGCAAGGTTTCTAGGTAAAAAAAATATCTGCCTCTGAAAGGGTCCATCTGCAATAAGCAGATTTCAGAATGGGACACCCACAAATATGCAGAAATTAATGTGTTCTCTCCATAGGGGGACCACAGCCAGAACTTCATGCCACTCTTTCCTTGAGCAAGTAGACTGAGGACCCACTATGTGCCAGGCGCATGCAAGTAGACTGAGGACTCACTATGTGCCAGACGCAAGCAAGTAGACTGAGGACCCACTATGTGCCAGATGCAAGCAAGTAGACTGAGGACCCACTATGTGCCGGATGCAAGCAAGTAGACTGAGGACCCACTATGTGCCTGGCGCGAGCAAGTAGACTGAGGACCCACTATGTGCCTGGCGCAAGCAAGTAGACTGAGGACCCACTATGTGCCGGGCACGATGCCAGGTGCTGGGCAGATAAGACTGAAAGGGCACACAAGGGATCTGCCCCCCTGGTTCCACCGTGTGAGTGTGGAGAATGAGCTGGACATCTATGGCAGGTAGAAACTGCAAAAGAATTGTACCTCAGCATCAGGCCAAGTTTTAAGCATGTAGGGTTTTTGGTTTTGGTTTTTCCCTAATCTCACGCTTTGCACATGATGATCAACATGTAAAGAGTTCACCAGCATGGCACCAAAAAGTGCATCCTAATGAGGACATTCCAGCCCCTTTGTTGCATAACACTGCTGAGGAAAGGGCTGAAATTAAGAACAGTTATTCCCTGATTGGGTAGCTCAGTTGGTTAGCGCCACCCTGATACACCAAAGTTATGGGTTCGATCCCTGGTCAGGAAACATACAAGAATCACCCAATGAATGCATAAATAAGTGGAACACCAAATCCAAGTTTCTTTCTCCCTTCCTCTCTAAAATCAATTTTAAAAAGAATAATTGTGATGTAGGTGAATGCATTCTGCTGCGTTTTCATACCGAGTCTGCTGTGGATTCTGTCATTTGGTGACTTTTTTAACGTCTCTGACTCCTCCTACCCATACAAGAGGGAAGGGCTGTGCAGAGACAGTAGGA
The DNA here is from genome assembly GCF_987537825.1 of Furipterus horrens. NCBI lineage: Eukaryota > Metazoa > Chordata > Mammalia > Chiroptera > Furipteridae > Furipterus > Furipterus horrens. The sequence goes on from NW_028327180.1 coordinate 10,730,169, forward strand.
GCAACAAAGGGCTGCATTTCAGTCCCACCAATTTCTTATTCTTAAAATCACTCTCAAATAGGTACTTTTTAAATGGAAGAAAGTAGTCTCTGTGTCTCTGCTTTCCCCTTAACTTCCCTTCCAAAATGAAAGGTTTTCTGTACACTGTCTCTCTAACCTGCAGATTCTGTCTCGTTAGATCAATGCGAAAACGTTTTTGACAAGTCAAATGTTCACTTTTTAGGGGGAAAAAAAAACCCTCTCTCTCCAGGCTGCCAAGACTGTGGCTTATGTGTGCTCCGTCCCTCCAGCTATCAGTCCGCATTTCAGGGCAGAGGTGGCCCAGATGTCTTGGTCGGTGCACATTAAAGGCTTAGTTTGTGGCTTCTCAGGAAAGAGATTGAACATTAGCACATGTTAGATGTTAAGGAACATCCTTCTCCATTGAAAGAGAAATTTTATTTCTCAGGGAGAAAAAAAAATACAACATGTAGTCACTAGGATGCATTATGAACCTGTTATTGCGTGTGGGATTTATGATCAAGGTCTCTCTCTTCTACAAGGATTCTTCAGCTAAGGGCAGAATTACAGATTTACGTGTCCCCAGAAGATGTTTCGCAGACCTTTGGCGCCATCTAGTGGCCATACCCTGCCAGGTCTAGCAAGTGCTTTCCCCTTGCAGTTACAGTAGGAGAGGCTTTGGCAGTGAAAGCTCCAGACAGCTCATGCTCTAAAGAGGCTTGGCAGAGGGCAGAGCTGGCCCGCACAGGAGCTCTTGTGCCTCTGAACACTGTGCTGGGTATGTGACATCTCCTCAGAGTCCAGAGAAAGAGCTGCCACCGGATCTCATGGCATTTTCAAAAGAGCCATTTTCAAACTCATCTGTAAAGTGCTTTTGCTACCTTAGCTTAGTCACCTGCCTGAAGCTCACTGACTGGAACGCACAGGGTGTGGGTGTGCGTGTGTGTGTGTGTGTGTGTGTGCATATCTTTGTGGGGGGGTAGCACGAAAACTCAGGGCTTGTGCTGAGCTCTCCCGTGCCAACTGGCATCAGGAAGGGACATATGCAAAATCGCACTGCACATGGCCTCTAAATTTGGATAAGCCGTCAATATCCTACCCGAGAGGGGCTTGCTTTCTCCACGCTCCAGTTTAAAGGCTTAGGAACAGAAGCCAAGTTTTGCCTCTTTGAAAGTACAGGCGGTTAATGTTCTGTCCAGAAGGCTGTCCAATAGCAGCTGACACTATCGACTGCACCAGCCTCACAGAAGCAGCGACTGGGGATCAGTCCTGCCCCCTCCCCTCAACCCTGCACCTGCCAACAGATGTGGTCCCGGGAGTTCCCTTTCCTTTCTGCCCACTCCACCCCTCCGGAGCCACTGCTTGGCCAATAAATCTTAAGAGTCTAGGTCAACAGAAGCTGGACGTGGGTGAAAACCCGGGTTCCCTGTCATCTAGCTGGTCTGTATTCCTGCAGGGCAGAGGGTGGCTGTGGGCGAAGAGAAGCCATCATTGTCACTGTAGGGCTCAGAATGGCTGTGACAAAAAGCTTAAGCGACCCATCTGCCTTACAGGTGTTCTCAGGAGCAGACCAGCAGACCTGTGGCCACGGCTGATCTTGGTACCCCCAAGCACCTCCACCCACACCCACGCTGGCAGATCACGAATCCAGTAATCATCGCTCTATCTATCCTTGCCCTAGTTATTCTATTGCCCTATTTTTAAAATTATTTTTGCCTGTCAGTAGGGAATTTAAAAGTAAAATATGGGTAGAACAGAAATTCACTTTTTGGATTCCCTCGTCTGTTTCATCCTCAAGCAGAGTGTGCGCCTCACCATCCAAAAGACGCCCGTTCCCTCATTAACCCCTTTCCTGGCTATTAATAGCACCCACTCCATTGGCACACCGTGAGAATTGTGTGTTAATCCATGTAAAACCCTGTACAGGTGCCTAAGCCATCAATAAATGACAACTACAGTTACTCAATTCCAGCAAGTCAACCTGAGCAAGGTCAGGGCGCTGACAGAGACTCTTGCTCTTCAGAAACTCTTTTTTGTAGGTTGCGTGCGTGACTCAGTTCATTTCTAGAAAAGGCCTGTCTTCTTCCCAAGACCTCCGGTGCCAGCAGGAGGGGGAGATCATCCCTTGGATCTGCAGCCTCCAACTCCATCCACACCTCAGGAGACAAAGCAAATTTGAAGGGGAAGATGTGGACTCTGTCCCTGCCAACAGGCGCCTGGGGACGCCCCCCTGAAGTTGAGGCGGAAAGGTCTCCGGGACCTTTCCAAGACGAGGGCCCCGCTGTCAGCAGCTGCTATCGCCTGCCTGGGAATTTCTGAAAACCCTCAGGAAGCATTATAGATGCACGCTTCAGCTTTCAGGGCGGGTTCGGAATTTTAATTCAGGGAACCTAACAGAACAGGCCACTCAGGAGAAAGACTGACATCTGGGGGTTGGGGGGGCGCCTCACTGTTCATTCTAACTGGGGAGACAAGTAATTTCAGCGTGACAAGACAAAAATGGGAAGAGGCGAACAGAGCAAGCAGATGAGGCAGAGACAGGGAGGCCGAGGGATGGAGGGACGGGCCAAAGGACAGACTCACAGATACGTACATACACACATAAATACACACATAAATACATATGTAGGTCTGCAGGCTACCGAGGAAACAGGCAGCCTCAGATACACACCCAGACAACCTTTTGGTGCCTCACCTGAGATGCCAGCCTACACAGCATCCCTTTAAAAAGCCTATTTCGAAGTTCGGCCAGGATCCCGTCCTTATCCCAGAGCTCTCCGGGAAAACGAGCGTTACCTCCTACACACGCTGCCCCTGTTCCTTCCGTCCTGGGAAAACGTCAAGCTCTTGTTCCTTTCGTGGAACAGAGACCAGTGGAGGTGCTCTCCTTTTTCTGAGACATTTTTGTGGGTTGGTTTGTTTTTTTCTTTCGGACACAATTCCAAAGATTTTCTTTTTGCCGGTGATGGAAAGCGCAAAGGGGCATTCAGCCCAGCCTGGAGATCGCTAGAAAACCTGTCACGTCCCACAGAAACGAGAGAGGCCTCGGCGATCGTGTGTGAATGCGGAGGAAGTGGTTTTCTACCCCCAGAGCATGGCAGAAGGAGGAGAAATATCAGTCGGTCCTCCTCGGCTCAAAGAGGCGGGGACTGTGGTTCTTGGGATGTCACCTCTGACCACTCCGTGCCCGTTTTCTCATCTGGGAGGCACAAGGTGACGACAGCACAGGGGCTGCATTGACAAGGTGACAGGGCAGGGCTGTGGCCCAAAAGGTGTTGCCCCTTCCAAAGGCCGGAGCCCGGGGGACCTGCCCGACGCTGCGGAGCAGAAGCCCCGCCCCGGGCCCCCTGCAAGCGGTCCCCGGGACAGCGCCCGGAGCCCCAGGCCGCCGCCGTGATTACCATTCTGACTGTTATTTACTCCACGGCCGGCCGCATTAAGCACACACCTGTGGCGGGGAATATTCCACGCAGATGCTTGGGAAGGAGCTTTGCCAAAATCGTTAGAAAATGCATGTGAGGAAATTATCACCCGGTCCCTTGGTGGGTATTATGTCTTTTATCGTCTCTGTGTTTGAAGTATTTTCTTTTTTGAAAGATGCAGTTTTAAAAGACTGCTCCGTGGAGGGCACGGGGAGGGGGGAGCAGGAGAGGAGACAGCAGAGGGGAACAAGAGAGGAGGGTCCTACGGCAGGGACTGAGCTGGGGCACCCGTCACCCCGCGGCCTGCCGCTCCGGAAGGGACTGTGAACCTGAGGCCCATTTGGAGGGCCCGGGACCTTGGTGTGGGGACAAACCCCTGGAGCTGCGAGAGGGAAAAGCTGCAAAGGGCAAGTACTGGCATCACCAAGCGGTGCCCAGAAGGAAAAGACTCAGGCAGTCAGCCAGCGTAGAACTGGCCTTAGGGACTGGTCTGTGGGGAACACAGGCCCACCAAACAGCAGAGAAAGCAGGTGACAGATGACAGGGGGACTTGCAGGGGTGAGGCTAGAAGAGGAAATCTTAAAGGAGCTTCAGGTGCCAATGTAGGAAATATCACACTCGTCCAGAGAGAAAGGAAAACCAGAGCCTGTGAGGTCACCCCAGGAGGGAGGGAAGTACCTGGAAAACCACAGACAGATGGCCTGCAAGGTACACATGCTCCTCTCCACCCTTCCCAAAGCAAGGTGTCCACAGGGTGGTCGAAGGTTAAAACGAGTCAGACCTCGCAAGCAACAGCGTGAAGCTTTCAGCTGGCTGCAACTCCACATAGTTGGTTTTTGTATTCACCTGAGTCAGAAGACTCCCTCCAAGAGCTGCCTCTACCCAAGCATGTCTTGGAAGGGGGCAGGGGCAGCGGCGGTACACAGGAGTAGTTGAAAACAGGTTGTGACAGCCACCTGGCCTTTTGTTAGTGTCAAAGGCCACATAGGGCTACCTCTGGCCAGAGAAATATGAGTCAGTAAGTACTTCAGCCAAGCTGGCTGTGACCACACAGGTTTGGGGTGTAACCCAAGCTGCAGGAAGATGGGCCCCTGTCTGATTCTGCACCCCATGCGTCTACTTTCAGGGAGCTCATGGGGGAGTGGACGTAACACAGGAGGAACACACACCCACACACAGCAACGGTGCCAAGCGATTCCCAAAAGCCCTCCCAGGCAATTTGAGGACCAACCCAGAGCCCCACACCCAGGAAGGTTAGAGAGGAGGGCGAGGAGAGGCAGCAGCCCCATCGGTCCAAGCAGCTGAAGCAACATCAGTGTCACCAGACCCTGCGAGCTAACACAAGCCAGATAGAAGGAGACACGTGTCCAAGAACCTCTCTGAGAGATGTCCCACACAATTTAAGAGATAGAACACAGAAGTACGGGTCATGACTCCCTGCCATAGGAATGATATAAGATGCCTGGATTCTGATACTGCTCTGGGGCACTTTCTTTCCTCCTGTCCTGCTTCCCTGTGGACAGCATCCCTGGGGCCCTCAGACCCGATCCTTGGCCTGCTGGAGGGAACAGGAGCACCAAAGACCACGTACTCCTCAACCAGACAGATTAAGAAGGAGGAAAAGCACCCCCCAAAAAAGCAGATGACAGCTCAGAAGAGGATCATGAGGGTCAGGCTGGACCTCTGAAGCCGTCATAGCTAAGTAATCAGAAGCCAGTCGTGGGACATGAAGAAGAGCCCACATGAACGAACTCGGCCCTGGGCTGTGAGTGAGGAGCCCTGAGCACTGGCGCAGACTCTGTACCTGCCTCTGCGCGCAGGTCTCCTCCCCTCTCTGGGGCTTGTGTGATCAGTAACGTAGGAGTTGGCTCCTCAGGAAGCAAGTAGCCAGGGCAGCGGTATGTCCCGGTGGGGGTGTAGGAGTGTCAGCCGGGATGCAGAAAATGAAGGACACATTGTCATCAGAGAATTTTAAAACAACAACAAAACTGACCTGATCACTCTGCTTTTTATTATCATCCTGCAAAGGCCATTGGAAGCAATGGAGGTGCCGCCATGCCAGGGTAGGTTACCATGCACACCTGCCCCATATGCTGAGGCCAGAGAGCCCATCATTGGCAGGAAGCCCTTGGAAGAGCTTCACAATGCCACTCAATGACAACCAACCATTATTGCTGCACTGACATCGAAACATTGTGTGGCTGAACATGTTAAGACTGGTAGTGGGGCAGGCTGAAGAGTAGCCCCGAAGATATCAGGTCTAATTCCTGGAACTCGTTCATGTTACCTTACTTGGCAAAAACCTGGCAGGCAGGATTAAATGAAGGGTCTTGAGATGGGGAGATTATTCTGGGTTATCTTGGGGGGCTCTCATTTCAACCCCAGGTATCCTCCTAAGAGAGAGGCAGAGGGAGACCTGGCCCGGGGAGAGAAGGTGATGTGCCAGCTTCGAGCAGCCATCAGAAGCTGGGAGAGGCCAGTAACGGACTCGCGCCTAAACCCCCAGAGGGCACCCCGCCTTGCAACACCCTGGTTTCAGCCCAAGTGACGCTGAGTCCAGACTTCTAGCCCCCAGAACAGTGAACGTACATTTCTCTCGTTTCAGCCACCAAGTTCATGGCCATTTGTTATAGATGGTGAGGGAAAGGTAACAAATGAAGAAAACATCATCAAGGGGACCCTGGTCTCTATAGAAAGGACTTCCTACATCCCTTGACTCATTCCACCTGCATTTTCCCCAAGGAGCCCAACACTCCAGAACATCAGGGGACCTCAGGGGACACTGGAGGAGACGCTTTGTGGACACAAAGTTGGGAGGAGAACTGGAATGACTCTTTCCCCGCATGTAACCTCCAGCAAACTCTGCCCCAAGAAAGGGGTGCTGCCCACCACCGTGGCTGGTGCCCTTCCCGTGTGAATTTGCCACCGGAGTACAGTTCCTACAGTTCTGAGATCCAGCCCAGCCAGGATGTTCTTACCTCAAGCCACCCTGGGCACTCCTGGAAAGCACCCCCCTGGCTGGCTTGGCCTGTCCCTCTCCGCCTGGGCTGAACCTCTGTGTGCTGTTGGGGGTCGCAGATCATCTGTCTGTTACCCTGACGTCTCATGGCTGCATGTCACAGAAACCCAAACCCTGCCTAAAATGAAAACAGGATTCAGGATAGAGCCAAGAGTCCAGATAAACGGGCGGTGATTTGAGCCCCAGTGGGTGGAAGCAGGACAACACACTCACCTGGGCTCGACTTCCCCCCTAAAAGAAGGAAACTTAAAAAGCAATAAAGTGCCAGGAGGCATCGGATTAATACTGGTTAATAAACTCCCTGGAAATGTGAGCTGCCTCTGCCTCTCAGCCCGGGGGTGCCTCCCGTTTCCGGTCGGCGTGCTGCCAGCAGAAGCCCTATCGGTAACGAATTCACGTGACTCAAAACGTGCCTTTAAATACACGGAGGAAGAGTTGCTCACAAAAGAAATCTCCCTGCAAAGTCTTTCATAATGTGAGGACTCCGTTTTTAATTTATTTTTTGATGAAAATCTGGATTCTTCCCATTGTCGTTGCTTAAGGAGAGGTGCAGATTTACAAGTACAAATTCAAGTGGGTTCTGCTTCGCTGCCAAGGTTAATTGCCGTCCCTCTCTCCAGGATCCTAAGCCGTGACTGCGCCACTTCGGCAAGCGTCGTCTTGCCCGGCCCTGGAGGAGCTGCCCTGGCAAGTCCCACAACATACTCCCAGGGGGAGCAGCATGGGACCACTGAGTCAGGAGATCCCCAAGGGTCCCCTCAATTGTAAAATGCACCTAATTGCAGGGGGGGGTGTCTTTAGTGAGCAAATAGAAAAAGGTGACTTTGACATTTTTCAACAAGAGAATGGACTCAAAATACTCTAATTCTACAATAGGATTAGGAAATAAAGGAAGAGTAGAGGGAAGGAACTTGGGAGAGGAAGACAAGAGAGAGGGAGACAAGAAGAAAGAAGATCAAAATGAAGAGAACAAGACGATCATAAAAAGGAAAATTAAATATGAGGGAGAGAATAGAAGGCTACAAGGAGAAAGAGATACAGGGATTTCCAAGCATTTAGAAAATCTCCTTTATCGCTGGGCCTGCTCATTAAAAGATGCCACCCCGAACTGCAGACCTGACACTGCACAGTGTTTTGATTCCCAAACAACCCTCCTTTTGGATTCTTGCGTCATGATGAACATGCTGTTTCATGTGTGAGTGAACACAGGCTTTCCCTGCCCAGTAATCCGCAGCCCCGAGAGCAGCGGATGTTCAAGCCCCGCCTCCTGGTTCCCAGCCCAGTCTCTTTCCCATCCTCCTCCTGAAGCTCAAGTGCACACATAATGTGCCTAGAATCCTCACTTGCTTCTTTTGTTGCATGTAGGCCAAGACCGTGAAATCACCCTCAACCCAGCTGTACTAAATTATACTCATAATCTGGTTCAGTCAGCTCGGGCTGTAACAAAATACCACAATGGCTTACATAATAGACATTCATTTCCCACAGTTCTGGAGTTCAGAAGTCCAAGATTAAGGTGCTGGCAGATTCGGTGTGTGGTGAGAGCTGGCGTCCCCAGGTGAGCTCACAGGGTTGCCCTCCAGCGTGTGTGTGTGTGTGTGTGTGTGTGTGTGTGTGTGTAGAGAGAGAGCTCTTGAGTCTCTTTCTCTTTTTAGTAGGGCACTAACCCCACCATGGGGTCCCACCTTTGTGCCCTCTTTTAAACTTAATCACCCCCAAGGGCCTCACCTCCCAACACCAACATATTGGGGGAGTAGGGCTTCAACCTATAATTTTGGGGGGAGGGGGACACAAACATTAGTTCAATAACATAACCTGGGCCACAGAATCCAGGGTCTATCAGAAGTTTCCTCTTGTAAGGAGGGAAGCTGGGTATCAGTACGGACCAGTGGCCAATGCTGATGTGGGAAGGGCAAGGGGGAACAGGGAGCAGAGGAGAGGGACTCCAGGAGGCCCCCTCCTCCCTCAGGCTGCCCCGCACAGAACCACAAAGTGTGGGGAGTGTCTCCTGGAACCTCTCACCTCTCTTCTGGAAACTTCCAATGCTTAGATAGCATTCCCTCTCCTTTAAGGAAACCCAGGGTCCCAAGAGCCTGCCCTGCCCTGCCTGGCCCCTGCTGGGGACTGAACGTTTGCGTCCTCCCGCAGTTCACAGGTTGAAACCCTAATCCCCAGGGTGATGCCATTTGGAGATGGGGACTTTGGGAAGTGATTGGTCATGGTTGGTGAGAGAGCCCTCATGATGGGATCCGCGGCCTAATAAGAACAGACATAAAAGAGCTTGATGCCTTCTCCCCACTCCCTACCGCCTGCCATGTGAGGAAACCAGGAGGACGGTCCTCACCAGAATCAGACCTTGCTGGCACCATGACCTCGGACATCCCAGCCCCCAGAAGTGAGAGAAAATAAATATTTGCTGTGTAAGCCACTCCCCCAACTTGAAAGCAAACATCTTTGAGTATTCAGCATGCAAGTCCCTATGCCACCGCCACCCCCGGCACACACACACACACACACTCACACACACACACACACTCACACACACGCGCGCACGCAGTGTTGTGCACTTTCTCAGAGACAACAAAGCCTGACTACCAGGATTGTCCATTTCAGTGGTGTGGAGATGATCGCTGTGGCTCATTTCAAGTGACCGCCATGACGGGACGTCACTGATGGGGGAGTCAGGAAGAGGCACAGCACCATGGTGACACCGCGTTCTGCCACCCAGATGCAATAGGTGTCAACAGCTTCCAGGCATCGATCATTGTACAAGTAGGCAATGATGAGTTTCAAGTATTTATGACCTTTGTTTCTAATATAATGTATTGAATTATAAGTTTAGATCATTGAATTCTTAACAACTATGGCCACGTTTAACATCCAGCACACAGATTTCTGGAAAACTTAAGCATGGGCTCTCCCCAGCCTGCACGGACTGGCTGCAACAAACAGCTGTACACCTCCCCCCACCAACGAACCCCACATGCCATGCCTTGCTTCTGGTTTGGTATGGTGACTGCTAATATGTGACCCCGAAGAAATACACGGGTTGGATTTCAGGTAACCTTGCAGGTCTATGAAGTCGGTGTTTCTTGGTCTCCTCAAATTACAAGTGTTTCCACTCGAAACTCAGTCACCAGATCATGTGACAGCCGTGACAGCTGTATGAGAAGGCTGTGTTCCTCAGAACAGCCTGGCACGTAGCACCAATCAAGTTCTTTCAGAGAAAAGGCACACACGGCCTGAAATGAGGAGAAAGCGGGCTGCCTGCTCCGCTCCAATGCCCTTGACTCCAGGGCTAGCTTCCCCCCTCTTGTTCCCAAGTGCACAATATGTGAAAAAGGACGGCAGAGCGTGCAAATCCTCTCATCAAAGAGGTACTGACTTTTAATTTTACCAATGTGGCTCTTCTCCATAAGGAACGGGGAGAATTCATTAGCAGGCAGACTCTGGAGGCCCATCTACCTGCCTGTCTCTTTTTTCTGGCCGATCATATAATTACACCCCAGGTTTCTGATTACAGAAACTCCCCCCTCCACCTCCATGCAATTTTAGAGCCTCTCATTTTCCAGGCTCTCCTTTTCCAACCTGCCTGGGGAAAAAAAAGAAAAGAAAAGAAAGGGAACAGGAAATTGGCAAAGGTAAGTGCATGAGGAGGTTCCTTCCTTCCTAGAATGTGCTTCATCTGCAGATGAAAGCAGTGGGAGGAAATGCTGTGCTTGCAAGACCATCACCATCCTGTTAAAATAAAGAAACGGCAACAACGGAACCACTTTAGAATGGAGAGGGGGCCCCCATGCCAGAGGCCCTCAGGGGCCTGTCTCACTCCACAGCCTGGGGCATGTGCAACGGGGTTAAAACAACCCTTGCACGGGCCTGAAGCAGCCTGCGGCCCAAAGAACTGTCTACAAGCAGAATAAGAAGGCAAAACTATGACTACCAGACCGATGACGACAGGACTGAAAAGCAAAAACACTGCTTGGAATTAGCACCACTGTTAGCTGTTCTGCACCAATAGAAATGCCTTCCTCCCCCGCCCAGGTACCTGCTCCCCTTCCCTTTGTCCTAAACGCCTCTTGCCTTTGCTTCTGCCTGAAACAGTGCTTTCCAAAGAGCTATTCTTTTTTTTTTTAATCTGAAATACAGGCTGGTTGCCTCCTAGTGTAGCCTTTTATTTGTAGGTTATCAATCCCTAGAAAACAATTCCAGTGCGTGCCCTTCTCGCAAAGGGGCAGAAACAATCTGAACACACCCTCGGGTGGGAAGGAAAGAGGCATTTAAAGGGAGCCCAGTTAAACCGTGCAGCGCCGCATGGGCCTGTTCGCGGCCACATCTGCCAGCCGTGTAGATAACCTCACATGTCCCAGCCTGTCCACAGGCTGGTGGGACCCCCTGCGGAAAGACACGAAGAAGGAAATGACGCAAGGCAACCGCCTCTCTATCCATCTCCCCTAAATCCCCACTCTGCCACGTCCAGAGCCCTCTAGACGAATGTGTCCCCAGCACAGGCGCCCCAGCGAGCAGGGGTACGAGGACAGACACGGGTGTGTGTCTCAAGAAAGGGGCTGCAAGTTCAGGGAGGAGCTGGCTCCTATCTGCTCCCTGCAGGAGCCAAGGAACACCCGAGCGGAGGCCCCATCTCTCCTGACTCCCACGCTTGTCACTTGTGCTTTTCAAAAAGAAAATTCCTCTTTAGCGTCGCGTTATCAGTCTCCAGTGATGAACAATAGGTTGGAAATGCTGAGAAAAGACGCTGCTGAAATTGCTATTCACGCCTTGCTCCGGAATGCTCAGTGAGCGACGGAATACATGTTCTGCATTCGGTGACGAAGGCCCCGTCCCGTGTGTCTTCCCCCGTCCCGTGTGTCTTCCCGGTTCAATCAACTGTGCTAAGAACTGTCACAATGGCCCTTGACAACAAGAAAATAAAATTTAGGGTAGACTGGAAAGCCTGACTTGCATCCTAATTCGTATTCACACCTGTTCCCCACCCCCCCACTTCCTACCTTTCTTCCCCCCCACCCACCCCCACTTCCTACATTTCTTCCCCCCTCATTGACAGTGTTTGTGAACCTTTTCATCTACCTTAACGACAAAGGGAAAGAAATGGGTTCTTTTTCCAGTTTGGATAATTGCTCCTGAAATGTTGTCACCATCTACCAAATGACTATATTTCTTTTACATCAGATCACTGTGACTTTCACACAGCACAGGTTTTGTTAGGGTTCTGGTCTGCTGAGAGCCCTGGGAGGTTTTTTTGTTTGGTTTGGGGTTTTGTTTTGTTTTGAAGACGACAACAAAGCAAAAAGCAAATAAGTCACCATGATAACTTTTGACAGCAAAATCAACATCTGAATCGAATGATAATAGCAGGAGCCAGGCAGCAGAGAGACGACGCGCCCCGTGCCAAGAAAAGAAAGGTCTGGAAAGTTATTTAAAACTGATCGAAACCCACCAGGAGTCATAATCCCATCATGGTTTCCCTTTGGAAAGGCGGTTTTCAGAAGCTGCAATTAACCTTAATTGAATTCTGCCTTCGTAATATCTGGAATTTTAATTGACTGGGAAGGTGATCATAAATCTCCAAACACCATGCAGATGAGCCATTTGTAAGTCCCTGGTTGGCACATGGCCTTGTCATCCAGGGGTCTTACTGCACTGCTGCTGGGGCTGGTGTAGTTAGATCATAAAACAAGCATTCAAAAGAGAAAGCCCCTCACTGTCAGAGCCAGCCTGCAAGTGGCTTCTGTGCAGATGTTGAGAGAAGTGAAGGATTCCAATGAACCAGCAGTTCACAGTTGTGCTGTGGGCCTTGGTGCTTTCCTATAACAGGAACTGAGGTGCCAGAACACCGCCCCCCCCCAAAAAAAGATTATCCTCCAATGATTTAGGGGAAGCATACCACTCATAATTGCTCTTTTTTTTTTTTTTTTTTTTTTTCTTTTTAGAGAGGGAAAAGGAGGGAGAACAAGAGGGAGAGAAACATCAGTGTGTGGTTGCCTCTCATATGCCCCCAACTGGAGACCTGGCCTGCGACCCAGGCATGTGCCCTGACTGGGAATCGAACCAGTGACCCTTTGGTTCTCAGTCCATGACTCAATCCACTGAACCACTCCAGCCACGGATCATGATTTCTCTTAGAAAATCAACCATCAGTTCACTCCTGTTTTATTAAAACTGCTGAGGCCTGCAAACTACCGTAGGTCTTTCAAATGGCCTGAATGTGGCAACTGACCTAGAAGGTTCGCCACAAGGGTTGGGAAGCTGGTCAAAACAACCTTGCGGTGCCTTTCAGAACCCCAAAGGCATAGCCAAAACTGAGGGTATAAGCCTGTGCATGCATATGTTGACAAAAAAGAAGAAATATTGCTGGGAGATCCTGATTTGGAGTTCTTCGCCACCCTCCAAACAACACCAAGCCTCCCAGGGCAGAGAGCATGGCTGTCAAATGGACAGGCCAACTCAATCAAACAATCAGATGGGTCGATTTTTGTTTCGCCGAGTTGAATGGGTGTTTGAGTTTACTAAGGTCACCCATTATTGTGAAGTCGTCTAGAAACAATTGGGATAGGACGGGACACCGTAAGAGAACCAGTGGCCCCCATAGATGTGTGACTCACACATGTAGGCTGATGCCTCTTCCGCACTCAAAGGAAGAGCAGGGTGTTTCTCCTAATGTAATGGTTTCCTTGCTTTTGTGTTTTTTATTCAGACCTGTACTAACACCGCCAATGGAGATCATTTAAAGCTTAAGAAGTCATCACTCTTCTGAAGATTCCCAGATCTCCTTCCCAGATCATCACCTGTCACAACCCATCTCTGTCAGGGACTGTTGAGTTGTCCTGGAGTGCTATTGGTCAGAAATGAACCATGGCATCTGGGGCTCTGCCAAGTCAGACCAAGGACGGGGTCCCTGCTTCCAGCGCTCATTCACTAGCAGAGAAGTAAACGACTGGACTGAAGCTTCCTCTCCTCGCCCTGTACACCTTTTCCTGAAACTTGAGAGCTTGAAAGGAGAGCAGATAATCGTTGTCATCATTCTCTTTAAGAATTATACAAACCCTCTCCTCTGTTTCTTACCTAGCCCAGCACTCTCTCTCTGTCTCTCTCTCTCTCTCTCTTTCTGCTTCCCCTCCCCACACACATGGTGAACTCTCCTCATCCAAACCACCGTTCTCAGGAATGACACTGGGAAGAAAGGAGACAGAGCTGCTAAGGAAATCTAGACACCAATTAATTTTGCCCCCTGCTCGCTATGTTAACTTTCCAAGCCTCCTCGGTAAGTGGAAGGAAGAATGTCAATGATTGATGAAAGTAAAAGAAGATGCCTGCGGAAAAGGGCTCTCATTATATTAATTCCCTCCATATACCTTATTCAGAATAAAAATATCAAAGAGAACAGAGGGAATTACATGAATAAATCTGGCATCTATATGGCATTAAGTATGGGAGACTAGCATCCTCAGCACAGTTGTTCCTCAATATCAAAGAGGCCCTGGGTCCAGGAGCCCGCCCCTCAGACACCAAAATCACCCTGAGATGCTCAAGTCCCTTATATATAATGGCACAGTGTTTGCAGAAAACCTGGACTGATCCCCCTGTATACTTTCCATCATCTCTAGGTTAGAATACCTAAGCCTGTGTGAATAGTTGTTATACTGTATTGTTTAGGGAATAATGACAGGAAAAAAAATGTCTATACATGTTAAATATACTGTAGGCCTAATGACAGAGTACCCGTCAGCAATAACATAACCTTTGATTTTTCAAATATTTTTATTTTATTTTTTTTTTTTTTAAGAAGAGGAGGAGGAGCAAGATGAATCAGAAGAGCAGGGAAAGAAAGGGCAGAGGGAGGGAAAGGAAAGGAGAGGAGGGAAGAGGGGAAGGGAGGACAGGAGAGCGTGAATGGAGTGATGACTAAAACTAGAGATGTCTAGTTGGTTTGGCTCAGTGGATTGAGCGTCAGCCTGCAAGCTAAGTGTCGCTGGTTCGATCTTCCAGTCAGGGCACATCAGAGAAGGAAAACTCTGACTCCAAAAAACCTCCGCTGCCTTGCGGCATACCTCTTCAGGGGAAAGGCTAAGGGAGTAAACCCCGACAGAAAATCCGGAGCCGGAGTCCCTAAGGCGGTTTGACGTTGTAGTCAACACCGGCAACTCCTGCGGCGCACCTGAAACCAAGCTGTATTGACTCCGTCTTTCCCTTGGACCCTTCAGCTGCGAAGAGAGGGGGGGTCTGCTGCATGGGCAACAGCAGACCCTCCATATCACCCTGCCCAGGCTCTGTAGCTTCAGCTTCACTGGAGAGGACACTCCAGCGTCATCGCAAGATGTCGATTCAACACGGGAGGAGACAGATACCGTGTCACTCCCGAGCCAGACTGCACAGCCATTCTCGGCGGTGCAGATAGACTCTTAAGAAGCTACACCATCGTCTCTCGAGACGGACGGCTGCCGACGACGAGAGAGAAAGGGAGGGAGGGAGAAAGAGAAGGACAGAAACGTCAATGTGAGAGAGAAACATCGATCCATTGCCTCGTGTACGCACCCTGCGGGGGATCAAACTCACAACCCTGGCATGTGCCCTGACTGTGAATCAAATGCAACTTTTTGTTTTGTGGGACGACACCCGACACACGGAGCCACACCGGTCAGGGCTCAAATATTTTTCATCCATAGTTGGTTGAACCCTTGAATGCAGAACCCAGGGATACAGAAGGCCAACTGTGTCCTGATATTTGTTTACCTGTTCCCTGTTTTAGGGAGCATTTCTAATTACCCGTAATTAAAGGCAAATCACAGAGCAAGACTAGAGGGAACATAGACTATTTCAGAGTCAGTCTTTACCATTAAAGCCAATGTTTCCAAAGTGTTATCAGTGTAGTACCTGCCTCATAACTCCCCTGGGTCCTTACTGTCAATCAGATTGCTGGCTCCCACCCCAGACTTACTGAGCCATGTTGCTGTGAACGGGGCCCAAGATGATCCATTTCGTAGTCTAGTCAGACTATACTTACGCTCAGTAAAGACTGGAAATCACTAATGTAGGCAATAATAAATATCACTCACGGGGAATTTTCTTACTAAGGTAAGCCAAGTGGTCTAGTTGTTTAAAAACTGGACTCAGGAAAAAAATTTTCCCATGTCTATCATGAGCGGACAGAGTTAGACTTCTTATCTTCTTCTGTTTTAAAAATATGAATGAATGAATGTAAATTTCCCAGGACTGGAAAGTCACATGTTTGCAGGGAGGGTTATAGAAGAACTCGCCTAGTCCTGCGGGTCCGTATAGGGTAGAAAAGCTAGGGATCTGCGAAGGGAACCACTCAGCGTTTGCTACATGACAAACCACGCCCACATTCAGGGGCTTGAAATAACCATCAGTGACTGGCTCAAGATTCTGGTGGTTGGGTGGGTGGTTTTTTGCTTCTGACCGGGCTCAGGCGGGATAGGAGCCCCTCACCCACCTTTCCGCAGACTCAGCTGGTGCGGGCTCATCTCTGCTCCCCAGGTTCTCCTTCATCAGCCGAACTGGGGCTTCCTTACATGGTGGCCCCACCAAGGCAGCCAGCGGGAGTGACACCTCTCACAGAGCAGGCATACAATTGGGCAGGACACCGTTCCGGCCACTTAAATGTGGTCGAGGACAGTCCGAATTCTAAGGCCGGGGAAAGACTCTCCCTCCTGAAGGAGCGAGGTGCGGAGAATGCGTGGCCATTTGCCAGGATACTTCACAGGGTTTACAGGCAGAGACATGGGAGGGTCCGGGCCATGGGAGGCGCTGAAAATAAGCTCCAGGTGGACGCTGGACTTGTGCTCCTCACGCGCTCGGCAACAACACGCATTTCCCTCACATCCTTTTCAACCCACATCTCCCTCCTTTGTTTGTCTTCCAGGCTCCTTTTCAAAAACAATGGAGCCCCAAGTGGTCCAGCCTCGAAACTTCTGAATCAGTTTTGACTCGTCCCTGCCCCTCCCTCGCCCCTCACAGGTGGCCACTGCCTAACCCTGTGGATATTACCCCTGCACTCCTGTTCTGCTCCCAGAGCAGGTCCCCTGCTGAGGACTCCTGCTACCGTCACCCTTGCCCGGGCTCTCTTTACTCCTCCAGCCTTTACCAGTAATGAGACCTTGGCCTTAGGTTTCTGTGCCTCCCTTTCCGAATCTGCAAAATGTGGACAAGCAAGACTTACCTGCCAGAGGCGTTCTGAGGTTAAAATGGGGTGATCTGCGTATAGTGTCAGCACAGAGCCTAGCGCATTAGCCAATGTTCATTGCGCATAACCTGTTCTATTCACCCAACCACAATTCGTCCAGATTGTCTCTCCCATTCAAACACCACCAGTGAGTCCCCCAAAGCCTTTGAAAAGAAACTTCCCTAAGCTGGTGTTTCACGTCTGAAATGGTACCTTTCCATCGTTCTCACTCTTCCCCTCAAAAGTCCCCTTTCTTGTGACGAAGACCCTCACCCTTTTCCACCTAAGTCACACACAGCCTTCAAGACATGCGCTCCCAAGCACTCGGCGACCACCTAGAGCCCAGGTGCTGTGTTCGTGGCCTCAGACACTCAGCCAGCTCCTCGTCCCTGTCGTGGGAAGTTCACTGTCCCCTCAGAGGCCCCTCTCTTCTCAGACACTTCCCCTCATTCTTCCTTCAACGGCTCCAGCCTCAGCTCATCCATTCTCCCTTTGCAGGTGCAAAACAATGAACCTCCGCGTCACCCGTGACACACCACACCTCGTCCTGCAGTTCTGGCTCATCTTACATCCTGGAGCGTCAACTCTGAGAACCACATCTTCCACCTACTTCCGCAACCATGTTTAACCTGGCGTCACACACATGACAGAACTCAACAACCACTTTCTAAATTAAGAGATAGGACCGACGCCTGCCGGACCGGGACCATGTTGTAAGGGTTATATTCCGACACCTCATTTGGCTGAGCTGATGTAACAATGCACCATAATATCACTATGTTCTGCTGTCCTCTTATGAACACAGATGTGCACGATTCACTGAGTCAGCCTCTTCCTATATATTTTTGAAGAATTTGTAGAAGTGAGAGGTTCTCCAAGCTCTCCCTCAGTCTCGATTTTTTTTTTTTTTTTTTTTTTTGCCCTTTTCCACTGGGCCTGTGGGTGAACTATCATCTCTCTGACCGATGGTATTTTAAATTTAGCCAGTGGCATTTAAATGTATCCAACGGCATTTTAAATTGATCTAATTTATTGAATTTAATCAGATTTAATTAAACATCCTCTCCACCTGATGTTATTTAAATTAACCTGATGGTATTTTAAATGTATCGCAGTCCAGAAGTTAAATCAGGATCAACAGAGCTGGTTTCGGGCACTGGTTCCCACAGTGTGGCCCGTGGATCGGGTGAGTGTCAGAACCCCTGGGGGAGCTGGGACGGGGCTGGCCAAGAAGCTCTTTGGTTTTCTCCATACAATGGTTCTAGTAGCGCTTGCTTATCTTTAACCTCATTCAAAACTATTTTGTTAGATTATACTGTGACCGCTGTCATATCAGCGTGCATTTATAAAAAAAAATGATCAAAATTGGTGAATTTTTGTGCAGCCATTTTAATATTGAAGACGGAAGAAGATATGCAACATTTTTGGTATGTTATGCTTTATTATTTTAAGGAAGGTAAAAATGCAACTGAAACACAAACAAAAGATTTGTGCAGACTATGGAGAAGGTGCTATGACTGATCAAATGTGTCGAAAGTAGTTTGTAGGGTTTCTTGGTACTGTTGCCATTTTGGCCGAGTAATTCTTTGCTGTGGGACCATCTTATGCACTGGAAGATGTTTAGCAGCAGCCCTGGCCTCTACCCACTAGAAGCCAATAGCTGAAGAGAGCCAGCATACTCAAAATATCCAAATCAATAAAGTTATTGGTGAAAATGAAAATGTGTCTTTTATTTTATGGAAAAAAACGTATTGGACCTTTTGGGCAACCCAGTAGAAATGCAGATTCTCAGGACCCAACCCAAACTTCCTGAATCAGCAACTCAGCGGGTGGCCCTCTCCCACCCCAATTTAACACACTTCAGAAGACCCTGACAGGGGCTAATGCTAACATTTGAGAACCACTGGTGAAGGGGTAAAGAGAACTGGTTTCTGGGCAAATAAACCAGGAATGGCGATGGAAAGCAGGAAACAAATTTTGGTTGAAAATAAACTTTTCCTGGGTTATGGTTTGCAGAGATTTTCAAGAGACCAGCAGAGACAGCAGATGAGGGTGGTGGCTGAGAGCCAATTTCTGTGATTGGCCATGGTACAAGAGACGCATCTGTTTACTCTGGAACAGAGGGGACAGGGATTGTGTCTTAATGTGACACCACCAGCACCCAGAGTTATTTTTAGGGCTAGGTTTTAGCTTCACAGATGGAAGCAGGAAAGTCCAAAAGACTGAGCGCATGCTTCAAAGAATGCAGTCTATAAACTGTCTTAGAATTTGGCTTGTCCTTCACGATGAGGATTCAGACATGCACGGAAGGAGCAGAGTGATTGGCTGTCCCGTGGCCCACAGCTCGGGGGAGCCAGCCAGCCTCAGCTGCAGGCACTCAGCACGCCAAGCAGCGGCCAGGTGGCTCCGGGCCTCACCTGGTCTCCCGGAGATGGCCATGGGGACACACTCTCCCATGCAGTAGAATTGCCTCATTAACCCCTACAGCATCAGAGGGCCAAGCAGCTCAGATCACGTGTTGTGCGTAAGTCTGTGTTATCTTCATTAGGTCTAGTGACAGCTTTCCTACCAGTAGGAAAACATGCCTTAGCTTATGTTTGAGGACTCACTGCCAGGTCAAGTTATGCAAAATCTGCAACTTTCTGAAAAAAATATACAGGCTGGGCACATAAAAGTTTAAAATTCATCCTACGCAGATTGCTGTTGGCTGAGTTCCTTAATCAAAGGGTTTTCAGTGACTTCTTGGAGAATCCAATTAGCTGCAGAGATTTAATTCTGTTTTTAGAAATGTGCAAGAGAGAGAAAGAGCAAAGCAGAACTCCAGGAACTTCCATGGAGACAATAGTTTTGCACATAATACCTAAATGTTTAAAAACCAGTGTGAAAGAGACAAGGGCTCACAGAATCCAGTTGGAAGTCCAAGTAGAGCTAAGAACAGAAGTTGCTACATAAAATTACAATCAGAAAGGATTGCAGAGAAAATAAATTGCCTTCTGCATCCAATGGAGGTTCTCTCTGACTAAAGGTACCAATCACTATAGAAAGTGACATTCACTGACAGACAGCTTGGTATAACTGTGGTTCCACAGTCCCAGGAATTTTTTTTCAACTTTCTTGAGGTATAACTGACAGATAAAATTATAATATATTTAAAGTGTACAATGTGATGATTTGATAAACGTATACACTAGTCACGGTAATTTCAGAAGCAATTGACTTTATAATGTCTTCTCCTCCCCTCCTTTCCAGTCCCGCCTCTATCAGAACCTAAAACCCAATAACTTACTAACAAATACATTTTGATGAGAAGAATCTCTTACCCTTGACAGAGCCGAGAAGAACTAGCTGTACAGTGAAGAACAGGATGAAATTCCTCCTAAGATTCTCAGCCAGCCCTGCTCACCTTTCAGATCCAAAGTGATTTATGCAGTACACAAATATTCATTGAGCGCCTAATAAGTTCCGGCTGCTGTGCTAGAAACTGGGAACACATTCAAGGCATTTGCAATCAAATGCAGCCGGCCAAACCTCCAGTAGAATCACCTGAGGAGCTTATGAAAACTCGGGTTGCCAGGCCCTGCCCCCAACCTGAATCAGATCTCTGGGGATGGGGCCTTAGACCAGTGGGGCCTGGAGGCCACGCTGCACGTGGAGGCCCACCGGGCTGTGTTAATGGAAGTAATGGAAGAGCGCTTCTTCCCCTCCTGCAGATTATGGCATCTTTGCCCTCAGGCAGTGACAGCTTCCAAGGAAGGAAGGCCAAATACTTGATGGCTTCCAGCAAATGCTCCCTCCACTCCGGCCTTACACAAAGACACCCAGATTTTGACAAAGGCAAAGAAGCAACCAAAGATAGGTTTAGGCCACCTGGTCTTTAACCGAGGCTCTTAAACCACGGGGGAGGTCTCAGCACAAGTGGTGAAGGCTGCTGCAACTTGAACTTGGTTGTACTTGGTGTGGTGCTGGGGTCAGAGAGAGGTCTGGTGACTCAGCAAAACAAGAAATTGGAGGGGATGGTTTGGGGGCTTTAACAGAAGGATTTATTTCTAATTTTACAGTCTTTGGACTTTAATATATACGTGTATGTGGACTTGACCTTTCGAGAATTAATAATTGAACTGCAATTTCTCCCTGGGAATTTGATAATGGTAGAGGCTCTGTATCCAACCTCAGGATATCTCTATAGTGTTGGCATTTTATTATTAGATCTTGGCATTATCTAATTTCCTTGTAGGTTCTCTGGTACGCTATGCTGAACAACAGGTCTGGAGGGTAAGCGACTTCTGGGGTCCTCTGTTTCCCTAACAGCCTGGTGGTATAACCAGTGTCTCTAAGCAGCAGAAACTTGCTCAGGGCATGTCAAGTGCATATTCCTACTCGGTCCTGCAGATATTACACTTCTCTGGTTTAAATGTTGTTTAAAAACATGGAGGGAGGTTGGGACTGGAAACTAAAGTAAGGCAGTGGTCCCGTGAAGGCAAGGCCCGGAAGCACCATAGACCGCATTTGGGAAGTACAGTTTAAAAGACTTCTGGACTCCTGTTTTCAGAGCAAGCCCCCCAAATAGGACAGGGACCCAGAGAGCCCAATCAGTGGCCTTAAATGAGTGGTTCTTTACTCTGGGAGCAGGGAGTGGGGAAGCTGGGGCGGCAGGGCATGGGAGGAAATTGGGACACACGCCTTCCAGCCCGTGGTAATGATATGAGGGGTTTATGCATCATCTCACACAGCAAGGAGTTTTCAGGTTATAAAATCCCCATTTTATACCCAGATAGCTGTGTAGGCAATACGATCTTCCCCAGGAACCATACCTTGTAAGTCTACAGCATCTACGTTTGATGACCACAGTAATTCTAAACCAGGGATCTCCAACTAAGAACATTCCATATAGAAAGTCGCTCCTAGCTAATACCACTAGTCCACCCGAAGGTCCAGTTTTCAGCATGTTTACAGAGAGATGGACCAGGCCACCTCCTTTCTTTACCAGAAGCACCCCCCAGGAATCAGAGGAGAAGTGGATCACAGGGGAGCTACTTTTAACCCCTTCCTCTCTACCAGGACACTTTTGAGAGGGAAAGGAAAGACTCTATTAATAATGACGCCAAGACAACAAATATAACCTGGGACTGACCCAGATAAACCGGAATGCACTATCACCCGATCTACAGCAGCCAACATGCGAGGTTTGGGGGCAGTCAAAGAGAACCAAGATTTGAAATGTAAGGAACCAGAGAAGCTAGTCTGTGGAAAATTATTTTAACCTTCAGATGTGTAAAACTATAACTGGAAAATTCAATTTTCATTGAAGCCTAATCAAAACAAAAATTCTTTTCTGTCAGGAATGTACTCAATAATGCATGATATGCAATTATAAATGCACTAGGTTTTTTTAATGAGAATTGTGCAAAATAGAATTTTCATAACTCCTTTATCATGGGCCAAAATCCTACAGCTGTGTGAATGGAGTTTGTCTGTGTGGGACATCACAGCATATCTGTATTATCAACTCTAATAAAATAAAATGAAAGGTTTGCTCAATCAGCTAAAGGAAGAATTGAATTATCTTTCTATTCTCGCTACAGAAATTGGTATCACAAAATCACTGTCATGGAAAGAGGCCATCAAAGCCTGCTGCCCAAATAAAGTAGGGAAAAAACATAAAGCTATCCTAGGAAATACAGTAATAAAAACAGTATGTTATTTCTTAGATTTTGTGCTGTTTCTGCTATTTTCAGCATTTTGAGCTGCGACGTGGTGGAAAAAAGAGGCTGGGGCATCAGGCAGCCTTGGTTTGAACTCTCCCGTTTACTAATTAGGTGACCCTGGATGCGCCCCCTCACCTCGGTGCCTCAGTTTCCTCATCTGTATGATGGGGAGAATAAGAGTGGCCTACATCATAGAAGTAGCAAGAAGATTAAATAAATTATACATACAAAATACTAGAAGTTGACCCGGTGCCTAATTAATGCTCCGTTACTGGTAACGATTCAGTGGGCAAGCATCTTCGCCTTTCGGAACGTCCATTTCTACTCTCATAAAATACAAAATACAAGGACAGTAACACCCATCTTGTAGAAATGCAAGGACTAGAGGTTTTTAAAGTCACTAGCACCTCATGAGTACCTACAAATTAGAATAATTGGTCTTCCCATAACAGGCTTCAGTGAGCCAATAATGAGCTCCGTCTCAGCCTCCCCAGTAGAAGATTCCAGTCCAATGGGAGGAGGTGTGAGAATCTGTGAACCCGCCCCTGACCCCTGGCCTCCCTCCCTGTTACCCCTCACCCTCCGGGACTCCATGAAACTCACTAAAAGCAGACTGGGTTTAGGCTATGGGTATCATCATCATCATCATCATCATCATCGTTACCTTACATTCTCTTTTGAATAAAAGCACCCAACTAGCCTAAGGGCAACAGGATTTCTGCCTTTTTATATTTTGTTTCATGGTTTTTCTTCTCACTCCCCCCCCCTTTTCCAAGTTTGCGGTGTTTGTTTTATGACGCTGTGTATGTGGGGGGGGAAAAATGAGATGTTAATTGGAATGCCTTAGATCTCCCCACGCCTAGAAATTAAATGATTCACTGGGGCCCCAAGAAGAATGGGTATTGATTCCACTTTAACTGCCTGGGATGTTCTCTGCCTTCCAACACGCCCTCGGTTCCATCCCCTGCAGGCACAAAACAGCATATTTCAGGTAACGCGGCCTGACTTACCTAATGGACTAGCGTGATGCCTTCGTTTAGAAAGCAAAAGCAGTAAAAAAGCACCCGAAAGGAGGTCATCTCAACGTTGTATTTGGAGGACTCTGGAAAACTTGGCACTTTCACTGAACCTCAGATAAAAGGCCAAATAAGCCGAATGTTACTACAGAGATTCTGAACTTAGAAGCCTGTGTGCGGCAAAAACCCAGGACGTAAAACTAAAGGACGGAGGGAAGGGCGGGCATCAGGTCTGGGTCTCCGGCAGCCCCATCCACGTGCCTGCACGCAAGCAAAGTCTGAGGGGTTTTCCTGGGACAGGCATTAGCAGAACAACAGTTCTCAGGGAGGGAAAATCACCAATATTACCCCAAGCAGTTCCACGGCATCATCATATTAAACGATTTAACCGAGAAAGATCCACGTCTCCCACCAAACGTGAAGGGTCAGGCTCCCACATGCCACCTAGGAATAGGCCTGTGGTGTCACCTGGCTGCTCCTGGCCTTTAAGCTGAGCCCTGCTCCTAACTTCACTGAGCTTCCCAGCTTAGGTCGTGTCTAAGGGATTGTTGACCTGGATCTCAGCTTGCACCTGGGGACAGTTGTTCCACACCTGCCCCAGCGCTAATGCATTCAGGGAGGAGCACTCAAAAGCCTGCAACCAAAATAGAGTTGAATATCATACGTGTAAAACATATGACTTAAATAAGAGTGTGTCTGTGTGTACGTGTCTCTATGTATATCTACACATGCACACGCACACCCCCAGAGCCAGATATATAGGCACATACGTGTAAATATTAACTGACCCAGGTTGTTCAGAGGATTTATATGTGCATGTATTGTATCTTTCTTTCTCTTTCTTTCTTTCCTCCCTCCATTCCTTCCTCCCTTTCTTTCTTTCTTTCTTTTGTCTATTTTAGGCCAGAATCTCCAGGACACTACCTATACCATCAAGGAGTGATGTAAGCTCCTTAACATCTTTGGAACCTGTTCCTGTCGAAGCTCTCCCGGACATTTAGGACGTCAGTTCTAAAATAGTTCATGAAGCAGGACTTTTGATTCCCGCAGCAACACCGGGAGCCACCCCAAACCTACCCTAAATCCTGGAATATCATCTGAGATCTCAACAAGTCCTGGGCAGAGACCCATTTACTGAGGACCCCCTGAGGGGCAGGGGGCGAGTGCTAAAGAAAACAGCCGGAGACCTTCATGAATGAACATAATGAAGCTGGCCCGTTGCTAGTGAGCAGAAAGGCTGCAACTGGGTTTAGAATCAAACAGACCTGGGTTTGATTCCTGGCTCTGCCATTCTGCGACCCTGAGCTTAATAATGGCCTTGAGCCTTCATTTCCTCACCTGTACAATAGGGAGAAGCCCATCCAACTCCTCGAGTTGCTGGGGAGATGTATGAGAGGAGGTTGCAAAGTGTCCAGCCAGCCGGTGCCTGGCGGCGCAGGTGGCTGGATCAATGGTCCTGATCGATGGGAAAGGCTACTGATAAGACCTGGGCTTTGAGCTATTTTTAGGGTAAAGCACAACCCAGGTCGTTAGCATCCTCCTTCCAAGGTCCGCTTTCTTTTGGTAGAAGTTAACAAAAGGAGGCTTCAGCTGCCTTCTTGCTGGGCTCTCTACTGGCAAGTGCTCCCTGCTGTGGGGCACGTCACCCTCACTCTGTGGCCGGTCACTGTCTGGGACTCCTGGACACGGATGCAGATGGATGGACGCCGCTGCTTCTCTGAGGAAGCCAGCAGAGAGGGACGGGCGGCAGCACTTCCTCTCATTGTGCTGTCTCTTTATTCTCTGCATCCCTCGACCTAAGGCCGCACAGGAAGGTGGAGCAGATCTCCCCGAAAGGTTGGGGGATGAAAGGGAATTGCAGACGGGAAGAGAGCCCAACGTTCTGTGCTAAAGATGGCGATTCCCACCCTCTAGGGCACAAGGACCCAGAAAGGCACCTCGTCCTCAACCAGGGGCACACCTGCTGCTAACCCTGCTCTCCTGTCCTCAGATGTCTCAAAAGCTTGCTTTTCTTTTTCCCTCTGCTGCAGAGACAGTGCTGTGTGTTCACCAACTTGTTTCAGTTTTCTCTTCCTGGACACGCAGGCTACCTTGCCGTTCACGCTGGGGCACTTGACTGCGTTCTGGACAATGGGGTGTAACTGCAAGTGACATTCCAGGCATGGTCATATACCCAGCCCGAGTCTCCACTCCCTCTCTCCTCCTTGCTGTGGCAGTTCGGGAGGCCGTGTGTTTCAGATGGCATTGCAGCAGGGGAAGGGGCTGCCCCTCCCCGAGCCAGAGCCTGTGCTGGGAGCAGAGTGAGCCCTTGAGCTGGGAAGCCTCTGAGCAAGAGAGGGAGAGAGAGAGAGAGGGAGAGAGAGAGAGGGCCCAGGGGCCTCTCTGCGGGGCTGTGTGTTAGCACAGCTGAGCGTTAATTACCCACAGAAGCCTCAGCCTGAGCCTTTCCATCCACCCTGCAAGAAACCCTCCCCTCAAAATCTGCCTCCCAGCTCTCATGCCACCAAACCTGAAAGACCCATCTCAATCGCGCCCCAAAGGAAGACGTGAGACTTCAGCAGATCAGTCAGTGACGACTTTGACACTTCAAGCTCCACGGCAGAGTCCAACAAGTTGGTCTCGGGCCAGAAGTGACAAGCCCACGTGTCTAGAGTGGTCACACTGGTAAAGCCGATGAGCGACACAGGCTGGGAACAAAATGATGGCAGGCTGGGGAAGGCATGCCTTGTCTCAAGGAAGCAGCTTCCATCCGTTTCCCAGCTGTTACCCTGCAGACTGATGGCTACTCTTGCCAGATCCTCCAGTTGCTTCAAAGAAGATAGAAATCTGGGTTTCTGTATGAGATCTCCAAAGTTTTGTAATTTGGCAACTGCTTCAAATTAAAAACAAACCCTTTGCATGCCAAGCAAAACTGAGTTGCCTCCTCTATCCACCTGGGCTGTCTCTCATATCCCCTCTTCCTTCCAAACCTGTATGATTGATTTAACTCCTGCCCTAGAGCTGGCAAGGCTGCCTCTCTCACAGTGAGGTTAACATCCTACAAAATTATGCAGAGCGATACCTTCCCTTCACCACCATGCCCCCCGCCCCCAAGTTCAAAGTGTGACCCTACGGTCAGTTGGAATCCAACCCATTGATAAGTCATATAAATCCAGAGGGTCTCCAACTTGAGATGGTTCCACTTGTGATTTTTTTGACTTCATCATGGTGGGAAAGCCACCCATCTTCAGTCGAAACTGTGCCTTGAATTTTGATCTTTTTCAGGACTAGGGATGATCAGGACAACACTCTCTCGTGATGTGGGACAGCGGATCTGCAAGGTGAACAGCCCACATTCTACAGGAGCCTGCTGGCTCCAGCTCCCTTACATACACCAAGGCTGGGCTTCCACTTTAAAATGACCATGTGCAAGGCCTCCACGAAATTCTTAGCCAGGACCTGCTCTGCTCCACTCTCTCCGGGAAAAGAGGAGGGAAGACCATTAGATTGTGGCTTCACAATGACCCACCTCTCGGCTTCCAATATTCCTGCCAGCAACAACCTACGAGTGTGAAATCACAGGAATTAGAACTATTTTGTGTGCTACAATGTTTCTGAGAGCAAGGCTCGCTGGCTTTTAGGAGGATCAAATAGAATTTGAAAATTACCTCACTTTACGGGGCAAGAGCTTTAAGAATATCAAATATTTCTTCCCAAAGAAAAGCATTTGCAAGCAAATGGGTCAGAAGATTTTTTTCCGCGATTATCTCATCCAGAATTGAGCAGTGTGGGCCCAGAGAAAGTGGGTGTTGCCCACAGGGGGCAGCAGGGGGCGAATCGCACTGCTTTAAGAATATGAGAAGGCTGGTCCCTGAGACTCTCAGAAATAGAAACGGAATAACTTTCTCCGGCTGCACAGTGAGTGCAAAGCAGAAGAGAGGCTGCATTTCAAAGCAGAAAGCTCTTTTCAAAGCACAAATGTTGGAAAAATAATCCAAGCCATAGGCACATTCTAAACACAGCTGCGCTTGTCCCCTCCTGCTCCCTGCCAGGCTGTGTTTGACTTAACCTGGCCACGCAGGGGTGAGAGGCTCCCCATCCAATTCTTTAGTCTCTGAGCTCCATTTCCCCAGCATTACTGTGGCTGATGTCAGATACAGGAAACTGACCTATTATTAAATGTTGCGGCCAAATGAGAAGTTTTAATAATCTTTGCCGTTTCACATTAGACAGGTGTTTAGAGGGCTGTGATCTGCATTCATTCAGGAAGGAAAATGTCCGGCCACCTGTTCTGAGTGTCTAGGCTGCTCCCACCAGGGTGACGCTACTGCGGGGTCCGGTCCCATCCTACAGTGTAAGTCATGGGCATCTCCAGGAGGATGTATTCGGTAACTATCGGGAGAAAGAATGGAAGGCGGGACATAAGATTTGCCCACCAGGTAGGCTCAGTGAGTCACAGAAGTCAGCAGACCAGTTGGAGGGTCGCCTGAGAGTGGGAGCCCACAGAAGTTGTCA
The DNA here is from genome assembly GCF_987537825.1 of Furipterus horrens. Taxonomy (NCBI): domain Eukaryota; kingdom Metazoa; phylum Chordata; class Mammalia; order Chiroptera; family Furipteridae; genus Furipterus; species Furipterus horrens. The sequence goes on from NW_028327180.1 coordinate 10,758,023, forward strand.
GGGAAGCACAAAGCCCCAGGCTGTCAACAGGACAATGAGCCGGAGGCCTTATCTCCAGCATCTACGGAGAGCTACAGGTGCAGTCAGGGGGCCTAGTGAGGGCCTGAGGGTACGGACGGAGCATCATGTCCAACAGATAACAACAAAAGCCATTATCTCTCTCCGGCTGGGCTGCCAAGTGCGGGGCCAGGTTGCCTGGTGCTTGCAGTTTCCATAGCAGCGCTGTTTTGTTCTAGCGGGCAAAGTACACAGAGAGGACCAGACCAACGGTGCAGCCAATGATGTGAACAGCCCCGGGGTTGAGCTGGGATCTCACGGCAGGCTCTGCCTTTTGTGGGTCGGGCACAGAGGTGAGAAGGATGCTTTTCAAGAGATGCCTGGACATGAACGCCTCCTTCGAGCGCGGTGCCCGGCCAAGCGTGGCCCTGGTTGGTTCCAGGCTACAGCTCTGGGCCTCTCTGCTCCCCTTCCCAGCGGTGGGAAAAGCATACGATGCACTCCAAGTGCTATTAAAAATGCACAGGTGGCCCTGGCTGGTATGGCACAGTGCATTGAGCCCCAGACTGTGGACGAAAAGGTTGCCTGTTCGATTCCCAGTCAGGGTACTTGCCTGGGTGGTGGACCAGGTTCCCAGTTGGGGGCATGTAAGAGGCAACCAATCAATGTGTCTCTCACGCATAGATGTTTCTCTACTTCTCATTCTCCCTCCCTTCCCCTCTCTGTAAAAATAAATAAAATCATTTTTTTTTTTAATGTGCAGGTGGAGTGAGGGACAGGAGTGAGGTTCTCTTGTCAGCCACCCACACAGCCATGCAGGGAGGAGGGGTCACTGAATCAGAGCACCTGCGTGTGAGTGGCGACAGGGAGCCGAAACCTCCATCCCTTGCACTGGAGGCCCCTGAGGAGGACACGGAGTGGGTAATAAATTGTTTGGATCCATGACTTGCTGGACACACAGCTATGAGGTGCCACTGGTAAGAAAGGAAGGGGCGGGGCCTGGTCCCAGGCTTAGGGATTAATCACGCGGTGTGTAATAGGTCTAATTCACGTCGCTTTTGGTTCCCGTCTCCTGCATAGAGATTGAACCAGGCGGCTCAGCAAAGGAAGCAGAGGGGTCTCCAGCACTGAGGAAGGTCCGCGATTTCCTGGTATTGTGGCATCCAAGCACTCGGCAGCATTTTTACTATTAAATAAACTCCTCTCGCTTACAGATTCTTAATTATTTTTACGCCATCCTCTCCCTGGTATCATTATAGTCTCAACCTAAGAAAGAGGAAAAATCAGAGGTCCCAATGGGTTTCCCCTTCGCAGAAGGTCATAAATGACAGACAAAGGGTGAGAGGTCACAAGATCCGCGTCCTGGCCATAAGGTCATCTCCTCGTCCAGGGACAGAGCTTGTTCCCTGAGGCCAAGTACACAGAGGGGTGAATGCAGGTATATCAGCTGCCTGTCCTCCCAGTGCTCAGTGTGGCTCCTATAATGTTACTTCTCTCGGGTATGGATTCAGCCAAATGCATCCTTGTGTAACCTGCAGTCCGTCCCTGTGTGGCATCTGTGCCTTTGACCTTCAGGTTAATGGTCTTAAATGTTTTTCGTTTAGGTGAGCTGGAAAACAGTATGGTCTGCGCTACTTCTAAAAAGTCGATATTAAAAGGGACAGAAGACGGAAGGAGTTGGGGGAAGTCCACACCTTCTGCACAGGAAACAAAGGATGACTGTCTCCAGGATTGGTTTCCCCTATGATCAAAAGCCAGATCGCATTGTCTGTCTTACTCCAGAGTCCATGGTCAAGCACGCGGTAGGCACTCATCATCCTCTGAGGAACTAATGATATTATTCCCCAGGCTCCAGCATCAGTATGAAAAGAAGTGTCTGTGGAATGGTGAATTGCACCTGCAGCCCCCCTACTGAGCCTCCGACCTGCACCCCCTGACTCATGGGGGGAGCCCAGCCCAGCTGGTGACCCCGGTTCACAGGTCATTGTCCTGTTGATCCCGACTGATGCTGGAAGCCAAGGTAGGTCATGCCTCAAGGACATCAAGAGGCAGCAATTTCTGCCCTTGTGTTTCAGCACTAGGTGAGGACTTATTCTTTTAAACTATGAATTTAAAAACAAGAATAGTTGTCTCCCTGCAATCACTCAAGAAACAATCGCCATCCACATTAGGTCATGTTCACAAACGACCCTTGAGTTTGTACAAAGCACTCTCAGGACTGATTTGATGGGAGAAAATAACAAAAGCAGCAGAAACACAAATCAAAAGACCCCTGACATCTTGGAGCGTATAGCTTGACATTAGCCATCATTTAAGGAGTGCTCAGTGACTGTCATGCACTGTACTAAGCATGACACTAGCATCTGATTTATTCTTCACACAGGTAAAATGAGGTGCACCTTCATTTTCCAAGTGAAGGCACAGAGCTCGGAGAGGTGTAGCCGCTGCCCCTGGGTCACACAGCTGGTAAACAAATGCGGCCAAAATTGGAATCAGGTTTGACCGACCCAAAACTCCAGGCTTGTTCTTTACTGTGACAGTAAGCTGTCCCCTCCTGCCTAAGGCAAGGGGCAGTACACATGCTATGTAAATGATAAATGAATCCATGCCCCCCCCCCACCAGGTAAGACAGATAAGCACAGAAATGCTCAGAATCTTTTTCAATACTTTTGAATAGGTAAATTATTTACAGGTTTCAAAATCAAACAACCTCAGAGGTACAGAGTGAAACATCTTTATTCCTACTCCTGCCCCAATCAGCTCTCTAAAAATGCAACCACTCTGTCAGATTTTTTTAAGATATCCCTCAGAGTTCCTTTATGCAAATCTAAGCGCATATGAATGGTTATTTCTGCCCTCCCTGTTATTCACCAAAGGTAATGCAGTCCACATCCTGTTCTGCACTTTGGGTTTTGTTTTTCCCTTTTAACCATTTCATTTCAGTCTTTCCATGCCAATCCATAGAGACTTCCCTCTTTTGAACATGCAGTATAGTATGGCTCAGCATTCCATTGTATTGATGCAACGGAAATGGACTTAACCAGCTCTGTATTGATGGACAATTGAATTGTTTCCAATCTTTTGGCAGTAAGAAAAATGCTACAGTGAATAACTTTGAACACATACCATATAATACATGTGTCAATATATCTGTATGGTAAATTCCCCAGAGTGGTTGGTTGGATGAGAGGATGGATGCATTTGCAATCTGGAGAGGTATTGGCAAGTTGCCATCCCTGGGCGATACACCAGTGGGCACCAGCAACATGTGAGATGCCCTGTCTCCCCGTCAGCCTTAGCAAGAGAGGGTACAGTCAAAGCTTTGAGTTCATCCACTCTGGTAAGTGAAAAATGGTATCTCTAGGTAGCTTTTATTTTCTCTTATTATGAGTAGGTCTCAAGACCTTTTCACATATTTGAGGGGATTTTATACAAGTATCCCCCACTTTCTGAAAGTTCACATTACACCACTTTGCTTTTATGAAAGACCTATCTTAGTACCTGTTTTCGCTGACCAAAATAAAGCTTTATGATTTAAGAACTTTCTACAGTTTAAAATTCAGCACTTGTGTGGACAATCTCACGAAGGTGCTAGGACATAGGAATTGGATGGCAGGGCAGGTGGCAGGAACATCCCAGGAAGGGAGAGTGATCTGAGCAGAAGCAGGAATGCCGGGCAGTGCCTTGTCCTGCGTTGCCTTCACGGTGTGACCGGGGATCTACTCTGGGGGCAGGGCTGGCACTTCGTCATCTTGCACGTTGTCATAACTGATTGACTTTTCTCTCCTCCATTGTTATGGGTTCTCATCATTGTTCTTCTCTCTCCAGCAGAGTACGGACAACTGCATTTCCCTCAGGCACATTCAAGACTCTCAACTTCAGAACGTGTCCATTGTTTAACAGGGAGAAGACACTCATAAACAGGCCATAGCCACCCACCCTGCGCGTTCCCCGTCTCTGCCTGCTCTGTGGGAACCACTTCCTTGATCTAACCAAATAATCATCATCTAATTTACAAGTAGGCCCATACCTAAAACTGGTGGCAGTCGCCACATAAGTTCAGTTTCGTGGCAATTTATTGTCTCTTTGAACCTAACTTTGGAATGTATTCTAGACAGAAAGCAAGTTCTATTCCAGATGGTTCAGCAAATTTGCTTTTAAGACCTAAGCTGGTACTGATTGAGCAAGAAAGTTCATTCAACAGAAGTATAGTTCTATGTGTTATCTATTCCTAACAATATTGCCACAACTAGTTTTATTAAAAAAAAAAAAAAAAAAACATACATATGTCATCTCCCAGTCTCCATGAGTCAGGAGTCTGAACCCAGCTTTGCCGGGTCTCCAGCCGAGGGTGTCACAGGCTGCAGCCAAGGAGCTGCCTGGGGCCGCAGTCTCATCTGAGACTCACCGGGGAAGGATCTGCCTTCATTCTCCCTCGAGTGGTTGGCAGACGCAGCTCCTGTGGTTGCAAGGCTGTGGAGTTAGTTTGGGGCTGGGTATCAGCGGGCGGAGGCAGCCCTCCGCTTCATGGGGCCATCCACATTTCCCCGCCATGTGGGTTCTCCTACATGGCTTCTGGCTTCTTCAAAGCCAGCAAGGGAGACTCAGCAGGTCAGGGGCTGCCATCCTATGTAACGAGATCATGTCATCACAAACATGTAAGCTCATCCATCCTGTCACCTGTGCCATATCCTGTTGGTTAGAAGCAAGTGGCAGGTCCTGCCCACACTCAAGGGAAGAGAGTCTTAAGGGTGTGAACACCAGGAGGCAGAGATTAGGAGGGATTAACCATCCGTCTGCCACAAGCTGAGAGAAGACTTCACCTAAAATTAAAACCAAAAAATAAAGTCTCCTCTTAATTATTGTCGCTGATTTAGTTTTGCGGACCGAGACACCCACTGATCCACTGAGCTCCTAGTTGAAATCGGTCTAAGAATGCCACTGCTGGTCAGTGATGACCCACCTCACCAGGCGGGACACTGTCCCCTGTCCACAAGGGCGGCACCCTCTCCCACCCCACCTGCTTCTGTGTGGCAACAGCAGCCTGGAGCTGGGATTGATTGCAACCAGGATGACACTCCCTGCGGGCCGCCCCGTGAGTTATTATAAATAGCATTCGCGCTAGCACTTGCATTACTGCAGTGGGCACACCACGCCTTGGCACCGCAGGTACACAGTAAATGTCCCAGGAGGACAACAGGAGCTCTGCCTCATGTGACACCGCTTCGGAAATAAAATAAGGCTTCAGCACAGCGCCGTGAGGACAGAAACAGAACACAGGGTCTGGCTGCTGCTCGGGTTGCATCTCCGTGCCGGGTGGGCTTCTGTTCCAAACCGCAGTGAAACCCCGGAGAAAAGGGCCACCTGGTCCTTGAGAGGAGTCCCTGAAAATCAGGGTTCGGTTTTCAGGACGGAAATAAACCTGTGGGATTTTACAAATACCTCCTCGCCCTGGCCCTGACTGTCCCGTATCTGTCATCCCCTGGTGCTCAAAGAAGTTATTTTAACCAAGGAATACGGCACAACTGTTTTCTATTTACTTCCTTATGCCTTACTTCGGTACAGGGTTGAATTTGATCTATCTGTGAAAAAGATCTTTTTTCACAGTCCTTCCTCCCCGCTAGATCTCCATCTTCCTCGCCTTCTCCTGTCTCCTCTTCTTCCTCCTAATCAGGTGCGGCCCTGGGCGGGCTCGGCCCGTCCTCTCTCGGGTGTGACACGCGCGCCCTCTGCTGTCCGGCGTGAGAACAACCCCGCATTCGGGCAGCGTCCAGCCAGACCCAGCTGATGGCCAGACAGCATCCACGCTTCTTTCTCCCTTCCCTGGGCAAACACAGCCAGTAATGTTAAAATGAATAATTTATTAAACCACAATTGTTTATTGACTGCCCTTTCATTATTTACTTTTTCAGTTATTAAGCACACTCGCGCGGACAGCCCTTCGCTGACTTGCAGCTTCGTTCGGAGCAAATGCGATTGCCAGCGCCCTCGCTTCTCTCCACCGGAGACATTTTCGATCTCTTGTGTCAGGTCGGGGTCAAACTACAGTTGTTCCGTGATGACTTTATCAATTCTCAGTTGATAGACTCTAAGTGGGGGGGGGGGGGGGAGAGGAAGCCTGCCACTGCCTCGTGGCTGCTTAAGGAGAGTTATTTGTGTCACGTTCTGTCAGTCCCGCGGGTCGGTGACAACGCAGGAGTGCAGGGACATGGGGAAAAAGATGTTTTTAATGCCTTTTCATAGTCTCTTTTCCTTACATCAAGGAGCAGATGACAGCCATCCTAGTGTGTCCTCCCAAACCCAAACAGGCAAGGGAGGAAGGGTCCCCCACCATATTCAGAAGGTAATAAGCCAGGCCTGCTGTAAGGATGCTCACTGTAGCCCTTTGCCTTGAGGTGATGCAAAGTCAAAAGCACAGAGTGGGAAGAAAATTCCCTGGCTCCAGACAGGAAGGGAAGCCTAGGTCTACACCCACCGTGGCCCGGGCGTTCAAAGAACAAACGTGTCCACCATCCAGAATTTCAGGAATCCAAGGTGGGACCCCTGAATGAATGACTGAATGAATGAATGAGGCTCAAGGCCAAGAAGAAGCAGAAACTCCTGAAAAGGAACGGGATATTTTATTCTAAAACCCAACATTTGATTGATAACAATAACTACACACACGAACACAAGAAGAGCTTTCCTATCTCTCTCTCCATCTGTCTCTCTCTCTTGCTGCTCCCTCCTCCATCCTCCTGTAATAAGGCAATAGTTTCATTTTCAGACAATTCACTAGGGATTTATTTTGACAACAAAGAAACCTACTACCATGTGTCGCCTCAAAAAAAAAAAAAAAAAAAACCCTAACAGTAAATAAAATTAGAAATTTCACCAAATTATACCTTTGCTTCCCTCAAGCTAAATATCACTTTCAAGGAAGACTCATGCCTTGATATCTTACCTCCCAACACTAATATTTGCAGGTTCCGCGTCCTGAAAAGGGGTGGGAGTTCCAGAGGGTAGTGGGGGAGGGGAAGGGAGAGGTCTTACCAGCGGTTTGCATACCCCAAAGCATTGGTGCGGTGAGTCTGCAGGATACAGGGCATTTTGAGGGTCAGAAGCACAAAACTTGACGTGAATCTGACCTTCTGACCTGGGTTCCAATGGTGGCTTTGCCAGGTACTCTGCTGTGTGACTTGAACACATCTCATAAGCTCACTAAGCTTCAGTTTCCTTGTTTGTAAAATGAAACCGATGCTTCTTTCTTTGTGAAATTAAATATGAGTGTTCATACACATATAGTACTTAGCACAGTTAGGGGTGCAATAAACACGCAGTATGTGTAGGGGACCCCCAGCTTTCTATTTTCATTCCCTTCTTTCCCTCCCAAACACCATAGTCAAGAAAAGGATGGTCCCATTTTTAAGCTTCCTAAACTCTGCCTGCCTCCATGTATTTGTCCCGCAAACGTGTATTGGACCCTTCGCATGTTCCAGGTATGACGCGAGGTGCTAGTTACTCAAATATGAAAAAGAGTCCTCACCCTCAAGGAAGAGAGCACATAAGTTAATCCTCTGTTTACTAAAATTTAGTCTATGTGTCTCTCTGTTATTAGTTGGGGTCAATGCGGCATAGATGAACTCCACCTTGGGGAGGGCATTTAGGTAGGAAGGAACGATGATTTTTCTTTGCATGCCAAGCAGTATAACACCATCTCTCTCAGAGAAACACAGTATGCTAAAAGGTTAAATTTATAAACCTATGTATTTTGAATATTACCATAATTTTACAGACAACAAAGAAGGCTCAACACGTTCATGAATGTTTGTTTTGCAGTTGTCCATTTTAATTTTCCTGGTTTTTCCCCTGTGCATACACATAACAAGTAATTCTGGGGAGGGGCAGAAGGTCATCTTGAAGATAAATAAATGTCAGATCCCCATCAGCAAGAGCTATGAAAGCGTGAGACTTTTGAGAATCCAAAATCCTGAGTCCTTTTCTCTGCTGTGTCCCCGATTCTTAGTCCAAAACCTAGCATAGACTAGGGGTTCGATAGATCTTTTTTGGAAAAAAGGGAACAGTATGAGGGCTGATCAAGACAGACAGGTTTTTGGGGGACAGTTTCCACTCAGAGCCACAAGGGGGGTTGGCACTTAGGAGAGATAAGAGAATCAGGTGCCCAGCATCCTGAGGTGGCAGCACCCTCTCAGAAGCTGAAACCCAGCAAGTTTGAGGAGACACCCATGGGAGGAACCACAGACACATCTGGAGGTACCTGAAGAGACATGCCACAGGGAGAAAATACAAATAGAATTTCAAATGAGCCCCCAATGGATTATTCTGAATTTAAAATGTGTTCAAGATATGAAATGCACCTTGATCATCAAACCCTAAAATAGAAAGTCTGAAGGATAAGCTGTTCCAATGACAGTCAGGACCAATTCTGACCTTATCAGCCACAATACAGAACATTTAAAAAATGGCAACAGCCCTGGCTGATGTGGCTCAGTGGATTGAGCGCTGGCCTGCGAACTGAAAGGTCGCCAGTTTGATTCCCAGTCAGGGCACGTGCCTGGGTTGTGCACCAGGTCCCCAGTTGGGGGCTTGCGAGAGGCAACTGATCGATGTATCTCTAGCACATCGATGTTTCTCTTCCTCTCTTTCTCCCTCCCTTCCCCTCTCTCTAAAAGAAAATAAATAAACAAATTTTTAAAATAGCAACAGAAAGGATCGAGCAAAAAAGAAAAAGGACTATGGACATGAACTATGGAGGGGCTGGGTGGAGGTGGAAAAGGGTACAGGGTGATAATGGTAATGGAAAAATACAATAAACTATTAAAAATAATAACAATAAAATTAAAAATAGCAACAGGGTCTAACATAGCACATTTTTAAGATGCAGAGAAATCAGTTGAGTCCCTGGACTGAGTGATTCCCTCAAGTTAGGCCCATTGCTTCCAAATATCTACAATGAGCAAGTGTGTTCTCTCAGCATGACCAAAGCAGACGCTCGGCTTTGCACTCTCTGGTTTTTGGTCAAATTGCTTCCCACAGGGGGATCTCCTGCCAATATTAATTTCGATGTGTTCCAGCTTAATAGAATGAAAAAATGTCGTCTAGAAAGGTGCTTTATGACTAGGTTGGAAATTATTATAACTCTGAATCAATTATTGTAATTTTAGAAAATCACTACATTTAAAATATTTATTTTTAGTCTTTGCATTAAATTTTGTTCAACAATGATTAATAACTGCTCAGGTCATGCCAGGTAATAAAGTCAGTTATACACACAAAAAGGCGGCAATTGTATTGATTGATCTGTGTGCCAGGTAATTGGGGAAGCAGCAAAGAGGGGCCCTCACTCAGTCTGGCGGGGAGTGGGGGGTGGGGGGAGAGCCAGGCTTCCTGGGAGACTCAGTGTCACCTCACCGGTGCCTCTCACCAGACTCCGCTCCGTCTCCTTTCCATCTGTAGCTGGATGTGTGACCATATCGAAGGAAATGAAAACATCGGCACACTAAATATGTCCAAAGCCAAGGAAGGGGGATCGTAATTCAGACCTCCCAATCCCTCTGTTGTCACATGGAAGCAAACTGAATGACCAAATAATCAATGTTCAAAGCAAAACAAGAGAAATGGAGGAAGAGAGGGAGAGGAAGAAGAAGGAGACCGAACAGATACCCCCCCACTGGAAGGAACTGGAAATTGTCCTTTAGACAGAGACACGTTCTTCCCAGAAGTGTATCTGTCCAGGCTGATCAGAATGTACAGAGTCTATCATCATAAACCAAAGCACTCTTCATTATTTTCATCAGAGAAATGGAGGACGCCTCCGCTGGTAAGTGCTCCAAATTCCCTGAGCAATGATGCAAAGTGCAAGAAGATGTTATGTCCCCTGCCCTCTTCCCAGATCCGTAAGGCGCTCTCGGGAGCATCATGAAGGTTGGGGATGATAGAAAATCAAGGGAAATGGCAGCCAAAGGTTGGTAACAACACCTGCAAACAACACCCTTGTCATCTGTTCAAAAATACGTCCCACTCAAGCAGCGGCAAAAGAATTTTTGATGAGCATGGAGAGAGCAAAGTAATACAATTGTCTGACAATAGCCTGGGCTTTCTTTCTCACCCTCTGTGGGGATCTATTAAAGGGGCAGGAAATGGAGAGAGAAGCTCAGTCTGTGATGAATGTCAGTTCCTATTACTTTTTATGAAGCCTTGGGTATAGACTGGTATGAAACAAAGTAAGTACATAAACAAACACTCACTGCCTTCCAGGGCTATTTGCCTCCACCCTTTTTGTGAACTTGCCGAGACTTGGTGAGGTTACAAGAGAGATTCAAGACAGGGTGTAATAAGAACTTGTCGCTGTGTCAAAACGCTGAACAAAACAGAAAAGATTTGTGGCTTCTGTCCGGGGATCTGATGGATTAGGGTATTAGAGCCTTCACTTGCTGGCAGGGGAAAAAGAATACTCAGATCTCCCCTGCTTCACTGTTGGCTTCGTAGCACTCTTATGGAGAGTTTCGTTCCAATTTGGAAAGTCAGGAAGACTGGGACCCTGTACAGGCAAGGGAGCGGGATATGAGAAGCCCCACCTGGACTTGCTGATAACAAGCCGTGCTGATCTAGGTGTCACCGGGGGAAAGGTTTGGTAACAACACAGACAGTCAAGCGATGGATACTAGTGCTTTCGTCTTGCCTGGTGACCTTTTCTGGACATTTCAAGCATTTTACAAACTTGTAGAGAGGGTCCCTCCCCAGACATTGGCATGCAGAGGCAGCTGGGACAGAATCAAGACAGCCACTCTGCCAGGAAGTGAGGCTGTTTTCAGGAAGAAAGGTTCTTTTTGTGAGGTGCTTCCAAAATCTCCACCGTTCCTTTTCTCGGGCCACCTCAGTGGGCGAGCGGAGGCGGGCTCGGGGGTACAAGGCTCGGACTATTCCAATGGGAGCCGGCTGGGGCCCTCGGTGCTACCTGCACCCTCCCCACTCCCTTCGGACCGGGCTGAAATGGACCGAAATGCATGCTGTTCAAGGTCCCAGCCAGTGGGGGGGTTGGGGGGGGGGTTGCTGAGGGGGGCCATGTTTGTCGGAGGTCATAGATCGTGCCATGGGTTCATTATTAAGGGCTCAGTCCTTCTCACCCCCAGCTGGCAGAGTCTGAGTCCCTTCCTTCTCCCTGTTGCGTGGGTCCCTAAGCGTGTGACCCAGGCCCGGCTGCCAGCAGGAATTAGTGAGGGTCCCTAAAGGGCACGCTTCATGGCTTCCACCAGCCACACAGAGCCCCCCACTCAAGAGGGCCTCACACCCGATTTCAGGCTGCATTGTTGCCATCTTCAAATTCCTAGCAATTCGATCTTTGAACTTGTGTGTATACGCAGAGTCCAGTGCGACAACGGGCCACAAGCCGAGGGCGTATGTGTGCACGTGGGCTACATCCGCCCTGGGCTCCCGTTCGCACGTGCCATTTGCGATGCCCGTGCACAGAATTCCAGTGCTCCCGTGGTGCGTGGGCGTTCAGTGTGACTCAGTGGTACATTCGAGACTGAGTAAATAGTGCCCTCACTGCCTGAACCCCCCCCCCCCCCAGCCCCAAAGAGGCCACACTTTCCCTTCAGACCAGCGGGGCCTGAAAGAAGTCAACAGTGTTACAACCAACAAAGAAACCTATTGTATCATTTCCTGCTCCTGTGACAACCCTGTATTAGCCAGCCTCTCTGAAGAATGATGGCTTAGAAGGGAAGGTTTCTATCTTCCCTAACTCAGTGAGCAGGCCTGATAGAATGTGTCCTATCCAAGCAGATTTTTACATGGGCTGGGAAAGCTGGTTTGCATTCCTAATTATATCACATTTTAAAATCTCTTGCATGTGTTCCTTCTTTATTTTTTGCATGTTTTCTTAAGAGCACCCAAAAATGTAAAGGCAGTTGACAAACTGATTGAAAAATATTTACAATGCAGATGACAGGAAAATAGCAAATTTGTTCAAGTTTTTTAGACATCCTAAAGTTTTTTCATTGAATTGGTTCATTAAATTCTGCACCGCTAAATACATACATCTATGTGGTATTCTTTTTTTAACTTTTTTTAAAATTAATTTACTGTTGTTCTATGCTCAAGATTTTAAAAGCTCTTAGGAAACAAAAGATAAACATCGTAATAAAAAATGGGATTAGGAGACAAATAAGCACATCACAAAAGAACTTCAAGTGACCAACAATAAGCATTGTAAAATGTCTTTAAATGCACTACTAATAAAAGAAATGCACATAAAAACAACAATGATATATGTGTCCTCCCAGAAGGTTAGAACAGAGAAAAATAAAATATCCAAGGCTGGGCCAGGCCTGAGGTGGAGCATAACGGGAGGACAGTTTGACTACACAGATCAAAACATTAAATAGGAATGCCTTTATCCACCAGTTCAATTCCCGGTCAGGGCATATGCCTGGGTTGTGGGCCAGGTCCTTGGTTGGGGGTGCGTGAGAGGCAACCACACATTTGTGTTTCCCTCCCCCTCTCCCTCCCTTCCCTTCTCTCTAAAAATAAATACATAAAATCTTTTTTTTTTAAAGAATGCCTTTATATACAGCAATAGCATTGCAGAGAATCTATTAAAGAGATAAGGCATTCATAAAGATGAACATGTAAGGTTGTTCACTATGGCATTGTTTAGAGTATTTGAAAATTAAAATAACCTAAATATCCATCTATAAGGTGTAGGTTTAATCAATTATAGTACACTCACACTACATATGCAGATGTTAAAAAAGAATTAGATACCTTTATATGAACCAATCTGGAAAATGCACACAGTATGTTGTGAAAAAAAAATTTTTTAAGCAAATTGTAGAACATAAAATGATTCCACTTGGAAAAAAATGTTTATAAAAGTCTGAATATTCTTCTAAAATTTTCTGGAGGAAACCATAGTTCAGGGCTGCCTCTGGGAGGTGGAATTAATTATAGAAGAAAAGGAACGAATAAGACTCACTTTTTACTTAATGCACTTCAGCATCGTTCAGGGAAAAAAGCATTTCAGAAGCATATCTCTTTCTTATAATTCTTAAAAATTCAAATGGTAAGATAATAAATTAAAATCATTTACTGCACATTGTCACAACAGACTACTAAGCAGCCATTTTAAATGATGCTATAGATCTACACACATTGAACTCAAAATATGGTCAGGACATAATATTTCTGTAAAAACAGAAGCAGACGATTGAACAATGTATGTGGTACAATCACATTTGTATAAAACTTTATATCTGTTGAAAAAAGAGAGTCAGTGGTCTGGAAAGATGAGCACCAAATATTAACAGTAGTTATCTTTGGGTAGAGGTTCTTTTAATGACCTTTTTCCTTTCTTCTTTAAGCTTTTCTATGTTATTGGGTTTTTGTTTGTTTGTTTGTTTTACAGTGAGTGTGTATCCCTTTTTGTAAATCAGGAAAACACAAACAGCTATTTTCATTTTGAAATCTTTTACTATGAGCTAGGAGAAAGAATAAGAAATTTCAAAAAAATGAATGAAAAGGCATTTTTCCTGGTTCCCAATAGTATCCCTAAGTCAGCACAAATAAACATTATAACCTAGAACCTGAATATTTTCTGACTTGCATATTTTTGCCCCAATTTTGCCATCTTTACAAAGAACAGTATGTCAAAACCTTCCAAATGCAATTTCATCCCTAATCTATCTATTCAGTAGCACATTCTCAAATGAAACTAGGCACTAACGCTGTATTTTTTTTTTCTAAATTTGTTCTTAACTTTTTCATTTATCTCTTAAGCACTACATTTAATGTTTAAAACATTTTTATAGGTACTGACCTGGCCCAATATTAGTGCTACTTTGATGTGCAGGTATAGTTCCCCATTTCGTCCTTGTGGTGATAGTTATTCCAGAATCTTGCTAAGTCTCACTTCCTTTTCAGCCTTTCCAATAATTCTCACCAGGAAAGTGGCAGTTTTATCTTTCTTTCCACAGATATTTAGAGTCAAGAGCTACAGTGAATTCTCACCTGACCAAGAGTTTATTGCATTTTTTCAAGATATACTACAGGAAGTTTATTAGTAGACTATGAAGTATTTGTCACTAGTAATTAACACTAAACTGTTCCTGTTTGTAACAAATGCCCAGAGATGCAACACTATTACTTTTTTATTGTTTACTTGCTCTTGCTTTAATCTGGTATAAAATATCCTTGGTAATGCGCCAAGGCAGCCATCCTAAGGCTGAAGGGCACTAGACCTGTTTGGTTTCCACTCAGAAGACAGGGGCAGAGCATTGGCAGTCACTGAGGCAACAGGGCCACGTCCGGGAAGGTTTGTATACAGCTGGTAGAAACTAATGTAAATTGACTTTTAAAAGATAAGAAGGTAATTTACAACATGGAGAAACCTTAACATATATATGGTACATGCCCTTGACCTTAAAAATTCCACTTTCTGTTTTTATCCTAAAGAACTACTCATAAATGCACATGTGAAATGATAGCTATAAGACTGTCTAACCATCGGGGGATTGGGTTTTAAAAACAGTCTGAATAACAAAATACTTTTATGCCATTAAAAACTGTGTTGTGGAAGAATATTTAATTACAAGAAAAATGAGAGAGAACCAATTTATAAAATAATATGTACAAACTGATCACAATTTAGAAAGCTAGATGATAGATATGGGTACACAGATTAAATTAGATAATAGATGTATAGATATAGATTAAATTACATAGATAGATGATAGATACATAGATAGAGCCCAAAACTGGAAATATAGCGATTGAATCTTAGTAAAATCACTAAAACATGAATGTTGAAATCTCTGGATGTACATTCTTCTCTACATCTATGTGTTTTCTCCAAATTCCTACAATGTATCCATACTACTTTTGTAATGAGAAAACGTGTTGAGAGATACAGTAAGTGCTCTCTAAATACTTGTTGATGAATTAATTCAATTTATTTTCTTATCTGTTTCTCCTACTTGAGGACTCTCTCTATATGGAATGTTGTAATTTGGGAAGGAAAAGTTCTACATATAATTCAAACCTGATGTCACTGAGACCTGAACAAGGACACCAAGAACTGTGTCAAAATGTCATCACACAGATACATGTACACAAGAAAACTGACAGGTCACATTTTAACATCAGCCAAGTGAGGTCAAATGATAGTTTAAGAACAATGGCGTGGGGACAGCCACACTGACCCACTCTCACCAAGGACTAAGAGGTACTTGAGTAGTCTGATAAATTCAAAGCATAGAAAAAATCTAAACTTTAAGAGGCATGATTTTTGGTAAAACTTCACAGTTGTGGGTGTGTGTGTGTGTGGACACATGTACATGAGAAGCAGACCTCGAGTTTCTGGCAACAGAACAGCACATCACTCAACACAGCCAATCTTTGTTAGATGAGTTCTGGTTACGAGCCCACAGATTTCTAGAGAGCAAGTCAGTTCTCGCCTGAAACCTCAGGCCTATACTTGAACCTGACACTTTTATTTTTGTCATTTTGGGGATATGGTTGTTTTGGGAAGGCTAGAGATGAGAGTGGCTTTCAATTACTATCTGAAGAGTTCAAATGACTTTCAGTGCAAAGCGGTTCTGGGACTTCCGGCCGGTTCACATGCCCAGGGTTGACCAAACCCACAGAAAGCAGCCCCACCAGCTACCTCTAAGGTGCTCCCCACTCCCCTCTCAAGTTTCGAAATCGTCAGGAAGCTTTGTAATTTAGGGGGCATCTGGGGTGCAAAAATCACAAGAGAGTTGAAGCAAAGTCATAGCACGCGGCCTGCCCGCCCCCTCTGGTCCCGAGAAAAACACCCTTTGGCCCACCTTGGGGAATAAAGGAAGACGTGGCCTTCATGCAGGAAGCACTGCTGTCATTTCAGCCTAAAATAAACAACTTCCCTGCGCAATTTCATGACTGAAAATGCCAGTCACATCAAGAAAATGAAGGCAACGACGCCTCCTTCGCCCTGGAAGGGTCCTTTCTGAGATGCTGCCGGACGTCTCCGCACCTCTGGGAACAGATGCAAAGGCCGGCACCCCTCCGCAGCTCTGTCCTTGGCTCGGGAAATAGTTTCAGAGACAAGTCGTATTTCAGTCCAGCTCCGCACCTGTCTAAACCCCTCGTGCCACGAGGCTGGACAGCAAAAAACTGCCATTAACTATTCTTTTTCCTTTGATACATTTTGGAGGGTTTCTTTTTACTAACGGAATAATGAATGCCCCTTGCAAGGTGTTGGAAGGGAGTTGGAAATGTCCTATTTGAAAGTAACTGAAAATATGTTTCGCAGCCACTTACACACTCGTTGCCAAGTAGCTTTCTTGTCTAATTAAGTCTCCACAACGCTGAGCCCTGAAATAATTCCCTGGGTAGAGAGTGACACCTAGCGGGCAATAAAAGAATGGGAAATACAGAACCGTGGAGCCGAAGACCCAGGCCTCTCACCAGGGCTTTCAAATGTTTCTGTGCTAACACAACAATAATTGCTAGATGAAATGCAACGCTGATTTCATGCAAGTTTCAAGAAGTACTGAGCAACTGAAAAATGACCGGCCCTGTCTGATCTACTTGATGTGAATTTTCCAGTTTCCAAGGACAGAGGCCCTTTCTGCTTGGAGGCTGTGAAATAGGATATTTGAAAACTCGCATCCAATCACAAAAGAAGGGTATTTGGGAGATCCTCAAGTCTAAAGTTAGCATGGGACTACCTTTTGTGTTTGTTTGTTTTTTCCATTCTCACCTGAGGACATTTTTTTCCCATTGCTTTTCGAGAAGGGAGGACGGGAGAGAAAGAAACGTCAATTGGTTGCCTCCCATATGCACCCAGACCAGAACAAACCCACAACCCCTAGGTATGCGCCCTGACTGGGAATCGAACCTGTAACCTTTTGGTTCGGGGATGACATTTCAACCAACTGAGCCACACCAGCCAGGGCTGGACTACCATCTCAAAGGAGATCATGTCATCGCCCTAAGGCCAAAGCCACTATGCTGATTTGCTAATTTCTTAGAATTTGCTAATTTAACATTTGAGGTGGCAGGATGCGCAAGCAGAGCTGCAGAATTGTGGCTGTCTCTGTGCCGTCCTGCTCTCTCAAACCCTGAAAATCTAACCTCGCATTCTTGGAGGAAAGAAAACAACAGATAAGAGGAAAAGCATTAGTAAAAGCTGAAAAAGAGGTTGTAGAAAGCCTACTGATCCTACAATTTGGCGTGCTCTATCATAAAACAGTTTTTTAATTAAGGAAATCTTTATTCGGAACCAAAAAAAAAACCTCAAAAAACCATACATCTTTTAAATCTAACATCATGATCACCAAAATTAGAAGAATAACTTAATTGTTTTATTAACTACCTGAGACACTCCTATAATGTATCTTTTGTTATATCTGTGGCTGCACATCCTTTGTCTCTTCATATCATGAAATTTTATAAAATCACTTTTGATAGAATAAAAGATAATTCAGTCCTTCCTCCATTATGACTGATCAAAATGTGTTTTTATTATTGACACTTTAGAAAGATTTATTTTAGCTTCAAAATCATTATTGAAGCAATGTTGTGTTTAAAATAGTTGTCAAATTTTAAAATACCTCTAATAACTGTCTTTTATAAATCGAATATTTCAGGGTTTGTTTAGTAGCTAATCTTAAATAGTAAATGACAAATTGACATTTTATTAATTGCTTTGTTATTAATATACTTCTAATGATATATTGTGAATTTTATATTGTCTTCGCAATATGAGTATTTTATCAAGTAAGCAAGAAATATAAATCTTTTCTTAATATGTTTATGTGATTGATCCCCTTCACCAATTGTATTATCAAACAATCTAAGACTTTACTCATTATTTCTATCCAAAATCTAGTTCTCACTCTCCATGGACCACTACCTTAGTTAGGACCTGAAACTTTTTATTATAATTTATTTCTTGGTAACAAAAAAAATGTGTATTGCTTTTGTCACTCCTCTTAAAAACTTTTGTTTCACATTCCAGTTTTTTCATAATCTTCTCCTTTTTTTAGTAAAAATGGTAAAGACGACTAAAGAAGAGGCCCTTCATGTAGGTCCAAATCAAATCTAAAATTCTCAAAAGTATTAAAATGTTGCAAAATCTCTTTCCAAATACACTTCGTACAATATCTTACGATTATAAACGTCATGAAAAGAGACGTCCATGTGAGCACATGCTGGGATCCCCCAGAGCCTCGAAGGGTCCGTACAGGAGGGTGGCCCGCAAGTTTTTCACCTCACTTGCCTCCCAGGTAAGTCCACTCCTGCTGAAATGACAGGCAGTTTAGGGTTTGGAGGATGATGCAAGAGAACCCTCCGATTCTTGCAGAATGTGATCCAGGAGAAAACCTGGAACGTGTTCAAATGTGATCATATTAAAGCACTGGAAATTCTTTTAAAATCTTTAAACCTGTCCTGGAGGAAATCAAGATTCAACTTAGAATCCAGAAACAACAAGGACAGTAACACCTTACGAACCAGCCTACATCATGAAGTACAGCCAGCTGTAGCAGCAGGGTTCTGCCAGAGGAAGGGGCGGCGGAGCATTCATTGCAAAGACGCGGCTTACTCAGTGGGCCAGGCAAGTCTGAAACCCACAGAGCAGGACGGCAGGACGGAAACTCACCAGTCCTCGGGAAACTTGACTTTTCTCCTACGACCTTTCATCTGATTGGATGGGCCCATCCACATACCCAGGCCAGTCTCCTTTGTCCAAGTCAACTGGCTGTAGATGTTAAAGACACGTGCAAAATGCCTTCACAGCAACCCTTAGATGGGTGTTTGATCACATAACTGGTCCTACATTTAAAACCAACCACCACGTGTTCATTGTCATCTACTAAATGTTAGCGAGAACATGAGGGAGACCACGGAGATAAGACAAAGACAGTTTTTGGCCCCGTTTGGGTTCTGCTGCCGGGGCAGGGTCAGGAGTGGGGAAACTTCATGTAACGTAGTGGTCAAGAGCTCTTAGGTCCTTGCTCTGCTCAGCCACAACTCCCAAGATCCAAGGCTCCTAGGATGCCTGAGACACTTCCCGTCACTGCAAGGAGGGCAGGTTGAGAGGCACGGACAGGGCTCCATGCAGGGAGAATGTTGCAATTACCCAGGTGGGAGAACGTGAGAGCCCGGCCAGGACAGTGCCGGCGGGAAGGAAAAGAATCAAATTCAGGAGATATGTCAGAGATTACAACAGTGACACTCGATGACAGACACTCACCATGGTCATTACATACGCACATCAGTACTTTTCAGTACTTCTGGTGACATATTGATGACGATGATGGTGGTGACAACAGTCACGTTGCAAAATGACTGAACCACCTTATGGGAAAACAGTTGAAAAACACCCACACACAGTGCTACATAACAACTGTACGACTATATCTTAGAAGTTTCTTGTATGATCGCAAAGTGAGGAGTGGGGAGAAACTCAGATATTGTTAAAGGTATGGGAGGTGCCAGAGAAAAAGTTAGGCCACTCCGGAAGGGCACAAGTAACACAGTTTGGTAAGAAACTGGCAGACATTGCCAAACATTGCATATTTTCTGCTAGGAATTTCTGATTTACACAATTTTTTTTTTAGAAAACTGGGTAGAATTTTAAAAAAGAAAAATGTGGCCTTGGACTCAGCTACTTTAACTCAAGCCAATTTATCTTAAGTTCCATTTTGGTTTGTATCCTACGTGTAACAACCCAGGGTGCTTGGTTGCAGGCAATATAATCTACTTGACTTGAGTGAAGCAGTGTTATAGATTGAATGATAATGTCACTTCCAAATTCATATGTTGAAGCCCTAGCTGTCACCCCCCACCACCCCCCAGTGTATATGCATTTGAAGATGGAACCTCTAAGGAAGTAGTTAGGTTAAACGAGGTCATAAAGGTGTGGCCCTGATTCAATAGGATTAGTGTGGTAAAAAGACACCAGAGAGTGCTCAGGCCTAACCTCTTTCTCTCTCTCTCTCCTCTCCCTTCCCCCACCATCCCTGTTCCCCCTTGGGTACACTCATCAAAGAAAAATCATGTGAAGACACAGTGAAAAGGCAGCTGTCTGCAAGCTGGGGAAAGAGCTCCCACAAGAAACCAAATGATCTGGAGCCTTGATCTTGAAATTGCAGCCTCCAAAGTGTGAGAAAATAAACATGCAGCCTTGAAACCCCCCAGTCCGTGTCTGACATTCTGTTATGGCAGTCTGTGCAGACGAAGACAAGTGGAAGGTGTCTATTACTGCTTTCCATGGAAGCTAATAGGCCGCCATTTGTAAGGCACACCGTTATTTTATAAACCACTAAGAAAGATACAAGACTGCTAATTAAACCCTAATATGTCATTGATTGTAAGAAGCATCCCAAGTTCAGAACAGAAGAATGTGGGAAGATGTGCATCTTAGAATTAGTGAAATGAGGGTGAGTCTACCAGGAGGCTTACAGACTTCCCAGTAAGACGGGGGAAACAGGCTTAGATGCTACACAGCCAGAAACAAAGCACCCTGGGAAAAAGTCCCCAGGGCCACTCCAGCAGAACCAGCATTGCCACTCTGCCTGTCACTCAATGCCTGTAGCACATCGGAAATGGCCACCGCAGCCCCAGGACTCATGCCTCCAGTCAGGGGCCCAACAAAACAGTCAGTCACCCCACCAACCTCAAGTCCCGGGGATGAGCCTGATAGGGATGGGGCGCTTTGAATAATTATGCCGTGACAACAGATATAAACTGAGCTGCCCCGGGGCACACCACACATTGCATTGTGCTCCTTCCAAGCAAGTGTGGGAAACATTTTTAACTTTCCTGCCTCTGTAGTAAAGAAAGACAGGCGAGAACGGGGTGGCAACGAGTGTTGAATAAATATTAGAGAGTTTGTGGATACATATATTCCAAGAAGATTATCAAATAATGACGATAATGACTTGGCTGCAAGCAAAAAAGAAGAGGCTCTGTGTTAGCTGGAAATCCTTTTGAGCTGGCTTTGTGGCAGAGCCTCACTGCTTCCACACCATGGAGCAGCTCCAGGGGGAAAAAACACCTCCGGGAGACAGCACCCCCTCGGTGAAATCGCATCCATTTTTCCACGCTGAGCTTCAGAATCCTGATACCAACCCTGCCCTGTCCAAGCAGCTTCGTGTTACAAAGCCTGAACATTCTCTATAAGTTGGAATTTTAGGAAGATGACAAATGGATTTGCTCTCTAATGAGAACAGAACACAGTTATACAATGATCTGTAACGGTTACAAGGAAGTTTCTAGACTCAGCCTCCAGGCTGGCCACCCACCCAGGTGGGGCTAGCTGTGGCCTGTGAACCCCATAGCCAGGAGATTCATTTTGCTTCAGGCCTTTGGCTTGTAAAGAAGTAAGATTTTGCAAATATTTTACCTCTGCCTGTCATTTCCCTCTTTTAAACTCTACCCTCTGGAAACCTCTCCCGCCCTGGAAACCGCTCTGCGGCTTGAAGCCCCGGAGCAAGAGGCCAGAGGGACTGGGCCTCTTCAGCCAGACTGAGCTTGGAAACCGAGCTCAGGAATCCTGCAAGGGCTTAATGAGTCACCGCCCCTGGCAATGTAAGCGCCACAATTATTCCCCGTGGGGACTGTCAAGCTCATCTCTGTACCCCACTAAATGGCGGTGGCACACAGAAGCTACGGTTGCAATAAGAAATGCTCCCAGCCCTGGCTGGTGTGGCTCAGTGGATTGAGTGCTGGCCTGCGAACTTCACTGGTTCAATTCCCAGTCAGGGCACGTGCCTGGCTTGCAGGCCAGGTCCCCAGCTGGGGGGCGTGCTAGAGGCAACCACATACTGACCTTCCCTCCCTCTCTTTCTCCTTTCCTTTCCCTCTCTCTAAAAATAAATAAATAAAATCTTTTTAAAAAAAGAAAAGAAAATGAAATGCTCCCCATCTTTTCCAAATGCTCCCCAGGGAAACAGGAGTCTCTCTCGTTGAGAACTACCTTCCAAGCTAAAGAGAATATATCCTCAGTGTCTTGAGGCCAGCGCAAACCCAAGTCTGGCTCAGCCCTCATCACAGAGTTCCTCTGGGTGTATGTGGGATAAATCCTGAGGCTACGGGAGCCAGGTCTGGGGGGGCCCCTCCTCCCAGGAGGTCCAGACTCCTCCCGCTTTAGCGGACTCACTGCTCTTAGTCCCAGGCCAACTAGGAGCGCCCATGACCCTGTCTTGTTCAAACGAGGACTATTTCAAACATAAGGTCTAGGCAGGATACCAGTTACTACTACTGTGTAGTATATTTGAAAACCGCCGACAGAGATCTTTAACGTTCTCGTCACAAGAAAAAAGAGATGTTAACTAGACTTATTGTCGTGATCACAAGTCTTCATTGTACGCCTGAAACTAACATACTGTTATGTGTCAATTATACCTCCATTTCTTTAAAAAAGAAAATTATTGCCAAATTAAAACCTGAAAACCTTTCTTTTTAACCTATGTCCTAAAGAAGGTCACACTTCGAAGAATGAGGGGTTAGAACTTGAAGTATGCATTCGGCAGGGACACATTTCGGCTCATAACACCCCCTCCCTGGACTGGGCAGGCTCTCCTCTGCCCACAGCACCGTCGGGCCGTCTTCCCTGGACACACACAGCCCAGAGAGGATGGGCAGGTAGAAACAGCCACCGTTTATCGACGTGACAACTCTCTGCAGCTGCTGCTCTTTAACTGCTGTGGTGTCACTGTGGGGGAAGTAAGTTGTCTCCCGGGAAAACCTAGACAGCAGTTCCCAAAGTTCTGGGAAAGGGTACATACGAGAATAATGTTGACCTCGTGGTCTCTCTGAGAGGGTCTCGGGGAATCCCAGGTGTCCCTGGATGAACTTGAAGAAAAGCTGCCTTAGGAAAAACCCCTCTGTGGGTGCCTTCACCCTCTGGTTATTCTTTTTTTTTTAAGCTTTTATTTATTCTTAGAGAAAGGGGAAGGGAGGGAGAAAGAGAGGGAGAGAAATATCAATGTGTGGTTGCCTCTTGCACGCCCCCAGCTGGGGACCTGGCCCGCAACGCAGGCCTGTGCCCTGACTGGGAATCGAACTGGTGACCTTTTGGTTCACAGGCCGGTGCTCAATCCACTGAGCCACACCAGCCAGGGCCCTCTGGTTATTCTTGACTGTGCTCCTCCCAGGCCAGTACTGGCTTTCCTCTGAGGAGGGACCTCTGGTCAAACCCCAAGCCCAGCCCAGCCCAGCAACACAGAGCAAGACTCAGCTTTTAAGAGCTGTGCTTGCTGGTGGGCCCCTAGGACCTGGGTCCCACGAGATAGGACATGGCAGGAATAGACATGAACAAACATTAAACCAAGAACAGATCACTTTGCCCTAGTTTTCCCATAGGTGAGTCAACTCCCCACATGAGGGAAATGAAAACATTGAACAAGCCTGTATCCATTAGGATCAACTTTATCTGAATGTAAGAACAAAAAAAAAAAAAAAAACCTTTTTTTTTACATTGACTTAAACAAAATAGAAATGTATTTCTCTTTTATATAAAATAAATCTGGAGGGTAGGCAGCCCAATACTCATATGGTGGCTCCACAAAATTGTCAGGAACCGGCCCCCTTCCAGTCACGGTCAGCCTCCTCTGAGTTCTGGCACATAGATCACCTCAGAGTCCCAGACGGCTGCTGAGCTCCAGCCAGAGCAACCATACTCCACCTGGGAAGGGGAGAAACAATACTTCCCAGTAGTCGTGCAGACTCTGTTTAGCTCTCATGGACCAAAACTAAGTCACTTATTCACAAAGGAAATGAGGAATAGTGTCCCTTAATGGGCAATAGATAATATGCCTGATCTATGAAGAAGGGGAGTATGTGTATTGGCAGGTACGACAAAGTATTGACCACAGATTGTCGATTAGTTGCTCTTCCCCTGTGCAGAACAGCAGCCAAATCGAGATGGGGACACTTGGAGCGCTGTGTGTGACTCATGCGCCAGCTGACACCCGGCTCCCAGCCCAGCTTGTCAGTAAACTTGTGTTTCTATAGGTCATGGACCTTCCGGATTGCTAAAAATATACACAACTCCATGTTAAATTCTTGAAAGCAAAGAACTATTTAACATAGTCTCTAAATTTTCAAACTGTGTGTTTTTATATAAAAAGTATTATCGATATCAAATATTGAAGGTAAATACACTTAAATATTAACCTAAGGGTTTACAGAGATGATTTCTGAGTAGTAGAATTAGAGAACATTTCTTGGGTTTATTTTTTCATTCTTTTCTGTAGTTAAAAATGTTCCTCCGACGTAGATGCATTGCTCCTATAATTAGATAGTAATTTCCTTTCAAGAGGAATTTATTCATCTACGACCCACAGTACCTGAGACGAGAAGTTAACTCAGGAAATGTGCATCTTGAAGCAGAGTGTTACCCCAACCCACTCTTACTTCATTTCATGCTGTGTTTTGGAGGTTAAATATAAAAATTACATCATGACCTTTTCTTATTTCAAAATAATAATTTCCCATTATGTATGTCTTGTGGTTTAAACAGAACCTAAAAATAAATGTAGCTCATGAACAACTTTCTTGAGGACAACCATCAAGATCTGCTCTGCTCTTCCAATGAAACATGAGTCAGAGTCCTGCCTAGAGTTCAGACTTTGTAAGGAAAAAGGAATGCATTTCTTCCTAGAAACTGGCCCCCCTGCTCCAGGAATTCCCCTTCCGCGTTTCTGACTGTCCTTTTCCAGGGAATTCTGTGCAACTGAAAATGAATGCAACAGAGTTAGAAGCAGCTGACTCCCAAGACCCTGACCTCTGCTGACCATCACCACAGGGGCTCCGGAGAGGATGGTGGGCCGTCTCCCGCCCCAAAGGGGCACGGGATGAGCGTGGCTTCCAGGGGGAGCCTGTTCATTACCCCTCACCCACCTGCTGCTTTTTATCCAGAAAAGACAACAAATGAAAAACTGAAAGACAAGTCTTCATAGTTTTTATGTTTGTGCTGGTTGTCTCTACCCTAGAGCCAAAAGTCTGACAACAAACCAAGTTAAACACACCAGCCTTGCTGGAAAAACAGCTAAAGGCACATGTATCAAAGCTTTAACTTTCCTCTCGAAGAACAGCCCAGTTATAGTTACTTTTTTTCCCAAGAAACTTATAGTTGACATGTATTGTTCAAAACTAATACCAGTTCCACAATACTTTTTGAGATGTCAAAAGCTTACCATGATATCAAAATGAACAACTTTTTCCCTGAGTCTGCAATGCCTCTCCCAACTTTCTTAATTCCTCTACTTTTTCAAGAAGGAGCAGATGAATGCAGTGGGGCCTAGTCTCCAGGTTGGCAGGTGACCAGGCACTGGTCTTACAGGAGGCCCTGAGACACAGAGAAAAAATGGCTCTACACTAGACAGAAGGCTCAATTACTTGTCTCAGAAAAATAAAGAGGAAGCTGATTCTTGAACTGACTTCAATCATACTGGTCACTAATGAGCCCAGGAGGGGTGGTTGATCCTACAACCCCCACTGCACGAGACACACAATGAGACCCTCCCCAGCACAGTGACTGCCACACACATGTGCAAGGCACACAGGAGCCTTGGGAGGAAATCCACAGCTTTTAGGATCTGCAGCAGCAGATTCCCCTTGAAAATAAGGACAGTGAAGGTTCAGGATGCCTCCTTTACATAATTCCTTCACATTCTCATCTTAATAAATATGTGTTTCCTACCTGATTTTCTACTTGTAATTTTTTTTCTATAAAAGGGGCCCCTCAATTCTATAAGCTTCATGCGGACACAAGGCTGGAAAGGTGGGTGTGAGACCAAGAATCCTGTAGGCAGTCGGGCAGTGCTGGTAGTTCTGAGTAGGAGGTCTGATGCAAGAAGCACAGAACTCGGGGAAGATCAGTTTGAGGGTAGCAGGGAGAGACGCTGCCAGGAAGGAAATGGGCCAATGCCTGGCTTCCTGGTTGCCACACAGATCTAAACGTCTGTTGCCAATGTCATATTTTCACTGGTTCCTTCTAAATGTGCTGTTCGTTCCTTTAAAAATACAACAAGTTGGTTGAGATATAATGCACCTGCCATACAATGTATCCATTTAAAGCACAGAATGAGTTGATTGTTGAATGTATTTACATGGTTGTACAAATATCACAATTTAATTTTAGATCATTTTCATAGAAAAAGCTGTTATTCTCCATTCTCCCCTAGCCCTCTGGCCCTAAGCAACTACTAATCTACTTCTGTCTCTATGAATTTGCCTATTCTGACACTTCATATAAATGGAATCATACAATAGGGACCTTCTGGGTCTGGTTTTCGGGTTTTTTTTTTTTTCACTTAAAATAATGTTTTCAAGGTTCACCCATGTCGTAGCACTTCATTCCTTTTATTTTCAAATAATATTCACTACATGGATATACCACATTTTGCTTATCCATTCATCAGTCAATGGACATTTGGTTTGTTTCCATTTGGGGGTAATTATAAATAATGTCACTGTGCCTCTAGAGTCATTTTCCAGGGAATTCTGTGCAGCTGAAAAATGAATCCACCAGAGTTAGAAACAGCTGACTCCCAAGGTCTCGGCCTGCAGAATGTTAACCAACCAGTCTGTAATTTCCTGGTCAGTGCTGGTGACCTGATGAGACTCCCGGACTTTCCCTGAGGGAAGATGTCCTGGCCTGAAATAATCCACTCTTAACTTTTTGTCCCGCCCTCTTTCTGCTTTAAAAATCTTCCGTTTTGTACAACTCACGGGAGCTATTCTAGTTGCTAGATGGGGGGGGGCTGCCGGATTCACGACATAAAGCCAGTGAGCGCTCCACATGTACTCAGGGGATTTTGTTCTGTAGCATGACGAAGACAGGATTCCTTAAGGCGGAATCTCAAGCTCTCAAAACTGGTACCAGTTGGAGCAAACAGGGGATCCCAATGCTTTAGAAACGGGGTACGGAGAGAAAGCTCCCCAAAACAAATATTCCCCACAGCCCAGGGTTGGGGAATGGGGGAAGGGGAGAAGGGGATGGTATGGCTCAAGATACTTTTCATAACAATGCCAAGGGGTTACTTTTCATACCAGTGCCCTTCCTGAAGGGAAGCTGGGCTACCTCCCGGGTAAAAGGCCTAAGTGACTTCCAGTACACATAGTGCCACATGGGAGGGCATGCAGAAAGCCCAGGGTCAACACTTAAAAGAAGGGTGGGCAGCCATGAGGGGGAAGAGGCGCCACGATGCCGCAGCCATGACGAAACTGCTGTGCGGTTTGTCGTCAGGACGCGGCCGCGTGGCCTGGGCTAGTGAGGAAGCAGACGGGCTGCTGTGACCGAAGCCAGCAAGGACTCCGCCTGGCAGACCCAGGCTCTCTCTGGACTCTTGGAACTTGGGACATATGGAAAGGACGCTCTCTTAGGACTTGTGCCTTTCCTGGACCTCACCATGATCCGGTGTAACACTCACATGCTTTCCTGGACTGTTACACGGAGGCTGAAGACATCGTACCCCAGACCCTGAAGGAGAGAGCTGACAGGTGAAGAATGGGGAGCAACTGGGCTTCGTTTTGACTTCTAGCCTTTGGGGGAGCAAGGGAAGTGCTGGGTCTCATGGAAGGACAGGGCTCCAGTCTGAAGCGCTCCCAGCCTCCCCCTAGGTTGGAACACTGTGAATAAAGACCTGTTTCTCTCACCACTAATTGGTGGGTCATACAGAAAGACGCCATGGAAATGAGCCCCAGTTTGCTTTGTTACAAAATTAGAAATATCAAGGGGTTTGGGTTTGTTTGTGTTTCAGGGTTTAAGCTAGAACACCTGACAAACAAAATGAAAGAAAAGAAAAACAACTCTTTGGAGCCCTAGAGGTCGAGGTGATATAATTTGAAAGAAAACAAACAAATGTTTAAAAATACAGCCACAGGTGAGATAAGAGTTTTAAATAAACACCTTTCCGCATCCAGGGCACCTCCTCCCCTGAGAGCCAATGTAATGCAAGTCCCATCAGTACTGAAAATGCTGGGCTGGCCAAAACCTGCCAACTGACCTGTGACGGACGCCAGAAGCCATCAGTGTGAAGTGAAGCAGTAGCACCTGATTGATCTGGACTGAAGACTCGGCAACGGAGGGAGGGAGATTTATACCTCAATATCGCTCTACCAATATTTCAACACCGCTGCCAGCCCTGTGGGATTACAAATAGATTCTGCTAAGAGTAATAAGCTTACTCCAATCCTATATATATATTTATGTATAGGAAATAGGCCCTGGCTGGTGTGGCTCAGAGGGTGGAGT
This sequence comes from Furipterus horrens, assembly GCF_987537825.1. Classification (NCBI taxonomy): domain Eukaryota; kingdom Metazoa; phylum Chordata; class Mammalia; order Chiroptera; family Furipteridae; genus Furipterus; species Furipterus horrens. Next base: position 10,786,266 of record NW_028327180.1, read on the forward strand.
GCTGGCCTGCCAACTGAAAGGTGGCTGGTTCAATTCCCAGTCAGGGCACACGCCTGGGTTGTGGGCCAAGATCCCAGTTGGGGGCATGAGAGAGGCAACCGACCCATCTTTTTCTCCTTCTCTGTTTCCCTTCCTTCCCCCCCCTCTCAAAAATAAATAAATATTTTTTAAATTTCTTTTTTTTTTTTTTTATAAGAAGGAAATAAGGGGCTAGGGGAATAGACATACCAAGACAGAGGTGTTAGAAAGCTTGGCTTAGGAGAGAGATTCCATGTTACAGCACTATAGAACAAAACACTCCAAGGATCACAAGACGGTGGCCTGTCTCCCTGTTATTGGGAGCTTGTCACCTACAAAGAAACAAAAGAGGTACCATGTACCTTGACACTGGAAAGAGCCAACTACTTGCCTGAAGAAAGTAAGGATTTGACTCTTGGGGCACAAAAGTGCTGCATACGCTCACTTGCTGATACTGAGGCAAGTGTTCTGTTCCCGTGGAAGAGACGGAGACCCTCCTTCTCTTGTTCCTGAACGCTCTGCTTCTCATTAACCAAACTGGAGAAATCATTCAACACGTCTCTTTTTGAAATAGTCTCAGAAGGGAGCCTTTCTGGGGAATTATATAAGCCTGGGGTTTCTGCCAGGTCCCTGGTTCCAGATAGCATCTGCCTTGGTAACCTGCGGGCATTGCGCCAAAGCCACTCTGAAGCTCAGCATGTGGTCAGCTGGACCTGGCCCCCCACCCCAGGAGTGGGACTCCTGCTGAGCTGACACTTTCCCTCCTTCCAGAGTCTTCCCTTTACCTCCCAGCTGGCTGCCTGGAGCTCTTAGAGGTTCAAGGCTATGCAGTGCATGGAGACCAGCCTCTGGCCTTGTGCCTGCGGATCCCATTGCATCCCTTCAGCTTCCCGGCCCTCCTTTCCTGGCCGGCTCAAGACCAAAAACATTGAAAAGAGAGAAAGGGAAGGAAAGAGATGAGGAAGTAGAAAGGAAGAGAGGGAAGATTATTTCTAAAATTAAAAAAATAATAATTTTCTAACTCCTATACGTTCTTCTAGTACTTTTATGAAATTGTTTTATATTTGGATTTTTAATCCATTTAGAATACACTTCTGAATGTGATATAAAACAAAACTCCAGCCCTGGCTGGTGTGGCTCCATAGACGAGCACTGGTCTGAGAACCTGAGTGTCGCCGGTTCGGCCCCCAGTCAGGGCACATGCCTGGGTGGTGAGCCAGGTCCCTAGTTGGGGGCGTGCAAGAGGCAGCAATGGATGTATCTCTCACACATTAATGTTTCTCTCCCTCTCCTTCTCCCTTCCTTCCTGTCTCTCTAAAAGTAAATAAATGAAATCTTTTTTAAAAATCCAAAACAATGTGATGGTGGAATTCCTATCCTATTTCCACCTTTAATGGGACTCTCTTAATGTCTCATTATTATATGTGCAGTGGTCTCTGCCTTGCTCAAAGCTTATTAAAAGTTTCTTTTTTGTTTGTTTTTGTTTTTTCACTTGTTTTTTTTTTGTTGTTGTTGTTGTTTTTGTTTTTGAGGGATTTTTCCTTCTTTTATTAAATGTTTCTTTTAGCCCTGGCTGGTGTGACTCAGTGGATTGAATGCCAGCCTGTGAGCAGAAAGGTCACCGGTTCAATTCCCAATCAGGCCACATGCCTGGGTTGTGGGCCAGGTCCCCAGTTGGGGACATATGAGAGGCAACTGATCGATGATTCGCTCCCTTTCTTTCTCCCTCCCTTCCCCTCTCTCTAAAAATAAATAAATAAATTTTTTTGAGGGTTTTTTTTTTTTTTTTTTGCAGAGGCTGCTGTTTCCGCCTAAAGTTTCTTTTAAAATAGGAATGCATATTGAATTCTATCAAGTGTCTTTTCAACATCTGAAGAGATCCTCATTTGATTATTCTTCTTTAATTTATTAATAATATGTGAGCCAATTTGCATTATTGGCTTTCCTAATGTTGAAATATCATTATTTTCCTGGGAGTTATATTTCTAAATTGTCCATATATTTCATATTTCTTATTTTTTTAAGAAAATTATGTTTTTACCCCACATTATTTAAGAAGATTTGAAAATGAAACCTAATTATATTAGTTATACATTAGTTGCACAGGAGAATGTGTCTTAATTCTGTTTCTCTCTGAAAAATAAGGACTCAGTTGGGCTTGCAGCATCACCACTAAGCTCGCTTTCCTGATACCTTTCCCCCATAACACTTCCATCTGCATTCAGCTGAAGGTCAACTTCTAAGCAACAAGCATCCATTAAGCAGCTCCCATGTGCCAGATTCTGTGCTTGCTGGTGCAAGACTCAAAAGGGCTCAAACCCAGGAAGCAACACAGCTCCTCAGGGTCTCATCCTTTTAACCTGTGAACTCAGACAGCAGCCACGTTTATCCCACCTGATGCACGAAAGGCACAATGTCAAATGTTTTAACAGCGGCCATGATGGTGTTTATGTACATGGGCTTCTCTGGGTACCATCAGTGTGTACTAGGGTGTACAGTTACATGACTCAGAAAGTCTTTTTAAACAAAGTTGATGACGATGACAGTGTCAAAAAAAAGAAGAACTGATAGTCCCAAGAAAGCACTCCTTAAATTAATGTATAACCATATATGTACATAAGGTCATTTAAACCATGTTTGTATCCTAACTAGTGACGTACAAATTGTTTCATAATAAGCTCAATGACCCCTCAACCTGAACTTAGTTCTTGTCTTTATTCATTGGAATCACACCAGGGTTTGGTCGTTTTGGCTTTTTTGCAAAGGGGAGGGGGTGGGGGGGTGTTCAAATAACATTAACTGAACTGTTGTAACCTGTCAAGAATTGATTATGAAACTTCCTATATTTACTGAAAACACATCTTACTAACTTGTATTAATACTTAATTTATAAATCAAATATAAAATTGTCAGGCCCAATTATTTGTTAAAAACTTTTCAATCAGTATATATCAAAAGGAACAGTCTCTTATAAAGACCTTTTCCATAAGCCAATTAGAAGTTAAACGAGTGATAACATTAGAATGATATTGAAGAATATGAAATATGAAAATTATTGCTTCTTGGCCTTTTTGCGAAGATCAAGTGCAATAAGAAAATTACACTTTTTTAAAAGTAATTTTATTTCATAGGTACATCACTCACTCCCTAGAATTTTATTAAGCACTTGTTAGAATGGCGGGGGCGGCTCTCTCTGTGGAGCACCCCGTGCCCTCCCCCACCCCCTCCCCTCAGGCGCCTCTCTCTTTCTCCCAAGCTTCAGGGGCCCTTCTTTAGCCTCTGTAAGTGTTTCCTGGGTCCATTTCTTCTACAGTTCACTTCATCTACTGCTGCGGTTTCCTAAATAAACTTCCCCTTACAGTTTGGAAAAAAGAAAAGAATAAAGAAGAGTAAAATGGAAGAATCCTCATTTTTATAACCAGTATATAGTCCTTTTCAAAAGCAGACATTAAGACCAACACATGATATATGATGCTGAGCAGTGTGTCCTCTGAGAAAGAATTTGTTGAAAGAATTGTGGGAAAGTAATTGGGAAATTGTTACTGTTATAGCCAGGAGACTTGCAATCATTTTGAAATGTTTCCTGAACACATACTTTCCAGAACTTTTTTCACTAATGATATTTTTATATAAAAAAGTAAGAATAATATTTGCTTACAATGCAAAATCAAGTCTCAGCTGAAAAATGAAGCCTATTAAAAATAACATCAGCAACAACAAAAGCAAAAATTCCAAATATTTCCTCAACAGTTCTAATAAAATAATGTATTTGCTTTAATTTTTTTTCTGGTGTTGTATTTCTCTAAAAGGAAAGACAATCAAAGAGACATAGACATCTGAATGAACTATTAGTAGGTTACAAAAAAAATTTAATCAAAGACAAGAAGTAAGAAGAATAAAGATTTCTTTTTCCTGTTTCTCTTGTCAAATTGTCTTTTCTCCATAATTATCTTTTCCAATTGGTAAGTGATAGGAACTGGTGTAAATATTTTTAAAATGTCAGATTCCCTTAGTTTCTAACTGACTGCCTGCTTTAAAAATAGGTGCTTTTTAGAAATATTCTAAGTCATGAAAAGGAGGGACCTATAGCCAAGATTGCTTTTCCCAGAAAAGCTATCATTTAGAATCGAAGGGCAGATAAAAAAGCTCCCAGACGAGAAAAAAACTAAAGGAGTTCATCATCACCAAATCATTATTATATGAAATGTTAAAGGGATTTTTTTTAAAAAAGATCAAAACTATGAACAATAAAATGGCAATAAATACATATTAACAACTGAATCTAAAAAACAAATTAAGCAAACAAGAACAGAAACAGAATCATGAATACAGAGAGTGTTTTGATGGTTGCCAGATGGGAGGGAGGTGTGGGGGATGGGCGGAGAGGTGAGGGGATTAAGAAGTACAAATAGGTGGTTACAGAATGGCCATGGGGATGTTAAGTACAGGACAAGAAATGGAGTAGCCAAAGAACTTAACCATGACCCACAGACATGAACAATGGTGGCAGGATTGCCGGAGGGAGTGGGGGGTGCTGGGTGGAGCAGGGCAAAGGGAGAACTATCAGGACAACTGTAGTGGCATAATCGATGAAATACAATTTTAAAAATCAATCAATAAATGAAATGTAATTCAGAAAACAATTTAATGCAAATATACATGTAATAAAGCATGAGTGTCCTCCTTGGCCCCTAGTCCATTTCCATTCCCGCCTCTCAGGTCTTTCCCTGCCTTTTACAGTTTTTCTATGGATCTTCCCTGATTCTCTTCTGCCAGAGACAGATACAGCTTTTTATACAGACATAAACATGTGCTTGTTTTAAACATCGTCCAACCACTTTCTAACACACGCTAAGTTCTCACAGTTGAAAAGACCTGGGACTGAGATGTGCCTCCTGGTCTGTTCAACTCTACAACTCAGCTTGTTTCCAGTGCTCCGTCACCAAGGACGTGCCGCCGACTGGGGAAGACCGGTCTGGCAGTGTTGCACCGTCACATGGCATCAGTTAAATTCTTGACTAGTGACGTGTAAATATCCAACAAGCAAGAAATAAACTGTGTACATCAACTAAGTCATACGCCAACGGTGGGAATGATGAAAACTGTGTTGCAACATGAAGAAGTGAAATCGTAAGTGAAAAAAAACAAGGTATCTTCTTGGGACTTTTAGCAAAACAGGAGAACTTTGCACCAAATCTAAATTGGCATCCGCACCTCCTATAACAAAACCACTACCTGGTTTTAATGGGAGTTTCCTCCTTTACACAAGATATAAAGTCCTGTCGCCCTGCGCAGGGATAATAAAAGCCTTCTAGAAACTCCAAAGTTACTGGGCAACTGCTTACTGTTATTTTCCTGCAGATGATGGGAAATTGTTATGGGTTGAATTGTGCCCTCCAAAAAGGGATGTTGACACCCTAATGCCTGGTACCTGTGAATGTGACCTTATTTGGAAATGTGGTCCTTCTAGATGCCCTCCAGCTGAGATGAGATCATTAGGATGGGCCCTAATCCAACAGGACTGCCATCCTCATAAGAAGAGGGAAGTGTGCACACAGACACACAAAGGGACCATCACATGAAGGCGTGGCCGCAGAAAGAAGACGGGGACAAGGTGAAGTTGTGCTGCTTCGAGCCAAGGACCCTCTGAGGTGCGCAGAAGCTGGAAGAGGCCAGGAAGGCACCTCCCCTACACACTACAGAAGGCACATGGCCCTGCCGACACCTTGCGTTTGGGCTCCTGGCTTCCAGAACAGTAAGAATAAATTTTTAAACCCCCCACGTGTTGGAACTTGGTGATAGCGGTCCTAAGAAATGAAGACAGAAATCGTTAAAGATTGTTAAGAGGGGGCAGGGGAAGACTGCTGTTTACTGAGAACCTAGGATGCTGTTGTTACAGGCTGTGCTAGATGCTTTACGTGTCTTATTTCATTCCAAGGACGGTGGGAAGAAGGCATTTTCCAGATGAGGAAGTTGAGGCTCAGAAGCTGAGTAATGCGCTGAAGCTCCCTCGGCCGGAAAGGAGTGGGACTAACCTCTGCCCCTAAAGCCCGGCGTCGGTCTGAGGGGCCTGATTCCGCCGATTGGCAGCTGCTGACGTTACACATCAGTTACCACGCAACCTTTACCCTGGCGAACCAGACCTTCGTGATCTCCCTGGGACATAGGCCAGCATCGCTTTCTCTGCCAAACAGTGTTGCTTATAGCACTGAAGTTACATAATTTGCCAGCTAGTACTTGAGTCCTGTAAATGTTTAACCGAAGTCAGCTGCAGTGCCGAGATGAGGAACAAATAATCCCAGCTGGAGAAGTCAAACATGGTCTGGTGTAGTTGAGTGAGTGATTCTCTGGCCAGCAAATACCAGTCACAGATAATACCCTGGTATCTAACTTAATTTCTGGTTTTAACAGGTTTGCTTCAACCTCCTGTTCTCCCAAGGCATCAGTGACTGCTAGCTGGTAAGTGATAAAGCTGGTCTCCCGGATATGAAAGCCCAGCGCGCTATGAGTTCATAAAGTCAATACAGTGTGCACTTCAAATTCAGACTCTGGAACCACGATGGCTGGGTTCCAACATGCGCACAGACTTATGCTGGGTAGGGAGGCAATGGGCTGGACTGCAGGCCCTGCTCGCCCCCCCAGCTGGCCTCCTCGTGCAGGGCTCACCCTGCATGACCTTGCACGGCCACCCTGCAGGTGGGCTTATGCCTCTCCTGACTGTGGATGGTAGTGAGGTAGGGCATGTGGCAAAACCGCTCCAGTCAATAAAAGTGACAGGAACTGTCAAGGAGATAGTAAGACCACCCCACACTGGATTTATGGCTTAAAACCAGCTCCATCCAACATGGCAACTAATACCGTACGGTAACCCCTGGCCCCACTATGTGCTCATTATAATACATTAGCATGCTCAATGACACACCCCATATGGCCGTGATCGGAAACAGAAAGCCCATATAAGGACACAAAATGACCAATGAAGCTCCTGTGAGAAGTCACCAGCCCTTCCCCCAGAGAGACCATGAATATTCCTTCTCATTGAACGCCTATCTCGCCATCTTGCTGTTAAATAAACCTCAGAAAAGGAAGCAAATCCCACTAAAGGGGGCTGCTCTGTCTGTGGAGTAGCCCATTCTCTTCGCTAATAAACTCACGTTCACATTAAACTTGATGCTGCCTCATGTTTGAATGCTTCCTGCACGAAGCCAGGAGCCCACAGTGGGTCACAGGTGCTCGGGTGCCCAGACCCCGGAACACGGCATCGGTACTACCGCTCTCCGTGCCACCCTGCCCACCCGAAACACGCGAGTAAAAGGAAGCAAAACCATCTCCGAGTCCAAAACCGTTACATTTGATACGGATGCTATTGCCCAGGAAATCAGGCCTCCTCCCCCAGAAAGGAAGGCAAAAACTCTTAAGTATTACTCCATCCCTGTCGTCTTCCTCAAGTGGGACCACTTGGGGAGGAAAGACAGGGCTGTGGCCACGCGGGATTGGAATTTCGTCAGCCACGCCCTCCGCACGCTCATCTCATTCCGCTCAGCCAGCAGCAGTGGGCACAGGACGCCTGGACGTGGTTGGGGAGACGTGTCTCCGGGAAGACTAATGAGCAGCTCGCAGAGAACAGCCCGTTCTCTGGTGCCCCATTAATTACAGCGCTCCTGGCGACTTGGGCGGCCCACGTGAATGCCTCCTGCTCCGAAAGGTCACATCCTGGTGTTGCCAGTCCGATCTGTGCAAGATGTGATGGCCCTTCATGGCTACTTCCCTGATCATCGCTCCCCGGAGGTCTGCCTGGCTACAACCTAGACTATTTGAGTGCAGTAATTTGCAAGATTTATGGAAAACAATTTCTCAGAAATGTGCTCTCCATTTTTATTGGGCAAATTCTTCTTCCTCTGGTAAGTGCTGGAGCATATGGAGGAGGCAAGCGTTTTAATGGACTGAGCATAAAAGCAGCATTTGTCTTCTGAAGTTGATGATTTGCACTTAGGGCCTCCAATTGCATTTTTTACTACAGCCAAGTATTCCAAGCAAATTTAAAGGGAAAGGGAGAAGCTCCGATCTTTCAGCCCAGCCATCTCGGCAGCTCAGGAATGATGGTATTATTTCACAGACTCACATCACCCCCTCTGGTCTGCCCTGCCTTGGGAAGGAAACTTTTATTGACCGTCTCTACCCCAGGTTTCCGTCTCCTCCCTGTCTCTGTGTTCTGCACGATGAACTCCTTCCTTTCTAAGATTTAACACAGAAAGATGAAAATGGCCCTCTGCTGTCTTTCTAGTCTCTGGGAAGAAAGAGTAATGGTAGAAACAATCACCTAATGAAAGTTAGGAAAAAATATATAGTGCAGGTAAACATTACCCAGGTGAATGTGCGCAGAGCCTGTTGCTCTTCGTAATCATAACATTTGGAGAGATTATTACTTTTTTTTTCTTTTATGACATAAAAGAACAATAGATGGAGGTCTTAGAATCAGCCTGCTAACCATCTGAAGTTGGAATAACAGCAATACAATTCACTCATATGCCCAGCCATATCCATTTATTAAGCATCCCCCAGGTTTCCCACACCAGTTTTTCCGTCCCTGAATGTAACCCACTATTATACTACTCTTACACATTCATTTGGTGGCCTTCCTCTATTCCCCTGGGCCACCTTCTCTATATCTCTGCAATGCATTTATCACTACATGCTGCCGTTACCTGGTGACATGTTTGTCCTCTATGTTGACAGTGGATTGGAGTGATGACATATCCTATTTCCCTCTGAATACTCAGCACCTGGAGCAGGTGTTGAATAATGAATGACAATATGTGTTCGATAAAATAATGAGGACCTCATGTGATAGCAAAATAAACTCTGTTCTCCTAAGGCCTACTCTGAGAGTCAATGGGAAGGTGGGAAGCTTCTGAGGAATTATGAAATCAAAAGGAAAAGTTCTCTCTCTGAAATATCAGGGTGCTCTTTTAAAAGCTGCTATTAGATTGTTTCAAGCCCCAGAAGGAAATGTAGAGATTCCCCTGGGAGACTCCACTCCTTTCTCTGCCCTCACCTACATGTAGAAAAATAGAAGTTATAAAATATGCTTAACATCATGCGACTTGTTGGTGACTAAGTCATAAGGAGAGCAAAGGTTGCTGGATGCCCACCAGTCCACATGCCCGGAAGGGCAAAGCTGACCAATGCAAGACACATCCTTCAAGCACTAACTTCTGCTTTCAGAAATGCAGCTCTGTGCTACAAATCAGAGACTATTTGTGCAAATAAAGGTTTGTCCTTTATTTAACCTGACCACATCAGGCAAGCGCACGCACACAAGCACACACGCACACAATGCAAACATCCCTTCTTCAGGGAAACCTTTCCTTATTACTTGCTCATCTCCAGGCAACATCAGAATCTCCATTGTACGCCAGCAGGGCACCCCTTCTCCCAATTTGAAGACTTATCACAATTTGAAGTGACATATTTGTGGGACGGTTCAATTAACAGCTGTGGGCTGTCTCCTCCATTAGATGAAGGGGTCATAAATGACGTCTCTAGGGACGGGACACCTGCTAGGGAAAAGCGCATCCTGGCTTGTCTTTTCTTCATCATACCAGCCTGGGAGTACAGAGAGCGTCAGTGTAAAAACATCGAAACTGTTTCATTGAAGCTACCTCACTTGCTGGTGCGGGTCCTTCAGGCTCAATTCAAGACCCTCTCCACTGGGGCTCGAAGAGTCTGCGCACTCACACTTGAGTCCTGTCCGCCCGCCTTAGACATCTCACGCTTTGTCCCCATCGGGAGCTGGCTCCGTGTGGCAACGTGCTGCTGAGGCTTCTGCGCGCCTCAAGCCCACCTTGGTGTTGTGGTACCTGATCCGTGGGTCACGGACACGGAGATTTAGTCAAATTGTTCTCTTACTTTTTACTCCCAGCCCTGCTCCCTTGGGCTCAAGACTACGGTCCTTCAGGGTTGGCAAAAAAGACAAACCTCTCTCCCCGGTGCCTGGAAGCAAAGCTTAGATTAAGCTTGTGTGCCAGGCAAAGCTTAGATTAAGCTTGTGTGCCTTGACGCCCTTTAACCTTGAGGCAAATTCTTCGCCAGCAGCCCCCCTGGTGGTTCCTGTCCATAGACCCCTGTAGGGCCCAGTGCCCCAGGTTGTGTGCACTCAAGGGCAACAGAACGAGGTCTCCATCTTGGACTCCAGCCAAATTCAGAGCAAGCCGCTCAATGTCATCAGTGCCTGTGTGGCGCGGAGGGCACAAGACCCTCCTCTTGCGCCGCGCACGCAACAGCTACACAGTACTCTCCCGGGAACGGCCCGTGCCTGGGCGCTGAAAGTTACAGCCAAGGACACGGCGTGACTTACAAAGCTTGGGGGGGTCATGAGGAATGTGACCTGTGGAACAGAGGCTGGGGTGGAGTCCAGCCTCCCGCTGACTCTGAGAAGGCTGGGGAACCCTGGCTCTGACGCCTGCTGCATGGGCGAGTGGGGGCGGGTCTCTCAGCCTCCCTGAGCAAAGGCTCCTCGTGCACACACCAGCACGGCCCCTCTCTCTCTGGAATGTTTATGAAAATTAAACAAAACCAGGTTGGCAAACCAGCTGGCATAGTGCTTGAGACAGTATTCATTCCCTTTCCCGTGGCTTGTCTGTCTGTTCTGATTTTTATAATCATTCCTCCTCCCACTGGCTTCGCTTCAAAATTCTTCCATAAAAATCTTAAAATATATATTTCATGAAGTACTAATTAAAATTCTCCTGTGCTCCTAGAGTTTATTGTTATAACATGAAAATCCAAGAAATTGTGCTATTGTTTTAAATATTTTACCCTTCACTATTTTTTTTCATTTATCAATTTTTTTAGAGAGAAAGGAAGGGGGAGAGAGAGAGAGCTGTTGTTCCACTTACTTATGCATTCATTGATTGAGTCTTGTAAGTGCCCTGACCAGGTATTGAACCCACAACCTTGGCGTATCAGGACGATGGTCTAACCAACTGAGCTACCCAGCCAGAACTATGCCCACTATTAATTAGCTATGTCCTGGATTCATCCCTTCTGATGTGGGGGACACTAATTTCCTCCACTTGGAAAATAGCTTCCAATACAAAAAAGCCCGTCTCGTGTGACAGGATAGGAAGCTAAATCTATTATCTAATATGTGCCCACGTGGCAATAAAGCTGGCAGCTAATGGCTTGGGTTTGGGAGCCACCATGCCTAAGTTTAAATCCAGATTCCACCCCTTAGCTAGCTGGGTAATCTTGGTAACATAAATTCTTGGTGTCTGTGTTTCTAATCCAAAAACTGGGGGTGACTACACCTGCCTCCTAAGATGGCTGTGACAGTTAAATGAGTGAATTAGAAGAATGCGTGGCACATAATAAAGCCTTGATAAATATTAGCTATTATTACTTTCCTGTGTTACACATAGCTTGACCCTCTCAGCAGTCCTTCAAATGCTGTGCTTCCCTCTGTAATCCCTGAATGAGAAACCATGACTGGAAACCCAGCCCCAGAGTCATGGCCAGCACACAGCACCCTACATTCCTGCCTGAGGTTTTACGAGCCCAAAGGCTTGACCTTTCCTCTACAGCCCCGTGATTTCCAGGAAGCTGCAACCGGTCCTCTTGGAAGAATTCAAACAATGAACAAAACGTTAATTGTGAGATGGATATCACCCATGTTCGAAAGCACGGTGGCCTGAGTCTAGGTAAGACGAATGAGCTTCAGAGCTACTTTTGTTCCAGTTCAAATTATGGCCACATGCATGGTGACTCAACCCTGCAGCCTCCTGGCAACCAAAGACAGCGTGTCAAACCAAAAGCTCCACCGCCATTTCAATAAGCAGAAAGGGGAAAGGAACTCCTGCCTAGTGAGTGCCCGTATGTTCGGCTAAGCATTTTACATTTGCTATTCAATTCTCTGTCCAAAATAGACGTTATTTCCCCCATTTCCTAGGTGAGGAAATTAAAGTTCAGACAGGTTATGTGACTTCTCCAAAGGTCAGACAGCCGATAGGTGTCAGAGGCAGCAAAATAAGACAGGTAGACAGCTGGTTCAATGCCTTAGGAAGAAATCATCTCCATAAATACCTGGAAACCATGGCCTCCTCCAAAACCCCCTGCTTACATATAGCTAAGCTCTCTCTAGTGTTTACTGTGCACTGGGCTCTGTCCTAGGCACTTACAGGTAATACATTTCATTTACTCCCACCAGTCTCTGGATGTTGGTACAATTGTTCCTTCTCTTCACAAAACAGGAAATGGAAGTGGAACCAGATGAGCTCAGAGCCTGTGATCTTAAACACTAGGCAAGGCTCTCTTCCAGGTAAAAAGGCTATGAGCACGGAAATTAACCCCAGGATTCCTTCTCTAGCAACATGCTAACCTAGACAGAGCTCTAGACTGCAGACAATCGATCTGAGTGCTAATCCTAACTCTTCCATTGTGCAATGTTGAGCCAATGAATCAATCACTCTGGGACTCAGTTTCCTTATCTGTAAGCCAAAGAGGTTGAACGTGGGGTTATTCCAGTGCTAGAAACCTGTGAATTATAGCACATCAGTATAAGCGACCTAAGCAAATCAACAGGGAAAATTTCACTTGGGCGTGGACACTCTTCCTCATCAAAGAGGCCACAGAAGACTCTAAGGCAATTTGTTAACATTTACCTGAGCTAGAAACCTGCTTTATTTATTTATTTTTTTCATTGATTGATTTTTAGAAAAAGAGAGGAAGGGAGAGAGAGAGAGAGAGGGAGGGAGGGAGGGATGGACAGACGGAGGGAGGGAGGTGGCATTAAAGCCAAGTAACTTACTGGCTGTCTGACCTTTGGAGAAGTCATATAACCTGTCTTAGCTTTAATTTCCTCACCTAGAAAATGGGGGAAATAGTGCCTACCTTCCTGAGAGAATTAAATAACACATGTAAAATGCTTAGCACAATACATTGGCACTTAACAGACAGGAGTTCCTTTTCCCCTTTTGCTTACTAAAACAGGCATGCATACATATATGCGGTCTGTCCAGAAAAAGTTCAGCCATTGTTAATAAAACAAGAACAGTATGTGCAATATTGATGTAACCTGGCAGCCAAGGAGAGTGGGCTGGAATGTGTGTGCATGAACAATGACGACTTCACTGTACTAGTCAGTGGGGGTAGTAGACACCATTGAGTGAGCCTGAGTATTGTGTGGCCGTCACATTCAAAATGACTGAGCAAGTAGAGCAATGAATCTGCGTGAAATTTTGCATTAAGCTTGAACATTCCTCTGCAGAAACTATTCAGGTGATTCAAAAGGCCACAGCTATGGGCAACTGGTGATTGGCAGCTTCATCACGACAAGGCGCCCACTCATGTATCATGTCTCATGCAGAGTGTTTTGGCAAAAAGTCAAATCACCCAGGTGACTCAGCCCCCCTGCAGCCCAGGCTTGGTGCCCTGTGACTTCTGGCTTTTCCCAAAACTAAAATCACCTTTGAAAGGGAAGAGATTTCAGACCGTCAATGAGATTCAGGAAAATACAATGGGGTAGCTGATGGCGATTGGGAGAACTGTGTGAGGTTCCAAGGTGCCTACTTTGGAGGGGACTGAGGTGTCACTGTCCTATGTACAATGTTTCTTGTATCTGGTATCTTCTTCAATAAACGTCTCTATTTTTCATAGTACATGGCTAGATACCTTCTGGACAGACCCTGTATCTAATCCTTAATTTAAAAAATTCAAAGACTAATAGAAAAAGAAAAAAAAGACAAGGACTACAAAGAAACAACCCAAGCGTGAACTGAAAGATGGATATGTTATGGGCATCCATCCAAACTCAAGTGTACCCTCCAGAGAGACCAGGGGCAAGGAGAAGACGAAGCCGCCACCCTGAGAGCAGTTCCCTGACTGCCTCCCCACCTCCTCCACTCACGCCTTAAGGAACATCACAGAGAGCTCCAGCCTCTCATTGCCTCTTGAATTCTCCTGCGGGGAATTCACTTCCTGCTGCAATTCACTAAAGTCCCAGTTGTCAACTTTAACCACTTAAAACCATGAAAATCTGCTCGGGAAATGTGTGCTACTTCCCCCACGGGCTGACAAACAGCAGAACCGATGACACACGTGGAAGAGTCATCAGAAGCAGTTTCCGGTGGCGTCCACGCAGGGGGAGAATGAGAACAAGGCCTCCCTATGAGGTCAGGGAAAATGCCAGGAAAGGGAGCCAGAGAACGGGACAGGCGGAGTTTATCTTTTTTTCCTTAAGTGAACTTCCTTTTTTTAACTTTCTATTTTGAGCTAAGTGTTCATTTGCATGCATTTGGAAGAAATGATGCAGAGACCCAGTTGGGCCTTGACCCAACTTCCCCCAGTGGTAACAGCTTGAAAATTTATACCACAAGTCACAGCCAGGATACAGATGAGGATGCAGTCCAGATCCAGAACAGCTCCGTCCCCACGAGGACCCGAGGATCCGTGAGGGAGGCCTCATCCACCTCCCTCCTCCCTTAGCCCCTGGCGACCATTCATCTCTTCTGCTCTTCTGTGAGTTTGTCAGGACAGAATGATAAGTGGAATCATAAGCATACAGTCCTTGGGGACTTACTCCTCTCCAGATTCATCCGGGTGGTATGAACATCCACAGTTCCCTGCTTGCATCGCCAAGCAGCATCCCACTGTGTGAATGTGCCTCTCTTTGTTTGACCTGCTGGAGGGCATCTGGGCTGTTTCCAGGTTTTGGTTATTAACTAATAAAGCTGCTATACACAGATTTCTGTGTACACGCCTTCATTTCTCTGGGGTAAATGCCCAGGAGTGCAATCGCTGATTTACACCTCAGTATTTTCTCTTTAACAACAACAACAAAAAAAAAAACCACTATAGCCCTGGCTGGTGTGGCTCAGTGGACTGAGTGCTGGCCTGCAAACTGGTTGATTCCCAGTCAGGGCACATGCCTAGGTTACAGGCCAGGTCCCTGGTTCAGGGCATGCATGAGGCAACTGATAAACGTATCTCTTGCGCATCAATGTTCCTCTCCCTCTCTCTCTTCCTTCCCCTCTCTCTGAAAATAAATAAATAAAATCTTAAAAAAGAAAAAAGCACTATAAATGGTATTGTGATTTTAATTTCAGTGTCTCTATGTTCGTTGCTGGCATACAGACATTCAATTGATCTTGAATGTTTCTTTTGTGTCCTGTGACGTTGCAAACTCACTGAGTTCTAGGAGGTTTTATATTTTGTTTCTAAATGTGTTTTATACTTAAGAACATAAATCAGATGATGCGTGTGTTTTTGTTGCTTACCCGCCAATGGCTTACCATTGCTCTTGGAATAAAATCCAAACTCTTTAGATGACACCTGGGATCTGGCTCCTGTCGCGTTGGCTCCTTCTGTCCCTCAGAGTCATCAGACGATTTTCCCACCTCAAGGCCATTACCCGCACCGTTCCCTGCCCCCACTCCTCCCGCACTGAGGCTCATTCTCGTCCTTCAGTCTCAGTTCCAATATTGCTCGCTCCCTCATCTATCTGCTCCTTCACCGCACGGACCACATTGTATAATTATCCTATTTTTCATGCGGGCTTATTATCTGTGTCTCCCCCCTCCACTAAAATGCACGCTCCGCGAGGGCACCCTCGTCTGCCTCATTCACGGCTGTGTGCCCAGCACCTAGTACTGTGCCCGGAATATGGTGGGTGCCCTATCTAAGTTTCTGTGGAATGAATGAGCACTCAGAGAGCCTTATACCCTCTGCCTCTAATCAGTTTGGAGCCATGAAACTGAACTTCCCAATGCACATCACCCTGTGGGAAAACAAGTCTCCTAGAGTTTAGAGTCTAAAGTTCATTCTTAAAGGAAAAGGCAAATGCTCAGTGTGCTTAGGTGTCTGTCCCACCTCTAGAATTGATAAAACTGGGGTGAATTTACCATTTACAGAGACAACACATGGTGGCTTCTACCCACAATCTTCTAGGTGTTGCAGAAAAGACCAGATGTTGGCTAAATCCCCATCCAGGGCACATGACATGCAGAGATGTTAAGAAAAATAAATCTCTTTTGAGTTGTACCCAGAAGGCTATGATGTGAATGGAGTTTAGAAAAATGAGCACCAGAAGGAACAAACACTGTATATTCTAGGAGAAAAGAATATCGGTTTCTAAACGGTCAACCCTTCCTTAAGCATGATTATTCATCAGAGTGGAAGAGCAGTCCTTCCGCAGTTAGCAAGCCCAGGCAACTGAGGAAGACTGCCGGTGCTGTTCCCACTCAGGCACCTCCCCTGCCTTCCACTGTGTGCCAGGCCCTGTGACTTCCCCTGGGACCTGAGGCAGGCAGTCTCCTTCCCAAGAAACTGCTAGTAATAGTTACCCGGGGGGAAGGGAGGCCATTCTTCCCTTGTTTGAATGACTTAATGCCTTAAAGTGAGACTGTATTATTGTATTACTTATAATAAAAAGAGAAAATAAATTTACCTTAAAAACGAATCTCTAGTGTATCTCCTCAGCGTGAGGCTCTCCGTCTTCCTGTGTAACAGACACTAGAAAAACTACTTGGCAGGTTTTTATGAATGCACATTTACCATGCAATCGCAATTCCACTCCTAGGCATTCATCCAAGGAAAATCAAGACAGATGTCCACACACAGAAGCACGTGAATGTCTATAGCATTTTATTCTTAAACAGCAAAGCTGGACAAAATCCAAATACCCCACAAAAGAGAAGTAGATAAACAAATTGTAGTATATATGGAAAACTACTGGAAGAAGAAAGAAAGAAAGAAAGAAAGAAAGAAAGAAAGAAAGAAAGAAAGAAAGAAAGAAAGAAAGAAAGAAAGAAAGAAAGAGAAAGAAAGGAAGAAACAGGCTAAAATGGAGTCACTTTTGCTAAGCCATGTCACCAAACCACAGCAACTAATCTAACTGCAGTTTCAGCCTTTCCCGGGAGTGAAATTTTAAACCAGTCAGTCTGGAATTTCCTGGCGGGCACTAGTGAGGTGATCAGTCTGTCAAGACCCCCTGCCTTCCCCTAAGAAGAGGCGTGGTTGCCTGAAATAACCCACTCGTTAACCTTCTTAGTCCCACCCTCTTTCTGCTGATGAAAACCTTCCATTTGGTACAACTCCTCTAACCCCTTCCAGAGGCTCAATGGGAAGCTGCCCAGATTCCTGAATCACTCAATAAACCCAGAGATCTTCACATGCACTTGGTTGAATTCTGTCATTTAACACCATAGGGATAAAGAAGCAAGCCAGTGACTCTCAAACCAGTAGGAGATAATTAACAGATGAATCACGGAAAAGGGGCGAGGAAATGACATTCTGCAGCTCCTCACACATACCTCTGGGATCAAAAAGAGGAAGATTGTTGTCACCAAACACAGAGAAATGGGAACATGTAGCTAGATAACTTTGCAAATAAATTGGAGATAGACCTATAACTAGATTACCCTTACTTAATCACACCCTGAGTTAAGTAGTTAATCATGTTAGATTGTGAACCCGGATTAACCAGTAATGGAGAAATGGGGGAGAAGAAGAGGGGAGGGGGAGCTAATTGCGTTAGGGAGGGGAGCTAATCGTGTTAGTATAAAACCCGTTTTCTTTGTCTACTTTGTGCGCACATTCTCCTGGCTGAGGGTGCACCTGACTCTGCAGACTCGTGAATAAACGCCTCGCTTTGCTGCTCAAGTCCCGTGTCCCGGTTTTTATTGTGAGCATTTCTCACAACACTACCCAGTAATAACATGTAGGGAACTAATGAGACACACAACATGGGTGAATCTCAAAAGCATTAAGCTTATCTCATTTATTAAAAACAAAAAACAAAAAGCTCTAGAACAAACAAATCTGCTCTATCATACAGATGGCAGAAACTCCATTTCTTTAACATGACACTTTACCCTTTCTGTCTGTCCACTCCCTTCCTTAATCATTGAGCCCTTCGGACGACAGATTCTGGTCAGCATCAAACTATCTTAGGAACAAAGTCTCAGGTCAACTGACCACAGAACAGAGTTTCAGTCAAGCTAACAATAACATCTTGTCTTAGCTGTGGTTCAGTCCAAGCCCATGGAAGCATAACGAACTCTGTGGACCACACCCTCACAAAACCAGATAGACCAAGGCCATGCTGACATCAGGCCCTGATACTAATGGGAGACTCAAATGTTGGAAAATGTGAGTTTCAGGAACTGGAGGTATGACCCACCTTGATTCCAAGAAACCACGAGCAGTTCCTCCTCAGGAGAATGGCAGGCAATCAAGACGGTATCAAATCCATCGTGCTCCAGGGTGACGCCTGCCCAGGACACAGATGAAAGGATGCTGAAGCTTTTATCTGGTGAACTTTTTCCCTGAATTCCAAACCCCTTACCTACACTTTTCTTCTCCTTACAAAAAGGGTCAGTTTATAATGGGATTTAGGATAGTCTGTTAGGGTACAAATCCACTGTCTTCTCAGATCACCAACCATCTGAATAAAGCGCCCATAAAGATTCAATCCCTTTCTCTGCTTATTGGATCTGGGAGAGGACAGGCAGCATGAACACTAGCTTTTCTGGTTTCAATACAAAGGTTAACTACTCCTACCTGGGCCCCAACCAATCAGTAGAGCCCACGACCCCAAATCCTTTAGTCGCCATGATTAATGATTTTTCCCATATATAATCTGTACCCGTGTGGACTATCCCAGAGCCAGGTCTTTGAGAACTAGCTTATCTGTGACTCCAGGCTTGGCATATTTCCTTAACTAATAAACCCTTACTTTCTTGGCTGAGAATCCTGTTCTCATTTGATTGGACTTTTATGTACACAGGCAAATAGACCCCTTGAGTCTGGTACCATATCTTGTTTAACCCACTGTTATTTCAGGTTTCTTATCAGGGAAACGTGATTTTTAATTGATAAACTATACATATTGTCATCTTTTTTAAGCTTTGAAGTTTTCAATGTTATTATAAATGTTAAAATAATGAAAAATTTGCTTTATGTACTTCTAAGAAATAAGATATGTATTTTTTTATTCTGAGCTAATTGCCATGTTTAAATTTTAGTCATAAGAAAAAAAAAATTAATCCAGAGACAGAAAGCAGGAAATAATAATTTCATTTGTCATCCCTGGACCTCAACTTCCACAAGTTAAGACCACGAAATGCCTTTGGGTGATGTTGTGACTCAGGAATAAAGAGGAAATCTGATGGTTTCTTTGAGCCCCTGTAGAAACTAGTCTAAATAGGAGATTAAAATTTAACTTTTCCTGGCTACAGAACACTGCAAAAGCTTGATTATCTTTACTGTGTCAAAGAAAACAGGAAAGGTTTTTAAATTTGCTTTTGGAATATTTGTACGTGTGTAAGCCTTTGTCCTCCAAGTAGACCCCGAGAAGTACTTAACTCTCGTAACTGAAACCCCCGCCCCCCGCAGTTGACACCGACATGACTTACTGTTCCGTTGCCTTTATTAGCTTACACTTTACTATTCCAGGACACTCTTACCCCAGCAAATAACTTAATCGGGTGTGACAGGACCTTGCTTGAAAGATCATCAACCCTTTAACAGAAGACATCAGCAATTGTCCTACCAACACTCTTTGGGTTCCTGGTCTCATATTCCTTGCTTGCTGTTTCCAAGAATCCTAAATTACTTAATATCATAATTCCTAATTAATCCCCTCATTGATAGACTGGCCTTAAACCAAACTTCAAAATCGAAGAAAATCAGGCCTTGGCCTTCCCCCTTTGAATACCAATCAAGCTCACTCTCTCGCTCTATTTCTCTCTCTCCCTCTCTTTTTCAACCAAGCTCTCCTGAGGTTATAATTCTCCTGGGCAACAAAGTCAGTTTTATCTTGTCAGTTATATTTCAGAACTGACATTTGATTCACACGAAAGATTTATTAGGGCAAGCCTTGTGGGGGAAACTGAGGAAGGAGTCTGGAAGAGGCTGAGAGCCGCTGTTCTGCAGAGCAGGTCTGAGGCAGGATGAGGGGAAAGAGGGAAGGGAGGAAGGAAGGAGGAAGGGTCCTTAGGTTGGGGGCAGTTCTGAGTTCTGTAAGGGCTTTGGGAGTTCCCGAGCCAAATTCCCTCCGCAGAGTAGTCCCACGTCCCACCTGACCTGACCTACTGTCCCTGGTTTGCTCCTTGTGCACTGGGGGCATTTCCTGGGAAGCAAGGCCCCAGGCCCGAAGCATCGATGGGTGTCAAAGCAAAGCCACCGGGGCGTGGATCAATCATACCTTTGCAGTCACCGTAGGAGATCTCAGGGACACATTCTCCTGGCTCAGGATATCTGATGATCCTCTGAAAAGACATCTGGCAAAGAATATAAAGAATAAAAAAAATTCCAAAGGAATCTAATATAGATTTGTGAATGAATTTCATTATTAACCATAAAAATCTAGTCAAAGCAGTTGGGATTTTTCTGTCTTAAAAATGCTAAAGACCCCTAGCTGTTGCAGCTCAGTGGATTGAGCACCAGCCTGCAAACTGAAAGGTCACTGGTACAAATCCCAGTCAGGGCACACGCCTGGGCTGCAAGACAGGTCCGCAGTTGGGGATGTGTGAGGGGCAAATAATTGATGTTTCTCTCCCTCTCTTTCTTCCTCCCTTCCCCTCTCTCTAAAAATAAATAAAAATAAAAATCTTTTAAAAATGCTAAAGACAGTATCACTTCAGTTGTTAAAAAATGAAGAATCTAGGGATGGAGTCTTCATTACTTCACTTTGTTTGACTATTCGTGAATGGATATATTTCCAGTCTTTGACGGTGCTATGGACTAAATTCTGCCCCGCCCCAAATTCATGTATTGAAGCCCTGACTGCAGTGTGACTATATTTGGAGATTAGGGCTTTTCAGAAGGTAAATAAGGTTAAATGAAATGCAAATGAAAAAAGGGGTTCTATAGAAAGTATTCTCACTGAATGATCTGCTCATAAGTTCCTAACTGGGCAGGTCATGGTGGGTAGTCACTCCCAGACAGAAAACTTTTTAGTAAAAGGTTTATCTTTGTCTTTAAAAAGCCCTGTCCACTGTTTCTGGGCATTTAGATTAACACACCTGCAAAATAAGCCCTAACCACCCTAAAGAGAACACATAATCTTAATTACCTGTCATCCCGTCCCTGCCTCCCTTGCTCCCACCTCCCTGGAATCTTCCTTATGTCCCCTCAACTTCAAATGCATAAAAGACTCTGCAGACGGTTCTTCTCCGGAGCATTTGAGACCTCGCTCCCCAGCAAACGCTGTCAGCTGGTTTCAGTTACACTCAGAAAAAAGTCTCTGCAGGTTTGGATGGTTCTGAAGTCAACAGAGGTTACCAGGTGCTTGTGGAAGAAAAGGGCCACTTATTAACCTGACAAGCTCAGGGGAGGCCTGTGTGGTGACTTTACAAACTTAGAGACCTATAGGAACCAGGTGGGATGGTCTGAAATTAAAACTAACTAAAAGCGGTTCATGGCCGCTAGCCATGTCCTAGGCTGGTATTTTTCCCTAACAAAGGTCAATCTGTACATTAACTAAGCCTGTCTGTTGTCTTTTCGCATCTACTATAATGTGCCTTCGGAATGTCAAATTTCCTTTTTCCAGACCCCTCAGAGCACACCAGGGGAGACCACAAATCCCCTCATCGTTACTGTTGACCATTAACTATCCGGCACCCACCTGTGTAAAACATATGTCTATCATTTTACTTTTTGTTCTATGTCAGAGGTTCCACCCCACCTCCCCGCCCCCACTCCTGTCCCCAGCTTTGCTTTCTCCAGCCTTCCTAACCTACCGCCAACAGATTTCACATATACCCCTCACGTCTTCTGCTTTAATTGTAATGTATAAAATAAGGTGCGAAACTGCCATTTTCGGGAGCATTTCTCAAGCCGGTGAGATTTTGCCTGTCGGCAATGGTGATCAGTTTGGCTCAAATAAACTCACAAAAAATTATCTACACGTTTGAACATTTCTTATGTTGCCATGTCAACAAAGAAAACCACATCCCCAAGATGGCATCACTTGCGCTAAAAGCCCACCACACTGAGCTTTCAAGCCTGACCTAAGTGCAGTTTCAAACTCCCTTAGAAATGTAACCTTGATCAAGCAGTCTGGAATTTTCTGGTCAAACACCAATAAGGCCGTCAAGCGGTCACATGGGCCCTCTCCATCCCCCATGGAAAGAGGAAGCCATCTGCATGATAAAAGCACTTCCCTTTCTCTTCCCTCAAAGAAAAGATGTCTAGGCCCCAAAATAATCCCTTCTTTTCCAACTGCTCCTGTGCTGCCCCTGCTTCCCAGTAAAACCTTCCACAAGGTACAGCTCTTCAGAGCACCCTCCTAATTGCTAGATCAGATGCTGTCCGGCTCGTGAAACCAATTAGATCTTCAAATGTACTCAGCTGGATTTTGTTTTTTAGAGAAAGGGTAGGGCCCTAATCCAGCCGGTGGGTAGCCTTACAAGAGGAGGAAGCGAGGAGGTTTCCCTCCCCTCCAGTTTGCATGTGTTATTTTTATACGACATCACCTCCGGGAGCTGAAGTTAGCCGTTAATAAACACAGGAACTGGGGAAAGGGTTGGGCAGACAGTCGTGCTAAGCAGAAAGCCTGAAGAGTAGAAAAGCTACAGCCTCTACGTTTATTAGCTGCTTCTCTGCAACTTCTATTTTGAGGTTGCCCCAATCTTAAGAGAAAGAAGAAAACCCACCCGGTTCTTGGTCCCACTGTGCTTTCCCAGGCCTCCTGCCTTCCCTCCCCGTGGAGCTCTGCAGCCTGGTCCGCACCAGAGCCCGCCTGCCTGCCACTCTGTACGCTGAGATAAAAACCACCTTCCTTATTTAAAATGTTTTAATGACAGTTGACATACCGTAAGATACTAGCTTTGGGTGTACAACCCTGTGATTAGACCCTTGTGTAACTTACAAAGTGATCACCCTGCTAGATCAAGTACCCAGCTGACACCATTGTAACCCCTACAAGATTACTGACTGTATTCTCTGTGCGATGCTTTACATCCCCGTGACAATTCTGTAACTACCAATTTCAACTTCTAAATCGCTTCATCTTTTCCACCCAGAAGTGTCTTCTAACTGTCAGCTTCAAGGGATTCAGTCACCACCTTGATTTCTTGGGATGTTCGTCACTGTCACACCCTTGTAGAAACCCATTCCGTTACTTCTGAGATGGCCAGCTACTCGCGTTCCTTCTCTGACCGGGTCTCAAGTCTCCTTCCCTCCCACCCATCCGTGAAGGTACTTTGCTCACAGGAATGTCACCCTTTTCTTATCTCACTTGAAAGACCTTGTGGATGATGTCATTGGCTGTTAACCACTGAATTCGCATAAATGTTTGGCCCTGAGCCTGCTATGAACTCTGGGTCCACAGTTTCATTTGCCTGCAGAGAGACTCCGCCTGGGTGTTCCAGGGGCCCGTTGCGATTGTATGTTCCAGTCATGACTCAGTGTCCTCAGAGAGGCATCTCCAATGGGTCTCCTTATTCGGTGCTATTATCCACCTGTCACCAAGCCATGCCTAGACCGTCCTCTCCTCCCCCGCGGCCCCCAAGCCTTCATCTACTTCTCAACCCTGTGCTTTCTGTCTCCTTCATACTTCTGAAACCCGCACTCTTTCCCACCTGCACTGCCCCCAGCCCATTTGTTTGGGAGGCAGGCCTGAGGGACAAAAAGGAATGCGTACCAGCGTCACCTGGACGGATTTGTTGGTACAGAAGCACGTGAGCCCTGTCTTGCCTGCAGGAATCAAACCTGCCACATGCTCTGCTTACGTACACTGTTCCTGTTCTACCCCATCTCCAATCCATCTTCCAGAACCCCTGGGATAAAGTTCACATTTCTCTGAAAACCCTTCCTGTGTTCCTTCTTGCCCACAGCTGCCACCTCATTGGCCCCTCCCTTCTGGCATTCCAGCCTTATCGTGCATGGAGGTACTGCCTGTTCCTGGAACATCCCTGCTTTCTGTCTCATTCTTTTCTACCTGGAAGTCACCTTGTTCAAAACACCTCCCCTGACTTCTCCAGGCAAGTAGACATTTCCCTGTCTGTTTGCACAGTATCTTGTTCATATCATGATTCTCTATTTATTACCAGATACGTATTTGTGTTTATGCAATGCCTCACCCACTGAACTGTGAACATTTTGTTCAATTCATTTTTCAAGTATGTTTTATTGATTATGCTGTTACAGTTGTCCCAATTTTTTTCCCTTGCTCCCCTCCACCCAGTACCCTCATTCTCTCCAGCAGTCCCATCCCCCCCTTAGTTTATATCCATGAGTTGTGCCTGTATGTTCTTTGACTTCACCCTTTCCTATATTATTCTTAACATCCCCTATTTTGTACCTACCAATTATGCTTCTTAATCCCTGCACCTTTCCCCATTTTCTCCCCCTTCTCCCTCCCAGCTGATAACCCTCCAAATCATCCCGATACCTATGATTCTGTTCATGTTCCGGTTGTTTGCTTAGTTTGTTTTTGTTTTTATTTTTTAGAGCCTGTTGTTGATAGTTGTGAGTTTGTTGTCATTTTAATGTTCTTAGTTTTTATCTTCTTTTTCTTAAATAAGTTCCTTTAACATTTCATATAATGGCTTGGTGATGATGAACTCCTTTAGCTTTACTTTGTGTGGGAAGCACTTTATCTGCCCTTCCATTCTAAATGATAGCTTTGTGGGATGAAGTAATCTTGGTTGTAGGTCCTTGCTTTTCATCACTTTGAATACTTCTTGCCAGCTCCTTCTTGCCTGCAAAGTTTCTCTTGAAAAATCAGCTGATAATCTTATAAGAACCCCTTTGTAGGTAACTCTCTTCTTTTCTCTTGCTGTTTTTAAGATTCTCTCTTTATCTTTCACCTTTGGCATTTTAATTATGATGTGTGTTGGTATTGTCCTCTTTGGGTCAAGCTTGTTTGGGACTCTCTGTGCTTCCTGGACTTATATGTCTATTTCCTTCGCCAAATTAGGGAAGTTTTCCTTCACTATTTTTTCACATAACTTCTCAATTTCTTGCTCTTCCTCTTCTTCTTGCACCCCTATGATTTGGATATTGGCACGTTTAAGGTTGTCCCAGAAATTCCTAAGCCTCTTCTCCTTTTTTTCAATTCTTGTTTCTTCATTCTGTACTAGTTGACTATTTATTTCTCCCTACGTTCCAAATCTTTGATTTCAACCCTGGCTTCCTTCCATCCATTGGTTTCAGGTGGATATTCCTTTGTTTCACTTAGCATAGCCTTCACTTCTTCCCTTATGTGTTTGCTTGCTGTACTCAATCATGTCTGTCAAGTCTGTGAGCATCATTATCGATATACCAGTGTTTTGAACTCTACATTTGTAAGGTTGGCTATCTCCTCATCACTTAGTTCTCCCACTGGAACCTTAATCTGCTCCCTCTTTTGGGCCATACTTCTCTGTCTTCTTAACTTGACAGGCTCCTGTGTTTGCCTCTGCGTCTTAGGTAAAACTGTCTCACCTGTTACATTGTAAGGGGCAAAGCCTTAGGTATTTGTCAGTACAGGGTTTCTGTCTCCTTCATAGCACGTAAACCCACGTGTGGTGCTGTATGTGGGGAGGGGTCTGAGAGGGAACAATGCCACTTGCTCAGCACTCACTCCTTTTCCAGGCACCTCTCCCACTTCCATATGGGACTGGTGCCTCTCTAGCTATTGCCCTGGTTGTGGTTCCCAGAGCAGGTGGGTTTGCAGACATTCTAGGGCTGTGGGGGCATCTAAACAAGTGGACTCTGCTGAGAGAATAGCAGTTTCTTCCACCTCCCCAACCCCTACTTGTTTTCACAGTCAGAAGCAATGAGGCTTTATTTTCCCTGGCACTGGGACTGTGAGCTGTGCAGTCTAGTCTGATGCTGAGAGCGCTCCCCAGGTGTCCCTCCTGACATTTATAATGTGTGACTGTGCTTTCTGCTGGCCACAGCCACTCCCTTGCTGCTACCGCCGCCACCACCTCCACCCGCGTCCTCTACACCCCTTCTCCGTCCCTCCTACCTGTCTGGATGAGTATTGCTTCTTTATATCTCTGTTTGTTGGACTTCCATGCAGTTCAATTTTCTTGTAGTTCTGGTTGTTATTAGTTTTGAGGTAGCTGTGTTTCTTCTTATTGTTGTGGAGGGTGGCAAAGGGTGTCTACCTATGCCTCCCTCTTGGCCAAAAACCCTGTTCAGTTCCTTTTTGTGTGGTCTCACACAGAGCCTGGGATGTAATGTGTACTAAACAAATGCCTACTGAATAAATTTTTGAAGTGAATAAGTTTTAATTTATATTTTTCCTGATTGCTTAAAGCACCAGTGTTGAATATATAACAAAAATAATACTACTGTCAGGATAGCATGCTCTTTGAATCCCTTTTAATAATGACAGTTTATATTTGAACAGTACTTTTCATTTTTCAAAGCACTTTTTTCCTCAACACTTTATGAAGACTACTTCCAAATGTAAGGAAAAGAAAAAGGATTGTAAGTGAACACTCATATACCCACCTAGCTTCCAACTTAACCTTTTGTTATTCAGGCGTACCTCAGAGATGGTGCCGTTTGTTTCAGACTGCTGCAATAAAGCGAGTCCTAATGTTTCAGATGGAGGAGAGTCTTACTTTCAATTTGGTAAAAAAAAGAAAAAAGCAACATCTGTGAGGCTCAATACCACAGAGCGCAATAAAGTGAGGAATGCCTATATTTGCAAAACACTTTTATGCGCTGATTTTATTATCTTTTATTTCTAATGACTAAGGTATGTTTCTACCTGTTTTATAGATGAGGAAACTGAAACTGAGGCCAAGAGGGTTTAATGACTTGCCGAGGAGCTTGCCTCCAGGAGTTGTGATCTGTGCCAGATGACTAATCCACACCTCTGGGCTTTCGATATGGTGATGTAAGAAGGTCTGAACCTGTAGAGAATTTTACGAGTTTATCTGAGCCAAACTGATGGCTTATGCCAGGGAGCAGGATTTTGAACGCTTTGGAGTATAACAGTTTTGCAGTTTCTTTTATGCATTCGAAATTATGGACAGGGGAAGAGCAAAGCAGGGACAGGATCACAGGATAGTTAATAAGGTTATGTGTGCTCTTAAAGGTGATTCTGATTTAAACCTTTGACTAAAATGTCATGTGCCTGGGATGTGACTACCTGCCATGACCTGCCAAGTTAGGAATTTATGATCGGATCACTCTGTGAGGTTACTTTCCATATAACACAGGTCTGGAAAAATAGAATCAGCAACAAGAAAATGTTTATAACTCCTAAGTCATTCAGTCTTGGGTTCCCATCCCCTCACCCACATCCATTCCCCGTTAGTCACCATTTCCTGCCTGGCCTGAGACTTTTTCTTCCATCCATTCTTTTTCCATACTAGAAGTGGGTCTAGAATGTCTTTCATCTCAGCTGGTCTGCTCTTTTTTTTTTTTTTTTTTTTTTTTTTCATGAGCCAGAGATACATGGCCTCCAATTAAAGCACCTCCTTGCGCATTTCACGAAACATAGCAGCTCACCCTCTCCTACAAAACTGTCTGCGATAATCTCCGCCTTCCACAATGTAACCTATCCAAGCTCCTGCCTTCTTACTCTTCAGCTTCCCTCTTACAGGACTAAAAGGTGTTTCCCTAAACACACCCAGAGCTTTCTGCTTATTTCCCTTCTTCGTGGACAAACCGCCATCCATCCCTCCGCTCCCAAACTCCACACGTGTAAATCCTGGACCTCCACGTCCTGGCCCAGCTCCCATGCCAGTTCTTCTCATAACGCTTCTAGAAACTCCAGTCGCCAAGCTTGTGGCATCCTGCGGTCCGGATCTTAATGTCCCTCCTAGAGCCTTACGGTCTGATTTCTCTTCAGACCTTTCTGCCCCTTTGCCTGAGTAAGCCACCCTGGAGGAAAGGGCCACTGTCGCCTTCACCATCGCCCACGCGCACCGTCGGTGCTTTATCGTGCTCAATTACGTTTAACGGAGCGTGTTCCGCCTAAAGGGTCGGGGGCGGACGCCTTTGCTGTATTGTCACATACACGCTCAAACGTGCACACACGTGTCCCAGAGCCCCGGCCCTGGGACTGTCTAGGGACTCCCAGCCTTTGGGCGCTTCCATTCCAGCCAGCAGGAGGGGAGGCGCGCGTCTCTAAAACCGCTCCGTCGGACACCTGTTCCCTTGGGCCTCCTACCGCATCGCGTCCACCACTAGCTTAAGCTCTCTTTCCTCTCGAAATAAAATCACCCCGGTTCCTGGAACCCAGCCTGGCCGCCCCAGGGTCCGGCCCCAAGGGTCCCCCCTCCGGGTGCCGCTTGGTAGTGCCCGCTTTGTCAGCACGCCCGGCGCAGCCGGCTCCCTCCCGGTCTCGCCGACCGCAGCCCAGTGCCTCCGCCGAAGCAGCCGCGCGATACAGCCTCTCCGCCAGGCTCGCCGCCCGGGACTCTTCCCAGGGTCCTCGCCGGGGGCCTCGGCTCGGACGACCCCGAGAGTCTGCTCCCCTCGCCCTCGGCGGTGCTCTGCTCCTCGGGCGCGCGAGGGGCCGCGGCGGTTGTGGCAGCGGCGCCCGGCATGTATCAGAGCCCGCGGCGGCTCTGCTCCGCCCTGCTGCACCGGGACGCGCCCGGCCTGCGCCGCCGGCCCGGCCCCGGCCCCGGCCCGCGCTGCCAGTCGTCCCCGCCGGCGGCCGCCCCGCGCCCCGCGTCCCCCCGGCTGCTGGCGGCGGCCTCGGGCGCGCCGGCGCTGCATCCCGGAGCAGGTGAGTGCCCCGCGCGTCCGCGGAGGACGCCGCCCGCACAGCGTCCGAATGAATGGGAGCCGAGCCGCGGGCCGCGGGTCTGGCTGGGCCGGAGCGGCCCTTCGCCCTCCCTCCTCTTCCCCCGCTTTCCTTGCCCGCGGCTTGTACCTGGAACAGTGTGTTCAGGTTCGCGTGCTCGATCCTTGATCCTTGTGTGCTGTGCCTTCAATGCTTCTCCCCGGGACCTACGATTAAGCTTCCCCTTTCCGAGGCCGAAAATGATTTGTGTTGCTTTTACTTCTTAGTGCTCTATGGGAATTTTATGCAACTAATATTGAAAGTTACACTTAATTGACCACATGGTTTTCATGGCCTCGATGTTCTGTTTTTGTTTTGGTTCTCTTTAAAGTATGTTAACAATGTATTATCTATAACACGCAGGGACTCGTCTTACATTTATTTGCATTTGGGGGCGGGGGCTTCCCCTTCTCAATGCTCACGTCATTCTGTGCCCTAAGTACCTGGGTGAAGGTGATGCCTGCCTTCTCCAAGAGCCAGTTTTACACCTCACATACCTTGGACTTTCCCTTTCTGGCCACCTCGGTTTTCTGCCTGAGGACACGTTACTGTGGCTACAAATTAATCGTACTTTTAAAATGAGAACGTGTCTCTTTCACACTGGCCAGCCCTTCATCACACTGAAAAGTGTATTTCGGTTGTGCCCCAGCGAGGGCTGTAGCTGTTTAAGAAGGACGAATTGAAAGAATATGTTCAATGGGGCTTTCTTTAATTAATGAACATGGGCGCCCAAAATGTGATTGAAGCCAAGACTTGAAATTCGATTCAGATTGTTTGGCATATGTTAGGCTGAGGCTGACTTTTAAAATTAAGGTGTTAGACTGGTGACTGAACTTGACAGTCATTCAGTTTTTCCCAGCTCTATAGAAATTTGGCACGTTGTGAAATAACTGTTAGAATGGATACCGCCTTATAACCTAGTGTTTTTTTTTCTTGCTGGAAATTTTCAAGAGGAAAATTGGGTTGGGAGAAGGAAAAGGAAACCTTTTAAAAGTCCTTGGAAACCCCCTAGTTTCACAGATCAAGACATTATAATGGTCCTTAAACTATTGTTGACAGTTAGTACAAAATCTAGGCAGTTTTCCTCTGTTATGCACTTCTGGTTTCATCTGCTTGTTAGATCATTGGTCCACTCGTCGACTATCACGCCTTCGTTCCGGAAGTCTGCCGAAGCCACGCACTGTGGTGGGTGCTTGATCATAGGAGGTAGAAGAATGAGAGCCTTATCTGTCTTTCAGGATTTCATTGCCCAGTAAGACAGATGAGATTTGCCAAAAGAAATAACTCATGAGATTAGACACTTTTTATCCTAAAAGAGAAAGGTTTGCGCAAGGGTGTAGGAGACAGGGAAGTCCCTTTCAGCAAAGGCCGTCTTTTGGGGCCCACGAAGTGTGTTGCATACTTACCTGGCGGAGGAGACCCCATGAGCATCCAGGTGCCTTTCCCAGGGCGAGGCTTACCCGTTGCACTCCAGGTGTGCTGACCTCTGGAGTCCTGCAGATGTGGGAAACTTGGCTGTGTCATTTGTGGTCGGCAGGGACGACATCCGCTTTCACCCCAGGGAGTGGGGTGGAGGGAATGTGTTACATTTGAGGTGGGCCTTGAAGCAGGGTTAGGATTGGAAGAGATTGAACCATTTTGTTTGGGAAAAGCCGGAGCAAAGGGGGTGGGGTGAGGCATGGATGCTGCGGGGTGAGGGAAGAGGCACCTTGCAGCGGGTTTCCCAAAGGGCCTTAGAACCAGCATTAGATACTCTTGAGAACATGCAGGTCGGTGGAGCCTACTGTGGATCTGTTAAACAGAATCGTTATTGGTGGGCCTCCGATTCCATATTACTTAACAAAATAACAACCATAATAAAGCTGCAGGTTATTCTTATATGTCCCCAAAGTTAGACGTATGGCAAGAGAAGCCTTCAGGGAGCTAAAGAGCTACTTTTCTCTCCAGAGAGCCTTGGGGGTTGGGACGCCTGAGGCCCCAGTCCGTGATCAGTTCCTTCCTCACAGTTGCCCTTTGACAATCGGGGGTCAGTGGAAAGAGGAGTCATCAAACACTATTAGAATGTCAAGGGGACCTTGGAGATGATCTCAGTGTTTTGCTACCTTTTCTCACGAGGGAGAGGAGCCCCTTGGAGGAGCAGCAGTTGCCACAGTTATTGTCCTGAGTGAGTGGCAGGCGGGAGTCACCTGTGGTTCATACACCTGTCCTCGGGTTCCTCCTCCACAGGTGGTGGAGAGGGGGCGGAATGACTGTTCTCCACCACAGGAATGCGTGGCTTTTTCCTTCGGACAATTTTAAAAGCAAGTACCAGCTCCCTTGAGGAGACAACTTTATTTAGCATGTTCCTTACCTAGAAGCTGCTCAGGAGAGAGAAGAAAGGGGAGCGTTTGTAATGACCAAGCTGCTACAGAAATGATCTGCCTCCCCTGTGGGAGAACGAAGGGATCATTTTCCTGTAGCATTCAATGGTTAGAGTTCAAATACCGTCAACTACTGGAGCTTTTGACTTAATAACCATTAGTTCCAGAATCACTTTCAGCGCGCACACATAGGAACATTCATGAACCACGTAACCTGGCATGCTGTCTCTTAACACTGGATTTAACCTAGAAGAAAATAAGATACATTGATAAACAATTGATCCACTAGCACTGAGCTATTTTTAGAATAGGGGAAAACTAGCGTTGCCACAGGAAGGAATAAGACCTCAACTGAAAATCTTAGCTGGCTGTCCTCTTGTGTCTACCTGGTCTCAAAGCGACACTTGAAACATACCAGCCACCATGAATTCATTGGGAGGGATATGGGGAGAAGCATCCAGGAGAAAGAGAGCTAAAGAGAATTATTACTGTCCGACTTGAGTGTTTCTGTAAAGTCCTTTTCTCTCCTTCCACGGTTAAAAAATAGGTGGGCCCCACTTGGATCTTCTGAATGTTCATACTGCGAGTAGGGCACTTGGTGACTCGGGTGTAGCCCGGTGGACAGCCACGGAAAGACACTTGTTTTACTAAATGCTCAGTTGCCTGTGAGAAGTTTCTTACTAATAAAGTTTCTTATTGCCACGAGAAGTCCATGACAGTGAGTATGTACAAGTGACAGGCAGTCGAAATTACGGCACGGGATTATTGCAGTAGGCTGTCTGGGCCGGGCCGTAGGCTTGACCCCCCCAACCCCCCATCTTCCTTTCCCTGTTCTTGCCTTTCCCCTAACTCTGCGCCTCCAAGACCCGGGCAGGGCCCTTTGCCAGTCTGCAGATACGCGTGGGACTCGCAGTCAGTGCGTCATCCAGTGCGCGCTGCAGAGTAAATTACGTGGCGGATCCCAATGACACCTTGGATGTCATCGTTTTCTGTTTCCTTTTCATGGTTTGCTTCCATGGATGTTCACCATCACGGAGGGACGGCCAAAGGATGAGACTGTCTTTCGAACGATAGGTCAGACTCAGTAGATTGGCCGAGATGTATTGTACAATGAATTTCTTTCATGATTTTTTAAATAAATTTTTTTTTAATTATGAAAGTAACACATGCCCATGACTAAAAACCCTTTTGCTCAGAACCCAGAACGTCTTTGTGAGTGTGTACAGATTCCCTCTAGAAGCTTGTAGGATTTTTCCTGTTCTTGGTGTTCAACAGTTGCATCAGGACAAACGTCTCAGCGTCAGTGAGCCCATTCACTCTAAAGACACACCCTGGTTCTCAGGCTCTTACACTTAACGTTAGACAGGTTATTGGCCCCGCGGACCTCGCCTGTGTCTCTTCTTTCATTTTTGATGTCTTTCTTCTTTATTTTGTGAGACTTTTCTGAACATTTCAATTTTGCAGTCCTTTTCTAGATATTTGCTGATTCTCTGGTCCTTTTTTCATAGAAGCCAGTTCTTGTTGGGTGTCCGTAATATTCTCCTGTAGTTGTAAACAGGTAGAGCTACGGGTGCCTGTATCCCCCTTGGGCCTCTGCCAAAGGGGAGAGGTGAGGCGGAGGGTGGGCAACCAAGACCCCCCTACAGCCCCTGGAGGGGGCCTGCCGGAGACCCCCACCTTGGCCAGAGCAAGAAGGGTGTCTTGCTCCGTCCTATCATCTGTTGAACTCCTGGTTCCCCTTTCAGAAATATCCCCAAGAGCCAGAGTCCACTCCTGCGCTGCTCCCCATGGGGCCCTTTTCAGGCATGGCGCCCACGGCCCCAGAAGCAGCACTGGGGCCTGTCCCAGGCGGACGCCACCCCTGTCCACTTCCGTCTGTGTGAGAGAGAAGTGGCCTCACCGGCACAGCCAATTCAAACATCCTTCTTGAATGACCTTGTCCTTGCAGGTGCCCCTCAGCTGCTCCCGCCCTTGTCTCTGTTGACTCAGCTTAGCAGTTCTTGATGCCTCCTTTCGGAAGAACCATATTTAATTAATTTACCTTCGGTAGCTAGTAACTACCTCGGGCTTCGTATGCCACAGATCTCTGTTCTGGCCGCTCGGCTCTGCCCTCGTAGCGTGGAAGCAGCCGTAGAGAATGCATCAGCTTGATATACGGAACCTGAATTGTGAATTTCACGCAGTCGTGGCGTCATGAAATATTACTGTCCTTACGATCCTTTTCAGCTATTGAAAGGTGGAAGCTCACGGGCAGCCCCCGTCCCGGACAGGGCGCTGGCTGGATCTGGCTCACGTGCTGCGGTCCATGGGCCCCCGATCTAGAGGGAGGAACTCTGTGCTGTCAGCAAATTATTCTGTGTCGCTGTCATTTCCATTCGTACCTGTCAAGTGGACCGTTTCCTTGAGTCCCAGGAGTGTTAGCGGGGTGACATCATGTCCTCCCACAGACCCCAGCCCTGAGTGCGGAGCGGTCGTCCTCCAGCCTCGCCTGGTTTCTGCCTTTTCACACTTGGCTTCAGAGCGTGACTGTGCTGGAAAAGCCCCGCGTGGGCACATGATTGGCCGGCCGGCCAGCGACGCAGCGCCAACGGGACGTCGTAGGCCCAGCTTTTATTGTGGAGGGATTTCTTCCTTAGTGACATTTTCAAGATGAATCTGGCATGACTGGAACACACTCGGTCATTCTTGTCTGTTCTGTGACTGCTGCCTAGCAAAGAAAGGTCGCCGGATTGTCACTGTGTCCAGGTGGGTGTATTTTTAGACACGTTCAGGGAGAGTCATAACCTTCACTTGATATCTCCAGCGGCACCCCATGGGGCGTCACACTGCTTGTACACTTTGTGCTGTGCTGCTGTGCAAGCAGTGACGTCACCGGGGGGAGGGGGCGGAATTCGACCTCTGTGTGGGCCCCTGGCCAGGCCCACGGCAGTTGTCCTGACTCAGTACATCAGCGATGCTGATGAGCAATCGAGGTGCAGGTGGCCTTCTCCAGCGCCAGACCTTCACTAGTTACGCAATCCTGAGAAAACCGTACGAGCTCAACCTCAGCGGCCACACCTGTGCAATGGTGCATACAGGACCTACTTTGCCGGCTTGTTAGGAGGAGCAGTGAAACTACATGGGAGTAGCATGGCCCAGACTAGGCTGTTGGGTGGCAACAGCCTTCTCCTTAAACCTGGAAAGGGAGCTTCACTGAATGGAACAGAATAGGACGTGCTGGGCATATGGCTGGTTTAACTGGATGCTCGCAGCAACGCAGTGAAGCAGGCTGCACAGATGCCCAGATGAAGAAACTGAGGCACAGGGAGGTAAAAACGTTCGGAACTCTGTGAGGGAAAGGCGGAGCCAGGAGTTGAAAGCAGGCTGTCTGACTTGAGTCATGTGTTTGCATGTCGCCTTGATCTGACCGAGAAAAGTCGCAGCTTTAGCCACGGGGCCCGCCTGTGCGTCCACTGACTAAAATTCCTGACCTTTACCAGAAAAAGGTGTCTTCCTAAATTGGCACTTAGAATCCACTCCCTAGGGTCCAGGAGTTAATGTACTTGTACAGCGTCACACAAAGTGGCAGAAGAAAGCCCTGAACTGGGAAAGCAAGGTGAACACCGTCCCTGCCCTCGGAAGCTAACAGTCTAATGAGTAAAGGGCAGCGATTGTAGTTCAAACATCAGGAGCGACTTCAGAGAAGCCAGCCAGGTGTAGTACGAAGGGGCACATGGACTTGATCCTTAAAGCTGTGCAGGCGGGGGTGGGGGGGCGTTAGATAAAGATACCACACGTCCAATATCCAGGCTGTTTTATGTTCGTGGTTATCTTGTGAAGATTTTCACCTGCAAGGCTTGAAGGGGGCCGCATGCACTCGGAACCTACCTGCAGAGCCTCATGAAATTAACGAGCTGCTGGATTAGCACCGGCGGAGGTGGTTCAGCACGTGGCCACCAGATGGCAGCATAGGCTTGCTCTGCGAGGGGCGCCTTCCTGTGACGTCTGTCCTTTCCAGTTTCTGTGCACTTTCCTGGTCAAGGTTTCCTTGGGCCCCGAGGTTGGTCAGCTCCGCAGCTTCCCAGGTGTGTACCCAGCTAAGCTTGACTTCTGCTGAGTTTTGGGGTTTTTTTTAATTTGCGGTTGCGCCAAGCCGCCGTTTCAGGAGGCTAAGCTCCAACTTAATGGGGAGAGAAGTTACGCACAGACTGAATGGTTTGGGCAGACTCAGGAATAAGCCACTGTGGGCAACTGATGAGCCTTAGGCGGAGCGGCGCCCCTCTGCTGTGCGTCCTACGGGCCGCCGGGAGCGGGTCCCCGCTCGGCTGGGGTCTCAGCCAACAGGCTTCTCACCCGGCGTTCTCATCAGGAAACCCCGATCGCTCCCAGTCTCGGACGGGTGGCCCTCTGGGAACTCGTGCTGAGGTCTGCGGCTGCTTCCAATGTGGCGATGGGCAAGATGAAGAGTCACGTGTATTCTAAAAAATCTGAGTCCTCTGGCAAGTCTTTCAAGGCCATTATTATAAGGGTAAAAAGAGTTGTTTATTCCTGTAAAGTGTAATAGCAGGGAGGCATTAATAATAATGCACAGAGTCAAGGCATCCGGTTCTAAATGTAGGTGGGAATGTGTTTATAGAATCAGAAAATGGCATGGGGTGGGAGTGGTGTTGCTGAGTGAATAGCTCGGCATAAGAAATAAAGCTATTTGGGATCTGCCTGTTGCCTATATAAATTATATAACATGTACAGTATTACAGAGAAGGATGGCTGATACTTTTTCCATGCAACTGGCTCAAGAAAAAAATAAAAGAATTTTGGGTGAAAACCAAACACAATATGGGATGTCATAGAAAATACCCATATCCGAACACTTTTAAAATTGGACCTAGACGCCAACAGGAGTGCCAAATTTCAGCACAGGTTTTATCAAGATTTTGTGTTTTTCAGTGTCTTAATGACCACCGGCTACATTGTTAGTGCTGTATTACCTCAGCTATTCTGAACCTTTGACAATCTTCCTGAAGCCTGGAATACAGCTTCTATTAAGGCATAAAACCGTCATTAGAGTGGCTTGAAATACTGGAATTGGGCATGTGTTGACGTGTGAAAAGAACTTTTTTTAATGGTGGGATACTCTAAAAGAAAAAGTGCATGTTATTTGTAAGACCAGGTGAGAGACCAAGAGACTCATTACTAAGTTATTTAAAGGGAATAATAAGAGTACCCGCCTCCCAGGATTGTAGTAATTAGTTGAAAATAGACTCAAAGCAAGAAGAACTTGTGAGTGGTGCATGTATTAAGCCTTCAGTAGTCATTAGCATCATTTTTAGGATGGGAGAAGGGGAGAAAGGGGCCCCATAACCTTCAGCTTCCTTTTGCTTTCAAATTTAAATAACTGGCCTTACTACCGTGCAGTTCTTACGTGAGTCTAAGTCTTGGTACTGTGTTAAAAGTCTAAAAATAGTATGTAGAGTCTTTGTAGTGTTCCCTTTCAGTTAGTAATTCCCTCTTGAGATCCCTGCACCTCATGGTTCATATTTTAAATTTGCATAACGTTACAGCTTATTCATTGTGATGGATGGCAGGTCCTATTTTGACGAATGTGTAAGAGTCATGCGTCTACCACCCTGGTATTGTACAGATGGCTTCCATCACCCTAAAAAGTCCCCAGATCAGACACTGCGCCCTCCCCCAACCCTGACACCTACCAGAATGTCATAGAACCAGAATTATGCAATGGATCATTTTTAGGGTCTGGCTTCTTTCGCTTTACAAAGTGCACTTGAGATTCACCCTTGCAGCAGGGATGAGTCCTGCAAGCCAACAGCTCATTCCTCTGAATCCCTGCATTGTGTGGCGTTGCATGGAGGTGGCAAAGTCAGTTATTCACCTGCACAGCGAAGGGCATCTTGCTTGCTTCTGATTTTGGCAGTTATTAATGCGACTACTTACAAACATTTGCATGTGTCCTTTTGCATGAACCAAATTCTTCGGCTCACTTGGGTAAATACCTAGGGGCATGACTTCTAGGCCGTAGGGAAAATCTGTGTTTACATTATTAAAAATCTGCCCAGTGGCCTTCCAGAGTTGGCTGTACATGGGAAGCAATAAAGAGGAGTTTGTGAAGGGTTGGTATTATTTCTCATTTAAATATTTGATTGACTAGCAGCAAAGCCATCACAGCCTGGGCTTTTCTTTGTGGGACAATTTTAACTTAATAATTCACTCTCTTTGCTGCCCTGGTTGAACTAGTTGGGGGGGCGGGGGCGGTTGGAATGTCACAGAATAGCCCTGTTCTTCCTCGAAGCTCCTGGCCTTTCGGAGCCAGTCCCTTGCCTTGGGTGTCTGTCCAGAGCACTGAAACAGTTGGTTTTGACAGTCTGTCCAGGTTCGTCGTTGCCTTTTGGGGAGAGGATTCAGTGGCGGCCGCGTGCCGTCCCGCTGTGTTGGGCTCCCCTCCTGCGTCACCCCCATCTGCAAACGAACATGACTTCGTAGCTTCTCAACCGCTCTGGCTGCCGCCCCAGCCACTGCTCCACTTCTCTCCTTTGGGGGCAGACTTCCCTCTCACCGCTTCTCTCTGTCCCGATTCCTCATCTCCCCACAACGCCACCCAAACTCAGAAATCGCTGTCGTTAAAGTCACCAAAGTTTCCCACGTTGCGAAATCCAGGTCTCGTCTCTCCTTGGTTCCCGGGAAGAGCAGACACCTCTTGCTTTTCCTCCCGCCTCTCTGGCCTGCGGTCTTTGCAGGTTTCCTACCTCACCCGCCCCCGTCTGCCCCAGCGCTCCAGCCTGAGGCCCTTTGACAACTCACAGGCCACATCCAAGCCACCCACCGAACTTGCAGGCACCAGTTTATCCTCATGCAGAATCCAGCCGCTTTGTTGCCACTAGTCCAGGCCCTCCGTCCCTTGGCCTGGAGTGTTACAACTGTCCTCTAAAGGGCTTCCTGCGTCTGCCCCATTTCCCAGCAGTCTAGTGTATTTTGAATACATCAGCCAGAGAGATGTTCTTTTCATGTAAATCCGATTTGCATTCCTGCCTGGACTTTCGGGCTTCCCCTCTGGTGGAGACTCAAGTCCTGAGAGGGGCGTGTAGGGTCCCACTCAGTCTGCCCCCATCCCCTGGCCTCAGCTGCTGGTTCTTCTGTAAGTCACTGCAGGGCCCAGGCTGGTCACTGGCCTTGCCGCCACGCCTGCTCCTTTCACGGGGCTTTTGCATCTGATGCCATCTGCCTGAGCGTCCCCACGCTGGGTCTATGTACAGCTCACCGATGTCCCCACCACTGCAGGCCTCAGGCCACAGCTCACCTGTCGGGGAGGTCTCACTGAGCACCCCGCATGAACTAGCACCTCCTTGCACCCCAGCACGCCCCGGCTGCCCTTTCTGCCCGGATTTCCCTCTACAGCACTTTTACCATGGGACAGATTTTATCTGACTGTCTGTCATCTGGGTTGTCTGTCCCCACTACTACACAAGCTCCATGAGGACAGAAGTTTTCATCTGTTTACTGGTAATGGCTCCCGGGGCTAGAGTGTGTGTGTGAGTGAGTGGGCCGCGGGGCTTTCCTGTTGGTCTGTCCATCCTGATGAGTTTGACCCCATTGTACCCTCATCCAGGCCAGCAGTTAACCCTCCATTTTCCTCTCCTTAGTTCCTGAGAATTAACCTTCCCCCAAACACTTAACTCCCGAGGGGAAAAGTCAGCACTTGTTTATTGATATGAAACACCCTTCCCAAAGCTCAAATAGGGAAATAAGAATATGGAATTTCTGCACAGATTATCGCTGAGGACTGCGAGATGAGATTAGATTAAGATTAGTTTTGCCGATGACCGTCACCCAGAAGATAAGCCCACAGATGTGCATGGACTGCACAGGGCACATGAGGACAGAGCCTGGCACCCAGTGGTCCGGTGAGGGGGGGTGGGCACTAGTGGAGTCATCTTTCAGGACCCTCCGTGTTTCTCTCTGTCCTGGTCTCCTGCTCACTGTGCAGCAGGCTGACTCATTCATCAGCTTCCCATATACTTCAGTGTATCCTAGGCCACTTTGTTATTAAATAGTCTGGTTTTCAGTCCATCCTGGGGACCGTTTGTTTTCCTGTAAGATCGAAGGAGCAGGCAGGGCCATAGCAAACACCTCCTAACGCTTCCCCTCTACCTAGTCTCTCATTCAAAATTTAGCCCAAGGACCTCCTCCCCAGGCAGTGAATCCCCAGTGAAACAAGGGCAGGAGGTCCAGGCCATCGTCAGCGCGTTCTGTGCCTGAATGCTGTTATCACACCTGACCGCACTTGTCCATTCTAGGTCTCAAAAATGAAAGGAATAAAAGCCATTCCAAGGGGTACATACATGTTTTTTTTAATAGATATATGTGTCTCTAGTGAAAATAGTAGATAACATTATTTTGAAGTGGCTACCTGTTCTAACTTAGATGCATATCCCAAATAAGAAATTATGATCGCTTAACAGTCCCTCATTTTAAAGCTACATAAGCAGTTCTAGAGAGCAGTGACCCCTAAACAGTGACGGAGCTGGGGCTGGAGCTGTCTTCTGAGCCCCCAGCCATCCAAGGCCTCAGTTCGTCGCCACGCTACAGTACGTCCCTCCTCTGTTTTGCTGCAAAGCTTTGTCTTTGGAGGGTAAACTTAATTTTCGAAAACCACCAAAAGTCTTTCAGAGGCCAGCTCACAAATAAGGTGGACGATCAGATTTCACAGTCCTTTGCTGGTCCAAGATGAGCCGTCGTGAACAAGAATGTTTTCCTTGAGAGTTACAGCTAACAGCCTAGAAATGCATTTCCAAACTGCACCAAAAAAAGCCAAAACCAAAAACACGACTAGGAATGACGGAATCAGAATGTCCAGGGCGCTTCCTCTCACTCTGAGAACGACAATACCGACACTACCGTTAGTAACTGTGATTGCTGGAACACTTGAATCTGCTTTCTCACTCCGGTTCCTGCCTTCCACGCCACGCCCTCTTCCTTTCCGCTGCACTAAATCTCTCTGTTCATTGTCGGATTACGTGGCCGTCATATGTTGTACTCTCTCCTCCAACCTCGTTTAGATTTGCATTTCTAAGCAGCTCTAGTACTTAATGGTCACCAGCAGTTTGGATGTTAGTGTCTCTCTGGTCACTTTGGTCTGAAGCTTGTTCTGTAGTCCAAGGGTGGCAGAATTTTTCTGAAAAGGGCTGGACAGTAACATCGAGACTTTCAGGGCCAAAAAAATGACCCTGATACATATTTGTGTGTGTACGTGTTAACAAACCTTAAAACTATTCTCAGCTCAAGGACTGTCCAGGTATACCTCTGGCTCTAGCAGTTTGCTCAAGAAGGGCCCATAGTCAGTATTCGTTTTGCTGGACATAAAATCCTTGGGTCACATATAGATGAGCCATATATGATTTTCCTTATGAGTTACTTGCTCTTTTTGCCTAGATGCCCAAGGGACATTTTTCTCTTTTCCTTTACAGTCCAGTTGGTGTTGGTCAGTCTGGGTTGATATTCTCAAGGTATGTGGTGTGTTATGTCAATATGTAGTTTCAAGTATTGTTTTATCTTTCAAGTTCTTTTTTTCTTTTTTAGAATAACAAAGACAAAGCTTTATGTATTAGTATTTGAAAATGTCCATGATACATTTTTTTAACCTTATGATTTTTTTAATCATTCATTCTCTTTTTCCAGCTTTATTGAGGTATAATTAACAAACAAAAATGACACATACTTAAGGTGTACCAGTGATGTTTTGATATGCACATACATTGTGAAATGAATACCTCAATCATGCTAATTAACATGTCATCTCACATAGTTACCTTGTGAGTGTGTGTGTGGTGAGATCGCTTAAGACTTACTCTTCAAGATGATTTCGAGTATATACTACAGACTTATTACCGATAGTCACCATGTTATAGATTAGAACCCCACGGCTGAATTCATCCTGCATGACTGGCACTTTGTCCTCTTAAGCTTTTCTTGATTTATAGTTTTCAGTGTATATTTCCATGCGTTGGTTTTTCCATTATAAGAACTCCTATTGTTCCTGTGTTGGATCTTCTTTGCTTAAAATAAGCTCGTAATATTTGCCACCCTCTCTCAAATGCTGTACCTCCTCATTTCTGAGTTCTGCAGTTCTGATTCAGACCATGCTCCTGTTTTCTTAATGACCTGCAGCTCATTTTGACTTGATTTCTGGGCATATCTTTCTGGCATGGTTTCATTGTCCTTATCTGAGGATTTTTCTAAGTTTTTGGAAGGAAGTGTGGTTCAGGGTACATCTTCTGGCTTCACCAAGCTCTGAGCTCAGACGTTGGACTGCTACTGGACACTTACCTTCTTTTTCACATACTTGGTTTTATCACAGTGACCAGCCCACAACTCAGCTTGCAGAGATACGATGTCATCAACAGGATGTAGAACAATCCCGTTGAAACTGAGCTAGACGGAGCTAGTACATAGTTCCTAGAGCCTGACAGAGGTCAGGCGTTGCCATTTTAAATTTAAGACCTTCTGTTGTGCCCCGTGAGTTGCTGTGATGCCCTGTGGCACTTGGGCCTGCAGTTGAGGTGATGCTGATGCTGCTCATGTGGAGACCACACTTGAGGAACCAGTAGGACTTTTAACTGCTTTCAAAAAAAGTAGAAGTACAGGAAAAGATTTGCAAAGTTGTACTGCCAACCAAGAGAAAATTTCTTCCTTTGGACCCATGTACTCAGACAGGCAAGCAAATCGATTAAATAGAACTCAATATATTCAGATCAGTTCAGATGCATGTGTGTGTGTGTGTGCATTTGTGCATGTGCACGTGTGCAAGAAAGAACAGTTGTTTGCCAATGCATGTACACTTACATATATGTTGGGGAAACTAGCATGTATTTCTTTGCCTTAACCTAGTGGTCTTACTGGGTGGGAACACTACTTTGAGTTAATGAGTAGGAATAAGGGAGAGCATGCTTGCACGCTTATTGACCATGATGTTTAAAGGGCATTTGGTGGTAAACATTTGAATTAGCTTTTGCGACCTGCCACAGTGAATTTGATTGACAGCTAATTTCAGACACAGCCCATCAGCCTGCCAAATAATGTATTTTTATACAGAAAATTGTGTGTCTTTCAAAAGAAGGCAAAGAATGGATGTGGTAGGAAAATCCATTCTCCCCCACACCAAGATTCATCATGCAGAGACTCTTGGAGGTAATTCCAAGTAACACTTGCTACTTTATACCATAATGAAGAGAAAGCATGGCTGACCTTACAAGTGAAGTGACAGGTACAGCTTCCCTTGTGCTAATTAGTCGAAGGCCACGCTGTTCTCCTTAGTGATTTGTAATTATTAAGATAAAAAGCAAAGCACTAGAAAACGCGCAGAAGACCGTTCGCCTCTGGCCCGTCTCCTCGCCCTTCCTTCCCCCGGGAAATGAGGGCAACTGTCTCTTGCCCCCTTCCCTCCCTCAGTCCCTTTTCTACATTTTAAAAAATCTGGCAGTTGAGATTAGACTATCGATTGTATTGCTCAGTGGGGGCCACAGAGCTCTGCACAAAGCCAGGGCCCTGCTTTGCAGTTAACATCCAAGAAGAAGGGGATATGGGTTAATCCAGCCATTTCTTTTCCTCGCAGAGGGCTCCAGACAGGTGACGGACGTGCTATGGGCAGCAGCCTGCTGTGACAGCCCCTTCTCAGGGTTCACACGCGCCTTCTAGCGTCTGCATCGTTACAACACGGGTCTTAAATATGCAGGAAGAGGAATGGGGGTTTTGTTTTAGCTCTGCTTTCCTAAGACTGGGTTTATAAATTACAAAGACAAGTTATATGTTAGAGGAGGTCGTAAAGAGCATCTGTTTCTTGCTAATAAAGGTGTTTTTACCATAAGAGAATTATCTTTCTCAGAGACCAGTTTTTTGTTTTGTTTTTTAATATTTTCTTTCTGTTC
This sequence comes from Furipterus horrens, assembly GCF_987537825.1. Taxonomy (NCBI): domain Eukaryota; kingdom Metazoa; phylum Chordata; class Mammalia; order Chiroptera; family Furipteridae; genus Furipterus; species Furipterus horrens. The sequence continues at coordinate 10,829,297 of NW_028327180.1, forward strand.
TAGAGAGAGGGGAGGGGAGGGAGAGGGCAAGAAACATTGATGTGCAAGAGAAACACGGACTGGCTGCCTTCGGCATATACCCCAGGGGACCAAACGAGCATCCTTTCGGTTCTACCGACGATGACGCCCAACCGAGCCACACTGGCCGGGGCTCAGAGAACAGTTTTCCCGGTAGCATTTCAGTGACCCGTCCTGGCAGAAAGGCAGAAACTGGGACCTCCCTGAATCCACCTCTGTGCTAATGGCAGCATCGCCCTACATTGAGGTCCTCGCTTCACGGGACTGTAGCTTACCTTCTCGTCGAGCCGGGTGGAAACGGAAGGCAGGCAGAAGGGGCTGAGTGTGTAACTGTGCTTCCCCTTCCCTTCCTGCAGCGTGTTCCATGGGCAACAGCACGAGCAGACTCTACAGCGCTCTCACCAAGACACTGAACAGCAGCGCAGCCTCCCAGTACTTGGAGTCACCTGACCTGGAGCACCTGGAGCCTATTGACCCCAAAGAGCTCCTCGAGGAATGCAGGGCAGTCCTGCACACTCGGCCTCCCCGGTTCCAGAGGGACTTTGTGGATCTGAGGGCCGGTCGCCCCAGTAGCCACCCACCTATTAGGGTCATGCAGTGGAACATCCTCGCCCAAGGTATGCCTGACGCTTTGGTGCCTGAGCAGTTGGGTTTGCGGGGACAGCCTTTCTGCGTCTGCACACGCCCGGGGCACAGGTGTCTTGTGGGCAGATGCAGGTGGAGGCTGGCGCCCCCCCCCCCCCCCAAGGACAACAGGAGCTCCCAGAAGGGGAAGTTAGGAAAACCAGGCATCTGGTTTGCACTAGTAAAAAACCCAGCAGCTCAAGATTTAGTCCTTAGCTTCCAAGTTTGCAGGCTATCCAAGTGCAATGAAAGTCTGTCTGCTTCCCAGCACATCAAAACCTAAAGGACCCCGTCTTTTATCAGCTTCAGAACTTCCTGTTGTGTCCAACTTTCGGTCCACAGCACCAGGAGAGCATTTGCAAGGGAGAAACTGAGTCTACTGAATGGGTAACACACAGGACCTTTTGCAGGGAATGGGACTTCCCAATCTTGGGTTCCTTTATTTTCTTCCAGTCATTCACCTGTAAGTAGGAAAAGCTGCCCATTTAAAATGGGTCCCATTCATTCGGAATGGTGTCTGTTATCGATTCAGGGGGCTTGTTATAGTCAGTACTGAAATAAGTATATAAATATATTCATTTCATCTGACATAGTTGAGACCCCTGGAACTGCAAACACTGTTAAAACTTAAATATAGAAGAAAGTCAGGTGCTTGCTTTTTCTGGATAGTAAGAGGTTCTTTAGTTTAGTGGGTTAATGCAATTTAGGCAGAGAAGAATCTCCCAAAGCATCTGGAGCAGGAAGCACTGGGAAGGTCTTGAATGAAATCAAACCCAAGGAGACCCCCCAGGTACTGTCATGGTTCTATAGTAGTGACAACCGACTGGCTTTTTTATTTCAGCTCTTGGAGAAGGCAAAGACAACTTTGCACAGTGCCCTTTGGAAGCTCTCAAGTGGGAAGAAAGGAAATGTCTCATCCTAGAAGAAATCCTAGCCTACGAGCCTGATATATTGTGCCTCCAAGAGGTGGACCACTATTTTGACACCTTCCAGCCACTCCTTAGCAGACTGGGCTACCAAGGCACATTCTTCCCCAAGCCCTGGTCCCCTTGTCTGGATGTAGAACATAACAACGGACCAGACGGCTGTGCCTTGTTTTTCCTCCAGAACCGGTTCAAGCTGGTCCACAGTGCCAACATCAGGCTGACGGCCATGATGCTGAAAACCAATCAGGTGGCCATCGCCCAGACCCTGGAGTGCAAGGAGTCCAGTCGACAGTTGTGCATCGCCGTCACCCACTTAAAAGCACGCACCGGCTGGGAGCAGTTCCGATCGGCTCAAGGCTGTGACCTTCTCCAGAACCTGCAGAGCATCACCCAAGGGGCCAAGATCCCCCTTATCGTTTGCGGGGACTTCAACGCCGAGCCGACAGAGGAGGTGTACAAACGCTTCGCTTCCTCCAGCCTCAACCTGAACAGCGCCTACAAGCTGCTGAGCGCCGACGGGCAGTCGGAACCCCCCTACACCACCTGGAAGATCCGGACCTCGGGCGAGTGCCGGCACACCCTGGACTACATCTGGTACTCTCAGCACGCCCTGAGCGTGCGGGCGGCCCTCGGCCTGCTCACGGAGGAACAGATTGGGCCCAACCGGCTCCCATCCTTCCATTACCCTTCAGACCACCTGTCCCTAGTGTGTGACTTCAGCTTTAATGAGGAACCTGACAAGCTTTTATAAACGCTCATCCGGGGCTCTCATCACGAGTCTTAACCTCCGTTGCCCGAGGACGGATCCCCGGTTTCCATGTTCCAGCATGCCCTTGGGAAGGAATCCCACCAGTTCACCAGCCTTTTCCATTAAAGCCTACAGCGAAAAAGGTGTTTGCACTCCAGTTTTGGCTTGTACGGTCTTCTTTCCCTTCGCATTACATTTACATCGATTAAGGGCATTAAATTAGGCTTGTTTTGGAGCTTTCGGTTTGATGATGCTATAGACAAAAGTACGTTCTCAAGTCCTCCATAACTAGCAAGTGTGCAGGAGCAATTTCTCTGGGCAGTGTTTCCGGTTATTTATTTGTGGTTTTAAATGTCCACAAGATATGCATGGCAATATTTATTTTTTTTATCTGTGTAAAATTGATAAAATTGTAGCATTATAAACATTTTAAAACCATAAGTTACGGAGTAATTTATAGTAATTTTCTTAAGGCTTTAAGATGTTTCAGTTGGAGTCTAACAAAATAGTAGTGCACAAAGGCACTACTTAGCCCGGCGGCCCCAGGGTTTTGTTTAAGTGGTAATACCAGCTCTTCTGATAAGTTCTTCATAGTAATTCTTGCTGTGCCTCCAGGTCCCGCATTATTGGATTTCCTGAAGAGATTCCATGACCAGTCTTCATTTTTTAATCACTGTTGTGCATTTAGTTTCCCATTAGAATGCTGTTGTATGCATTTGAGGTCACTCAATGTCATTATTATTTGTACCGGAATGAGCTTTTCAGAGTAGGTTGTTTAGGGGCTGTTATGTGGCAGTGGCCGTGGGACCGTCTTTTCAGAGATGGGAAACTAGAAAACCTCTTTATGAGGCTGTCTTTGAAATTTCCTAAGATAGCCAGGGGACTGGCTTCAAAGCATCGAGAAAGAATGTAAAATGAAAAGATAACCTGGAATTTCTTTCACTGGGGGAAAAAAAAGTAGTAAAGATAACAGGTGAAGTCCCTTCCAAACAAAATACCCCAAAATAACCTACTGGTAATAAATTGATAAATAATTTAACCCATGAGTTGTATATATTTAAGATTAATAAATGGTCTTTCAAAACTAGTACTTTTAGTATCTTGTCTTATCAGTCCAGAAAGCAAGCTGCGATCGATTCAATCTTTTAATAGTTAACATGGTGGCCCACACTATCCACCTGCACACAGATCTTCTTTTAGTGGACAAAGGCAGTCTGTAGCTGCACATTAAAGGCATGTATATCTCAGTGGCGAGGCTGGAGTTCCCAAAGTGGTTCACCCAAATATTCTACACTGAAACCACTTTTGGAACAAATTTCAGTACACTGTATACATAAAAACCTGGGACTAGTACCTGAAAGGAATGGCAAGCAGAAAGAACATCTGTACTGTTTGGTTCAAATCTTAGCAAGACTAACAGTAATCCTATGTTGCTGAGAAACACGGTGCTGATTAGAATGCTTTTAAGTACAAGCACTAAACCCTGCTGACCTATCCCGAAGTACGCCAACCTGGAGAGAGACTATCACGACAGCCTTGAGGAAGCAAATCTGAACAAGAATGAGAGCCAGCATAGTATTTGGATTTCAAATGTTAACGACCGGGACATGATCTGAGAAAAGCAGCGTGAGCAGGTCTCGTCATGTGAACATCCTAGAGCGTCCCTCCACAGGCAGAGAGCGCACAGCCTACTTACACACCCGGGCCTGTACGTTCCCTCTATCCTTTTAGTTTCTTGGGTGAGACATCCCTGTAATAAAAGATTAAAAGAAGATAAAACGAAAGTTTAAGTGACAGAAGTATTTCCTGAATATGTGGGAAGAGACCCAGGAAAACTGAGTAACTCACCAAAATGGCTGAGGCCGCCACCATAAATACCATTTTCAGCTGAAGACAAAAGATGTTAGCAGCAGGAGTGAGTTGTGGGTTACCAGGTGAAATACAACAAATAAAGAGTGAGGTTGCCATGGGGGATAAGGAGTAACGGGTTACTGGCAACGTCATTTATTGAACTTAGAACCGATTTTAGACAGGAGGGAGTTCAATTGGATATTCAGGAAGAAATAGCCAGTTGGCAACTGGATAAACCCATCTAAGGCTTCAGGTCTAGGCTACAACAGTATATTTGGTAGTAAAAAATATATGCGTGGGTGAGATTATCTAACATTACATTGAGGTGAAATCATAATAGTAAACATTTAATAAGAGTGCTTGGTATGTGCCAGGCACTGGTTCCAAATCCTGAACATGAACTCATGTAATTATTACACCTCCTGTAGGAGGAAAAGAGCCCCATGGAAGCTGGGTAAGTACTAAAACTAAACAGGAAAGCAAAGTCAACTAAGAAGAGCTGGTCAGGGAGAGGAAAACTGCGGGAAGGGTGTTATGGAAAACTAAGATAATTTTAAGAAAGCTGAGGCAGGCACAAGATCAGGTGGATCTGACTACTGAGTTATTGAAGACCTCAAGAGGTACTGTCACTAAGCCAGAATGCAGATCGCAGGTTACCTAAGGAAAAGACAGAATGAAGGGCTATTAAGTGTTGGACCAGGAAACCAAGCAGGTGCAAAAGAGGAGATGCTGAGTACAGGGAGTAGGTGCACCTGCCTCTTTCCAGACACATGGTAAGGACAGGTGCTGGAATGAGTGGATGGTCTTACAGAAAGTGTTCCAGAAAGTGGGGGAGTTTACAGCTCATGACCTCTGGGTTCCCTGGTCATTTGGTAATAAGCAGGGTGGTGAAGGCCGGAATTGTTGCTGGAAGGTGACCTCAGGAATAAAATGAACAGACTTCTGATCACTGTTCAAAAGCCTGGTGAGGCTGGAAAATGTAGACGCGTCAAGCTGTTGTTATGTGGTCCTTCCCCAACATGCTAGACAAGGACTGGATTGGCCAGAAGTCCGTTATGTTTTTTCCACACGATGGCTGTAATAGTATTTAGTTGACTTTAACTTCAATCAAAACAATCTTGTTAGATACTATTGTGACAGCTGTCATATCAGTGTGCATTACAAAAAAACTTTGAATTTTTGTGCACCCATATTAATATTGAAGATGGAAGAACATATACAGTATTTTCAGCATACTATGCTTTATTATTTCAAGAATGGTAAAAATGCAACTAAAATGCAAAAAAAGATTTGTACAGTGTATGGGGAAGGTACTGTTGACAGATCAAACGTGTCCAAAGTGGATTGCCAAGTTTCTTGGTACTACTGACATTTTGGCCAAATCATTCTTTGCTATGGGGCTGTTTTATGCACTGGAAGATGTTTAGCAGCAGCCCCGACTTCTACCCGCTAGAAGCCAATAACGGGAGATAGCTGACATATTCAAAATATCCAAATCAAAGTTACTGGTGAAAATGAAAAATGTTTCTTATTTTACAGAAAAAACATAACAGACTCTTTGGCCAACCTAATATAATAATTGACGGTTCAAAAGGGTTGAGATGAAAAGCCATACAACTACTAATGGCAATCACCAGCATCACTCCGATCAGTATACCCTGTCAACGTGTTTCCCGATCTAAACCATCAGTATACTTATTCTGAAAGAAATACACAAACCATGTTCAGGTACAGCAGTGGAGAAAGCTAGGTAGCCTTGGCTTAACCTCATTAGAGCCAAGTGACTAGAGAATATTACTAAAAAGTTGAGTGTCTTCAGCTGTCTTCCATAGCACATGACTTACAGTCTTAACAAATGCTTCCAAAACCAACAACTGTCTGGGGAGAGGTGCAGGTCTGGTGTAATCTCTCATCTTTGCCCTACAGCAGCACGGAAGGCATGACTCAACACGGAAAACTGCGGTGCGAAGAGGAATACGATTAATTACCAAGGCACAGAGTACAGGCTTTGAAAGCGGAAATATTTAGGAAATGTTTAAAGAGGCAGAATTTGGTTTCCTCTCAAATGGGATAAGAATCAGGTGAGTTTTTCTTTGAACTTTTATTAAAAAGTACCATCAGGTATGTTTATGGGAAAGATAAGAGATCACAAAGGGAGCTGTTGGGTTATAAAAATCGCTGTCAACTCTAGTATCAGATGAAATGTACAATTAAAGGCCACAATATATTAAGTATCGGTTTATTTAAATTTCTGAAAGATGTAAAAATAGACTTTTCTTTGTAGTAGAAAGAGCATTAAGATGTGGAGTCAGACAACCTAGCCTGGTGTAAAACTAGGAAATTCACAGAATCCCTCTGGTACCTCCACTTCCTAATCTGTAAAAGGGCCTAGAGTATTATTGTTCTTCCTAAGCCTCAAAGAGTATGATTGAGAAACAAAGCGTCATGATTTAAAATCTATATTCTTTAAGTGCAGCCAACATTAAAATAGTAAATTCATTATGGTAAGTAAAATATTATAGTTCCTGTGAGTGATTAGAAAGGAAGTGACAACATGCAGTTATTTGCCAAATATGAATGTAAGAGAACAAAGCAGAAGGATCTCTTACGCAGCAGTTGGGAAGGAGAGGATTTCCATTCTTAGCTAAAATGATGTTTCAAACTAGCTTTTGAATATTGTTATAAATATCACCAGAGACCAAAATGCAAGATAAATTTCTATATTTCAGAAAACCTACTTGAATACACTTTGAAACAAGAGTACAACAAAATAGAATATACTTCAAATGTTGAATATACAAACTATTATAGTTCAAATCTGAACACTGGTACTTTCCCTCTTTAAATTTCAACAAAAAACGAAAAAAAAAAAAAAAGGAAGAAAACTCCAGGTATTAAGCATTACCTGACAAAAATTCATGCTGAGCCTTAACTTCCAAGTGACAGGAGAACCGAAACTGGTGTGTGTGCACAGACGCCAGGGCTGAGTGACACAGGCAAGTCACAGCAAAGGCCAGGGCCCACTGTTCATTTGTCAACAATCAAGAAACTGACAGACTTAAACTACCATATAAAATGTTACATGTAAATTCTATAACAATACTGTGCTAGGTACAAGGTTTTTAAAATTTTTCTTTTAATAAAAAAAGCTTTACACAAACAAGCCATTAGCTTATTTCAATAAAGAAAATCGAAAATTAGTCTAAGGCCTTTGTTTTAAATCAGCTTAAGCTATATGATATAAAAAAAAATCGCACTAGATCTTTTTTGCTACCCTCTTTCTGAAGCTTTTGGATCCATTCTTCAGTTCACATTCTAAAATACCTATATTAGCAGAGTCTCCACATAGCACCAGTTAAGTGAGTTCTGTGTGAACACAGTAATATTTGCTGGTATGCATATAAAATGCATCAAAAATTGCTCTATGTAACAATGAGATCACCCATCCCAACCCCTCCCCACTGAAAACTGTAACCTCTTACAGAGCGTTAGTGTTCCAAGTCTTAGTGTAACTTGATAGTGTAGTGAGCTGCTTGGTCCCTTTCAGTCCTCCTCCTCATTGATGGGTTCAGTTGCTTCCTCCTGTAAGAGGCAGTTTTCCGTCAGCATCTCAGTATGGAGTTCACGTCCCACTGAAACATGGGATAGGTAACGTATTTCCAGTAAGTTGATTGTTTTCCTATATGCATTAAAAATGTTTGAAAGTCTCCTTTTCACCTCCCCTGATGACACCGCTCGCAAATGCCTGTCAGCACAAGCACCGACAGTCTTGGGTCCGCAGGAGCCGCGATCTATTTCTCACACGTCACCAGTCCTTCCGTTTTCATTGTTACGGGAAGGGCGATCGCCGAAGGCGCACTCACAACCACCACGTGGGTCACTGTCTTATTTCCGTCAGCCGGTTTTTCTTCTTGTACCAACTGCAAAGTTTTCACATCGTGTTCCTGCTTTTTGGCCGCGGCCTCTGATTTAACCTCCGGCCCTTTTATGACCGCACTGATAACTCGGGGAGGAGTCTGGCCAGGTGACTGCTGAGCAGGCACGGAGAGTCTCATGACAGGCGCGCCATGGGCTATGGACACGGGAGTAAGCGCTCTCACGGCCAGTGGGGTCCCGACAATGTTAATGCTTCCCGACCCGGACAGGTTTGACTTGGCCTGCAGCTGGCACTGGGCAAGTTGTGTGGCCGGGATGGTAATGATTTTGGCGGGCTGCATGGTGATTTTGTCTCCGTTTTCAGCAGAGGCTGGCATCACGGTGGGGATCGTCTGAATAACTACCTTTGGAGAGGCTGCTGTGGTTGGACTAGTGCTGGTTATTAATGGGGCACCTGCATTAACTGACTGAACTGCCACAGTGGAAATTTTCTGACCCAACGATGTCATTACAACAGGAACTTGCATTGCCACACGAACTGTCCTAGTGAAAAAAATAAATAAAAACGTTGATTGCATGTAATGCTAAATTAATTAGAAAACAGGTCTCTTGAGCAAAAGATGAATGCAAATACAAAATGTAGAAACCAGTGCTCCCAAATCCCTGACATTTAGAATGTGAAGTACCATGAAATAAATATATTTAGAGAACTAAAGCCCACATTAAGTTCCACTTATAAAACCATAAAAACCAGCCACGGTTAAACGAGACATCACCTACTTTAACAACAACATACATTTAAAATGTCAGGTACTTTTCTAAGGCCTGACCAACCGTGGATTCTTAGAATGCTAATATTTCTTAAAAACAAAAGAAACATCGTTTTGCCACGTTTTCTAAAAAGCAATTCTAACTGCCAGTGTCCCGCGCTTACCTGGGGGCCGCTGTTGCCGACACAGATGTGGCGGCAGGAGGAGACCTGGACGAAGAGTCCTGACCAGGGGAAGTGATGTTCACAGCTCTAGCGCCGCCCTTCTCTGCCCTGGAGCAGTTTAAAGGAGATGAGTTCTTCCCCCCGCGAACAGAAGCGGCTTTCAGCAGACTCTCTGCAGACAGTGACACGCGTTCCAATGACTTTTCATCAGCAGCTGCTGCTAAATCTTCATTACAGGCGTCACTTTTGTCATCGTCTATGACCACTATGTTTTTGGGCATATCCTTGAACTGATAGACGAGCCTCTGTCCTTCAACCTTTGCAAGAATGCCCCTTTGGTAATAATACCTGTAAGGAAAGATACTCCGTGACTCAGGTACATTCCATCCCCCACCCAACAACACAAACACCACCACCACCACCATACAGAATGGATACTGACAGAAACATTCACTTCTTTCTGTAAGAGAGGAAGGAGCTCTTCCTGCTGGGATTGTTCAAATGGCCGAGAATGTGAAGTAGGAACAGAGCTGCAACCTGCTGCCATAGGCCCTATAACCTTGAGATACATAAAGGAGCTAAAAGCTCCTTCTTAAAGGAAGTGATGTAACCTAAATACAGACTATATTTTACTGTATTTTACAAACACAGGGAAAAATTCAACTCTGATTTACACAGGCTATAAAAACAATCTGATGTTATATGGAAAAAGTAAGCTGTGCTTCATAGAGATGAATCTGTGGATATGTTAACTACTGTCACGTAAACTGTATGTTCCTTTAGAAGCCATGTACATTACAACTTTGTGGGTTTCACAAGCTGGCAATACTTAAAAATAATTTCCGTGTCAAGATAAACCCTTTATAAACAAATTCACAAGAACTGAAGCAAACTAACAATCTGGAAACTGTTTTGTTTGGGTTTAATTTTCTTCAACGTCTACAACTTAACTTTGTATTAAACAAGAGTCCTAAGTGTAAAAGCACATTTTCTGCAAAAATGGATTTTCCAATCATGTTGAAATTTTAGACATCCAGGCCAAACTCTTCTTTCCCAATCTATCTCCACATCTAAGAAGCTCCTCTAAATAAAAGTTAAAATAAATAAAAAATTTTCACAGCTTCTCTTTGAACAGCTAACAGACAATGTAAAGAGCTACGTAAGTTTTGTCTGAAAACTTGTTCCTTTGTGCTCTTACCTCAAAGCTCGTCCCATAGTTTCGTAGTTCATGTCTGGCTTGTTCTTGTGCTTCCCCCAAAGCTTAGAGACAGCCTTTGAATCGACGAGCTTGAATATGCCTTTTTCTCTCTGAGTCCACTTAATATATCGGGGACAAGTATTTTTATCTTGAAGTAGATCTAAAAGAAACTCCCACAAATAGGTTGTGTTTCCTTTGAAAACAATGACAGACATTGATTAAGAATTAACATAATTAAACACACAATTAAAAGTAAATATTTAATTATGCTGGATAAAAATCAATTCATGTACTAGGAGTGTATCATTAAGTGAATGACTATACTGGCAATCTTTGTACAGTGTCAAACTATGTTGTTTAGTAAGTAATATAAAGTATCTTTCATTATCAGAAAATTCATAAATATGCTTATTTGTTGGATTTTTAAAATAACATCCTGTGAATGTTTCCAGTCATGATACTAATAGAGATCTTGGATGTTTCCTATCCTATTACCCTGTCCTAGATCTTGAATTCAATAAAGGCCGTCATAATGCATAGCACAAAGTAACCTAGAACAGAATCACGTTTATTAATTTACAGATTTAAACTCTGAATAAATTTGAACCTATGTTTACTATATAAGCCCAAATTCTACAATCAAAATTCATCAGAAGGCATTTTTTAATTTTTTGAAAAGGCAAGCAATATGCAATGAAATTGGCAAAACCTTTAGGAATTGGTCTTATGGTTTGTTTGTAGGAAATATACTTTGCTTTTATTTTTTAAAGATTTTGTTTATTTACTTTTAGAGAGTGGGGAAGGGAGGGAGAAAGAGAAGGAAAGAAACATCAACGTGTGGCTGCCTCTCGCACGCCCCCAACTGGGGACCTGGCCCGCAACCCAGGCCTGTGCCCTGACTGGGAATCGACCTCCTGGTTCACAGGGCAGCACCCAATCCACTTAGCCACACCAGCCTCCTGTAGGCATGCATTGTGAGGTACATATGTTATGAAGTGCAAACTACTCGTGACTAGTTAAAGCTTCCTCTTATCATCTTTGTCAATGCAAGCTACTGCCTCTAAAAACAGATTTTTTAAAACTGCTAATCTTTCTACTGATCATATCCAGTGAAGATAATATATTAGAAGGATTTCATTATATATGAACAACTCAGTTATATAAGACATTTATGCTTCAGTCTTAATACATGAGCTCCTCAAATAGAAACACTAAAAAGTAATATGCCAACTCCTTAGTCAAATATTCATCAAATGTTAAAAATATAACATTTGATCACACTACACAAAAAATTTGAAAATGAGTAAAAATGTTGAACTATTTCTGAAGAATAAAATGAATTTCATCACCCTATGCTTAAGTGTAGTACAGGACACTGAGAAGCATTTAAAACCTGGTCCCTGCCTCAGGAAATTGATGCATTTATTGGGGGGAGGGGAGTAGATGCAAGTTAAACATCGTCGTCGGCAGCCGTCCGTCTCAAGAGACGATGGTGTAGCTTCCTCAGAGTCTATCTGCACCGCCGAGAATGGCTGTGCAGTCCGACTCGGGAGTGACATGGTATCTGTCTCCTCCTGTGTTGAATTGACATCTTGCGATGACGCTGAAGCTACAGAGCCTGGGCAGGGTAATATGGAGGGTCTGCTGTTGCCCATGCAGCAGACCCCCCCTCTCTTCGCAGCTGAAGGGTCCAAGGGAAAGACGGAGTCGATACAGCTTGGGTTCAGGTGCGCCGCAGGAGTTGCCGGTGTTGACTACAACGTCAAACCGCCTTAGGGACTCCGGCTCCGGATTTTCTGTCGGGGTTTACTCCCTTAGCCTTTCCCCTGAAGAGGTATGCCGCAAGGCAGCGGAGGTTTTTTGGAGTCAGAGTTTTCCTTCTCTGATGTACCCTGACTGGAAGATCGAACCAGCGACACTTAGCTCGCAGGCCGACGCTCAATCCACTGAGCTAAACCAGCCAGGGCGATGCAAGTTAAACAACAATGTAAGAAATAAATAATGGTATGAAACCATGAAAGATACATCACCAGGCCATGCATAATTCTATTTCAGATGAATGCTAGAATATAATGTCTGCGATTTCGGGAGTAATAATAAAGTATATTGGAAAGACATCATGAAGTCTTAGAAGATGGCTAAGACTTGCATATAAGAAAAGAGTAGGTGAGCTAAGGAATTTAATCCCAAAAGGAAGAAAGCATCACTTTCTTTTCCTTTGGAAGGGGCTGAGCGAGGGAGAGAAGTGGGCAGTGGTTATGAGAAGGCCAGGCTTTACATGCTGCTGTTTTTCTTTTATTCCCTTTGTAAGCCTCTAGGTGCAGAGATTCTTAAATAGATGCAAGAACATAAAATAATCCTGAGGAAGAGTAGAATGTATATGCCACCACTGAGTCACCAGGTCACCTCTAGGCTCCTACTCACAATCCCTTTCCTATCCTCAAATCCAGATCCAAGGTACAGGCTGCTTGAGAAGAACCTCTAAGGGTGGGAGGCTTTCACACCAAGCCAATGCTACCCAACCTAAACCTGACTGTTCTTCCTCTAGCATTTCATTTTCAACAAGTGGTAACAGTTCTGGAGATTGTTAATCCAGGTGTGACTTCAATCATTTTAACCTTCGCATTACAACATGCTGCCTCAATTTTAATAAAGGCAAAAATTTTAAAGAAAGGTCATTTCATTGGTAAAAATAGATCATCACAAAGTTTTACTCCATTGTTAAGTATAAGGTCTTTGAATACAAGAGATACCAATGATGATTAGAATTACTTAAAAAATAGTCATAACAGACTTCCGGGCAAGATGGAGGCATAGACAGACACACTGCATCTCCCTCCACAACTAAGAAGGAATACAACTACCTCAAAACTATAAACAACCAGAAGTTCCAGGAAATCAAACTGCATGGAAGTCTAGCAAACAAAGATATAAAGAAGAAATACTCATCCAGACAGGCAGCAACAGACTGGCAAGCAGTATTCAATGTGATGAAAGGCAACCTGCAACCAGGATTACTCTACCCAGCAAGGCTATCATTTGGAATGGAAGGGCAGATGAAGTGCTTCCCAGACAAGGTGAAGCTAAAGGAGTTCATCATCACCAAGCCATTATTATATGAAATGTCAAAGGGACTTACTTAAGAAAAAGAAGATCAAAACTATGAACATTAAAATGACAACAAACTCACAACTATCAACAACTGAATCTAAAAAATAAAAACAAAATCCAACTAAGCAAACCAGAATGGGAACAGAATCATAGGTATGGGGATCATTTGGAGGGTTATCAGCTGGGAGGGGGGAGGGAGAGAAATGGGGAAATGGTGCAGGGATTAAGAAGCATAATTGGTACAAAATAGACAGGGGAAAGTTAAGAATAATATAGGAAAGGGTGAAGCCAAAGAACTTATATGCACGACCCATGGATATGAACTAAGGGGGGTGGGATTGCTCGAGGGAAGGGGGGATACTGGGCAGAGGGGAGCACAGGGGCAAAAAATTGGAACTACTGTAACAACATAATCAATAAAATATATGTTAAGAAAATAGTAATAACAATTTATAATAACTATATTTAGCTTTCTCATATTTACAACTATTATGTAAGTTTTAAAGTTTTCAATATATATTAAAAAATTAATCCTAAGATGTTAGAAATGTAAAATGACCAAAGACAAACAAGGAAATAGAAGTATCCCTAAATCTGTCCCATGTGGAATTATCAGTTCCTAAATAAGAGTTCACTGTAATTGGATTTTGTGTGTGTATGTGTGTGTGTGTGTGTAAATTTCTTGGTATGCTTATTAGAGACTTCACTTTTACTTGAATTATTTAAAATTAGGTACATCAGACCACCTGTTGAGGATGGAATAAATTTGAATGTACTAATCCAAAATGACCCAACTACTAAATATTGGCCTGGAAACATTTATTCATGTAAGTGATAAATTTTTAATCACATTACCAGAACATACATCCCTGAAACCATTATTAAAATATTACTCGACACCAACTTGCACAACAAATGAGGAGTGCAGAACGTAGAAGGCTGGTTGCTTTTTTTGTTTGTAATGGGAATAAACAAATTCTAAAGCAAAAACTGGTAAATTTCTGTTTTGACTCCTGACATGACTCAAATTTGTTGAGTGGGAAATTAAAGTCAGCTTGTTTAATTACTGTACTGCTTCTATCAGTTAAGAAATTGTTATGAAAAGTAAGTCTTAGCTGTAAACTTCTTTCAATTCTCAGTGGGCCTCCGTGAGGGTGTATGCTGTCACCCTTACAAACATGCTCTCGGATGATGGTCCTTAAGAAAGGTGTGCACAGGACCTTTCCCAGACACAAACGCCCCCTCCCTTGCACTTCCCTAGTGTATCTATGGCTACAGAGTCTCACTGGGGTCGGGACGGGGTGCTGACAGTTTGAAAAAGTCCCAGGGATGCTAACACACCCCTGCCGACAAGTGCTACTAAGGACAGTGTTCCCACACGGGCCTGTGCTAGAAGTAATTTTCTGACAAACGCAAAAAATGTCACCTGACTGGAAAAAAAGAATTTTGCCTCCAAAATAGCCCTCTCCAAATTACCTTTTCCTTCTCTGGGCTTCTTCTTTATACCCAGCTCAGGAGACCCATTGGAAATGGGTGATTGCTGGGTCTTTGGTTTACGGCCAACTGAAAAAGTAAGATATTGAAACCATACATTTAAAACAAGAATAGTAAGCATGACTAGCACTCTTTGATAACACATTATTCATGAAACTGGACACTAATTTGTAGACTAATATAATCAGTATATATAGTAATATTTATCTGTACAAATCAATCAGTAATAATACTAACATCATATGGTCTCCTAAATTCAAGCACAAAAGCCACTTCCTTAATAGAAAGGTTAGCCCAAAAAGGCTTAATTGATTTTCTTATAAAGCAGCATTTCCCCAATCACATTCTTGAGAAACAGATAATTCATCAGTAGGCAAGGATTCTACAATCAAATAAACTTTTAGAACAATACATGCTATCTTCTCTCAGGAATTCACAACACATATTAGTATATTAAAACCTCTATAAATACAAAAGGCTGGGTTATTAAATAACCGACCTAACTATATGTCCCAAATGTACTTAGCCATAAATAAATAAATCAGTAATCTTACATGTAATGTTTAAGTGGTCATTCAGGTCATCTATTTCTTTTTTCAAAATTTTAAAAAGATTTTATCTATTTTAGAGAGAGGGCTATTTTTAAATATATAAAATCAGTATTGGCAAATTATTTCCTGGTTTATGTCAATACACATGGGTTAATTCCATATATCAACCTGTTTATCTAGAGGTCTTGGTTCCCTAAATGATCAGTTTTTCACAGCCCTTAGCATCTTCTTTTATTTTTTAATTTTTAAATTGCTTTTAACTAATTAAAAACAAGTATTAATACGTGATGCTTATTTTTTAATCTAAAAATTTAGCCCTGGCTGGTGTGGCTCAGGGGATTGAGTGCCAGCCTGCCACTCAAATGGTCGCTGGTTCAATTCCCAGTCAGGGCGCATGCCTGGGTCACGGGCCAGGTCCCCAGATGGGGGCGCACAAGAGATATCTGCACATTGATATTTCTCTTGCCCTCTTTCTCCCTTCCTTCCCCTCTCTCTAAAAATAAAATAAATAAAAACAGTATGAGCATGTTAAATACAAAATTAAAATCTTAATTTGTTGATTCTTTTGAGAATATCAATAGTTAAGATCACATCAATCATAAATCTACAGTATGTATTTCCAACATCCCTTGATAGGGTAAACAATACCAGAAAAAAATGTCACCCACTTTTCCAGAAATGCATAAATATATTCTACCTTTTTTCTTTTTCATTGGTTCGTGGCTATCCGGTGATGTAGGAACAGGAGAGGTATCCATTGGTTCAGATTCTTCAGTTGACACCTCCACTACAGTTTCTGTTATGACATCTGGCCTCATAGCAGCATGAATAAATTCTGGAGTTGATACACAAGGAGGGACAAACACTTCCACTAAAAAAAAAAGTTGAAAAATTAAAATTTCCCAGCCCAATTAATGCTTCTTAAAGTGGACAATTCAATATTTAGTAGAGGTGAGGTTTATTAAGAATTCATCAAAACAGGATAAGACCTTGAAATTAACATGCAATTTCATCTAAAGTATGTAAGGAAATAAAATGCAAGAAAAGTCTACTTTAAGGAAATGTTAATCCTTTGGGTAAGGGAGGGATGAGTAGTAACTGTAACTCTCTGTTTTTACACTTTATAGACAGGGAGGGGAAAAAGTAGGTTTACAGTTGTTCATATGGAAAATAATACAATACTATACTCTGTTTCACATACAACTGTAAATCTACTTTTTCCCCCACTCTGTATTTTCAAGCTCACTGTACAGACTCTGCATTATTTTGACAACTGGAAAACTATGTGAAAATAAAATAGGGAGTTCTTTAATAATTACTTTCCTTCCACATACCCATCAGTATTCTCTAGATAATTCATGCACACAGTATAAAATTTAACATAATAAATGTGATTTCAGTAACAAGCACTTATAGTTCACTTTAAAATAAGTGATTTCAATGACAGGTAAGCACTTACAGTTCATTTAAAATATGAAGGAAAATCTGCTCATTACAGCCAAATGAGTATCACCTTTCAATATTTAAAACTTTATTTAATGGAACAGCCCTGAATTTTGGGTCACTAAAACAGTACATACAGATTGCTATTTGGTACTCTATTACATACAGTAATGTTGTTCTAGCTTCCTTCCAATGTGCATAAATAATCAGGATATGACATTTCTATTTCAATTTAAGTTAATATACTCTCATGGATTAACACATATTCTAATTTTCTTCTCTTACCTGTGAATACATTAGATTCCTATCCTACTTTAAAAGTCTGGTTGCTCTTAGTATTTATTGTAAAACCCTATAAGAAGATCCAAACTTACTATATCAAGTCGAAATTAACATCTGAACGTTAAAATTAGGGCAAATTGAAAATTAGGACAACATAACTCTCAAAGGCAGTCTTAAAGAAAAATAAGGGACCAAAAGAAAAGGAAAACTCTCAGCCTGAGGCAGCGTGAGGAACTAGGGGAAGCTACTCCTACCTCCACAAGGGACGACTCCCTGGAGTCAACGCCTATCTATCACTGAATAAAGAACGTAAAGTGGCCCTGGCCAGTGTGGCTCAGGTGGCTGGGCAGCATCCTGCAAGTGAAGGGTTGCCGGTTCGATTCCTGGTCAGGGCACATGCCTAGACTGCCGACCCGGTCCCCCATTGGGGTGCATGCAAGAGGCAACCTGTTAATGTATCACTTGTACATCGATGTTTCTCTCTTTCTTTCTCCCTCCCCTCCCTGATCTCTAAAAATAAACAAAATCTAGGCACAAAGTTATGTGATTATGTGACATGTTTAATATAAAAAGGGCAGTTCACATACCAGGACTTCTTGAATCCCTCAGGCAGGTAGGAGACTCCATATGAAGCAGGGCTTCAGCAGCTTCAATGGTCTTATCCGTACAGTGCGCATTACTGCCATGAACGGACGCTTCCACTGGGGGAAAGAAGCGCTGCTCAATTACAGTGCACCCAACACAGTACTAAACGGAAACACACTGCTGCAGAAGACACAAACTAACTCTCATGTGTGTAACCAAGTCATCGGCACATCTTAGTCTACATAAACTATCTACAGAAATACTTTAAACACCAGAACAATCTAGTACCCTCACTTTGTAAAATGAATGGTGGTTATAAAGCAACTACTGAGACTCATTGGAAATTACTGAGAAATTTCTGAATCTCATCCAAAGGAAAACAAAGAACTTGAAATTTTAAACTTGTATCATTTTTAGACCAAAACTAACGTAGGCAAAAAAAAAAAAGATGGCTGTGGATTAACAATCCTATAATAAAGTCAGTTAATATACTGTTGCTAAAATCAGGAGTGGTACCTATCGGAACCGGTCAGAAACACATTCTTCTAAATTAACTTAATGAGCCAGTCCAATCCCTACAGCCCCTCCTGGGTGAATGCATTAGCTACAGCACCAGAACACTCGGGAATGTTCTTCACAATAACCTTGCTCTCTCCTTCACGACCGCACTGGACTTTGCTGGGTTTTATCCAAGAAATTCTTTTTAAAAAGTTTTTGTGGTTTTTTTTTTTTTTTCATGAAGCCTTTTCTAATTTTACCGCCTTCTGCAACTCTCTCCTAGCACGTAGTTTATGCTTTGCTGATTAAATTATCTGTGGAGCAGTCAAATGTGCGGCAGTGGTTGGGCTTCCAGGTCCAACGCCACATATCGTTTCTGCTACCCTGGCCAGCAATTTAACTTCTTGTAAGGCTGGGTTTCTCCTGTACAGAACAGTAGTATTTCTTACCTCATCTAGTTATGATACTTAAGTGAGGTGACGCCCATAAAAAACACAAATAAGAATTCAGTAAGTGGTGATAATTCCTTACCACTCCTGTAAGATTATAAAATCTTTGATATCAGAAGGGCTATATTAATTCATCTTTATTATTATGTCTCCTAACACAGACTTTTAATATAGTAGGCATGCAAGTGTGTCTTTTAGGTACTGAAGAAAAACCCACCAACTTTAAAGAAAAATAGGCAATTCAAGCACAAACATGTTATCTTAATGAAATACTAACTTCACATCCTGACTTAAAATATTCAATGTTTTACTTGGTAAAAAGTTCTGAAACATGAATATATAAGTTTCTAATTCGGTCAATTTTCCTCAAGGTGTCCTCTAAAACTAAAAGGAAATATTTATAGAAATTCTATGAAACCATATTACAAACTCTCAAGTTCTACACACTGAAGATATGAATTTTTTAAAACTGTTTCCAGGGAACTTTTAATTGAAAAAAAATTTCCCTTAGTCTCAAAATTCCCCAAATGCTAGGGCTCAGCCTTAAACACCAGTCATTTGAAGAGCATTTATTTAAAATAAATAAATAAATCCGGCGACTGTTTTAGCACCTGTTGCACATCATCCACACTCTCAACCAAGGTACTGGGTCTCTCCAGTTGCTCTTTCCATTTATGGAAATCTGCTCAAAGCTAAACGGTTCCAGAGCGGCAGCCAAACCTCTCAGTAAATCTATCTTTAGGTGACCCTGCTTACTCTTATCTGCAGCTTCACTGAGGCAAAGGATTCGATCAGTGCTTCCAGCTCAACTTTAAGAAACTGAGTGTTAGTAAGTATAAAATGTATTACAATCCTCAAGTATTTTTTTCAAAGTACCTCCCTATAATACATACACTAAAGAAACAAATTTTCAGGTTTTTAGAATTTATACTAGGAATTCTTTCTCTGTAAAGGACGCTTGTGTTGCAATTTAGCTGTTGTCTTAGGTGCTATTAATAAACAATTCTGGATAAACTAATTCCTTATGTAATTGTATTAAGACAAAACCTAAAAACTACCACATTAAAATCAGAGCTTCAAATACTGGATAATACAGCAACCGAATTTTATCAGATATTTAAATTACAAGCAAAATGAAACTTGCCTAGAAATTATATATAATGCTGCCTGGAGTTCTTAACATAGTTTGAGGTACATTTTCAAAACCATAATTTCATATTAGTTATGTGAGTGGGAACTGTGTTCTAGCTCATATTTCTGACCTCAACATACTATTTATTATATTATTTCCCAGAAATATTTCACATTTACAGATTAAAACAAATAAAATATATACAAACTCAAGAAACTTTACTTATTTATCCTTTAAATTTAGAATGAGAAGACAGAAAATGCATAAATTGTCTACGAAGTACCGATCAGAAGATCTAATCCTCTCTGTGCAGTGGCCACGTGGTTGGCTGAGCGTTTACCACGTGCCCGACCCTATGCTACAAACCTGAGACGCAGCAGCGTCACTAGATTGCTGGCCTCGTGCAGCTTATACTGATAGTTCAGAGAATGCCAAAACAGTAATGGAAGTAAAAGATTTCAAAACTAAATAAAAGTGCAAAAATAATTTAAAGTTACACTGTAAGCTAAAAGCTTATTAAGAAGAGCGCCAATTTCCTTTTTTTTTTTTTTAATGCTTCTGGTTTATTTAGTCATTTTTATTTCTGAAATAACCCTACGCACATCTTTAAAAAAATGAACCCCTAAGAACTCACACTTAATTTACAATAATGTCCCATGATAGTCACCAAGAATATTTCACCCATTTTATAAAAGTAAACACTATTTCTTTTTACTTTCCTCTCATTGACATAGGTCATTTCTGATAACATAAATTTAAGAAATATTGATCCTCTTTAAGTATCTATAATTTTCTCAAAAACTTTTAAATACTAGTTTGTTCTGATCAATAATTCAAACACAATTTAAACTAAAAATTTTGCACAACTCTTAAGGATAAACATGAATTTAACAATGTTATACAATCAAAATAAGCAAACTACTCTATGAGCAAGGGCTGAAAATTCCTTTTCTTCCTCTTAAAACCTGATTTACTGGTATCTTTCTAGACCTGTGTATGAAACATATGGAAGGAAGTGATAAGCAACTCATTTTAGAAAAAGAAACAAAGACGCGAAAAGTAATCTGACATATTTTCTAGTTAACACTAGTAGTTAGTGTTGCTACTTAATACTCATGGAAGAAATAAATGTATCAGATAAATTTCAAAACTATTTTATTTTTAAACATAGTGTCATTAAATTCGCTTATGCCTCCCGTTACTATTGCTAAGAGTCTTCTTGTTCCATTTCTAGCTTTCTAATCAACTGGTGTTTGGATGGTAGACCATTCCAGACTCACTCAACAGCTGTTACTAAATACCAAACTTGGTAATTAAGTCTGACAAGAGACATACCTCTCAGCTTTGCAGAAGAGAATGCTGGCAATGGATCTAGCTCATAACAATGTTCTCAAAGTAAAAAAATAAAAAATAATAGCAATTTAATTTAAGAGCAATGGGAAAAAATTAGAAAACACTTCATTAAATGATAGTGGTATTCCCCTCCAAGCAGGACCATAAACAGTGCAAGGTCATCACTAAACTGCCACTCCTGACTTACTTCGGCTTATCCTCTAATGCCCCAGGGCCCGAAGGCCATAGGTAACAGGTGAGGGAAGAACACAAATGAATGCAGTGAAAAGAGGGAAAAAATAAAGATCGGGGACACTCCATCTTTGCCTGTTCCCCTTTGACTTTCTAATCAATATAGTTGTGCCATAAGGTTGTTTTCTGTTTGTTTGTTTCCACTTTTTTTATTGTTGTTCTATTACAGCTGTCCCATGTTTCCCCCATTGTTCTCCCCTGCCCCGTGGGATGTAAGGTTTAAAAGGGGAAAAGAATAAAATTATCTTCTAACAGTAGAGCTGTCTGACAAAACTACAACATGAACTACATAATTTTAAAATTTCCAGTAGCCATATTTAAAAAAGCAAAAGGTGAAATTTAATTTTTATTTAACCCAGTATAGCCAAGATATTGTCATTTCAACATGTAATCGACAGTTTTCCACTGCTTCAGCTTTCACATTTAAGCTAATTTTAAAATCTTTTAATTAAAAATTTAGTTTCTAAGCCATATTTCATCTACTCAATAGATCATGTGGCTAGTAGCCAGTACTGAAAAGTGCTGGCTAAATAAAACTGTATTTCAGCTATTCTCAAAGTGTTTTGGTAAAAGGACCCTTTTACACCCAAATTATTAAGGATTGCAGAGATTTTGTTTGTATAGTCCTATGTATATTTCTCCTATCTGAAATTAAGAAAACTTTAAAATGCTTATTAACTCATTTAATAAACTCAATACTTGTAAGTGCAAGTAATTTTTTTAATTCAAAATAACCTTTCTAAAATAAAATAAAATAATTAGTGAGAAGCTTTGTTTTACACTTTCACAAATCTTTTAAATATGTGGTAGATAACAGCTGGACTCTCCTATTTGCTTCCTCATTCAATCTGTTGTAACAACAAGTCTTGAAGCCTCCAGAAAACTCCTCTGAACACTTTTGAAGAGAAGAGGTAAATAATGTGTTAATATTATTACAAAAAATTTGACTTCACAGACTCAGAATCCCCAGACCAGAAATTTTAGGTGTTTAGAACTGCAGCTATAATTATCAGATATAATTAATAACACCCAAATTCTATCCTTATGTTTCTGTGAGTTTTAGCATCAAACATAAACATCAATGTATAAATTAAAATTTATGATTCCATTTCCATAAGCGCAACAGTATTTTGTCCACTTACACATAAAAGATTTTTAAGTTTTTCATAAATATTTTGTTGCATTCTTTTCATCATTTAACCTACAGATAGTACAAGGCGTTCAAATAATTATCAAGAACACTCTCATGCCCGCCCCTCTCCACCAAATCTGTTTCTGAAGGAAATTGTTTTATGTTGAATTACCCTAACTGACTACACTGATGTTACTCTAACTCGGTTTTTATATGAATTTTAGTACTAATGCTGCAATGAATTCTGAAGAGTAATTTCTAAACTCATTTTCAAGAAAATGTTAAAAAGATAATGCCATTCTTTCAGTTTTATTTAACATATGCTTCATCTTTTCACATCCTGCTAAACTTTTTCCAAACTGCTCTTTTCAAGATTGATATTAGATATTCCAATATATGATAAATTATAAATAGGATTTTCAAGTTCAAATTTCACGAGGATCTTTGACAAACCAGATACATCTTTTGTCTTGTTAGTGAAAACAGTAAGGCTAAATTTCCAGAAAAAAATTTCCCCTTTCATTGAAAACTGCCTTAAAGTAGAACAAAGCTTCTGGTGACCCTATTTCTCAATTCTCAAATTCTCAAAAAAAAAAAGAAAGAAAAGTCAAGGAAAAGATGTTTGAGAATAAGAGGGCAGAGTATTTTAACTTGAAAATCTTCTAGAAAATCCAGACTATACCTACACAACACTTCTGCATAAACATTAAGAAAGTAACGTTTTTTCCCTACAGACAACCATTTTTCCTATAATACGCTATATATACATATCCACTAGAAATAAGCTTACATAGTTAAATAAACTGTATCAGTCATATTCAAGTTCCAATTTAGGACAAAGACTAGCTAAAAGAAACTACCCTCCCAATTACATAACCTTAGACATATTCATTCACATGGTGTAATGTAAAGAAATCCAAGAAAAAAAGAAGCCTTGACCTTCTGTTAAATATTTGAGCCACTTATAACTGTAGAACCTTAAAGGTTATTAGAGATCACCTAATCAATCCTAATGAAGCCTTAAAGAAGTTCAGTCACTAGTATACAGACAGTTCAGTGACAGGTGGCTGCAGGTCCACATCTCCTGACTTCAGAGATAAGGCTCTTTCTCACATATCCTGTTGCCAGTGGAAGTTTTATAAAGTATGTCAAATCTTCACCACAAAAATGTTTTGTATGCTGAGTGATTTTTATTGACTTGAGAGACACAAACAGACAGACATTGCTTTGCTTTGCTGTTCCACCCATTTATGCATTAATTGGTTGTTCCTTGTATGTGCCCTGACCCAGGATCAAACCCTCAACCTTGGTGTATCAAGATGATGCATTAACCAACTGAGCTAGCCAGCCAAAGCTGAAAGTGATTTTTAATAACACTAAGCTTATTTATTTCACTCTTTAGTCAAACTCCTCTAACAGCATAAATGTTTGTAACTAAAGCTGAAGTTGATAGCTAAAGTTGATACTTAAGCCTCTAAAGGAGGGAAATAAAAGCAAAATATATCCTCTAGTACCTTAACAAATAACAATAGTAGTGATAACACTAAGTGCCTTATTACTAACTTAGAAAAAATTTATGCTAACAATATTCGACTTAAAAGCTTATCTCCTCCATAAGTTTTCCTTATTATCATTCTACACTAATCATCAACGCATTATAGCAATCACTACATATTAACATTTATATATTTATATATAGATTTTCATCTGTGTCTTCAATTAAGACTGTAAAATCTTTGAGGAGGAATTATGTGTAACACCTGATGACTTCCCTCAAGATATCACTATGTCCATTTTACAAACATTACAAACTACTCTCCCAACCGTCACTGGAAACTAGCAGCAATAAAAATTTAGATCCATGATTCTTCATTTTCTGGGCCACCTTTCCTCCCCAACTTTTAACTCACTGAATAAGCCTTGGGTAAATCAGCAAACCTATATCAAGTTTCCTTCTAAAATAGGGCTTGTAAAGGAGTCTCAGATTACATGAACATGATTGAGGAAATACTTTGAAAACAATTACACGTAAAACATATTCTTTAGAGGACATTAAAATCATGATGCAAACCTCGACTGTAAGGTTTGTATATACTAAAGAAATGCAACAGGGCTGAAAGTCAACATTTAAAAAAAGAAAAACCCATAACAAAGAGAGAAAAAATTGTATTTTCAAACTGTGGACTGTCTACACTGTCTACATGTATCCAAGCTAAATATCTACAGGTCACATTCA
The DNA here is from genome assembly GCF_987537825.1 of Furipterus horrens. NCBI lineage: Eukaryota > Metazoa > Chordata > Mammalia > Chiroptera > Furipteridae > Furipterus > Furipterus horrens. Next base: position 10,853,969 of record NW_028327180.1, read on the forward strand.
GTTTCACCAATAATTCCAAAAGCTTATGATACCTTCCACCGGCAAAATTAAGCCCTCTACCTTTACAATATTTTTCAAAATTCAGACTGCAAGAGTTATTCTAAGGTTCTCTCGGTAGGTTCAAAATCACTGGAAAGACTTCTTGAAATGTACACGTTTATCACTCACAGAAATATCACTGACCCAATCAATCGTATAAAGCCAAAAATTCCATCCTTTAATTCACAGTGTTATTAGTGGACTGAGCATACACAAAGAACCAAGTTTTCCTTGGACTCTGACTCTTATTCACTAACACTTTTAAGTTCTTGCCCTGATCAGAAAACTGTCAAATGTGTTTTAATCACTACTCAGTAAACTGATTTTTCTTTGGGACCTTTGAAACGTTTAGTATTACATTTTTTAGAGTAAAGGTTGGTCCCTCGTTGTGTTACATAATGCATATGGTTATACTGTAATATTCCAGACTATTTAAAGTTGTTACATTTAGAGACACACATGTGGTCATGATTCTCCCTAACCGAACAGAATCACAGTTTCACCAACCAAACTTAATTTCACGTTCCCTACCTAAAAACAATGGAAGGGAAACAGAGGGAAAGATCTTTTACAGCATTACTCTTTGGTGCATATTTCCCACCTTCTAATTCCCATCGACGGCGATATGAAACAGAACCGGGGGAGGAACATGTATGTTTATTATTCCAGTAAGTAAATAGGATGCGAGCACCGCTGCTTCGATTCCGGACCCTGGCTGCTGTGTCTATTAAGCAAAGCTGCTTTTTCTCTGTAACTTAAGTCCGTGCCCTTCCGCTGCAGCAGTGGCGCTGCACATCCCCCACCCCCGCGGCCACTTCCGTGTTTACACTCCTCTTCCCTCCAATTCCATGCGTACATTGTCAGCTCCACTCCCGCCCAGCCTTCATTGGCCCAGCGCGGGCCCGGAGTCCCGCCCCCAGAAATCAACGTTCTCAGTTGGAACGTCTCAGCGAGCAGATTGGAACCCGAGGCCTGTCAATCCCGGTGGTTCTGTCCTCTCCGAGGCGCTTCCGCTATGGTGGGAGGTTTGGGGGGGAGGGGGAAAGGGGGCAATTCCGTGCTGAGACTTCCCTGGGGCCAAGACTCCCTCCCGCCGCCCCACTCCTTCACATTCACCCACTGTTTACAAAAATAAGTCCTCTTCTCTAACGCCCCAACGCTCCGGGTCAGGGGTACACGAGATATTCCGTGTCCTTCCCATTCTCTCCCCATTAAAAAAATAAAAAAACCCACGAGGGAAGGGGCATAAGCCTACTTCTTCACAGCCACCCGCTCCCGAAGGAAAGGAAGGCGGGTGGCCAAAAGAAACGGCACCCCGGGCCGCCCCGCGTTCAGTGACCCTTTCCAGAACCGTTACTCCCGAGATTACACAAGGTGGGGATGCGAGGGTGGTGGGTCAGAACATTTTTTTTTTTTTTTTTTTTTTTGGCGGGTAGCGGTCTACCGGACAAGGCCCGGGGCTGCCTCGTCCACGCGGAAGTCGTGGATCTGCGGACCGAGCCCGAGAAGAACGGGGCGGGGGTGGCGAGCGTTCACCGGGGGAGCCCTCCGCCCCCGGCCGCGGGCGCTAGCGGCCTCTCCGGCCAGACAGCGTGGCAGGCGCAGCCCAGACAACAGCCTCACTCACTTCCTGGTTCCTCGGCAACTGGGGTGAAGCGCACAACTCGTCCGCCCCCGAGTCCCCAACTTAACTGCGCCTCGGTCCCCCGGCACCCGCTGCCAGCGCTCCGCCCGACAGCTGCCGCCGCCGCCCGCCGAACCCACCCCGGAGCGAGAGCGCCGGATTCGAGGCAGGTTACTCGCCAAGGTGATCACTTCCTGATTCGTCGCCTCCATTACTTCATTCACTACCCCCCTTTCCCCCGGCCGCCCCAGCGGCTGAGGTGCACACTGTACCCCCGGCACTGACCACCGCAGGGGAGTCACCCCGCCTTCTGTGCACCCCTCTGCTGCCGCCCCGATGCGCAGGAGGAAAGTTCCCCTGCCCTTACCAGCCCGAATGAGCAGATCCAGCTGGTTCGTGGGTCCCTCATGCAGAGACGTCGCCATGTTTATCCCGGGGCTGGAGCTGCTGCTGCTTCACATTGACTTACACCGTGAGCAGCGGCGGCGGGGGAGGAGGCGGAACCCACGGCCGGGGCCACGCCGTGCGGCCGACACACACTCACGCACTCGCACACACTCAGACGCCCAGATCCTTGCGCGTCCTCCGACAGGAAGCCGAGGCCGGCCCGCCTCCCGCCGCCGGGCTGAGAAACCCCACCACCTAACGGCAGGGGCAGGGGCGGCGGCGGCGGCGGCGGCGGCGGCGGGGGCCGCCTCGGCTGGCAGCGCGATCCTTCCGCCCCGCGCCAGACAGGAAGTCCCGACGCCCGCCCGACAGGGCCCGGCCCGCGGCCACAGGGACACCTGAGGCTGGGAGCCGCGCCGGGCGCCGCGGCCCGCACGGGGCCCCTCGGCAGGAAGAGGCACATTTCACGCTCTGCGCACGGAAACTCGGCGATTGTCCCCACTCTGGAAACGAGCCATTAAGTCAAATGTTCTTCCTGGAAGAGATCGAACACGTCGGCCCGCGGCGGTCAGTGAAGGTGGCCGCTGAACTTGTTGGGCCGTTTCAAAGCTTATGCAACATGTACGCCGCTCACTTGAAAGGGCTGCTCTTTAGAACAGAAATACCAACCCAAAAAGTCATACCAAGTATTCCAAAAACTGGACTTGGAAAGTACTTTCGGAGACCGACTGCGTCCTTTTTCCTCTGTGGAAGGCACGCTAAGCAGGCACTTCTTTATAAACAACAGGACATGCCAGCCTCTGGGAGCTTTGATTAGCCTCCCCCAATGTGCTGGTCGTGAAATTCAAGCACCCGTTCATTTCTAGTTGGTTTCGTTTGAGAACAAATAAACGCATTCATTTACAGCATCATCTACTTTTAAAAATCTTTTCCGTAAAGACATTATTACCAATAAAGTTCACATTAAGATACAACAGAAGAGGGAAATGAATTGTCATTCAGTGACACAAGAAATCAAACCAATAAAATGACTCAGATGAGGTTTCATTTAAAAAAGTTTCCCTGGTTTAAGAATTTCATAATATAAAAAATGTTTGAAATAAAATCTGCCCTAATGTTGCTCCTACACAAAATTTACATAACTGCCTCCTACACAGTAAGTGCTCCATAAGTATTTGCTGAATAAACATAAAAAATGATTTGGCAGTTACAAATTTAGAATAAGGCATAATTTTTATGATCTGGAGTGAACTGGGCTGATAATCTAGAGGAAAAAAATTTTCCAGTGGTAATATTAATGCAATATCATTTGACAAATATTTGTCCAACATGTCAGTGCAACTTAAGACTTTTTTTCTTTCTTTCCATTTCTTCTAAATATTCATTTACTCTCTGGCCCCTTTCCCTGGGCCCCTCACTGTGATCCCCACCCTCCCAAAAAAGAACCTATAGGCCATTTCCAAAGTACAACTCCCCTTTGAAAAAAAATATGGATCTCTTTCTTGCACTGGGTAACCTTCCCACCCATTGGCCCAAAGGAAGTATAGGACTGGTAGTTTGTATTTTTTATTTCTAGTCAGTTTAAAATAAGGATCATAGGTTGATAGGCAGCATCTGAAGACAGCCAGGTTCCAGATGATAAGGAACACAAAAGGAGTAACTGCTGGCTTTAGGCAGATAACTGAAATTATAACAAATCCAAATTTCCACTCCTATCAATCCGTTTTCCAAGTATTGTATTTAGAAAGGAAAAGAGTACTGTAAGCCAAAGGTTCATTTTTCCCTGGATGTGACAGGTAAGCTTGGCTCAGGAAGGAGTACTCTCCCCAACGTAGGCGTCAGTTTCAAGCCTGATGCCTAACTTTTACTTTACTAGTTGCTTCCTGATCTGTATCTTAAGCAGTGAATAGTATGTGTATAGGTGTGTACTTACTTGCTGTATATCTTAATTACATGTATCCATGTCAACCTTATATTTTAAATTCTAAAAAAACAGAAGCTATATCCAATCCTCCATTATACATCAGTTACTATACACACACCTATATACTAGATATGCATGTGTGTGTTTAAATGACAGAAATTAATGAAGAAAAACTGATTCCTATATATTTAGTGCTCTTGTGAAAATACAAGTTCCTGGCCTTTACTGCACTTCTGAGATGCTATCATCGTAAGGGGAATTCGGCCTTGCTACTGTAACTAGGCTTTCAAAAGCCGCCAATACTTTTTAGGAACCAGTAATACTAGACTAGGAATAGCAAGTAAGGATAGACTGTTGCTAGTAAAAGAAATTGACACAAATTTTCAGGAAAGCAATGTAGCATTATGTATCAAAAGGGTGAAAGAGGTTCATATATTCTGACCCAGGAATTTCATTTCCAGGGTCTAGCCTGAGGAAACAATCAGGACAGTCCATGGATTGTGCTATTAAAAACGTGTTTGAAGAATTTAACATGGCAAAATATTAAAATATAAATGTGGCAGGATTTAAATATATATGTATTTTTTCCATACAATGTGACTCAAACCATGTAGTATATATGAATATACTTGTATATATATAATATGTATGCGTGTGTGTATGCACACATCACACACATATCTGCATTTCTCAAGTCTTTAAGATGAAGCAGATATTAATAAGCAGAATAAAAAATTGAGTGAAAAGGTAGGTTAACATGGTAGACATTAGAGAGCAAATTCATATTCTGCTAATAACATCACAGAAGGCCATCTTCATATAAATGTTACTGCTGTGTCTTCGCAGGAAAAAAAAAAAAAGTAAAAAGTAGCCAACTCTTATTGAATGGAAAGCCACTATGCTAAATGCTTCCTCTTCCCTTTTCTCACTTAGTCCTCTCTGCCTTACTAGGAAATAGATATTACTATTGTGCTCATTTTATAGATGAGGAATCGACAGCTCCTTGACTGAGGTGTGAGTTAATGGAAGGCAGGGCCAGGATTTGAACTCAAGCACCTCTGACTCGTATCCTCAAACACTCCCCAACCACCAAAGTAACAAGGCCTGTTTATCTGTTATGATGCATTTAGCACCTATGGATTTTCTTGTCTGAAAAATTTTTTTCTATTCCTCCCTTCAAGAGGGGGAGCCTTATTCCTCTTCTGCTTTTGAGTGTGGGCTGAACTTAATGGCTCACTACCAACAAACAGGAGAAAGCTTTAAGTGATGGTGTGCGACTTCAGAAATTCTCTGCATGACCTCTGCCTTTTTAGTCCCACTCTGGAAGGAAGCCCACTGCCATGTTATGAGTATACTCAAGTGACTCTGTGGAGAAGCCCCTTAGTCATGTGACAGAGCTATCTAGGAGACAGAACCTCCAGCCCTAACCAAGCCTTCAGATGACCGCAGCTTTTTGAAAGTCCCTGAGCTAGAACCACGCAGTTAAGCCGCTCACCAAACCTCAACCTCAATACCATACAATAAATGTTTGCTAAGATTTTTTTTTTTTTTTTTTAGAAAAAAGGGGAGGGGAGGGAGAAAGAGAGGGAGAGAAACATTAACGTGTGAGAGAAACATAGGTTGGTCGCCTCTCACATGCCCCCTACTGGGGACCTGGGCCCTGACTGGGAATTGAACCTGCAACCTTTTGGTTTGCAGGCTGGCACTCAATCCACTAAACTACACCAGCCAGGGTTAAATGTTTGTTGTTTTAAGCTGCTAAATTTGGGGTAATTTGTTAATCAGCAAAAGACGAATAAATACAGAAGGAAGGAACAGTTTAAACTCCCAACTAGTGACATTTCCCAGCTTAGCTAAAGGAAGAGCAGGGTGAAGTTTGTAAATGACCTCCAATTTTCAACTACAAAGCCCTGCGCAGTTCTCTCCATTCCTTAATCCTTTATAGTCTGGGCATTGAGTCTTTTATCCTCCCATCTCTCTATTTTGAAAACAAGTCTTTATATTATAATAATTATCATTAAAGTCTAATGAAACTAAAAATAATTAGATATCCTTGGCTATTCAAATGATTTTATGGTCCAATAGTAACCAAGGTGGGAAAAATTCTTGGGTGATATATAAATATACAACTGTTTCTAATACAATATAGGTTTTCAATTTTGGGTTTTTTTTAGCTTGCCCTGGTGATTTCACTTGTGTTTTCCTTTTATCTGGTACACAGAATCATAAAATGTTACGGCTGGAAAGGAGCCTAGAGACAACATCACTGAGAGGTTTGCAAAAAATAAGGGACCTGAATATCACGATCTCTTTTCCTGACTACCATGAATGAAATACATATTATGCTTTAAACACACACACACACACACACACACACACACACACACACACACACAAACTGTATGCTCTATCAGATACTAGTAAAAAAAAAAAGGTCAAAACAGGCTTTAAGGTTTAAAAAAATTATAGGTAGGCCCTGGCTGGTGGGGCTCAGTTGGTTGGAGCAGACCAGAAGGTCACAAGTTCGATTTTCTGTCAGGGTACCTACCTATGGTTCAATCTCTAATTGGGGTGCATACAGGAAGCAACCAATCGATGTTTTCACTCTCAAATCGATGTTTCTCTCTCTCTCTCTCTCTCCCCCTTCCCCTCTCTCTAAAAGTGGTGAAAAAATGTCCCCAGCTGAGGATTTTTTAAAAAAATCAATAAAAGGGAAAATGCCATTTAAAAAATAATAAAAATTAAAAATTATAGGTTGGAATCAAAGGGAAGAGATATTCTATCCATTAATGTTGTCTTTCTATAATTTGGGAAAAGGATGCCAATTTCCTACTTTAGTAATACTGACAGCTCTTTAACGACCAATGGTAGAGTTATTTGAGAATCACTGATTTTTCCCAAAGACCTCATTTTACACATCAGGAAACTGAGACCCCAAGAAGTGAAATAATTTGACCAAAGTCACACAGTATCTGTGATTTCAAAGACAAAAACCCTACAAAACAATCTTCATCTATAACACATAGAACATACAAAATAGATTAAAAATTAAATCAACTGTAAATTGCAAAATGGTGGTTTAGCTTTTCTTTAATCTCAAAAACTAAAGCAATGGTTAATCTTTCTAAGAAAAAATTTCTTAAAGATTTTACTTATTTGTTTTTAGAGAGGGGAAGGGAGGGAGAAAAGAGATGGAGAGAAACACCAATGCGTGGTTGCCTCTTGTGCGTCCCCAACTGGGTTCCTGACCTGCAACCCAGGCATGTGCCCTGACTGGGGATCGAACCAGCGACCCTTTGATTCACAGGCCAGCGCTCAATCCACTGAGCCACACCAGCCAGGGCTTGAAATCTTGTTTTTAAGTAGAAAAAAATTTTGAGCAGTGAATGGTGAAAGAACAATAAGAGGAGGCCAGTCTTAAGCTTTTCTGATCAAACTAAGGAGGAAATCCAAAGCTGGGTTTGGTGTGTTGGGCATGTTTAGGAAGGAAAGAAAGGGTCAAGAAAACTAAGTGAGCAAGTGATTTAGGACCATTAAGTAAAGCCTGGTTCACCAACATTGGAAAATAGGCAATAAATATAGGAATGCAGTCTACAGATGTACAAAGAGGAAAGAAAATGAATTTTTTCATATTTTTATACTACTGTTTAATTCTCTGTTTGCAGTTTTTCTACTCTTATTCTATTTAATGGTCAGGTTTTATAAAATACTATTAAAATGAAGATGTTTGAGCCCATAATCACATATTCATTCACTTATCCAACAAATAATTATCCAGCACTTCGAGCAAGTTTCTGTTGCAGGCACCTATTCCTGTACCTCGTAGCACTAAATGGGACAAAAATAATAATAAATAAGTTTTCTCAACTCACACAGAACCCCCACTAAGGATGAAATTCTCAGAGACAGTATGATATACGGAATTGCTTAGTGGCCATATGCTACAGTTTGGGCTACTACCCAGGAAAATTATATTATTTACATGTATAAAAGCCTTAAGACATGGACTTTTTTTTCTTTTCCGGTCCTCAACGGAGGATATGTTTATTTATTTTAGAGAGGAAGAAAAGGAGGGAGAGAGCGAAACATTGATGTGAGAGAGAAATATGGATCGGTGGCCTCCCACAGGCTCCGGGACCGGGGATCCAACACACAACCTAGGTATGTGCCGTAGGTATGTGTGGGAATTGAACCCGCAACCTTTTTGGCGTATGGAACAACGCGCCAACCAACTGAGCCACCTGGCCGGGGCAAGACATGGACTTTTAATAGGGGTTAGAAAAACATAAAATTTTGTTGGCAAAATGTACATTTTTTTGAGAAGGGCCATGGCTATTTTAAGATTTTCAAAGACATCCGCAACTCCCCAAAGTTATTTTATCCTAAGTTACGCTGCCATATGCATTTATGGACCATGAAAACCCTATGATGAATAAGGATCCAATATGTACTTAAATTTTGAGACTGATGATGTGGCTTAGGTTCATGTTTTCTGCATTTTACTTAAGTTATCCCTGGGCCAGACTCTCCTTGACACTGATTCCTCACTTTATGGTTTATCCCGGGTTTATTCTTAGCAGCCACTCCTAGAACACTGTCAACTGATTATTGTAGGTAGTCTTTCCTAATGGATGGTAGACAAACAACTGTTTTCAAATAGCATTTACAATGCACCCTTTTGTGCATGACACCTTGAAAAGAGTTAAAATAGTTAATGAGCTCTAAATTTTAACCCTTTGCGTGCCAACATCGCTGTGGGAGACACTCACAAATTTTCCCAAAAGTGCCAGCGTCGCTCCCAGCGACTCTTTTTTCGATGGCTATAAGTGTAAATAACAACGGGATAATTTGTATTTTATGTTTTGTTCTCTTTTTTGTACCTCAGGTTATATATTGATGTAATTTTTTCTCATGTTGAGCCAAATTTCAAATTACATGTGGCACTCAAAGGGTTAAGTAACACATAAAACAACTGATTTCGAGGGCTTGGGTTCTTTATTATCATTAGCAAATGTTTAGACACTGGAAAATTTTTTTCAATTCCTGTGAAACTTTACAAGGGCTAAAACATGATTCTTTTTTTAGCATGTTGATGAAGAAATTGACTACAGATTTCTTAACCAAAACACATTACAACTACAAGCCAAATTCTATTTTGATTGATTCCAAAAGGAATATTAACTAATTTCTCTGTGCTCTCCCTGCCCTTGAAATATAGGTTCTGCACCCCACCTACCCATTGGACGGTTCCTCAAAAGTCAACACTGAGCTTTCAAATGGGGGAAAAAATCAGGACAACTGTAACAGCATAATAAAATATAATTTTTTAAAAAAATTTAAGTCAACACTGAACTTTCAATTACCAAACCCACAACCTCCTCTTAGTCTTCACCTGACTCTACCTATCCAAAAACCAGCATTACTGACCACCCCTTATTGAAACCCATCCTTTCATTTGATTTTCATGATAATAAACTGTCTGGCTTTGTTTTTATTCCTATTTGTTTCTTTTCAGTTGACCTCACCCACTTTTCAACAATCCTTAATCGTGGCTGTTCCCCCAAAGTATCACTCTTAGCCACCTTCTCTCTTCATTCTCTGCTCTACCAAGAGTGCTATTTAGCATCCGTTCACTGCCAAGGCTTTCAGTATTATTTCCGCACTTACTCAAAAACCAACAGCTCCAGGCTCGACTTACTATTTTTTTAGCTCTAGCTAAACAGATTTCCAATTTATGGTAAGCATCTTCATTTGGAAAATCCACTGACACGGGAAGGTCTTTTATATACAAATCTCCTTTGTTTCCTCTGTCATCCGCTTCACAATCATCCCAGGCTAGAAATGAGTCATTTGTGTTTCTACTTTAGGAACTCATCTCATACAGTTTTTGAGAGGGATTTAATTACAAAAAACAATGTTACAATCACGTACCCATTACACAGGACCAACTGCTTTGTTATTTCATGGCTCGAAGGTGGGGTTGTCCCCCTAAGAAATAGCATATTAAAGGTGAAGATGACATCTTTGAGAATTACCTCCAGTCTTATTCACCATTCGGTCTCTCCAAAGAAACCACTAACATGAGTTCTGTATATATTCTTTCATTCTATTGTTTACACTTTTATTTTTGTGTGTGTATATATATTTGTGTGTGTCTGTGTGTGTGTATCTCAGAATGATATATAGCATTATTTTGCATGCTTTGGTACATAAATAACATTATACTACATATGCCATTATAAAATTTACTTTTTTGATTCAAGATTTGTATTCTATATAAATATAGCTGTGCTTTTTAGATGCTACAAAGTATTTCAGTACATCAATTCACCCCATTTTATTTATCAAATTATCTACTGGTAGGAAAATTAAGTTGCTTCCATTTCTCACTTTTATAAATAAGGCTGCAAAAAAATCTCTTCTAGGTTTTCTTAATTATATATGTTAGAGTCTCTCCACAGTATATACCTATGAATATAATTTTTAGTACACAAAATAAATGAATTTTTTATTTTATGTTACTCTCTCCAAAGGAGATGTGCAAGTCTAAAATCCCACCAGTGATGTGTGAGAGATCCCATTTTTTCTCACAGTCTTGTCAATAAAAATATGATCACTTTTTAAATTTTTGGCATCTGTTGGGTGACAAGAAATTTTACACTGTTGTACCAATTTGCATATACTTAATAATTACTGATAGACATTTTTTTTATACACCTATTGGCCATTACAGTTTCCCTATGAATTGCCTATTCATAGCCTTTGTCATTTTTCTACATCTTTTGTCTCACTAATCTGTAGAATGTTAACATACTCTAGATAATAATTCATATATAAGTTCCAAATATCCTCTGCCAGCCTGCTGTCTGGCTTTTAATTTGGTCAGTCTATGGTATCCTTTGTCCTACAAAAGTTTTTAATTTTGATAGAGTTTAATTAATACATGTTTTCCCTTATAGTATATGTTAAGTAGTCCTTGGAATAAAAAGGAAATCATAAAGGAATTTTAAAATATTTAGAAATTAATTACAATAAAAAAAACCAACATGCCAAACAATGTGTGACATAACTAAAATAATACTAGAGGTCAGGAAATTAAAAATTTTTTAAATAAGTGAAGCACATTCACTTCATAGGCATGGGTAAATTAGCAGAACAAACACAAACAAGAAGGAAGGAAATAATGAAGAACAACCAAAATGAAATAAAGCAATAAATTTTAAAACACAAGATTCACAAAACCAAAAGATGACTTGAAAGATTAATAAAATAGATGGACCTCAGCAAGAGTTATCAAGAGAAAGTATAAATGTAATGTAGAACAAAGGGAGCAATAACTATAAGTATGATATTTAAAAATATTAAATCAGTTCTATAAAAATTATAATCTAATAAAGTTAAAATATAGATAAACTGTATAAAGGAAAAGAATTAAATAGAATAGTAAGTAGGAAATAAATCAAAATGTAGTCCAAAGCCTTCTTTCCACAAAATAAAATCCTTTAAATGTCTCTTTAGGTAAATTCTTACAAATTATAAAATTAATTCTTATCTTACAGAAATTGTTGCAGAAAATAGAAGACAATAATAAATGAAAGCACCCTGGATTGTTTAGGAGCCTAGTATAATCAATTCAAAAACCAGATATGAATACACAAGGAAATTATAGTTCCTTATCACTTACGAAAGGCCCTTATTTTAAAGCAAACTAAAGCAAAATGATAAGCAACATGTATTCTGAAATGCAAGGAGAGTTCAATGTCGAAGAATCTGTCAATTAAGTGACATTTAAAAAAGAAGGCAAATCATGACATATCAAAGGAGGCTGAAAAAGCACCTGCTAGGACTCCATTTTTTTATATATATAACTAGCACATTTAATTGTTTTGTTTAACTGTTAAAAATTGCACGGACTCATGTTACAATCACTTGTGATTTTAACATAATTTCTGATGTTTGGGACTTATTTCTACTACGTTGATTTATGATTTGTGCTTCCAGGTTGCTTTCCTCCTCTGTTGCCCTTCGTTAGATCGGTCATGTTTACTGCATTCTCTAACCTACCCCCCAACTTCGTCTTTTGGAAGCTGTGTCTTCTACGTCTAGTATTTTAGTACCTCCAGCTGCTTAAAATAAACGTCCTTCATTTCACGTCTCAACTTCTCCGGCTCATGTTTCACACCGTTCCTGTTTGATTCAAGGGCCACCACAGCCGGGAGGCACTCTGTCTGTCTGGCGTTCCGTCTCTCAACCACGTATCTCTCTACAAAGCCTAACCTCAAGTTAAATTACAGTATTTGTCCGTCTCCAACTAAAATACAAAGTTCCTGGCATCCTGTTCTGATTTCACGACGTCTTCTCATTCACTCCCTCATTCAACAAACACTTGGCTGAAAACCTCCTAGGAATCTGGCTCTGAGCAATACCAGTGAACACAGGACACAGGGTCTCTGGCTGTATGAAGCCCTGTGTGGAAACATTAAACACACACACACATATACACAGAAGAGTAAAGTAAAACGTCGTTCAGTGACCCGGTCACAGCGTCCCACGTTCGCCTCGCTCCTCCAAGCGCAGCCAGCGGAGCGCACAGGTACCACCAGGGGGCACCAGACCACAGCCGGATCTCAGGCTGCGGAGGACGCCTCAGCCCCGACCCGGCCCCTCCGGACTCACCCACTTCTCACACAAGAGCGACTCGTGTCACCTTATTAAACTCACAATAGTGCCTCAGTGGACGCCACTTGAAAATTCTGCAGTTATTTACCTTTTCGTGGGAGCTTATTGTATCACAAGCTGTAGGTGCCAAATGCCTCCCCCACAAAAATAATAGAACAGTCCTGAGATTGAAGTCTCAGCTAAAGCCTCTCGCTCAGAGAAAGTGACATTCAGACTAAGATCTAAAGGATGACCAGGAGTTAAAAGCTGAAAGAATGGAAAGTAGTATGTCCCAGGAAAACAACAACAACAACAACAACAAAACCCGCATATGTGAGCGCCCCATGAAGAACGGATTAATGAAAAGGCGGAAATATAACTGTGTGTGTCTGATCCGGGGGTGGAGGGTGGGGAAGGATAATAAAATCCATCATACTTAACAGCTTGGGCTCTGGAGCGCCACTTACTGAGTTTAAATCCTTGCTTTACCACTTCAGCAGATGTCTACCCTTGGCAGAGATATCCAGCCTAGGGTTGCTGAGAATATTAAATATGTTAATATGTAAAGACCCAAGAACTATTTCTGGCAATACAGTAAAGAAATGTTTGTTTTCAGGGTTTTGTTGTTGTTTCTAGCTAGATGAGAAGAGCCAAGTTATTCCGGGTCTTGAAATATCCTGAATATATCCTGTTTAATGGGAACCCACTGGAAGTTTTAAGGGAAGGGGGCATCGTGATTCAATTTATGTCTGTTTTCAGTCACTCTTGCTAGTTTCTGAAGAACGGATGGCCTGGGGTGGCAGGAAAAAGGGACAAGAGATAAAGCGATGTCTGATCACCCTGGCCTGTCTTCAGCAAGAATCTTCGTTAGGTCAGTTTAGCCAGAACCCCGCTTACTCCTGACATTTCCTCTTAGCAGTCCACACACAGACCCCACCCTGCTCCTTGGCTACACAGCTCCCCTTGCCCACTGTCCTCAGTGCTGGGCCCACTCTCTCTGTCCCCGAGTACAAAATCCCATTGCAGGGGTCTCTAGACGCACCTCCCCGCCCTGAATAGTTTTCCTTCGTGTGCTTTAACAGGTGTCAGGAAGTTTGTTTTCTTCTTAACACTCCCCAAACAAACTTTTATTTATCCTCCCAGGCTCAGCTAAAATATGAACTTTCCATCACAGTAGCTAAGGGCTCTCTCCTCCTCACCCTCACTGATTTTTATCAAACCTTCAGTTATAAAGAGTTGTTTTATGTATTTTCCCTAATTGAGAGCCAGCTCCTTTACAGTAAGGGCCATATCTAGTTTCTTGTTCTAGCCCACACACACACAAAAAGTGCTACCCACACCACACGCAGTCTCAAATAACCCCACAAACGATCTCAGAGAAAGGGTGGTGCCTCGCACGTTGGCCTCCCTTTGGTAAGCAGAAGAAAAAGTCAGCCTGCTTTCTCCTCCCTTCAGCTCTTCTACCTTTTGGAATTCTGTTTCCCCTCCAACTAAATGCAGAATTAACTGGTTTCTCATTACCCTCCCCATTTCTTGCGGCCTTCAAAACCAAGTTTTTAGGGATTTAAGCACTTGCTACTACCTACTATTGAAAAGCAGAAGGTAACCAAATGAAACATGATTTTACAGTGGGGGTCTCTAACGTACGGTTCCCATGGGAGACGGGAAACTGAATGCACTGACTTCTGCCCTTTACTTTTATTCCCAAGGGTGAGGTTCACCAACAGTTCTTCGTTTTTCTGTGGGGGCCTCTGTTCCCAGAGCACAGGCCTGCAGATGAAGCCTAGACAGACGGTGTCCTGGTATCTCAAGCAGATAACTGGAGCTTCTGAGGGCCTCCTGAACAGGCATGTGATGGGAGCAATGGAATTAAAAACAGATGGCCAGAGCTTAATGTTGTAAACTCAAAGAGATGCTAACTGAGAACCAATGTCTTTAGAGAAGAAAAGGATGTTCAAGTCTATTCAAAAAAGCCAATGTCTCAAAAAGAAATCAGCACCTTTGATTTCTTTGCCCTCTTGAACCAAATCCTTGGTTTCCTCTTCTGAAGAGTTTCTTCCTTCTAAGGTATTCTAAATCTTTATTTTCTGTGAACTCAGTAGCAGGTGCTATAGAAAAAAAGGGTTCCAGTTTCCCTAAAAGTCTTGCCAAACACATAAACAAGAAGCACAACCCCAGCTGGTGTGGCTCAGTGGATGGAGTGCCAGCCTGCAGACCAAAGGGTCACTGGTTCAATCCCATCAGGGCACATGCCTGGGTTGTGGGCCAGGTCCCCAGTTGCAGGGGGGTATGACCGGCAGCTGATCCCAATCCAGATTGGTGTTTGCCTCACACATCAATGTTTCTTTCCCTCTTTCTCCCTCTATCTAAAAATAAACAATTTTTTTTTTAAAGAAGTACAGTTGGCCCTCTGAATCCAAAGGTTTTGCACCTGCAGATTCAACAACCTCAAATCAAAAATTATTTCATATATATGATGTTGTTGCTGATTTGTATTATGTAGTTAGACCTACAACGGTTGTGTGATTGAGTACTGCACATGTATAGACATTTCTTGTTGTCGTTATTCCTTAAGCAACACAGTATAACAACAATATACATAGCATTTACATCGTATTGGGTATTATCAGTAAGCTAGAGATGATTTAAAGTATATAGGAGAATGCGCCTAGATTATATGCAGATACTACACCGTTTTATACAAAGGACCTGAGCATCCAAGGATTTTAGTGTCCACAGGTGCCCTGGCCCCAATCCCCCTGCGTTACTGAGGGGGACCACTGTATCTTTTTGCTAACTAGATCAGAGACGCAACTCTTCTTTTTGATGTAACACTTTCGTAAACTCACTTGGTAATAAGAAAATCTCTCCCAAGTACTGGCTACCAAATAATTCATTTTGTTCAAATATATTCTTAAATAAGTCCTGAAGGATAATTCATATTATCACCACCTAGACTAATATAGAACATATGAAAAGTCTCTTTAGTTAAATAAAAATATTTAATTGTTCATCCCTTTTCAGTAGTATATATAGTTTGGCTGATTTACAAAGTGAAAACAAATCAAACGTTCAGTTATGACCAAACACTGACCTTAAACTTGGAGAATATGGAATATCTATTATACAAACTGGTACTCTATCTTAATAATTCTCATGGGAAGAGAGGAATTAGACTACAGTCTTTCTTCTCTTGATATCACTCAATGAAAAAAATTATAGAAATGTTAAAGGAAAAATTACTCCCACCTCATCTCCTAATCCCATTCCCAAACTGTAACTAACCACTGCAAACAGGCTGAGTTCTTAGCACTGGTTTCCCTGACTTTATGTGAACAGAAAAAAGAAATCACTCATGGGTTTTGATGGTACTATTTCCATACATAAAAACATGAAATAAAAATGGTGAAATTTAGAAATGCTTGATTCTATCTGACCTGCTGCTCTGCCCAGAGCGCTTCACTGTCAACTATGCCCTTCCGATGAAATTTCAATATGACCCCCTACAGAAGCAATAATGCGGTCCGGAACCCTGAGATGAGCTCCCATATTTAGCAATTCTTTGTCCTTCCTCACCTTCCCCAGCCTTATCTACTCCATACAATGTCCTTGAATGCTTGCTTTTTTCTCCCCTTCGTTGGTGGGTAAACTTTGAGGCCACGCACCGCGTCTCATTCCACTTCCTCCCTGGGAGCTATGACAGTACTCTGTGTGTAAAAGGTAGTTTTTACATTATAAATATTAAGTTTACCAGTATCTCAACTGTAGTTAATATCTGTCATATAGAAGAGGAGGGGGAGGGAGAATTTACCTGCTGCTGCAAATGCTTGAAAGGAAACGATTCAAGTTTGTTATTTTAGCTTAACTGCAACTATTAACTCAGAGAACAATATCAGGAGTTGTTAATTTATGTAATGTGATTTGTGACAAAGCAATTTTACGGGGTGGTGACCTTATCTGCTTTCTCCACTCGACTCCAAGCCCCATGAATCCTGAGACATCACCTGTCTTGTCTACCGGTCTAGCCCCAAGCCTAAAATAGAAGCTGCAATACGGAGGCTCAATGAATGTTTACCGATGAATTAATAATAGGAATGCATTCTGTCATCTCATACGCACCTGAAAGACCTTCAGTATCTCTCACCCCCAATGACAATTATGTGCGATGGGTACGATATAATAAAGAACTACAGTATTAGCTGCGTTTCCACGATGGCAGCAGCTCTCTCTTGGTGCTGTCGTTCCCAGCCATCGAGGTAACAGCTCTCCCACGTACGAACCCTGAGCCAACCCTGGGTCAACAGCATCAGCCTCGGCATCACCTGGGGACTTACTGAAAATGCCAATACATGAGTCCCACCCCAGAGCCACTGCACCGGAAATGTGTAAGGTGGGGCCTCGCAATTTGTATTCTTTTTTAAGGTTTTATTTATTTTTAGAGAGAAGAAAAGGAGAAAGAGAGGGAGAGAAACATCAATGTGTGCTTGCCTCTCACACACCCCCAACTGGGGACCTGGCTCCCAACCCAGGCCTGTGCTCTGACTAGGAATCGAACCGGCAACACTTCATTTCCCAAGCCAGCACTCAATCCACTGAGCCACACCAGCCAGGGCACTTTTTAAATAAGCCTTTATAAAAAATGTGTTAAATGTTCAAATATAAGGATGTTATAGGATGAGTTAAATTAAGTCAATCAATTAAAGGGCATGAAAAACTACCACTACCTAGTTGGGAGGCTTTTTGTTCCTTAGCAGGGATCTTAAGACTGTTCAATAAGTGACACATTTAAAATGGCTTTCAGATCCCTCTGATGGGTTCGTATTAGGGAAAAGAGACTCAAGGAGGAGCAGACAGAATCTGGTAGAGGAAAGGCTGAGGAGAAGGTGGATGAGAGCTAGAACAATGGCATGAGACCTGGGAAAATGGTTTTTTAGATTCTAACTGAATTTCAGCACTTTAATTTTAAATAAAGGTACAAACTACAGTAGTCTGGGCAGTATCTGTGACTTTGTGACCAATGGGATCCAATATTTTCCTATCGTATTATAGTTGTTATGATGGGGGAACTCAAGAGTTGGAAATGTTTAGTTTTAGGTAATAGTTAATGAGCTTAGTAACTTGATGCATGTAAAAAGCTACTGTTTCAGGGACTGAAGGTGACCACAGCAAGTCAACCTCTGTGCTCCGGAAGAGACCATAAGCCATCAAGATGGTACCCGAGCCACTGTGTTCCAAGGAGAGACATCTTGTCACCCGGGGGACAGATAAAGAAAATCATCCATGACACAGGACACAGGACACAGGACACAGATAAAAAAGAATCACCATAAAGATTCAATCGCTGTCTCCATTTATTGGTTCTGGTGACAGGCAGCACGAATGCCGGCTTCAAAATAAAATTTATGGTCATCACTACTTTCAAATTGTAGCAGTAACTTAGACCTGCCACTAGGCCTTATTAATGCATATTCAAGAACCATATGGGGGGGAGTGGGAGATGGGACAACTGTAACAGAAAAACATTTTTTTTTTAAAAAGGAAGCATATGCATTAATATATTACAACTAAAACAGTCTGAAAGCTGTATTTCAATATATTTGGTTCTTAGTAACCCTAGGTATTTTATATTTTTTATTTTTATTTTTTATTTTTTTAAAAGATTTTATTTATTTACTTTTAGAGAGAGGGGAAAGGAGGGAGAAAGAGAGGGAGAGAAACATCAATGAGTGGTTGCCTCTTATGCACCCGCAACTGGGAACCTGGCCCACAACCCGGACGTGTGCCCTGACTGGGAATTGAACCAGCAACCCTCTGGTTCGCAGGCTGATGCTCAATCCAGTGAGCCACACCAGCCAGGGTTATTTTACATATTCTAAAACATGGTTCTGAGAAGTGCACAGGCTTCACTGTATGGCCAAAAACGGTACCGGGTTAACAGTGAATACCTTTGTTCAAAGTGTTCATGACCTCCCTCTAAGGGATGAATCTAAGAAAACTTACGGGCCCTTTTCCCAGCTTACAAAAGGGCCCAGAGGACGCATACGGGCCAATGATACCTCAGCCTTCTAAAGAGCACTGTAGCAAAGCACCCAGCTTCTAACTCCAAAAACAAAAGCGAGCTGTGCAACCTCCTCATCTGTACGCCTTTCAGCTTAGCAGGCAATGAGCATGCTCACAGCGCACATCTGGAGAGGCAGACTACGCAGTGGAAGGTGAAGAACAGGTGACTACCAGGTATCTGTGAATGAGGAGCTAAGGAGTCAAGACCTTATTCTAGGTGATGCTTTGTCTTATTCTGCTTTTCGCTTACAGTCCTATTTTGGAAACAACTAAATCTGTGTAAAAAACATACTTTAAAACTCTTAAAAGGCTTCCCACTGCCCTTTGCACAAAGCCCGACAAACATGCCAAGTTTACCAAGCCCTCGGTAGTAAGGTGTTTTTTTTAGCTCTTTAGCCTCACCGTAATTCCCTTTCCTTCTCACAATCCGTGTTCTAGCCACACTTAATTCCTTTCTGCAATTCAAACAGGCATGTTCTCCTTCCCCCGAACTTCCAACCATGCTGATCTCCGCTTGGCTAATTCCTTCAAACCCCTCAATTCTGTTGAAATGTCACTTCCTCCTGCTATCTCCTCTTCTAAACCTTCAATTAATCCTATCATAACACTCATCACCTTTCATTGTAATAACATGTGAAATTGGCCACCTTCTGCACGAAGCTGAAAAGCCTGGCGAAGGCACAGACAGAGTCCTGTTTCCCACCAGGTACGCAGCTCTGAGCCCAACGTGCCGCAGGCCCTCAGCAAGCGCTGGATGGTCGAGGGTGAATGAATGTATGAATCTGCCTGGAGACAGGTTTTAAAGCGTTCCTTTCTGTACATCTAAGAGCCTTGAGCTTTCCCTTCTTGGCAACACCTGTAACCTTGAGTGCCACCTATTTAAAATTATAATTTGTATCTAGCCTTCTCCTGTCCGAATTTAAAAAGTTGTATTATTTAGACATATTGTTATATAGTAAAATTGTCACCTAGTTTGTTTGTTTTTTAAATCCTCACCGGAGAGAGAGAAACATCTCCCAACCTGCAACCTAAGGCACATGCCCTGACTGGGAATCGAACCCGTGACCCTCCAGTTTACAGGAAGACGCTTCAACCAAGGAAGCCCCACTTGTCAGGGCTGTCACTTTGTGTTTTTCTTTTCGGGTTTTTGTTTGTTTTTTTAAGTCTGAGTGGAAAGAAATAGTATTCCACTAGTTTCCAAAACCAAAGAAACATCATTTAACTGTCTATTCTCTAGATACATGTACTTAACTTTCCTTTTATATAAATTTCTCTTTAAAAGTATACAAATACCATTTTAAATCATTCCTTTTCACATCTTCTTTATTAATTGACAGGGCAGTTAGTTCTTTGTTTTTGGCCACTATGTTCTTCTTCACACAGTTAATAATCTGTAAAACATGTAATCAAGTACATGAAAAGTTGGTGGCTATTTTAAAGAGCCTTTAAAAAATCCTGCTTTAAAATTATAGTTTAGAAGGCAGTAGGGCAGTGGAGAGCAATGGGGGGAAAATTGCAACAACTGTAATAGAACAACAATTTTTAAAAAAATAGAAAGCAGAAGCTTTATTTTTAGATCACAAAATCCAACTTAAAAGTGACAATTATCATAAAACTATCTTTTTGTATATTTTATTATGTTGCTACAGTTGTCCCAATTTCTTTCCCTTTTGCTCCCCTCTTCCCAGTACCTCTCTTCCCTACATCAATCCCACCCCCCTTAGTTCATATCCCTGGATCGTACATATAAGTTCTGTGGCTTCACCCTTTCCTGTATTATTCTTAACTTTCCCTGTCTATTTTGTACGAACCAATTATGCTTCTTAATCCCTGCACCATTTCCCCATTTCTCCCCCTTCCCCCTCCCAGTTGATAACCCTCCAAATGATCTCTATACCTATGATTCTGGTTGTTTGCTTAGTTGGTTTTTGTTTTTATTTTTTAGATTCAGTTGTTGATAGTTTGTTGTCCTTTTAATGTTCATAGTGTTGATCTTCTTTTTCTTAAATAAGTCCCTTTAACATATCACATAATAATGGCTTGGTGATAATGAACTCTTTTAGCTTTACCATGTGTGCGAAGCACTTGATCTGCCCTTCCATTCTAAATGATAGCTTTGCTGGATAGAATGATCCTGGTTGTAGGACCTTGCTTTTCATCACATTGAATACTTCGTGCCAGCCCCTTCTTGCCTGCAAAGTTTCTTTTCAGAAATCAGCTGACAGTCTTATAGGCACCCCTTTGTAGGTAACTCTCTGCTTTTCTTTTGCTGCTTTTAAGATTCTCTCCTCTTTAACCTTTGGCATTTTAATTATGATATGTCTTGATGTGGTCCTCCTTGGGTCTAGCTTGTTTGGGACTCTCTGTGCTTCCTGGACTTGTATGTCTATTTCCTTCACCAAATTTGGGAAGTTTTCCTTCATTATTTTTTCACATAAGCTTTCCATTTCTTGCTCTTCCTCTTCTCCTTCTGGCACCCCTATAATTCGGATATTGACACATTTAAAGTTGTCCCAGAGGTTCCTAAGCCTCTCCTCATTTTTTTCAATTCTTGTTTCCTCATTCTGTACTGGTTGACTGTTTTTTTCTTCCTTATGTTCCAAATCATTGATTCGAACCCTGATTTCCTTCTCTTCACCATTGGTTTTGTGTGAATTTTCCTTCTTTTCATTTAGCATGGACTTCACTTCTTCCTTTATGCATTTGCCATATTTAAGTATATCTGTCAAGCCTATGAGCATCTTTATCACCAGTGTTTGGAAACCTGCATCTGTTAGGTTGGCTATCTCCTCATTGCTTAGTTCCCCCACTGGAACCTTGATCTGTTCCCCCTTTTGGGCCATACTTCTCTGTCTCCTCGTCTTGACAGGCTCCTGTGTTTGTTTGCCTCAGTGTCTTAGATACAGCTGCCGCACCTGTCTGGATGAGTATTTCTTCTTTGTATCTTTGTTCGACTTCCATGCAGCTGGATTTTCTGGAACTTCTGTTTGTCTCCAGTTTTGAGGTACATGTATTCCTTCTTAGTTGTGGAGGGAGACACAGCATGTCTATCTAGGCCTCCATTTTGGCCAGAAGTCTGATAAAACTATTTATTGATTTAAGTAAATGTGTTATGTTAAAATGCTTTTTCACCCTGGCTAGTGTGGCTCAGTGGATTAAGTGCTGGCCTGCGAACCAAAAGTTAACAGGTTCGGATCCCCACCAGGGCATATGCCTGGGTTGCAGGCCAGGTCCCCAGTTAGGAGTATACGAGAGGAAACCACACATTGATGTTTCTCTCCTTCTCATTCTCCCTCCCTCCCTCCTCTCTTTAAAAATAAGTAAATAAAATCTTTTAAAAGTATATTCTTTCATCTTCTATATGCTCTCCATAATTTAATGCTCTATGGTTATTCTGTATACTTTTAAACAATACAGTTAATGTTTTGTTTTGTTTTTTATTTAAATACTCTCTTTTAAAAGATAGTAAAGAATTTAGAGATCTTGGGAGGTTGCAGAAGCATGAAGAAAGTAAAGAGGGTTAATACATGGTGACATGAGGAAGCCAGACTTTGGGTGTTGAGCACACAATGGATTATAAAACTGTACACCTGAAACGTATATAATGTTATTGACCAATGTTACCTCAGTAAATGTAACTTTTTAAAAAATTTTTAGAGATCTTAATCAGCACATACAGGGACTTCCACAACTGCAACTTGCCTCCATTTTTCAAATCCAATTTTAATGTCCAATTTCCAGAAAATAGAAATTTTATAACACTCATAATTACATACCATATTTCATTAATTCTAAGATGTACTTTTTTTTTTCACATTTTGACATCTCTGAAACCAAGATGTATCTCACAACTGATGGTCTCCTAAAATTTATAGTTGGTAGCATGTTTTCCTTTTAGTGGCCGAAAAATAATGTTTCTTACAATTGATGGCATCTTCGACTAAATGGAACAGTTATTAAAATATTAAAGCTTTTCTCTAATAATGCTTTCTAATTGAACTAAATCACAGTACAATTACAATTCAAATAATTCTGAAATCAAAACTTAAGATCCACATTTTTATGTTTTTAGAAAACTAGTGCCTAGACGAAACTCAGGAAAACAGATAACTGGAAGAAACCAGTTCTTTTTTTAAAAAACTAGGAAAACCTAGAGTAGAGGCAGAAATACCAGAAATAAATATTTTAAAAGGCTTGAAGATGTTCAGTAGTAGCTTCCAGGGAAGTGAAGGCATGAAATAGCTCTAGAGCTTTATCTATAAAAAGAAACAAATATTAGCAAGAGGGCGGGGGGGAGCTCAGAGAGCAAACTATTTAGGAGGAAAAATGCTATACAGCATTATTCCTTCCTCTTTCAGGAGGAATCATTGTCACCTTTCAAACAAAAATATGGTACGGGTAGTGAAAATAATTGTAATTAGATATAAAGTTGTAAATATCCTTAATAAAGTAAAAACCAACCTACCAGCATTGTTCTCCTTCTGGCTCAATCTGTTTCACCTTCAGGTGATCCTAGGACAGGGACTCCTTTTCAGGTCCCCAGTTTTTCACGTCGATCTTCTACCTCCCTGTGGCAACAATATTTTCTCATTAAAAGAGTCCTTTGGTGCCACAGGGAGGATTTCTGATGATATAACAAATGCAAAAACTATCACAGCTCATCATGAAGCCAACTTAGTGTTGAGGTTCTTCAAGAAAGAAAGTGAACTCATCTTATTTTTCAAGAAAGAAATCTAGCTTTCTTGAGCTGCATTTTTTAAAACCTAAACTTTCATTTATTTAAAAAAAAGAAACTGCTTTCTTGTTGCGTTATATAAAAATCTGTATCATTCATCTGCCTTTTCAACTAATCTCTGAACACAATTTTGTTAATCACAAAAAATGTTTCCAAGTTTTCTTGATAATTACTTTATTTACTAAGTTCAACTTTTTATGTTTTTATATCTGTTAAAAATCAAAGTCCTGTTCCCAATGATCAGAAGAGAAAAGGAGCTACCAGACCCCTTTCAGCCAATGTTTGTTAGTAAAGATTAGTAATTCTACATGTATTATATAACACCATGTTAATTATGCTTAAAATAAACATTAAAAAAAGGTCAGCAGTAAGCACAGAAAAGCAGTAGTTACTGTTGAGATTCTGGTGAGATTACAGAGGGGTTTCATTGTTTATTCTTTGGAGTACTTCCCAGTTTTTCCAATGAGCATGTATTGCTTTCATTGTAAGAAAAGAAAATTTAGGTGTAAGCAAATGATTAAAACCTACTTTGATTTTAACATAATATTAATCTAAATATGACAATATTATGGCTTTGATATATTTCAGATGACCATGTATATTTTTTGGATGACTACCTTTTCATATTTTAAATAACTTTAAGGTTTCAATATTTAGCATATAAACAAAAAAAAAAGTTTACGATTTTTACAGATGGTTCTTGATTATGCTGCCATGTACGTCAAAACTGAATCTGTTTCAGTCTCTATTTCCTAACAGTTATGTGTTAAACACTATATTATATACTACATTTGACAAAATGAAAATATATGGTCTCTGTCTTCAAGGGACTTACACGCTTACTTTGGAACAGTATAAGAAAGTGAATGATCAGTGCTTAAAAGGAGACAGTCTCAGAGAAGGTGGCGAAGGGAGTGTTTAACACAGGCCACAATCACATGGAAAGTTTCTGGTAGTGGGACCTTAAGAATGGATGCTACCTGAACACATTCTTGGTGAAAACTATTTGAGCAAAGCCTCAGAAGCATAAATAGCACAGTCCATGCTAGGGGCAGTAAGAAAAACAGCAAGAATACAGTGTTTCAGTAGATAAGAAGGACAGATCAAGAAGCAGCTACTAAGGGGAGATTCTGTGGGTCACTGAATTTGGCAGAGGAGTGGCCTTTGAAATCTGATAAATAAAGAGATTCAGGAGAATGATAAATGCAGTTGCCAAAGCACAGTAAGTTCAGGGAGGAATGACTAGGAACAAGTACAGACTGAAGGTATGAAGCATTTGTTTTTTTTAAACAAATGGAAGTGAAAGGAAAGACAAACATGTAAAAGAGAAGTAAACAAACATTCCGTTTTAATGTCCAAAAGGGCCAAAGGACAGAAACAGCTCGGTCACTGCTAATGCCGAGTGCCACCCCATCTCTATGATCGTCCTAGGCTTGCCCACAGGTCTGTAACTAGCCATTTACTAAAATGTTCCTTTAATTATCCTAATTTGAGTACGCCATCTGTTTTGTGATGGGACCCTAACTATACATTTGAGCATCTGTAAATACCCAAATACAATATTCCCTCACTTATTGTGGGTATTACATTCCAGACCTCCCCACAAAGTAGGAACCTTACATTTATTCTACACTCTTAAACCTACGTAACTTTAACAACACACGTATACAGTAACGCAAGATCCCGCAATACAGTGAAAAATCCACGATAAATCATTAAATATAACATTTTTTAAAATCCCATGATACAGTGAGGCCACGATAAGTGAACCACGATATAGAGAGGGACTACTGTATGTCCCCCCCAATGCTGTGCTTCATCTCAAAATCAACACGCCTATTACCAAACTCCCCTGCCTCCCAAAACAGCCCCGCCTTCCTCCAATCCCTATGCAATACCATCGTCATCACTTCGTGTCAAAAACTGAGTAGTATCTGAACTGCCTCTCCCCGTGAGCTGCCATGTCTGGTTAGACCTCACATGGTAATACAGTTCACGTAAGCCTCTCCTGTTCCTCCACATCTAACCTTGTTTGAATGTTTCTCAAGCCATCCCTTGGCTCCTGCTCCAGCGGCCGCCCTTCCTGCCTCCCCTTCTCCCCTACGGCTCGTCCTCTGTCTGCTGAGATGCTAAAGACATAGCACTTCCCACTGAAAGCCTTCCAAATCTGCATTTTACAGAACGAATGGCCAACGCTTGGGTTCCCATCACAATCCAGTCACAACTCTCAATAGAACCTCCTGTCAACGTCGTATTTACTCTATACCGTCTACACACACCTTGGGCTTCAATGTCCCGCATATTTACTAATGACGTTTCCTTCGGGCTCAAGCGCCTTCGGCTGACGGACTTCCCATCTGCCATCCAAACCCTACCACCTGTCCTCCTGCTTCACTTTCTTGAAAACATTCCCTAATCCTGTGAATTGAAAACAGCACCCTTGCACATAAAAAATGCCAAGTACTTATTAATATGTCCTCATAAATTTAAGTGAATGGTTAAGAGGATAAATACAGTAAGTTAAGGTGCCAGATGAAGAGGCAAATTCTAAACAGCTCAATCTTCTCAGACAAGCATTGAAAGATTTCTATCAAAACTTACTATTCAGCCCTGGCCAGGTAGCTTGGTTGGTTAGAATGTTGTCCCAACACACCAAGATTGAAGGTTCAATCCCCAGTCAGGGCACATAAAAGAACCAACCAATGAATGCATAAATAAGTGGAACAACAAATCAATGTCTACATGTCTCTCTCACTCTCTTCCCCTTCCCTCTCTCTAAAATCAATAAATAAAAATTAAAATTAAATAAAATGTACAGTCATATATATGTGTGTGTGTGTGTGTGTGTGTGTGTGTGTGGTTGTTTTCTTTTTTTTTTTTTTGCGAGGCCATAAAAATTGCATTTTCCAATCCTAGGGGATCCAAGAGATTGCTCTCCCTGCCTCCAGCTCAGCCCCTCCATCTAAGGAGCAGCCTCCAGAATTGGTGGGACTCAGCAGTCAGGACCACCCTTCATCCACACTGCACGGCTGTTCCTCTGAGGCTCTTTAGGATTACTAACCCTAAATTATCCTCAAAAAGCAGTTTATAAGTTTAGATGAATATGCTATTTTTTTAAATCCTCACCTGAGGACATTTTTCATTGCTTTTAGGAAGAGAGGAAGGGAAAGGGAGAAACATCGACGCGAGAGGGAAGCATCGACGCGAGAGGGAAGCATCGACTGTTGCCTCCCACACGTGCCCAGACCAGGGATCGAACCCACAACCCAGGTAGGCATCCTGACTGGGAATCGAACCTGCAACCTTTTGGTTACGGGATGATGCTCCAACCAACTGAGCCACATGGGCCAGGGCTAAATATGCCTATTTTTAAACTTTCAAAACGTATTTGGTTTTTCCTGTAGATTTTAAGAAAGGATTACTATTACATATAAGCTCTGTAAGGGAAACATAAACTTTTAGATTATAAAAAGGTGAAACAAAATAGCCTATAATTACACCTAACAAAATTAGAAATCGTTTTATTCAAAAAAGAATGAAGATGGCTAAATATACGGCATTGGGTTTTAGTACTCCTGCCTGGATGACATCATGAACAGTCTCTGGTATGGAGGTATATGCATGGGTATACAGAAATGCAGATGACTGATGTTCCTCTCACACATCACACATCAGTGTCTCGCCCTCCCTTCCCCTCTCTCTAAAAATAAATAAATAAAAATTTTAAAAGATTTTATCTATTTATTTTTTCTAGAGAGAGAAGGGAAGGGAAGGAGAAAGAGAGGAAGAGAAACATCAATGTGTGGTCGCCTCTCATGCCCAGGTCAGTAAGTATAATGACAAGCATTTTTAGATTAATATAACCTGAGTTATAATGTAGGAATATTCCAGGAAGTGCTTCCTGGATGAACAAAAGGAAATCTTATTCTATATAAATCTCATTTCCACCCATTCCCCAAATAAAATCTGCTATAACCATCTTATAAATATTACTTTGTTTTTCTTCCCACTCAGCTTCTTCTCCAAAGTTTACATGTCTGGAATTTTAGTTAAAACTTTATACCCCAAGAAAAGAGCCTGATCCTAATCCACTGCCCAAACGGAAACATGCATTAGTATAAAGCCATAACAACCTTCATTCATTCATATAAGTTCTAGGTCTCAGAAGAATGAAAATATATTCGGATTTTAATTTGTTTAAAAATGCATTTGAGTCTTTAAACAGAAACAAATTTAAGCTCAGAGTAGCTATTCTATACTAATCTATGTATACTAAAGACCCTTATAAAGTTACATTAACATCCATGAGCTGTAATATTGTGAAACAACAGTCTACTGTAGAATCCGTGGTCTGCATGCCTTATGATGAATAAATACGAGTGTTTTAAACTGCTGTCGTTGTAGACGTATGAGCCAGCAGTTTTCAGTATGAATTTGGCATTGCCTTTTTAAAGAGTTACATCTGAATTCTAAGTTTTACAGTGTTGTTCTGTAATGAGAGAGAAATAGCTATACTATGCTATTCTTCATTTTTAGAAGTAATAAAGCAAGCATAGATTTCCTTAAAATCCATGAGCCAGTATGCAATTAAAAATTAAGATGAACTTCTCAGGTACATTGAGACTACTTTAGCATAATGTGAGTTATTTGCTAACATTTCATTTAGTAATGAAGAAAAAATAAATCTAAAAAATATTGTGTTCAAAACCACTTCTAAAAACTACCACAAAAGGAGCTGTTATTTTACCCAGACTTTGTATAGCGTCTTTTTCAATATCACAGTCACTCATATCTATGTCCTACAAATGATATCATCACAGTCAGAGTTCAAGAAGACTAAGACAATTAAATCCCTTAAACGGATGATATTTGCCCCCTATTCAGAACTGTTTTTACCTGAGTGATTTAAATCAATGAAGCACTGACCACTAATTGGTATTTTAATGTAATAAACACTTTATGGTAAAATAATTTTCTACCCATGAAAACTTGGTAGTTTTCATTTTTCACAGCTTCTAATTTGCTATCAAAAACAGTCTTCCATAGGCCTTTTAATATTTTCCAGAAAATTCAAACAATTCTATTCTTTCATTCAACTTCAGCTATCACACTTTTGTTCTTGTACTATTAGTTTTCTGCTTAAGTATGCTCCTATAATGAAATTAGTTACAAAAGCTACTTCAAAATATCATCATACATAATGCTTTTAGCTGCTCTTCCTATTCTCAAGAAGAAAACTCATCTCTGCCACTTGACAGAATTCTAGCTTCTGACTGAAAAACTCTCCAAAGTATCTTTCTGCTACTTGCACTACTTTATTTTTTCTAAGGTTTCTTAAAAATTAATTTATTTAGCCCTGGCTGGAATGGCTCAGTGGACTGAGTACCAGCCTGAGAACCAAAGGGTCACTGGTTCGATTCCCAGTCAGGGCACACGCCTGGGTTGCAGGCAAGGTTCCCAGTTGGGGACGCACAAGAGGCGACCACACATTGATGTTTCTCTCCCTCTCTTTCTCTCTCCCTTCCCTTCTCTCTAAAAAAAATAGATAAAATATTTTTCAAAAATTAATTAACTTATTTACTTTTAGAGAGAAGGGAAGGGAGGGAGAGACATGGATATGTAAGAGGAACATTGATCAGTTGCCTCCCACATGCCCCCAACTGGGGACCCAGCCTGCAAGCCCAGGCGTGTCCCCTGACCAGGAATCAAACCAGCAATCTTTCAGTTCACAAGCCAGTGCTTAATCCATGAAGCCACATCAGCCAGGGCTGTGCTATGTATTTTAATTCAAGTACCACTGACAACTAAAAACATGAAGCCTATATGACATCTGTGGCAATCATTTTGAAAAGTAAGATCACCACTTCACGTGGGGTTTGCTGGCATTGTTGTCACCATTGCTCTGAGGAGCAAGGGGGCTTCCAATCCCTCAGCTCCACCAAAAATAAATCTGGGGGAAAAAAAACAGCTCTAAGCCAGAAGAACTGGTCATCCTAGGGAGTGTATCGAGCCTCCGCAAGTAGAAAGACATCAAATACTCACCATTTTAATCATGAGACTTGGCTACATTTACAGAAATTTACCTAAATACTTAAGAATAAGTGTTATGAGGATTATACACCAAGCATAGGGATTCTTTTTCACCATTAACAGCTAACGATACATTTTAATATTTATCATTATAAAATAGTCACTACAATCCTTCTGGTAAAATACTCATTTTCTTTATGGTCAATGGCAAAAATTAAAAGTTTTCTTCAAGAACTGTACATACTAATCCCCATTAAACATCAAGTTACATCACCACAGACAGACTGAAATAATACAATTTCTAAGACAAAAGGGAAGAAGAACCTGATAGACTACTGCAAAGATGCTTCTGACCTAAGAAAAAAGGATCACACTGTTCCAGCGATACTGATTCAAAGGAACTCTCCATCTGTTACAGACTGAGAATACCATACTTATCTTTTGAATTAAAAAGTTACCCTCATAGACTAGCCTACTGACCTCTATAATTAACAAACAACTAGTGAATTTTTACACTCCCAGAAAAAGTATAAAAATAATTTTTTATTGTGAGCCTGCAATTTTGTACTTTGGATTCACGATATGAGATTCTGTTATACTGCAAAAAAAGTTATAATGGAGAACTTCTTATATCCATATAAATTCTCTTAAGAGCTATTTCACTTGTTTCCAATCTATACTAAATAGCATCAGAAGGAGGCTTTTTGGTACATTATTCATCTGGCAATAGGAACGATGACACTTACAAAATGAGAAAGTGAGAGATAATAAACATTTGATGAGATGTCTACCTGTTTCCACATTCTCGGTCTCAACTTCTTGCTCTTCTGCCACATCTTGCATCATATAAGTCTCATCATCATAAACCAGAACCTGGGCCGCATAGCCCTGCTCTAATCTGGCACTTGGAACTGGCTCCACAATCACTGCTGGGTATTCAGAAACATTTTCACTTTCCTACAAGAGCAAATTTAAAAAACAATCAACCTTTTTATTCACAGATGCGGATTCACTTATAAACTCTTCAGTTCATCAAGTCTCAAGGAGTCCACACAATGAGTTTCTTGTATTATAAACATGAATGCAAAAACCCAAAACAAGGGATGAAAAGGACTAACTTTAACCATCGGTGGCAAGTTAAGAGGTGAGGCTGAAACTAAACATTTTAACTAGTCGAGGCTTTAGGATGAAGATGGCAAATTAAACGCACACATAAAATTTCACTTCCTCATGAAAGCAGTAAAAAGACTTTTAGACATAAATCCATCGGGAGAAGAGATAAGAGTAACAAAACCCTTGGAAGACTGAAAGGGGATGGGGGAATGTTATTAAGTGGCTTAGCAGACCCAGGAAAGCCAAAGCACAGCCTGGCACATGACTCTGGAGCATCCTCAGAAGGCAATTCCAGTTACTTCTGGACATGGAAGGGCAGCAGGTGGTAGAGAAAGAGGAGGTTCAAACAAGGAAGATCCCATTAAACCTGTTGGAAAAGCACTTGAATTCCTAGACCCACCTGCTCCTCCGTGAGGCTAGGCCACAGCCCTCCCCACCTTAGCAGCAGATTAAAGAGGGAGAAACAAGAGTGACTTGGAAGTATATTAAGGCATCTCTGGTAGTATCACTACTGTACCAAAAACAGTTTCCAATCAGCTTTCTCGTCCTCAACTTCTTTTTTACATTTCTTATAGCCACATTCGGGGGCCTTAATGACGCTAATGTCTTTAAGGCTTGTAACACGGCTTTACTATTGCCAGTTTTCTCTAAATTTACGCAGAAACACATTCAGGTAAGCAGACTCACTGGCTGGCTTTAGTCCTCAACTTTCAATCGTGAGCAGACAGCCACGTATTACAGTTCTCTAAGACACAAAGACGCAGAATATATACGTACACACACACGCATATATATCCACATTTCTCACAGAGATAAAAAATATGATAGCCATAAAACAAGAACGGAATACAATAAATAAAATTTAAAATAAAAGAGTTCTTAGAAATTAAAAACATAATACCTGAAATGAAATGACAGAAGCTTGGACGACTACATTGAGGCAGTCTTCCAAGGACCAGAGAAAAAAGATAAAGGGATAGAAAATAGGAGAGAAAACAGAACAATATTAGAGGGCCAGTACAGAAGGTCCAATATCTGAATAGCAGGAGTTCCAGAAAAAAGAAAATGGAGGGGGAGAGGGAGGCTGGAAAGAAATCAAAGAATTCCAGGAATTTTTCTAGAGCTGAAGGACATAAGCTGCCCACTTGAAAAGACCTACCAAGCGTTAGCATAAAAAATTAGGGGAGACCTACAATGAGGCACACCACTGTGAAACAGCCTAATACCGGGGGCAAAAAGAAGATTCTACCAGCTTCTAGAAAGAAAACACACACCACACACAAGGACTCAGGACTCAGTTCCGTCTTCTCAACCATCCTACTGGAAGGAAGAGGGCAATGGAGCCATTGCTTCAAAATTAGAAGGGAAAAGCATTTCCAACCTGGCATTCTTCACCCAGTCAAACCATCTTATGAAAGCAGAATAAAGGTTTTTTTCAGACATGAAAGAGCTCAAAACATTTACTTTCCCTGCATCCTTTCTCAAGAAGCAACTGGAAGGTGTTTTCCATCAAAATAAAAATTTTTTTAAAGTAAAATTTTAATAAAAAGATGACCGAGCACGTGGGGGAGAGACGACAGGACTGTTCAGGGAGGCCCCAGCAGGCCAGCTGTGCGTTGGGTGTGCAGGGGAACCAGGCCAGCCTGCAGCAGCGGGACTCCTGAGACGCCCGATCAGCTGTCGTCTCCCAGATAAACACTGACACTGCTCCCAAGCACAGGGCGCCCGAGAAGCCTACCCCAGACTGTCTCGCGTACCCGTCCGCCCCCGCTGGCCTTGCTGCCTGGGTCAGCCGAGAACGCTCATTTCACCTCCCCGCTGCGTTCTGCTGTGACATACATGCCCCAAAGCGCTGAAAGGCTAGAAGGAGCGGAGAAACCAAACCTGAAGGACAGCGCTCTGCCCGCGGGACCGCACACCTGTCGCCCAAACATGCGCGCTGGGGTCCGCGCTGCAGCCCTGCCAGCTTCCTGCCCAGGCTGGCCTGGGGTTTCCAGGAACTGACGCAGGACACGGCTTGAACCTCGGCAAACCCTGATGCCCAGCTCCTCCGCCCATTTCCTGGACGCCTGCATCTCACTGTGGGAAATGCCGCCCTTTCCTCACTCAGTCAGCGGGTACTCTGCTCATTTTCTCAAAGGAATAACACTATTTCTCACAGACAATAACACTAGAAAGAAAAGAAGTAACACGTAAGTCAGCATAATGGCACTTCTGGGGACAGACAGCGTAGAGACAGGAGAGAGGGACACACTTCTTATTCTAAAATACTAGTCACTTCTATTTTTTAACCTGAGTGACAGGTAATATACATTCTTTTTGTTATTCTTAGGCTGAAATGTATATATTTTATACACACTTCATTTTGTATCAAACACTTTACAAAATTTTTAAATTACAAAAAGATACAGCAAATTTTTTTTAAAAGGAAGTAAATGCTGAATATTAACATTGAATTTCCTACTCTGTATAAGGCAAAAAATGTGAGTCTAACTTTTCACCATTAAAAAATAACTCTGGCTGGTGTGGCGCAGTGGATTGAGTGCCGGCCTGCGAACCAAAGTGTCGCTGGTTCGATTCCCAGTCAGGGCACCTGCCTAGGTTGCAGCCAGGTCCCCAGTTGGGGGTGTGTGAGAGGCAACCACACACTGATGTTTCTCTTCCTCTCTTTCTCCCTCTCATCCCCTCTCTCTAAAAATTAATAAATAGAATCTTTCCAAAAGAAATATTCTTTCCCACACATTGAATATAATCACAGCTGAATCACAATGCTCAGGTCCGTAACCACAGCCCACAGGCAGCCACCAAGCTATAAAGTAGCTGCTAACAAGAAGCGTGGCACAAGGAAGGCGGATGCAGTCTCCTCTTGTTAGAAACTCAGAAAGAAGCATCATCAGAGCGGCTGAACTAGTATTAAATCAAACAGTGGCTATTTTATTTATATGTAATCCAGGGGACTTATAACTTTGTTCACTCCTCTGAAATCTAATAGCATATTTAATAGTAATATTAATCTGAGATTATTTTATATTGTGCATCACCCTATCAGTAGAAAATAAGTCACATTTTCTAAACCATGAAATATGTGAGGACTAGAATCCTGTAGAAGGCTAATAGTACTCTTTTCCCCACCAATTAAGGTTCTGGGCCCCTATATTCTCTTTGTTTTAATATTTCAATGGTTCCTTCCATTTAATCCTAAAAAGCAAAAACCTTTATTAAAAAGTTCATCTCTTCTTTCTAATCACTGTATATACCTCTCAAAATGACAAGCAATCTAACCCCTTGACTTGTTTTCTACATATACCTTATAATCTGGATCCCACCACCTCAATGACTATTCACTCAAAGTGTCAATAAGGACATTCTATTTCTGTTTTCAAAACGCTCCCCTGCCATTCTGAAAACAACACACAGATCATCACGTCATTCAAAAAATTCTTTCTTCCATCTTTTTTTTCTCTCCTCTGACTCTTCTTCCTTCTCCAGTGACTAGACATAGCCAACTATAAGGTTCTGTCTTCAGCATTTCCTTTTTTTAACTCTATACTGCCATCCCCATCAAGCCTGCCCATTCCGATGGCTGCGAAATAGCACCTCTAATGCTGATGATTACTAAATATTTGCTTTCCAGCCCCTCAGTGTGGCTCATGTGGTTGGGTGTCCTTCCACAGGGCGAAAAGTCGCCGGTTCAGTTCCCACTCAGGGCGCATGCCTGGGTTGTGGGTTCGGTCCCTGGTTGGGGCGTATGCGAGAGGCAACTGATGGATGCTACCTCTCTCAGACAGATGTTTCTCTCCTTCTCTTCCTCCTGCCCTTCCCCTCTCTCTAAAAAATAAATAAATAAAATCTTTAAATATCTGCTTTCCACTCTGACCCATCCCCTAAACTCCAGACCCAGATTTTAAACTACCGACCTAACATCACTACAGGAATATTCAGCCAATACTTCAAGCGTAACGTGTCTAACTAGAACAAATTTATCAACATCTCTCCCTATTCCCCTACCCTGTGTTTTTCTCCAAACCTCAGTTTCTCCGTATGTAAAAGAGATTATAATATTCATGTTTAAAGTCCCTTGAAAGTTAAAAAGGCACAAATTAGTGAGAGCTATTTTACAGTGTAATAATAGTATACAAACATACTGTACTTGCCCTCAACTTTGGAGGTTATCTTTTCACATTACAATCAGAATTGTTTGTATTACTTCTTTGTGCACAAAGCTTTCACGATTTCCATTTGTCTAAAAGGAAAGCTTAACATACGAAACACTGGCATTTACACACTCTTGGAAATATAAGCCTCATTCCTTCTATTAGTTGAACTGTGCCCCCCAAAAGATGGTGAAGCCCTAACCACCAGTATGGGTGATTCTGACCTTATTTGGAAACAGTCTCTGCAAGGTGATCCAGTTAAGATGAGATCATCAAGGTAAGCCATAAACCCATCTGAGCATGTCCCCATAAAAAGGGCAGATTTGGACACAGACACACATACAGGAGGAAGACAATGTGAAGACACAGGGAGGACGCCACCTACAAGCTAAGGATCCCCAGAAGTCACCGGTAGCTAGGAGAGAGACATAGACAAGACCCTCCCTCAAGCCACAAGAGGGAACCAACTCTGCCGACACCTTGATTTTGCACTTCCAGCCTACAGAACTGTGGGACAATAAAGATGCTCTGTTTAAGCCACCAGTTTATGGTACTTTGTTCCAGCAGCCCCAAGGAACAAAGATACCACCTTGGCAGCCTTATTTCCTACATGATGTCACACAGCTGTTCAGTTACTTGCTTTGCCCCTAATTCCCAGACGCAAGAGCTTCCATGGCCTCTCAACTGTTTACCCCCAGAAACCACTCCAGATGTTCCTAAAATAGATTCCGTATGCTTGCTACGCAAACGCAGGTTGAAGAGAAGATCCCTAACCAAGATGATTATAATGCAAAAAAAAGGAAAAAAAGAAAAAAGGAAAAAGAAACAAATACACCCCTCAGATATGAGCTGAATAACTACTGTATATTCACACAATTAAAAGGTTAAGGTAAAATATCTGTGTATCATCATGGAAAAATATCAGTGATACAAGTAGGTGGGGAGAAAAATGGGCAACAGGACAGGGCTACTGTATCATTCTGCTTATATATGTATTTGCTTTACATATGCATTAAAAAGTCTGGAAGAATATGTCTCAAAATATTAATGATCTGATAAGAGAAATCTACTCAGATAAAAGAGGGATTTTCATTCTTCAGTATGTCTGAGATTACGGGGCTTTTTTTTTTACAATTTTTTATATAACTAAGAAGAAAAATCAAAATACTTTTTTCTTCCCATTTAAAAATAACAAATGGAACAACAAAAACAAAATACTCTAAAGCCTAGAGGGGTGATCTGAAAACTTTTTAAAAAATGCATTTGTATAAT
Source organism: Furipterus horrens (assembly GCF_987537825.1). Taxonomy (NCBI): domain Eukaryota; kingdom Metazoa; phylum Chordata; class Mammalia; order Chiroptera; family Furipteridae; genus Furipterus; species Furipterus horrens. Next base: position 10,889,965 of record NW_028327180.1, read on the forward strand.
ATAAAACTTGTGGGAGAATCTATCTCAACAAATAAAATAAATCATTTCTTTTTTATCAACTTTACCTAGGTATTTTCATGAATGCAGACATCCGTGCAATTGCCACCACAATAAAAAAATAGAACAGTTCCATCACACCACCAGGCTCCCGTGCTGCCCCTACCGGTAAAATCCTCACCACCACTACCTACCCTCCTCCCCCCACGCACATGGGCTTGGCAACCACCAATCTGCTTCCCATTTCTAAAATTTCATATACATGGAATCAATCGTTTGTGCTCTTCTGGGTCCAGGGTCTTTAAGTCAGCATAATGTTGAGATTTATACATGCTGTTGCATGTATCAGAAGTTCTTTTTATTGCTGAGAATTCCATTGCATGGATACACCCACTGTTCAGCCAGTCACCATGTTCATGCGGCTGTAGTGCTCCTTGTAATGTCCTGCTCGTCCCCCTCCCTTTGCACTCCATTCCAAATTTACCTACAAGTCAGACTACCAGATCACATGGTAACTGTACATTCAAATTTTAAAAGGACTGTTGAATTGTTTCCCAAAGGGGTTATTTTACATCCCAGTACAAATGTACATGAGTCCCAGTTGCTCTACATCCTTCCCAGTACGTGGCACTACACCCTTCTGTGTAAGTATGTAGCAGTATCTCCTCGTGGTTTTACTTTGCATCTCCCTGATGGCTAATCCGTTAGACCTTGTTACACGTGCTTATTGGCCATTCTCATCATTTTCACGTCAAGCCGTTTTCCAACTTATTATTTTGTATATTCTGAACATAAGTTCTTTGTCAGTAGATGTACTGTCAATATTCTTTCTCCAATCTTTGGTTAGCCTTTTCATTTCCTTAAAGGCATTTTAAGAGCAGTTATTCATTTAAGCTCAATTAATTTTTTTTTCTTTTTTTTTTTTCCTCTCCTCAACTAAGGACATGCTTATCGATTTTAGAAAGAAGAGGGGAGAGGGAGAAAAACAACAATGTGAGAGAGAAACATTGACCAGCCTCTGGCACACACCCGAGGCCGGGACAGAACCCACAACACAGGCATGTGCCCTGACAGGGAATCGAACCCAACTTTTCAGTTTATTGGATGATGTTCCAACCAACTGAGCCACACCAGCCAGGGCCACCGTTTTCTTTTCTTTTAAAGTTAATGTTTTTGTGTGTGGGTTCAATCGAAAAAAACCATTGCCTGTTTCAAGGTTGAGACAATTTTCTATTGTGTTTTCTTCCAGAAGTTTTTATAGTTTAAACACTTAATTCTACAATTTTGAGTTATTCACTGTACATGATGTGAGAAAAGATTGTAGTTCATTTATTTGCATAGAGATATACAGTTGTTTCACTATCATTTGTTTAAAGATTATTCTGTCCCCACAGAATTATGTGAGCACCTTTACTGAAAATCAATCAGCCTTATGTGGGTCTATATTATATTCCATTGAGCTGCATGCCCCACTCTAAGGCATGACTCTCCGGGAGTCTCTCATGAATGTCATGGGCTCTCTAGTCTACTCTAACTGGTTGAAACTCTAATATCTCCCAGCCTTGAGTGAACTCCATAGATTTTTCAGTCATCTATTGAGTTTACACATATTCTGGCCACTCTTTGCCTGGCTTCACAGAACTTCATACTACACCAGGGCAGCTCATTCAGCTCAAGACCAGGACAGAGCGATGGTCTTCTTCCTCTGTTCCTCTGAGCCTCAAATGAGTTGTGCCAGCCTCTGCAAATTTTGTTTCCTCCACTCAGTGAGACTGCCATACTCTGTTCAGATTCTTCCTCCCTACACCGTGGTCCAGAAAGTGCTCCAAGCATTAAGACTGTATAATCAGACCTCTTCTCCCAGGAAGCACAGTCCTGCATTGGGGTCCAACTGTTTTAGTTCTTTCCGACTGCTATTATAAAATGTCATAAACCGGGTGGCTTACAAACAGCAGAAATTTATTGCTCACAGATCTGGAGGCCAAGTTCAGGGTGGCAGCATGACTGGGTGAGGGCCCTCTTCAGGGTCAAAGACTTATTGGTATATTCTCACATAGCAGAAGCACCCAGGGATCTCTCTGGAACCTTTTATAAGAGCACTAATCCCATTCATAAGGATTCCTCCTTTATGACCTAATCACCCTACCTCCTCACACCATCACCAGTTTTTGTTAATTTTCTGAAAGGGCTCTTATTCTCCATGACCTTTTCTAACTAAATTACAGTCTTTATAAAAGAAAGCTAAATATTTTTTGTGTTAATTTTGTACCTGCCAAACTTTTATTTGTTCTAATGGGTTTCCATGGATTCCATTGATTTGCCCAAGTAGAGAATCACATTATTACAAATAATAATTTAGACTCATTTATAATATTTTTTCATTATCTTGCCTGATTGCAAAAAATATTATATAATAGTAATGTCAGCGCTTATACTTATCATCTTTCCAATTTTAAAGAAAATACTCCGGTACTTCACCGTCAGACAGGATTCTGACTGTTGATTTGCAAGCTATTTTTTATAATGTTAAGGAAGTATACATCTATATTTATATTATTAAGAGTTCTTATCAGGAACGGATATAGAATTTCATAAAATTCCACTTCCTTAAGTATTTTATTCCTACTAATATATATGTTATATGTCATATTAATGGTTTCCTTAATATTGAATGATTCCTGTATATCTAAATCCTTTTTAGTAACTAGAATTTTTAAATAGTTGCATTTTTTATATTTATTACTATTTTATTTATGACTTTAACATCTATACAAATAAGAATATGATTGCAGTTTACATTTTTTGTCAGAACCAGAATTATCCTAATTTATACTAATTGTATTACTTTTATTAAGAAGAAAGCTATAAAATATAAACCCTGAAAAGTTATTAATAACTCTTCAAATGCCCACCACTTTTATTCTTGGTCAACTATTTTTTACATTTTGCTTTCAATACTATACATTATATTAGTTTCAGGTGTACAACACAGTACCCACCACTTTTTACACATTTATCTTTTTCTTCAGATCCTGGAGCTCTGATTATAAAACCTTGACCTTTTTTCAACCCACCCTACATTTTAGAGTATAGATATTATATATTCCTGAAAAGCTGCTTTCAGATTAAAATCTTTCAAATACACTATCTCCAAAACTCCCTTTGTAAAATTACAAGATATTTCAGATATTACCAGCTTTTCTTTCTTCCTGGAATTCTCTTTCCCCAGATGTTTCTCTTGCCCATTCCCTTACTTTATTTAGATCTAAACTAAAATACCATTTCTTCAGAGAAGCCTTCCCTGACTACACCCTAACTAAAATACCCCCTATCACTTTTCCATCCATCTCTAGCCCTGATTTATTTTTCACGACCATTCTGAAGGAGTTTATCCCTAGTGCTTAAAGAAGTTACTGACACAAGGTTAAACAGTCAGTTAATATTTGATGATGAAAAAGTTCCCCAAGAATAGCTAACCCCACCTTGGGGCCATACTAATCTTTAGTCAATGATGCCTTGGTAAAATGACTTCATTGATCAGATTTTTCCTTCCATGACAATCAGTTCCCCAGGCCAAGGACACCCAGGATCCCATGTAAAGGAAGAAAAACGAGTCTTCCAGAAATAAACTGCTGTACTCTTCTCCCATATTGATGGCACCCAATCAGCAAAAGGTAAATATATTCTGCCTATTCTTCTTGGCGGCCCCCTTCACAGGGTTAAATACAAACAAAGTAAAACCACAAAGAGAAGCTCTTGAAGAAGCGATAAGTGGTTAGGGTCATATGGATAGAAGTCCTCCAAGTCCCCAGTCTCTTTGGTGAATCACACCTAGAAGTGATCGTTCCCAAACTCAATCTTAAAGGAAGAAGCAGACATTGATCACTAGAATAAAGTAGGTTCTACAGCCATGGTTTCTCTTAATGACTTGAACCAGCTTCCGATCCTGGCAGGACTGGAACGTTGGAGTTACAAAGCACTGGGAAGAAAGGGAAAGCAGCAACCTTTGCTGTATCTCCTTCCCACTGAATTTACCCGGAGCGCCTTGGAAGACAGAACAGACACCAAGCAAGTAAGGAAAGGAATCCAGGTTCCAAAGCACACAGCCTGATGTCCTAACTTGTTTATCAGTCACGTCACTATACCACTACGCTGGTACCCAGTGCCAGCAACCGCAGCCTCCTTCACAGAATAGAGAGAAAACAGATTTTCTAGATACAGCAAAGTCTCCATTTTCCCACCTCATCACTGACCAAATACTTGTCCATTAGTGTGACAGCATTATTATATTTTAATTTGGCTCCTTCCCAATATTGTCTTTACTGAATGGTGGGAACAGAAGCCAGGCCCTGGAAGTCCATATATTTCTGGTACTGTTACAATTTTCCTACTCCCATCTCTTGTTCTTTAATGTTATCAGGAACAAGAAAATAACCAAAAATGTTAATGATGTAAAAAATTTCTACATGTATAAAATTTGAAAGCCTGAATTTATTTTCTGAGTTACAAATTATCTAAATTCTTAAATACACACACACACACACACGATTAAAATATGATGGAACCCCCACACTGAATTAGATATAACAAAATAACCAAAAAACAGATTGCAACTAAAGGAAATACAGAATTCTAATTTAAGGTGAATTTAATTTAGGTACAGTATATACCTGTACCCTCTATAATCCAAAACAATATTTTACCAGAAATTAAATCTTCTTTCTCCACCAATACTACAGCATTCTTGCTCTCGATTTTTCCCTCCCCGTTCATGCCAACATATCCACGTTCCAGCAACTCAGGTGAGCCCAGCAGCACATTCCCGCAACCCTCCAGTACATAAATTATATGAGGACACGTGATGTATACATGTACGATTTCATGCATTGTACATTTCTATTCTCAAATACTTGTTTGCCATTAATTTCAAAACTATTTCGTGCATTGGGTCCTAGGAACAAAACAATAATGTAATACATTGGACGCCTAACCTCTTGATTTTCTGCTCCATTGCTGGAAAGCTCCAAAACAGAACCTCCACTGTCAACCACTGCTGATGTCATTGTTTATTCCCTGAGGAGGCTTGACACGCTATTAATCAGTGTAATTAAAGGTTCATGGATGACTGCCAGTGTTAGAGGTTTGCATTATCGTGTCTTAAAAGTCAATAGAGTGGAGTAGATATCCAGAAATCCAGTCTTCTAAAGATGATTGACCAGAGAGCCTAAAAAGAGGAAGAATGTGAAAAGTTATTAAAAATATAGAGGAAAGGTATAAAGCACAACCTAGTCTGCAATCTAATTTTTAACATTTTATATAAACTAAGAAAAAGGAGAAAGGCTTATACAGCCCTGTGTCAAAAGAGGGCAGTAATGAGCATTGTTCCTTAGCATTGTCAAGTTCACGAACATGCTGAAATTAAGTTCTTAACAAGCTACTGCACATTCGTGACATTATGATATTTACGTTCTAAGAGGTAAAATGTTATCACTTTCTATTTTTATGAAGATGTACTTTCATTCCTGAAGTATTTTCATAGTAATTTTTAAAATCTTTTATACATATAAAAACATAAAATGTGCTGGACAGAGACAACTTTGAAAATTATTTCCCTCTATTACAAATTAAAAGATTTATTGGTTTGTAAATATTTTGCTCTTCTTCTTTGTCTCATTTGGGTTATTCATTTGAATAATTATTGACTTTTGTTACAGCAGCAATCTCATTTTGTGTTTCCATTTTGAATACTCTACCAGAACCATAAAACAGATCAATTTCAGCTGCTTATACTTGCAAATAGAGTAGTTTGAAAATAAAGTAGTGAAATCATGTGGAATGCCTTTAATATTACTTTATCATTCTTTCCTGAATAGATTTTTGGTTTTCTGGGGTTTTTTTTTTTTTTTTTTTTTTTGCTATTGGTTCAATACGCAATATAGGAAATGGTTTCAAGTAAACATAATTCAATTTTTCCCCCGTAGAGATGAATGTCAATATGTACATCATCTAAATTTATGCAATAGATTATTCCAAAAAAGTTACACTTGTTATTTGATTTTGTATATGTTAAATTTTTCATAGAGAAATTACGTTTATTTATAACAGGATTTTTTCATATAAAAATTAAAGGATGCAAAAAATTTTAAGTATAAAGAGAAAATGCATATCTAATGAATCAATTCACTAATATTATGTCCTCGCTTAAGTTTAACTACTGGCACCATAACAGATATAGAAATAAAATAATAAGGAATTTCCATAAGCTTCTACAATAAAAATAAATACCTGAAAAACAAAAGCAGAAATTTCACCTCACTACCTAAGACTATTATTCAATACTACTAGTCCCCTTTCTGATCTTATCAACAGAAAATGGAAGAAGTATTTGTATCTTAAGAATAAAAATTAAGGACCCTGACTGGTGTGGCTCAGTGGATTGAGTGCCAGCCTGCAAACTAAAGGTCGCCAGTTTGATTCCCAGTCAAGGCACATGCCTGGGTTGCAGGCCAGGTCCCCAGTTGGGGGTGCACCAGAGGCAACCACACACTGATGCTTCTCTGCCTTTCTCCCTCCCTTCCCCTCTTTCTAAAAATAAATTTAAATCATTTTTTTTTTTTTTTAAGAATAAAAATTTAAGCCCTGGCTCGTGTGGCTCAGTGGATTGAGCACCAGCCTACAAACCAAAAGGTCACTGGCTCGATTCCCGGTCAAGACACATGCCTGGGTTGGGGCCAGGTCTCCATTTGGGGGCATGAGAGAGGCAACCAACTGATGTTTCTCTCACACATCCACGTTTCTCTCCCTTTCTTTCTCCCTCCCTGCCCTTCTCTGAAAAAGAGAGAATAAAAATTAAGAAAAATCCACAGTCCCACACACTGAAGCTCATCATTATCTTATGAAGTAATGACTATTTTCAGTTTCTGTTTTCTAACATATAGATAATAATAGCAGAAATAAATTTACTTACAATTTGAGCTTTAGGTAGTTTAAGCATCCTTCACTATTTTCACACGTTGGCAAGAGCAGGTCTCTGGAACTAGTAATGGGGGGAAAAAAGACATTATTAATATAATTCTATTAAAAATATTTTTGCCCAAAATAGGTTTGATTCAAACAGTATAAACTTATTACTAACCATCTCCAAATCCTGATGGCCTACCTACATTATATAATAAACCTAATAATAAGTTATTTCTAGGCTACTGAGGAATCAGAAGTTCTTATGAAACTTAAAATGCAAATCACCACTAAATAACAATTACTAAGTAAGGACAGATTCAACATACATAGCCTATGCCCCAGATTAGGGCTTATATTTCAAGTGGCTGCAGGGATAACCCTGATTCCCAGGAATATAAAATCAAATTTTTAAAAACTAATCCCAAAAACTACTGTGAAGCAGTGTTGATATCCTATTGCCTATTAAGTCACTTTCCTGTTCCCAAGCCTCTTCAAAAGCCCTCCTCCTTTCAAAGACTAGTCCACTGACCTGTGCACTGTGGCTTAGGCCTTGCTCCATCAATTAGGTCCTCTTTTCCCCTCTTTAACAGCGGGTCCTTTCCCTCAACATCTAAACATTTACAAGCCTCTCTCATCTGAAACATGGAAGCCCTGGCTGGTGTGGCTCAGTGGACTGAGTGCCAGCCTGCAAACCAAAGGGTAGGCGGTTTGGTTCCCGGTCGGGGCACATGCCTGGGTTGTGGGCCAGGTCCTCGGCTGGGGGCGTGCAAGAGGCAACCACACATTCATGTTTCTCTCCCTCCCTTCCCCTCTTTCTAGAAATGAATGAATAAAATCTTTAAAAAATAAAACATGGAAAAGTGCCCCTCCATGATCCTGTGTACCCCTCCTCCAGCTACTGCTCTAGTTCCTGTCTCGGATAATGTCCTAGAAGAAAAATCTTCTAAACTCTGTCTCCACTTCCTAATTTCTCAGGTACTCCTCCTTCCAGTTGGCAGGGATGGAAGTCTGCCATCCATCACTACCAACTGAAATTGTTACTAAATTCTGGCTGTTAAATCCAATGGATACATGTCTGTCTTCAGGGGCACTGCTGCTCATACTCTCCTTGAAACTCTATCCTGAATTCCTTCCTCTCTCTCTAGCGCCTCCTCTTCAACTTCCTCTTAGAGACCCACCCTTAACTTTCAAGGAGTTTGGCGCAAAACGACAGATAGAAACCCATATACCATATGTATAAATATTTTCAAGTTGTAAATCAGGCTAACAAGCTCTTAGATTATCATTCTATCTTCCTATCTTGACATATACGCTTTTATAACAGCCTAAAAGGCTAGGTTCTGATTTGGACTTCTCCCACTCCCTCAAATTCTACGGAGTGCATGGGAGAACCATACCCCCGCCTGGCCTACAGCCTGTCCCTTCTTCTCTTCCAATTTTGGACCCACTCCATACTACAAGGAGCCTTGCGTGCATTCATGTGGCCATCCCAAGCTCTGTCCACATGCCTACAAACTGCCACCCTATGACCATCCCTTCGGCCTAGAGAAGCACATACATGTAGTATGGTCGAGAGGAGAGAAGCAGAAAAGAGGCCCGTCAAGGGGTTCAAATACTCTGAACTTGGTCTTGACAGTGGTACCAGATGGACTAGTTCCATTGGCCCCCTCAAACCCTAATCTCATCAGGAGGGCTATAGCTGGAGGAAGGCCACAGGAGGAGCTCTAAAGCAGAAGGCCCAGAGCAGGGTTCCCACTTGGCTCAGTCTAAGGACAGTGCTGTTCTGTGGCCAACCCTCCCATGCAGGCATTTCCAGGATCCGACCCATCTCTAGTCCTCTGTGACTCTACACTCTCTAAGCTGCCTCACGTTCTGCCATGTCTTCCCTCCAACCTCGTTTCCAGTCTAAACCATACCATGGGCTCCAGATTGTCTACCAGACACTTTCTTGCCTCTACTTCACATGAAATTAGAGTATATTAAATCATAAGCACCTATTCCAGGATATCCCAGGCATGCCATTAATTTATATAGTAATTCAACAAATATTAACTGAGTACCTACTATATGCTAGCACAGTTTTGGGTGCTAGAGGTACACCAATGAATACAACAAAAGTTCTTGTCCTTATGGGCCTTTAAATTCCAGTGGGAAGAGATGAAAATAAACAAAATATGTATAACACACATGTAGACGGTGATAAAGGCTAAGGAGGCAAATGAACCAAAAGGAGAGAATATTCAATAGGGAAGAGGGTTGCAATTTCAAATTGAATGGTCAGAGAAAGATTCAGCGCAAAAGTGACATATGACTAAAGACCCAAAAGTAGGAGTATGCTATGTCAACAACTGGGGAAGGACAAAAGTCAAGATCTGCAACAGGAAGTACACCTGATTCATTCAAGGATCAGCAAGGAGGCCAGATGGTTGGAGAGAAATGAGCAAAAGAAAGAACAGAAGATGATGACAGGGAGGTAAGGGCCACGTAGGCCTCCTGGAACAAGGACTCTGACTCTGACTCCAGGAGGAGGGTTTTACATGCAGGAAGAGGACCTGATCATTCATTCATTCATTCATTCATTCATTTTTAGAGCCTGAGGGTAAGGGGGAGAGAAACCGATGTATCGATCTGATCAGCTGCCTGTCGTATGCCTCCAGCCTGGGACCTGGCCCGCAATCCAGGCACGTGCCCTGATAGAGAATCAAACTGGTCACCTTTTGGTTCACAGGGCGGTGGCTCAATCCACTGAGCCACAGCAGCCAGGGCACAGCCTGATTATTACAAGGATTGTTCAGAGGCTGCGTTGAGAACAGACAGGGGACGGGGAGATCAGTTAGAAAGCCCCTACAATGGAGTGAGAAATGATAATGGCTAGGGCCAGAAATGGCAGGGTCTGGAGAGAATTAAAAGTAGTCAACTTTGAGATATATTTTGAAGGTAAAATGGAAAGATTTACTAGCAAATTGGGTATGGGGTGTGAGAAAAAAAAAAAAGAGTCAAGAATGAGTCCAAAGATATGTCACAACACCATTAAATGGAATGGAGAAAAGTTTGGTAAGAGAAGTCCAATGTGTCCCAAACTAAACTCATTTCCCTTACCCCAAGTTTCACCTTTCCTTTGTGCTTAGCTCAGTAAGTTACCCCAACACCCACCCAAGTTGCCTAATAAACAGAGATCCGTGACCCCTTTCTCCATCAACACCAGCACGCTCTCACTGTGGACCCCTTCTCTACAGTCTCCTATCCTCTGCCCCAGTTGAGGTCCCTATCATCATTTCTCTACATTGTTATAAGAGCCACAGAATGTGTCTCTCTGCCTCTAATTTTCCCCCCTCCCTGCTAGCCCATCTACTGCAATAGCAGGGTGATCCGAGACTGAATAATGTCAGGCCCCTCTCAGGTCTTCAGTAGTTCCTCATCCCCTGCAAGGTGAAATCCCAACTTCTTTGCAAGTGTCCTCATGTAGCAGGAACCAGCAAGGGGTCTAGGTCTATTTTCAGAAGTTATGAAACACTCATTCTGGTATGTTCAGGGATGGAAGTCATGTATCTAATCCATACTCACTTGTCCAGCCTCACCTTTCTTCACTCCCTCCATCTAAATTTTAAAATTTTACTTATTGATTTTGAGAGAGAGAGCATGCACACAGGGAAGAGGAACGTCAATTTGTTGTTCCACTTACTGATGCATTCATTGGCTGATTCTTGTATGTGTCCTTACTGGAGATTGAACCTGCAACCTTGGGGGATTGGAATGACCCTCTAACCAACTGAGCGACCCAGCCAGGGCCCCTCCACCTAACTTTATACCACAGTTGTTTGTCTGTAGTTCCCCATCTTCTTCTCTCTTGTCTTGGACATTTTTCCCCTGCTTTCCCACTGGGCCGATTCCTAGCTGTCTTACAGGTCTCAGCTTTCATGCAGCCTCATCCCCTCACAAGTTCAATATCATTTTCTATAATTCTCTTCCCCCAATCACATTATATGCCTCCCTCACCAAAAACATCCGGGAAATAACAGCCTCCAGCAGATCACCCACTTGCCACCTCCCACCCACCATACTGCGCCCGACACCTACGCCTTTCCTTCAGTGCTCTCTTCACCTATTCGAGCTATTCCCTGCTACATTCCAAAAGCACCAGGTTTTAAAACTCTCTGTGTCCCGGTGTTTAAGACCTGTGGTTTAACCACCTAAACCAGGGCCCTTCACAGAGGAGGGACACAGTCAAGATGTGACGAATACAAGACGAAGCAGATATGCTCCCATCAGACACGCACCTCCACAGTTCACCGCTCACACAGCGCGCGTGCAAATCCCCAGCCTTTGCCGGTGCTCTTCTGGCGCCAGGAATGTGCTCTGCGCTTATTCGAATTCCACCTGTCTTCCAAAGACAACTTTTTCCCAACAATGACATCACCTCTTTCCTATCTCTTCCTATACCAGTTCTTCCAGTAGTATTTATAGAACACCTAGTATATACCAAACAGCACTATGCCAGAAACACAAACATGAAGTCAAGACTCAGCCTTCAAACAGCTTCGAGTCTGGTAAGGAGGAACACACAGAGGCAATTACAATGTCAATGCTACACAGAAAACTACAAAGTACAGAGGGGTCACAAAAAAGGAACACCCCAGTTGGCTCTGGGGGGTTCTAGAGAGACTTCAGAAAGGAGGCACCATTAGGTGGGGGACTCAGAAGAAGGAAGGGGTGAAAACTGGTGTAGCAATAAGAAAAACAACTTCGAATAATGAATACTAAATGAATTCTCAGAATTCTCAGAACCGAAGAAAAACTCTGTGTGAAACGATAGCAAACCTAAGTACCACCCAGACGCACATTCTGCTCGTATAATAATTTAGTTGCCTAGAGTATCCACCATATTCTCATCAAAAAGTTTGTGTATGACCTTATTTATATAAAGTACAAAAACAAGGAAAATCTGTTCTATATTAGAAACAGGATACTACAGAACAAGGGGCTAATATTACTAACATATAAATAAAGTGTAAAGTAGAGGAATAAAGGACCAAAAAAAACCTCAAGGAAAATATACAAGTCACAAAAATAGATATAAAAAGGACCCTTAAACATATGAAAAGACACTCAAATTCACTGAAAGAAAAAAATGCAAATTTTAAAAAAGTAGTATGCCATTTCTCTCCTCTATCAGACGGGTGAAAATGACAGCGTACGACATCATATCCTGTTGCTAAATTGTGCAGGCTTAACATTGCTTCTGGGAAGACACAGTGGCATGGCACTCTGAGAGGGCAACTTGGCAATAGCTAACGAAACTGCATATGCGTTCGCCATTTTTTAAACAGCTTCATTGAGCTATAATTAACATAAAAGTTCATCCACTTAAATGCATATAATTCAATGGTTTTTAGTTGCATGATACCGCCCCAATCTAATTTTAGAACCTTTTCAGCATCCCCCTCCCGCACCCCACGCCCATCAGCAATCACTCCCCAGCCTTCCCCAGTGCCTAGTCCCTGGCAGCCGCTACTCTACTCTCTGCCTCGAGAGACTTGCTTGTTCGGGCTATTTCGTGTAAACAGCATGATAGAATATGTGGACTTCTGTGACCGGCTTCCTTCTCTTAAAATGTTTTCAATATTCGTCGGTGGGTAGCATGCATTAGTATTTTATTTATTTTTATTGTTTTTTAGAAAGAAATGTTGGCCTGCAACTCCGTATTAGCAAGAAATGATTCTTGGATACAGGCTTTATGCCCTAATTCAAATGGACCCATACTTCAGGGAAAAGGAATACCTGGAGCCAGAACAGAAAGTTTCTCATAGTGCGAAGTAGAAGGGCCTCCTGGAAAAGCAGCCAGAAGGAAAAGTGCGCCCACAACCCCATTAGACAAGATCGTCTCCCTTTACCTGACTAAGCCAAAAGCCTACAGCCTCCTCCACAGGGGCTGGCGCATGGGCACCACGGGGCCTGCAGAACACACATGGAATGAATGAAGGAACAAGTGCAGGGTTATTTTTATTTGAAGGACTAAATATCACCTTCTTCACTGTACCTGGGACTCTAATCACCAGGCAAAGGGAAATAAAGCTCTTCCACAGGCGTTAAAACACAAACCTCCAGCCTCAGCAGGGCAGAATCGTTTTAGTTTTGAAGAAGAATGTCAGGGGTCTCACCGAATTCGGCCTATCACTGTGCTCGTGGCTAGAGTAAGGACATACAGAGGGGTCAAGAAGGAAAAAGCCACAGGTGGAATCTGGAGGACTCCATCCGCAAGCGTCCTATGCCCTCTCCTTCCCAGGGGGTGCCCGGCAGAGCGTACTCCTCCCCCAGCACCAAAAACGCACCAACGCGAGTGCAGTGTTTCCGCCCGCAGGCCCATCAGAGACACGGCACTCTCGGCTTCCCTGCAGGCAGGCCCCAGGGCCACCCTCTCTCTGCCGTGTGTGTCCCAAACTTCCAGACCCCCAGAAGAGTAGCAAGTATTCAACATACACCACACTGTTTGCACAAACAGTCTAGGCACAGTGAGTCACCCTTATCAGTTACCGGGAACGCCCTGAGAGCCAGGTTCCCAGATGCCAGCCAAGGGCCAGCCCTGCAAACAGGCCTTTCCAACGCTAGCAGCTCCAGGCCTGCTATGTTAACTATTTTCTAAGGACCAAGCTATTTAACTTCCTGAAATCTCAGAAACCATAATGATCTGGAATGAAGAGAACAGACACCATCTTCCCTGCATGTACTATATGGGAGATCTAAAATGCGTCATCAGGCCTGGCTGGTGTGGCTCAGTGGACTGAGTGCCAGCCTGTGGACCAAAAGGTCGCCAGTTTGATTCCCAGTCAGGGTACATGCCAGCTATTGCTTGTTTGATAGGATTTAGGAAGGTGTGAAGCCTGAGCCAGATTAGTTACTATCAATGTCAATGATCCAGAAGCCTGAAAATTTTATGATATTGATGGTGTGAAGTACAAACCAGCCCAGGCCAGGTGGCTCAGCTGGTTGGAACATTGCTCTCACACCAAAAGGCTTTGGGTCTGATTCCTGGTCAGGGCACAAACCTAGGTTGTGGTTCAAGCCCTTGCCCATGGGGCACATACTGGAGGCTACCACCAATGTTTCTCCCTCACATGAATTGATTTCCCTCTCCCCGGCCCTCTCTCCCTCCCTCCTTTCATCACTCTCTAAAATCAATAAACATCCTCAGGTGAGGATTTAAAAAAAAAAAAAAAAAAAAAAATGCTCTGGCTGGTGTGGCTCAGTGGATTGAGTGCTGGTTCACAAAGCAGAGGGTCACCGGTTCGATTCCCAATCAGGGCACATGCGTGGGTCAAGGGGCAGGTCCCCAGTTGGGGGCTTGCCAGAGGCAACCACACATTGATGTTTCTCTCCCTCTCTTTCTCCCTGCTACCCTCTCTAAAAATAAATTTTAAAAATCTTATTTTTAAAAAAAGGAAGTACAAACCAGGTTATTTTGAAGCAACACTTAACTAGTTTAAATTTTATAAGGTGCCAGAGGGAAAATCAGAAAACCATTTTGCTTTTAATAGAGAATTCAAAAACAAGGCTTTTACTCTTTAAATGACTAAATCTAGAGGGGCCCTGGCTGGTGTGGCTCAGTGGATTGAGCACCAGCCTATGAACCAAAGAGTCGCTGGCTCGATTCCCAGTGAGGGCACATGCCTGGGTTGTGGGCCAGGTCCTCAGCTGGGGGCCTTTGAGAGGCAACCGATTGCTGTAGCTCTTGTACATCAATGTTTCTTCCCCCTCGCTTTCTCCCTCCCTTCCCCTCTCTCTGAAAATAAGTAAAATCTTTTTAAAATATTTATTCACATAAAGCTTTGGAAGACTCTATTTCAGACTGTCTAATCTGAAGTAATGTGAAATTATAATTTTATGTTAATATTAGTTAGCCAAACAAAAATAACTGTGACAGTTTTTATGAGTGAAGTAATGAAAGAAAAAATGTTTATATACCAATTTATTTAGAAAGTCGGTCATCACACAACTACATGGCATTTTCTGTATGTTTTAGCCCATAATTATAGTTGAAAGTATACTTTTATAATACTGATATAAATTTGTTAAAGTTGTTAACACAAGAATCTTTGCTATTGTTATAATTATAATACAGAGTTTTATACATCAGGGATTTTATTTTATTCTTAGAAAGTTAATTTCAAAGAATAGCAAGAAAGTTATTTTCCCTGCTATTCTTCATAAAGCTAAAATCATTTATTAAAAAATCCTACATATATTTACTCACATTCAGAAACTGTTCGAGAATTAAAATTAAATCCTGAGCTATAAATAAACGTTTAGTCAAGAATCAAGGTCATTTCAATATTTTTCCAGTGGGCTCCCACCATACTCAGAAAAAACCTAAACTCTTTAATACGGTCTCTGTAAAGGTCAGCCCAGCGCCAGCCCGTCCATCCTCTCTGACCTCATGCATCCCGCATCTCTCCCTCACGGGCGTACTGGGCCCCAGACACACTGGCCCTGGCCCTGCAGAGCACCGCGCTTATTCTGAACCTCCTGTTCTCCAGGACAGAAGGCTCCTCCAGACCAGCCGACAGAATCTGTCTCACCCCTCATGCAGACATCACTTCAAATACCATCCCTTCAGAGGGGCATTTCCCTCTGGGCTCCCCTCCCCAAAATTATATTTAATTTTCACATAGCTGCCCCATCACTCTCTATCTGGTATCATATTACCCTATTTTATTTATTCATTATATTTATCACTTCTAAAATTATCTTTTTTAAAAAAGACTTTATTTACTTATTTTCAGAGAGAGGGGAAGGAAGGGAGAGAGGGAGAGAAACTTTGATGTGCCGGAGAAACATCATTTGGTTGCCTTTCACAGGCCCCCAACGGGGAACCAGGCCCACAAGCCAAGCATGTGCCCTGAGAGGGAATCGAACCAGTAACCTCAAGGTTTGCAGGCCAGCGCTCAATCCACTGAGCCATACCAGCCAGAGCTGTAAATTTATCTTATTTGTTTATATATTTAATGTCTGTCTTCCCTACCAGAATGTAAGTTTCACGAGAAACTTAGGTATGGCCTAACACATTGGGGCAGCTTCAATCGTACTTGTATATTTGAGATGACAGAAAAGAGTTGGTGAACTTGAAGATATAGCAACAGAAATGACTAATTCTGAAGAAGATAAAAGGATAAAAATTTTTTTTTAAAAAGGAACGTGATACCATCAGACAGACCAACATACATGTCAGGAGAGTCCCAGAAGAAAAGGACAGAAAAAATATTTAAAGAAATTATAGTCAACTTACCAAATTGTTTAAAAATATTAATCTTTAGATTTTAGTTTTTATTCCAAAATAAACACAAAAAAGAGCCACATCTAGACACATCATAGTGAAACTGTTGAAAATAAAAAAAAAAAAAAAAAAATCTTGAAAGCACAGAGAAAAACAACTCATCACAAACAATGGAGACCAGAAAGCAGATGACATACACAAGGTGCCGAAAGAAAAAACCCTTTAACAAAGAATTCTATATCCAGCAAAACTATTCTTTAAAAATAAAGACAAGATAAAAACTATCCCAAAAAAACAAAGACTAAGATAATACACTCATAACAGATTTGCCATACAAGAAATCCCAAAAGAAGTCCATCAAGCTAAAGGAAATAGCCAGACGGTAACTCAAATACAGACACATACACACACACAAAAAGAGCAAATTAAAAGGTAAATAAATATGCAAATATGAGTTTAAATACATTTCTTTTAACTGTTTGAAAAAACACAAAATGGCAAAAAATTATAAAACTGCATTGATGGGTTTCTAATACATATAAAACATACATGACAATACTAACAGACAGGAGAAGGGAGAAAATGAAACTAAATTTCTATATTTCACCACAATTAAATTAGTCAATCTGAATTGGCTGTGAAAAATTAAGATACATATTGTAATTCTTAGAGCAACCTACAAAAATAACTCAAAAAACCTAGCTAAAAAACTGACAAAGGAATACAAAATCCTAGAAAATGTCTATTAACAGAAGAAGAGGCAGCAGAGGATGTACAAAGATATAAAATAACTAGCAAAACTGCAGATATAAATCTGACCATCAATGATTACATTAAATATGAGCAGACTACACTCTCCAATCAAAAGGCAAGCACAGTCAGACCTTTTAAAAAACATTTTAATACATACGGCTTATTAGACACATTTTAAATTCAAAAAAATAAACAGGATGAAAGTAGAAGTATAGAAAAAGATACACAATGCAAACAGTAAGCATAAGAAAACTAGAGTGGCCACACTTATACCACACAAAACATTACTATAAACGAATAGGGATTTTCATAACAATGAAAATGTTAATTTATCAATAAGATAAAACGATTATATTTGTATGCCATACCTATTACCAGTACCCCAAAAACATGAAGCAAAAATTAACAGAACTGAAAAGAAAAAGAACAATACTATTTAAGTACCTCACCCTCAATAATTGGTATAATGGATAGACAGAAAATCAGCACAAACACAGAAGGCTTGAAAACTATCAACCAACTTGACCTGACACCTATAAAACATTCAGATCAACAACAGCAGAATATATATTCTTTTCTAGCACAGATGGAACATTTCCTCAGAACAGATTACAAACTAAACCATAAATATGTCTCAATAAATTAAAAATGAGAAAAATCATACAAAGTATGTTTTCCTACTACAGGGGAATTAAGTTAAAAATCAACAACAATGAAACATGAGGAATTCCTAAATAATTGGAAATTAAGCAATACATTTCTAGATAATCCATGGGTCAAAGAAGAAATCACAAAGGAAATTAGAAAATATTCAGAACTGAATGAAAATGTTAAAAAAACAGAACACGTATGGGGCTGCCCTGACTGGTGTGGCTCAGTTGGTCGGGTGTCCTCCCATGGACCAAAAGATCGTTGATCTGATTCCCTGTCAGGACACATACAGGTGTTGTGGTTCAATCCCCAGTCTGGGTGAGTACAAGAAAGCAACCAATTGGTTTAAATTAAAATCTTTTAAAAATAAAAATGTATGAGGTGCAGCTAACACAGTATTTGGAGGAAAATTTATAGCTTCAAATGTCTATATAAAAAAGGATGATCTCAAATCAGCAACCTTACCTTCTACTTCAAGAAACTAAAAAAAAAAAAAAAGGCAAACTAAACCCAAAGCAAGAAGGAAGGATATTATAAAGATTACAGTGGAAACCACTGAAATCAAAAACAGAAAAAACTGAAAAAACCCCGTTGAACCAAAACTTGTTTCTTTGAAAAGAACAAAATTGACAAACCTTTAGCTAGAATGACCAAGTGAAAAAGAGAAAAGACATGTATCACTACCTACACTAGAAAAATATCACTACCTACACTAGCAAAATTAAAAAACATATATAGGAATATTACAAGCTATGTCCAAAATATCACATAGCTTAGATGAAATGGACAAATCCATAGAAACACAAGTACTGAAACTAACTCAAAATCAGAAAATCTGAAGAGACCTACAACAAATAGAGAAATTGGTAGTTTAAAATTGTCACAAAGAAGAAAAACCAGGCCCAAATGCTTTCACTAGTGAAGTCTATCAAATAAATTCAAGGACATGATATCAATCCTTCACAAACTCTTACAAAGCAGCGGGAATATCTCTCAATTCATTCTATGAGGCTAGTATTATTGTTACAAAATCCAAAGACATCACAAGGAAACTAAAGAGCAGTAGCCCTCATAAATGAAGCCACAAAAATGTTCAATTAAACATTAGCAAACTAACTCCAGCAACATAATAATTAATACTATGACCAAGTGAGATTTATCTCAGGAATATAAGGCTGGTTTATTATCTGAAAATCAATTAATACAATACACTATAGTAATGCAATAAAAGACGGAAAGCACATAATCATCTCAGATACTTGTGCGACCAACCATACTGGTTTGTCCAGAACTGAGGGTTTTCCCAAGATACAAGACTTTCAGTGCTAAAAGCAGGACAGTCCTAGGCAAACTACGATAGTCATGCTAACAGGTGCAGATAAAGCACTTGACAAAGTCCAACGCCCATTCATGATAAAAACTCTGAACTAGGATTAAAAAAGAATCCTCTGCCAAATATAGAGATCTGCTATAAAACACTGTGCCTATACTTAACACTACTGTATTGTACCCTTAAAAAGTTAAGAGGACATATCTCATGTTAAGTGTTCTTATCACAACAAAATAATTTTTTAACTATAAGGTTTGTATAACTACAAAACGTCACTGAAAAAAATTAAAGATCAAAAACTGGAAAGAAATTTCCATGTTGATGTATTAGAAAATTCCATATTGTAAGGTAGCAAGCCTCCCTAAGTTGATCTACAGGCTCAATGCACTTCCTATCAAAATTCCAAGACTTTTTTGCAGACATTGACAAGCCATCTGATACAGGATTCAAAATTGACACAATTTTTTAAAAACAAAAACAAAATTGGAGGGCTAACACTACCTGGTCTCGTACGTAGACTATCATAAAGTACACTAACCAAGACAGGATGGTACTGGCATAAGGACAGACATATAGATAATGGAAAAGAATTGAGAATGCAGAAATAAATCTTTACATTTACAATCAATGGAGAAATAACAGTCTTTTTCGACAAATGGTGCCAAGACAACCAATATGCAACTGATGAATTTAGACCCTTATTTCCCACCATACAAAAAAGTTAATTCAAAATAGATAAGTCTAAATGTAAGAGCGAAAACTATAATAATAAAACATCTAGAAGAAAACAAAAGAGAAAATCCTCAAGACCTTGAATTAGGCTGAGAGTTCTTAGACAACAAAAAATTAATCTATAAAACAAAGAAATGAAAAATTAAACTCCATCAAAATTTAAACTTTTGCCAAAAGAAATTAAAACATTTGTGCCTCAAAAGATTCTAATTTAAAAATGATATGATAAGCCACAGACTGAGAGAAAATGTCTGCAAATCATGTATCTAAAAAAGACTTAAATTCAGAAAATATGAAGTGTTACAGCTCAATAACAATAGGATAGACAAAAAACAGGCAAAAGATTGAATATCTATTTCACCAAAAAGAATAATCATACCAAGAAATGCTCAATACCTCAGTCTTTAGGAAAACAAAAGTTAAAACCACCACAATGAGTTAGTTAACCACTTCATACCCACTAGAATGGCTATGATTTAAAAAAAAAAAAAAATGTAACAAATGTTGGCAAGAATGTGAAGAAGCTGGAAATGTCATAAACTGCTGTTAGAAATGTAAAATGATTGGCTACTTTAGAAAACAGGTTGGCAGTTTGTTTTTTAAATTTAAACAGATGACCCAGCATTTCTATTCCTAGGTATCTACCCAAGAGACTGAAACCATATGTCCACATAAATACTGGTATTCAAATTTTCAAGCAACATTAATTGCACCAGTCAAAAACTGGAAACAATTCAAATGTCCATCAACTGGTCAAGAGATAAAATGTTGGATAAGCTATACAATAGAATACTAGTCACCAATTAAAAAGAACATTACTGATACATGCTACGATAAAGATAAATTCCAAAAATATTATAAGTGAAGGAAGCCAGATGCAAAAGACTACCTATGATATGATTCCATTTACATTATCAATTCCCAGGCAGGGCACATGCCTGGGTTGTGGGTTCCATCCCCAGTCAGGGGGTGCGCAAGAGGCAACCAATGGATGTTTCTCTCGTGCATGGATGCTTCTCTTCCCTCTTTCTCTCACTCCCTGCCCCTCTCTCTAAAATCAATAAGAATGTCCTCAGGTGATAATTTAAAAAAAAACACAAAAGGCAAATCTGTAGAGACAGAGCACAGATCAGTGGTTGCCTCAGGCGGAGGGGTGAGAAGGAGGGTTAACTACAAACAGGCCCGAGGGAATTTTTGGAGGTGAAAGGAATGTTCTAAAACTGGTTTGTAGTGATAGCTGAACACTTCTATATATTTACTAAAAATCAGTGAATTGTGCACTTACAATGGATTAATTTTTGGTATTAAGTCCAAAAGCTGATTTTTAAGTGTACATACCAAGAGAGAGGAAAACATGTCCACAGAAGAAGTTGTACACAAATGTTCATAGCAGCATTATTCATAATAGCTGAAAAGTACAAACTCAGATGTCTATCAACTCATAAATAATGCGTGGTCTATGCACACAATGGCATATTACTCAGCAATAAAAAGAAATGAAATGACACGCCACAACATGAATGTGCTTTGAAAGTGTTATGCTAAGTGAAGAAACCAGTCATGAAAGATCACATATTGTATGATTCCATTTATTTATATAAAATGCTCAGAATAGGTGTTGGGGGAAAAAATTAAAAGTGGCTGCTAATGGGTATGAATGGGTATGCGGTTCCTTTGTGGGGTGATGAAAATGTTCTAAAATTGATTATGGTGAGAGTTGGCAAAACTCTGAGTATATTAAAAATCACTGAATTGTACACTTTAAATTGGTGAACCGAGTGGCATGTGAATTGTATCTCAATAAAGCCTGGTTGGTGTGGCTCCGTGGATTGAGCACTGGCCTTGAAAGGAAAGGGTCGCCTGTTCAATTCCCAGTCAGGACACATGCCTGGGTTGCTGGGCAGGTCACCAGTTGGGGGCGCACAAGAGGCAGCCACACATTGATGTTTCTTTCCCTCTTTCTCCCTCCCTTCCTCTCTCTTTAAAAATAAATAAATAAAACCTTTTTTAAAAATCTTGATTACCATCTGTGAGTAGGTAAAGGCCTTCAACACTGGTAGGCCCAACCACTGCCACAGTTACCAATCTATTAACTTAAGATAGAAAAATCTCAGTTACAAATTCTTTCCAACAAAACTGATTTTGTGAGTATGTATGTCTGAAATGAGAAGCAATGATTAATCAATTAATTAAGTCACTGAGCTAAAAAACAGGCTGACGTTAAATATTCATATTTCAGATGCCCAAGATATTTCAGTTTTCTACTTCATGTGTTTACTAGGAGAGACCTCCATAACATTCGTATGAACTCACTGTGTAAACTGTGTTGCACTATATATAAACTTTCATTATTCCTAAATTCCTTTAAACCTAACTTAACAGCTTCCAGTCTTATATACAATCATTCTACCTTCTGAGAAAAGAAACTCGGGAACAAAAACACCCAATCCAGACTTAGAAAAGGGCACATACATTCCCCTGTGATTCTGGCACTCTTCTGTGATTATGGCTCTAGAGAAGGTCCTTAATTTACCTCTCCATAGAGACTCACAGATAAAAAGGAAAGCAAATCTGATTACCAAACACACGACTACTGTTCTCTCATCACCAGATTAAAATTTAAACCACACAGCTGAAGTAGATGTTCACGAACACAAGAAAGGAGGGAAGTCCACAGTTTTACAGTGAAGGGTCCCCTCATTCATTTAATGGAGTGCTAAACTACAAACTTACAGGCTGTTGGTGCTACAGCGAATCTAGCGCCTGGAAAAAGACAGCCCAGGATGCTGGCCCGTGAGAAATATCAGAAACTGTGCAGTCTGGATTACTCTTGGCGGTTTAGAATATTTTCTCCATTCTTGACTGGCACAGAATAAAAATGCCCAACTGGAGCAACAGAGGGGCTCTGCTGCCCAGCTCGCAAAGCTGCGGGGGCGGTCGGCACCGGCCCCCGCAGAGCCCGCCCCGAGCTCCTCCCGCGCCCCCCCAAAACAGCCCTTAGCACGGTCCCCGAGGGCCAGCTTCGCCAAGGGGGTATCCAGAAGGCGGTCACTGGACGCGCGTTCCGGAGCCCGTTTTTGTTTTGTTTAAAAACAGATTCCTAACAGAGCCGAGCCTCCCTACCCCCGGGGAGCGGGGGAAGTGGCAGCAGGGGGCCGACGTGGAGCGCGAGAATAAAAGAATGACCAAGTACAACCTGCCGAGCAAGCCAGCAGCCCCGGACAGGAAAGGTAAGAGGCGGCGGCCAGGCCCGCGGGGAAGGGAACTGGTCGCCAGCCCTCCACGCCACCCCAAGCGGCCCGAGCCTCCCAGGTCCCGCCCCGGGCCGGCCGCCCTGCCCCGGCGCCCGCCGCCGCCTCCCTCCCTACCGGACCCTCCCAGTACGCGCTTCCTCCAGAGTCGGACCCCCGCCCAGGCCTCCCCGCGGGAGAAGGCGGGTCAGTTCTGTCCGCTTCTCGGCAGAGGTGACTCGCGCGGAGATGTAAACACAGCGATCCCAGCTGCGCGCGGCCCATCCCCCCCCCCGCCGGGGTCCGTAACCTCTTCCCTCTGCCCGGCCCCGCGCCCCGCACTCCCCGCGGGCCGGCGCGTAGCGCGCCTTCCCCTTTCTCCAAGTCCGGCTCCCCGACCGTTGCCCGAGGGCACCAGCCCCCTTCCCCCGCGTCCGGCGGGTGTCACGGCCACAGCCTCCGGAAAACCCCTTCGCAAACCCCGGAGCAAACAACACAGGCGCCGGGAGGGGGGCGAAGAGGGAGAAGGCGGCACTCGGGACAGCGAGGCTTCCCCGCCGCGCCCTCCGCGCTCCCTCCCACAGCCTCGGCTGCCCGCGCTCTTACCTGCTCTCTGCGTCGCCTGGGAAGACCGCGGCGTCGCTTTCCCTCCCGGCAGGGCCGCGGACTCGCCGCCGCCGCTGGCCCGGCGTCCGGAGGGAGCCGGGGCCTCCCGGCAGCCCGAGCCGCTCCACTGGGAGAGGTGGAGACAAAACAGCGCGCGCCGCCCAGCGCAGCGCCCCCCACCCGCGCCGCCCCACGGACCCCCCAACCGCCGAGGCGACGGCGGCGACACAGAGCCCGGCACGGGGAGCAATGGTGGCCCCCGCTCCTCTCCCTCCACCCCCTGCTCGGCTCCTCCCCCTCGGCCTCCTGCCGCCGCCACCAGGACACTTGAGTCCGCCTCCCCCACCCCGCCCGCTCAGAGCGCTCCTCCCCTCCCCGCGCTGCGAGGGGGGGCGCGGCACCGCCAGTCACCGCAGCTCCTGTCAAAGCGGGGCCGGCTATTTATACCCCGCGGGGCCAGCCGCGCTCGGCCCCCACCAGCCTGCCCAAACCTGCCTCCACGGCTCTCTCGAGTCCTGCCCGCCCCTGATCCCCCAAGTTCTCCCAAAGCTGCCTTCTCAGGTAATGACTCTCCCCACTTGTCCCGCGCCCTGCCTGGAGCTCCCCCATTCTGCTTCCCCGGCTGGCGCAGGGGCTCCGGCGCGCCGGCCGCCCGGGCGTATTGGGGGCGGCGGGGCCGCGCGTGCACCTGCAGCGCCCGCCCGCGTCTCCCGGCCGGCCGGGTCTGCACGCACACACCCTCGCCACTCTTGGAGCGCCCCCGCGGGCCCGGCGGGCGCCCCATCCCTGCCTCGGGACTCCCGCCTTTCTCCTCCAGGACCGCCCGCGTCGGGCAGTCTGACAGTTACTGGGGGCCGGGGTTGGCAGACTCCGAGCCCGCGTCCCTGCTGTCTCCACTTCTCAGCCGGGCTGAGTGAAAGGTGGGGGCGCGGGCGGGCAGCAGCCAGCCGCCCCCTGGGCCCGGACCCCGCCCCGGCCGCTGACGCTCGTGGCGCACCGCCCAGCCCGGCGCGCGCCCCTCGACACCGCCCGCTCCTCCCCGCCCGGCCTAGTACACCGGCGGACCCCGCCCCGTTCCCAGAAATTACCACCCGCCCAACGGCCGGGCCGCGCGGCGGTTGGTGCCCGCGTTTGCTGATGGTCGGGCGGCTGGGCTCAGCGCGCAGCTGCGGAGCGAGGCGGACGGCCCCTTGGCGCGGCTCCCGAAGCTGCGGGCTCCCGCACCGAGCCATTGTCGCTCCTCGCTCAGTCAGTGACTGAGAAGTAACTCAAGTGCAAGTATTGTTGGTGCGAGAATGCGGGAGCGTGCTGGTGCGGGAGTATTTTGGTCCAAGCGCCTGCAATTCGAAAATGAGAAGCCAGCCGCAGCTGCACGCTTTTGGTTTCCCCACTTTCACACAAAGGGGAACCTCTCAGCAAGGCACTCTCACCCGCCTTCAAGTGCACAAAGCCAATGACACGGTGCCCTGGGCTGTCCTGCGTTTGAAGCGCCTCATTAATGACCTTTCTTATGCACAGTAATGCATACAAACGCCTCAATCTATTCACACACACACACACACACACACATACACACACACACACACACACTCACTCACTCTTCCCTGCCGCCGCATTTTCTGGTACAGTGTTTGTCTCTTTAACAAAGAGCAGTGACTGCCCCGTGCGCTTGGGGACTCATTCTGCTCCCCTCGGGCTCCAGCAGTCCGCTCGGTTGGACGGACCTGGCACGGTACGCACCAGTTTCATTTCTGGGCACCTTTTGCTGCTCCACAACCAGCCTTAAGCAAGGAAGAAATCCTGCTGAATGTAAGTGGTAGCTCTTCTTGCAAGTAACGTGGGAACCATGGAAATAACACTAGGATGGGGCTCAAATATCAGAGAACCACAGGAGGCCCCACTGATTTAAGTCCCTAAAGAACCTGAGAATGTAATGATCTTCTTTCTTTTTTTAAAACTATTAATGCCTCTTTATTTATTGGGGGTGGGGGATGATCCTTCCTTTCCTATCTTAAAAAGCAACTCTGGGGACGTTTTTTCTTAATTAAGCGACTTACTTTTAAACAAAGGGGAAATTCGTATAGCAAATAGGGTTAGTCAAAAATATCCTCTTAAAAAAAATAAGATTCTCTTAACTCTAATGATGATTTATGGATTCCTGAGTTCTAAAACATGACATGTTTTTGGCACCCTTTTGAACTAAAGAATTTATAAATTTGTAACGTTCAAGCTGTTAATACACAGTAAACAGATTACTACAAGCGCAGCACCTTTTCTAGGGTGCTATTTCTAATCCCCTATTTACTGTAAAATAACCTATCACTTGTGGGAACCATTGTCCACTTTGATATTTGAAGGAATTAGTGATCAATACTACTGCATCTCCATGACAAAAAAAAAGTGGCAAATTAGGGCGCACGCAAGGACAAAGCGTGATTGCTGGAGTTAAGAAAAGATCTCTCCTGCAGGGTCGAATCATTCCTGTTGTCAGCTACCATTAAAAGAAATACATCTCCCCTATTGCCGATTGCCAGTAAGCGGAAAGGTTCCAGGTGGGTAACCTTGGTAGAAAACATTATTTTTCCCAATTCTTCACTGCTCCAGGCATGCACACCCTTTGAAATGTGGCTTTGTAGTTCCTCTCATTAGAGATAGAATGTTTCTCCACTCCACTGATGTACATGTAAGTCATTCCACTTGCCTTTCGCCAAAGGAATATGGACAGAAGTGACAGGGTGACAGTTCTGAGCTTGACCTTAAGAGGTACTTACATGTTTCTACTTTCCACACCTGCCTTTCACGGTGTGAAGGACATGCCTGGGTATTCTGCTGGTCTAAGAAAAATGAGAAACATGGAACAAGTTTAGAACCATCCCCCAACTTGGAGCCAGTGACCCACGGAGGGGAAAGAAAGATTGTTTTAAGCACTGTGTTGGGATGGTTTGCTACCCAGAATTAGTGTTGCAGTTGTTGATTGACACAATAGAAGACAGAGCAATCTGTTCTCTTGGGATTGGCCTTGAAGGTGCCAAACTTAGTATCCCCGAGGCAGTTCATTGATAGCAAGTCCTGGGAAGACACATCCCTGATGGAAGCTGGCCAAGTGAGAAGCCCAGAACGTTTGCAGCCCAGCATTCTCAACGGCTCAGGTTCAGGAAGAATGAGCTGATGTGGCCCACAGTCCTAGAAACATGCACATAGGGTTTGTCTTGTGTCGTAACTAGATTGCTTTTACTTCTGTTTTTTTTTTTATATTGCACAGTTCATTTTTAATTATACAGTCGTTCATCAATGTACTCTCACCATCAATTTTCAAGTAATACAAAATAGTTTTTTTTTAAAGCCAAGTCTTCTTTCCTTCTCTACTTTTCTTTCTACTCCTCACCCTCCACACATATCCAGCCATACCATACCTCTGCTCTTCTCACAGGTAACCATAAATTACAGCTGAGCACTTAAGCTTCCAGACTATTCTATGCATTTATATACATATACATGCATTTATAGGGATTAAATATAAATGAGATTATATAACATGTTTATTAGGCAGAATGCTTTTGTACGTCTTTTTCTCTGCTTATTTCCTTTTTGTTTTCTCTAATTATCTAAGACAGCCTTTATAATTTCAGCCCATCTTCAATAAGATAGGCTAACCAAAAGAAGAGGTTTTCCTGCTTTTATATCACATTTCTCTATCTTACATGGGAAGAGGGCCCAGTTTAGGGATGGGAGTAATAATCAACATGAGGAACACAGAAGACTGAATTCTTTCAGGGTACCCAGGGAGTCATTTGCCTCTCCCAAACTATAAATGCTCTTTCTCGGGCTAATGCTTGGAAGCTCTCAAAGTGAATAGTCTGAGAGAACAAGGGGAAGCTATGCTATCTTTTTTCTGATCTAGCGTCTGGAGTCACTCTGCCATATTCTATTGGTTATACAAATCAGTCCCAGTTCAGTGAGAGGTTACACCACACAAGGACATAAGTGCCAGGAGATGAAGAACCACGGGAACCACGTTAGGAACTGGCCGCCACGAAGGGCAGCTGAAGTAATGATTCTGAGTTGACTGACACAATCTTTGAATTTGTTGGATTCCTCATTACAGGTGGGCAAAAACCCGGGTTACTAACAACTGTGCAGACTTCGCAAGAACACCCAGAAAAATCTCTTCGTTTGCCTCTCCTTAAAGAATTAGTGGTTCTGGGCAACTGCCCAGTGATATCCTGGTGTTAAGTGACCTTACTTGTAGGCCACTTGATCCCTTCCTCCGACCACCCCTTTCTGGGCTTCCATAAAGATGATTATTCATAAGTCTCCCATACTCTGGGAACCTAGTCCCCAAACCCACTTTTGGTTTTAGTATCAAATTGCCTTTTATAAATCAGAATCTTTTAAACATTGTATAGTAAACAAATTATGACAAACCTGCCTTAGAGAATGACTAACACCAAAATAATCTAGGGGGACATGTTAAGTTTCCAGAATCCAATGAAACGATTCTTAAGCATGGCATTTGTACCTTCAAATACAATCAGGTAAAACAAGCAGAAAATATAGTTTTGAATATAGAAGAGAAATTGAATTGTCATGAGTTGCATGTATAATTTTACCATGTAATATTTCTAATAAAATGAGTACTTAAAGTTATTTTATAATTTCAGTTGTTGAAAGTAATCTTCTCTTTAAAATAGTACTCTAGTTGGAAGCATTTTATTAATTTCATCCACAGATCAATTAAAGAACATTTTATTGCTTTATTAAAATATTTGATGTGTTTAAGATGGATTACACTTTATTTTAGTTAGAATTTATAATATTTTCAATGTCAAAACCAATTTTTTATAGGGATATTTTGCCTCATCCTTTTTTTAAAGGATTTTATTTATTAATTTTTAGAGAGAAGAGAAGGGAAGGAAGGAGACAGACAGGGAGAGAAACATCAATGTGTGAGAGAAACATTGATTGGTTGCCTTTTGCATGCCCCTAAACGGATACCTGGCCTGCAACCCAGGCCATGTGCCCTGACTGGGAATCGAACCAGTGACCTTTCAGTTTGTGAGCCGGCGCTCAATTCACTGAGCCACACCAGCCAGGGCTCCTTATCTTTATTGTAAAATTAAAAGTCAAAGTGAAATGTTCATGATGACATTTTATTAGTGATTTAAGCTCATATTAATCTTTAAAGTTTCTGAATAAACTGGTTTCTTAATAAAATTCAGGATAAATGCTATAGTAGTTCATTAAGAACACAAAGATAAATATCTTTCATGGGAAAAAATCTGAAATACAATTTCATATTTGTGAGGTAACTAGTTTTCAAGGGCATTTAGCTCTGTTTTTTTCCATTCTATAAAGTTAAAATTAATTAATAGAATCTTTAAATTTTATTTCCTGGATCATCTTAAAGAATAGAAAAATAAACCAAAGTCTTGCGTTCCCCATTATTTATTTGCTTTCTTCTCTGGAGGTTTTTCCTACTGGCGAGCTGCTCAGAGTGGGTGGCATTATTTCAGTTATAGTAAATAATAATAGCTATAAAAACAACAATATCAGACACTATCAGTAGACTACTAAATACTCTCTGTTCATTAATCTTATGAGTGCCATATAATTATCTCCATTTTACAGTTCACAATGAAGGTAAGAAACAGTTAGCCAGTTGTTCAAAGTTACACAGTAGACAGTGGAGTTCAAGACCGAATCCTTCTTCAGAGCCTATGTTCCTAACCGTTTCTAAAATGCAGCTTTGTTTTAACTGTTCTTGTCCAAACATCAGGGATAAAAAGTATTGCTTTCTGCATCAGCCTGGACACCAGCCTTTTGTCCTCGTCCCCCAAATTTGTAGACACTGTTGCCACCTTGCAACCCTACTCACCTCTGGCCTTCCTGTGCGGCCTAACAGAACCGCGGCCAGTGGAGTGTTTCTGGCCCTGTTCACTACCTCCCTCTGTCCAGACCCTCCCTTCTCCACTGGCTGCCAACACATTCCCTCCCCTCGGGCCTGTGGCTCCTATATCCTGTTCCTCCTGTCTGCCTCGCTGGGTCTGAGTAGACTTTCCATATCTGCTGATAAAAGACTGCTAAGCAAAAAGAGAAATTTAAGGCCGGGATAAGAAGTCAATCAATATGGCGGATAAAAAGGTCACAGGAAGACCATAAGAGAAAAGAATGGAATAAATGGGAAGAGTAGTTGAGACTTTTAAAATACTGTGGATCTACGTGAAAGACTGTTAACTCCTCTAATGCAAATGAGAGAGGGAAATAAAAAGAGTTCCATGGTTAAAATTAGTGTTCAAGAGTCCATGAATAGTAATTAATAATATCTGTACTTACATGACGCATGGTCAGAGCCCTAGGTACCAACAACATAACTTTTGAAATTTAGCATCATCTGAAACAGTGTTCACTGACTGTGTGTACTTTCTTTTCATCTTTTCTTTTAATCCTCGTAATAACCCGATCAAGAAGGTATTAACATTATCATTGCTGTCCCCAGACTCTGCTCTTCACAGGCTGCACAGCTTCCTCCTGCTCCTCTTCCTCGTTGTCACCTCCAGCTTCTCTCTGTCCTGTGTTCCCCTTATGAATAGGCCATACCTTTGACATGTGATCTGAGGTAGCTGAAGGAGCCCAGCCAAGACTCACAAGCCTGAAGGTGCTTTATATTCTACTAGTAGAGAATTTCAGAACCCACTTACAAAGTCTGCATTTTTATTTGGTTACGTGAGTGGGGAAAGGAAATTTATATGTCAACAAGAATTCTGTTACCGCCCAGTGTGACTGGGTAAAGTGTAGGTCCTTTTGTGATCAGTACAAACTAAGCTTCCACAGATGGAAGAGGCACGGTTGGAGTCCTCAGCTTCCAGCTTTCGGTTTCTTAGAGCGATCAGAAATATATGTTTAACCGAATCACCCTACAGCAGAAGACACTGAGGCCTAAAAAAATGAAGGGACTTGCTTCTGTGAATACAGCTAAATGGAGTTGGAATTTGCATCCAAAAAATTATTTTTACCAGCTCCCTTTTTGAGGTCGCCGAGATAAGAGCTGGAGAAAAGGAAGGTCTTTGGAATGTTCATGCCCTTGAGCCTAGTAGAAGGAGCTGAGCAACAACATACTCCCTTTAATTGACTAGATAGCCCCTTCCGCCCTACTCCCCCCAGGCAAGACAGGGAGGGACCGAGTGGGATGGTGCAGCGCCCAAGGCCAGGTATGGAATGACAGAAACAGGCTTGGATCTAGTGAGGCAGGGAGAGAGCAGGAAAATCAGGGAGCTCAGGCAAATCGTAGGGAAGAGCTAAAATTGGTTAGGCGACGTTCTAAATAAACATGCATATTCATATCTAGTCTTATATCAATAATTATTTTTTTAAATATTTTATTTATTTATTTTTAGAGAGAGGGGAAGGGAAGGAGAAAGACAGGGAGAGAAACATGGATGAGCAAGATAAACCTCGGTCAGTTGCCTTTTGCACGTCCCCAACTGGGGACCTGGCCCCAACCCAGCATATGCTCTGACCTTTCTGTTTGCAAGACATCACCCAACCCACTGAGGCACACCAGTCAGGGCAAAATTCTTTATTTTTTTAAAAAGAGAGCCCCTACACTGTATAAGTGTCAGGTCCTATGAAACTTTGGAATGATTGGACCTAGAAACTTCCTTCTTGTTCTCTATTGTCTGTTCCTCCCTGGGGCTAAGCCAGAGCTGAAGAGGTTCTCTGTGCTCAGTTTGCTTATCACTCCCCCACAACTACCAATGCACATGTACAAGGTTCTAAACACGTTAAGAGTCTGTAGGCCCTGCCCGGGTAGCTCAGTTGGTTAGAGCACCCCCCCAATACACCAAAGTTATGGGTTTGATCCCCAGTCAGGGCACAGAAAAATCAGCTAATGAGTGCATTAAGTAAGTGGAACAACATATCAATGTTCCTCTCTCTCTGAAAATCAATACATTTTTTTAATATTTTGAAAAAAAATGAAAAAGAGGCTGTAGATGGCCCGTTGGTCCCAATTCCAAATTCCCGAGAGAACAACTACAACAGGCCCAGTTTAGACAAGCTGCACCTTGTGAGAGATAAATCACGAAAATGATAGATTTTTAAAAGCTGAGCACTACCTTAAATGTTATAAAATCTAGAAAAAGAAAATATATTATACTTTTTATTAATCTACTGTCCGACATATTTCTAAAATAATTTTCCTACATTCATTGGCTACATATTATCACATTATTTCTTAATGTGATGATTTTGCAATATTGTTTTCTGTGGAGAGAATAGAATGTAATTAAAATTCTCCTCTATCAAGGAACTAGTATAAATGACCCATTAACGTGGACAACAGGGTGGGGGTTGACTGTGGGAGAGGGGGAGGTGGGTGGGACAGGGGAGAGCAGTGGGGGGAAAAATGGGACAACTGTAATAGAACAACAATAAATTTTTATTTCTTTTTTTAAAAGATTTTATTAATTTTTCTAGAGAGGAAAATGGAGGGAGAGAGAGAGGGAGAGAAACATCATTGTGTGGTTGTCTCTTGTGTGCCCCCAGCTGGGGACCTGACCCCCAACCCAGGCATGTGCCCTGACCGGGAATCCAACCAGTGACCTTTTGGTTTGCAGGCCGGCACTGAATCCACTGAGCCACACCAGCCAGGGCAACAATAAAAAAATTTTTTAATGATTTTTTAAAATAAGATTTTTTTAAGTATATTTCATTGATTATGTTGTTACAGTAGTCCCAATCTTTTCCCCTTTGCTCCCCCCTGCCCAGAGTACCCCCCTTCTCCCAGCAATCCCACCCCCCTTAGTTCATGTCCATGGGTCATGCATATAAGTTATTGGCTTCACCCTTTCCTATGTTATTCTTAACTTCCCCCTGTCTATTTCGTACCAAACAATTATGCTTCTTAATCCCTGCACCATTTCCTCATCCCCTCTTGCCCCTTCCCAGCTGTTAACCCTCCAAATGATCACCATACCTATGATTCTGTTCCTATTCTGGTTTGCTTAATTAGATTTTGTTTTTATTTTTTAGATTCATTTGTTCATAGTTGTGAGTTTGTTGTCATTTTAGTGTTCATAGTTTTGATCTTCTTTTTCTTAAATAAGTTCCTTTAACATTTCATATATTAATGGCTTGGTGATGATGAACTCTTTTAGCTTTACCATGTGTGCGAAGCACTTTATCTGCCCTTCCATTCTAAATGATAGCTTTGCTGGATAGAATGATCCTGGTTGTAGGACCTTGCTTTTCATCACATTGAATACTTCTTGCCAGTCCTTTCTTGCCTGCAAAGTTTCTTTTCAGAAATTAGCTCATAGTCTTATAGGCACCCCTTTGTAGGTAACTCTCTGCTTTTCTTTTGCTGCTTTTAAGATTCTCTCCTCTTTCACCTTTGGCATTTTAATTATGATGTGTCTTGATGTGGTCCTCCTTGGGTCTAGCTTGTTTGGGACTCTCTTTGCTTCCTAGACTTGTATGTCTATTTCCTTCGCCAGATTTGGGAAGTTTTCCTTCATTACTTTTTCACATAAGCTTTCCATTTCTTGCTCTTCCTCTTCTCCTTCTGGTGCCCCTATGATTCGGATATTGGCACGTTTAAAGTTGTCCCAGAGGTTCCTAAGCCTCTCCTCATTTTTTTCAATTCTTGTTTCCTCATTCTGTACTGGTTGACTGTTTTTTCTTCCTTATGTTCCAAGTCATTGATTTGAACCCTTGTTTCCTTCTCTTCACCATTGGTTTTGTGTGAATTTTCCTTCATTTCACTTAGCATAACCTTCACTTCTTCCCTTATACGTTTGCCATACTCAAGCATATGTCAAGCCTGTGAGTATCTTTATCACCAGTGTTTTGAATTCTGCATATGTTAGGTTGGCTATCTCCCCATCTGTAGGTTGGCTATCTCCTCATCATTTAGTTCTCCCACTGGAACCTTGAGCCGTTCCCCCTTTTGGGCCATGCTTCTCTGTCTCCTCATTCTGACAGGCTCCTGTGTTTGTTTGCCTCTGTGTCTTAGGTAGAGCTGTTGCTCCTGTTACATTGTAAGGGGTGGAGCCTTAGGGCTTCGTCAGTACAGGGCGACTCATTTCACCACGTTGTGGCGCTGTGTGTGGGGGAGGGGTCTGAGAGGGAACAATGCTGCTTGCTCAGCACTCACCCCTTTTCCAGGCACTTCTCTCACTTCCATATGGGACTGGCGCCTCTCTAGCTGCTGCCCTGGCCATCATTCCCAGAGTGGGTGGGTCTGTGGATGTTCTAGGACCCTGGGGTCCCTTTAAACAAGCAGACTCTGCTGAGAGACCAGCAGTTTCTGCCTCCACCACAACCCCCACTGGTTTGCACAGTCAGAAGCAATGAGGCTTGATTTTCCCTGGTGCTGGGACCCTGAGCTTCCGGGTCTAGTCAGGAGCTGGGAGCGCTCCCCAGGTGTTTCTCCTGAGTTTTTAAAACGTGTGACTATGCTTCCCGCCGGCCCGCCTCTGTAGCCACAGCTGCTGCCACCACCGCCACACTGCATCCTCTCCACCCTGGCTCCACCCCTCCTACCTGTCTGGATGAGTATTTCTTCTTTATATCTTTGTTTGCTGGACTTCCATGTAGTTTGATTTTTCTGGAACTTCTGGTTGTCTCTAGTTTTGATGCAGTTGTATTCCTTCTTAGTTGTGGAGGGAGACACAGCGTGTCTGTCTAGGCCTCCATTTGGGCCGGAAGTCTCAACAATAAATATTTTTTTAAAGAAAATAATAGAATAATGCCTTCTGAAATAAAAAAATGGGACTGTTTATATGGAAAAGTTTTTTTCTTCTAGTTAGAAAATTAAGTTTTTTCCTACCATTGATAATTTAGATGAGTTGCTATCAGCCTCACATCCTATTACTGGTAACACCTATATTTCCAGGCTTCCTTCACCCCCGCTATTCTTGATGGACTCTGGGCACCATGACTGGCTCCTCACTGACCACTCCCTGAGCTTTCCCACCCATGGGTTCCTCCCTGCTCAGGAATCCCCTCCTACATATAATGCCCTCACTCTGGCTGCCAGGGCCACACAGCCTTCAAACCCTGTCTCAAATAGCCTCTCCTCCATGAAGTTTCTCCTGATTTCCCAGAGATCCTCCCACCCCCTGAAACTAAGTGAGTTTTGCTCTCCTTTGACTCATCATAGCTTTTGGTTCTTTGCCAATAATGCTATATTTTGCCCTAGGTTATAATCATTGTATATAGCAGCCTTACACATTACAAAGGTATTAGACTCCCAAGTCAGTGAGCAAGTTAAAAAAAAAAAAAAAAAAGAAGTTATACTCCAAAAAATTCCTGGAAATATCTTAAGAAGGTGCCAATTTAGAGAGCAACTCACTGTTCTCCCTAGATCAACCGCACTGTCCTCCAGCATTAAAAGAGAGCACTGTTGCACCCCAGATGGAGTGAATTGGCCATTATAAGTATCCCAGGATCTTCAAAGCTACATTCCCCTGCAGCTTGATGAAATGGCCACACTTCGAGTCATAGGAACGGAGCAGGACAGTTCATCACACATAATGCGTTCCCTCCAAAGCACGTGCCGACTGAGCAGAATGAGCAGGGACCTTACCCATTTAAATTCTTCTGGTCTCTCAGTGCATATGGTTGAGTTCATGTAAATTAAATGCACATATAATGGGATTTTATAGTAGAGAAAGTACATTGAAAAGTGGTTAAGATACAGACTCTAGCATTAGACTAGGTGTGCTTGATTCCTGGCTCCATCACTTACTAGATGTGTAACCTTAGTTAAGTTTTTTAATCACTTATTTTCTCTACACCTCAGCTTATGTCTGCAAAAAGGAAGGCTAATAAGGCCTAATTAATAAGCTTGTGAGGATTAATATAGTTAATCTGTAAAATAATATTACATACCTTCTAGGCTTTCAGTGAAAATTAAGTGATCTAATATATGTAAAGCACTTAGAATAGTGTTCTGGCATATGGTAGTAGTCAGTAAATATTAGCTAATAGTCTCTCTGTCTCACTTTCTTCATATGCTTATAAAGGATTAAATGAGAGGCACTTAGAATAGTGCCTATAAAATAGAGCAAGTACTCTCTAAGGGTTGGCTATTATTAGTTCACTATTGTATCCACCCCATTGCAAGTTTCTTGGGGACAGGGACAGGGATACACAACTTTGTATTCTTGCAGTGACTCAAATAGTGCTGGTATATATGAGTTACTCAAAAAATAATTGTAAAATCCAATGTTTCTCCCCCAAATATTGAATTACATTGATTTTAATTTTCATAAATTCATAAAGTTCAATAAAAGAAATGTATATTCATGAATACCTGAATAACTTTCCTACCTTCTTAATCTGCCTATACCTTCTTCTGCAAAATTCTTCATTGCAAGAACTCCCCCAGGTGGCACTGAATAACTTCCTAAATAAAGAGTTATTCAAGTACCAGAGGTGAACTGTAAATTATTTGGGGATAAATGTTGACTTTGGGTGCCTTCCCTGAGTTTTACTAGGGACATTTTCATTATAGGAGCTGGTCTTTAAAACTAGTAATTCATGATCTGTGGTTTGAAGGCACCTTAGAAACGATGCCAGGACACTGAGAAATACATAATCCTAGATTTGTAACTGACTGCAAACTTTTTTGTATCTTAGTTCTTCTGTCTTTTAAATAACACCAACTGAACTCAAAAGTTCGGTGACAAGTAACTGACACAATTCTTAGGACGTTAATATGACCGCAGTCTATCAGTTAAAAGATCCTATCATCAAAGATGATAGTTTTTCCCATGCGTATACTTGTTTGGGAAGGTTTCCCTGTTTCACAGCTCACATTTTCCGAATAGACCCCATGGAGAGGTAGAGAACACAAGATTCTCAGCACCACCCAAGAACCTTTCTGATCAGCAGGGTGGCAGAGTTGTCAGCCAGAGAGAGTTCTGTTAACCCAGGTAGGTGTCAAATACTCCGCTGTCTTGGTTTAACAAAACAGTAAATGTTATTCTCCCAGCAACTGGTGTGATCATTTCTCTTAAGAATGAGACCCGCCTTTGCTGGAAAATTCCATGATTAGGCTGCTTGGAAGCTGGGACCTAAGTGTGAAGAACGGCCCAGCCCAGCATAAAGAGAGGATGTGTTGATTGCGCCAGTGGCAGAGGGCGGAGGAGGAGCCCCTGAGATGATAGGAGGCTGGCTGTGCCCTGTGAGATGCATCCACCCAGCAACCCCGCAAATCCTTGGCGAAGGTATTAACTTCCCGAAGTGCTTGGCAGGCGTGGAATTCCAGGGGAAAGCGGTGAAAGAGTGTATCTGATGTCCATCTCAGCCAAGGACAGAAACACAGGACGACCTGAGGAAATAAACCTCAAGGAATTTCCAGAAATCTCAAAGCAGGATCTGGACTCTAATAATTCATCAAATAAATAGGTGCTGGCACGAAGTTTTCCCAAATCTCCAACGGTGGGGAGGTTTCAGTTCCATGTGGTTTACATTAGTAGTAGTATTAAAATGAAGGTAGCTTATCGTCAAAATTAAGAATATTTAAGTGAGTGGGGAGAAATAAGAAATAAACATTTTTAAACAGTAGACCAGTTTTTAACCAGGCAGACCACGTTCACTGTCAGAACAGAAAATAAATTATAGAAGGAAACTTCCTTGCTACGTTAACAATTTTGAGCAAAATGTGGGAAAAGTATTTTAAAACAGAGTTTGCTTTACTGTGTTGTATTACCTACCCACATCCTATCTTAAGGGTCCTCACCCTTTCTTAGCTAAAGATTTAATTATTTTTTAGAATAAGGTTGGCCTTTTTTTCTTACTTAAAAAAGTAACATGCCCTGGCTGGTGTGGCTCAGTGGATTGAGTGCTGGCCTGAACCGAAAGGTCAGTGGTTCAATTCCCAGTCAGGACACATGCCTGGGTTGCAGGCCAGGTCCCCATTTGGGGGCTTTTGAGAGGCAACCAACTGATACTTCTCTCCCTCTCTAAAACAAATAAACAAACAAACAGCAACAACATCAAAAAAAACGAAAAGAAAAGTAATGCATGGCCATTTTGGAGAGTATTCAAATATGAGAGAATAAATCTACACCTTTTAAAATTATAAAGTAAATTGGTCTCTAGCTTCCCTGAAATACAAAAATCATTCTCAGTAGTATCCCTGGCATGCATAGCATATGCTCTTGTACTTTTAGAAAAGAATGAAAGAACTTTGGACTTCATCCACTGAATTATCAGGACTCTTTGTGGCACATGGCAAAAAACTGACTTGAGCCAGCTTAGCCAAATAAGGTGATAAATTTACTGGCTCGGGTATCCAAACCAGGGACAGGCAAGGACAATTGTGATAGAGCAGTGGTTCTCAACCTTCCTAATGCCGCGACCCTTGAATACAGTTTCTCATCTTGTGGTGACCCCCAGCCATAACTAAAGCATAGTGATTAATCACAGAAACAATATGTAATTATATATGTGTTTTCCGATGGTCTTAGGTGACCCCTGTGAAAGGGCCATTCGTTGAGAACGGCTGTGGTAGAGCCACTCACTTTCAGGATGCTCTCTCTCTGTCTTCCTTCTCTGCTCCTTGGTGGTTCGGGTTTATTCCCTGGAGCCAGCTTGCTGCATGAGACATTGACTGTGCCCTACCGGCTGTGAGGAGAGGGAATACCCTCTCTATCCTGCTTGAGTTCTTGTGGCTACTAATAAAACCGGCACAAGACAGAACTGCAGGAGAAAATCCAGTGTTTTGTTATGTGTCCACGAGAGAATTAGAAGAATTAAGGAAGGGAACGGGCCATTTCTATACCCTTTACATAAAGCAGCATTAAATGTGTGGGGACTAAAAAAAGACAAAGAAGCACATGTCTGGTGGTATGTAGTCAGTAAGAAATTTAAGTGTAATGGATGGGCAGGACCGTAAATTAGTAAAATTAACAAGGGCGTGTTTATAGAGGCTTCTCAGCTCTAAATCCTCTCTCTCTAGCGAAGGCAATCTCCTCCGCAGACTGCTTGTTGGCCCCTTCACGGGACTGAATCTACCCAGAACCAACACCCAGAAAGGTTCACCTCTCTCCTTTGCTTGGCATAATAGTGTGATCAATCTATCATCGGTTTGGAGTATGTCATTTCTTTATTAGCCTATTAAGAAACGTTATCCTGTGTGCTTTTGGCTTGTGAAGAATTATTTACTATAAATTATAATTCCGGCTGTGAACTTATGTTAAATAAATTATTGGCAAAGGCGATCTCAGTCTCTTGGCATACTTTGCCCGCCAGGAAACACACACACACTCCCTCCCCTTCGGTCCCTTTCTCCCTCCCTCCCTCTCTCCTCGGGTGAGAATGGTGTTTGACTCTCTGACTTAGTGCCCTCTTCTGTTTAAAATTTTCAGTGCTCATCAGGCTATGTTACCGGTTCTCCAGCTTTCTGAAAGAGCTTGAGACTGTTGGAATCAAACCTAGTATATTGTACACAGGACAAAAGTTGTGTAAATGCAGGGAAAACAAAGGAATTCAGAATGAATTGTTTTCATTATCTCAACAACACGACACCTGAAAATTAGATTTGTCTCTTTCCTTTTCCAAAACTATGCCTAATACTTTTTTAAATACCCAACATTTCTGAGAGCCTTTGAGATCTTGCTTTCCAGCATGTGTTGTCAGTTTGGCTCAAATAAACTTATAACAATTCCCAAAAAATAAAATAAAATAAAATAAATTCCCAACATTTCTGATTTAGTGAACATCAACACTTTTATAGGTAAACAAAGCCAGGTCTGCTTGTTTTCTCTTTAGGCAGGGTATGTTATATACATATCTCATTGCATGAATGTTATGATTCTTTAAAGTCCGTTCTTCTGCTTAGTACCTTTAATTCAATCATTTAGTCACTTATATATTCATTTATTTACTCGTTTATTTCTATTGTCATCCAACATAAATACATCAAGTATTTGATGTCTACACCAGAGGTGGTGTCTTTTAATTTTTTTAAAGATGTTATTTATTTATTTTTAGAGAGAGGGGAAGGGAGGGAGAAAGAGAAACATCGATGTGTGAGAGAAACATCTACTGGTTGCCTCTCACAGACCCCCAACTGGAGACCTGGTGTGCAACTCAGGCATGTTCCCTGACCAGGAATTGAACCTGCAACTTTTCAGTTCACAGGCTGGTGCTCAATCCACTGAGCCACACCCACTGTGGGTTTTTTTTTTTTTTCCACTTTAACAGTTGCCTTTTGCATTCTTTGCCTTTACAGTAAGACAACGAAAAGCAATACAATCTGCTGATTGATACAGACTATCGTAAATGTTGGTTTTAATTTGTTTTTGAACACATTAAAATGAATGTAATACAAAATTAAATCAGAGGTATGATATTAAACTCTGATCCAACAAACGTTGTTTGGAAAAACATTACTACATCAGTTTTGACTCAAAACAAATCTAGTAAAATGAGAAAAATACCTCCTTAATTAATATTTAAGACTCAATATAAAGTAAAGGTGTATTAATACTACATGGAGGAATTTGATTTTCTGACTGAAAAATACCTAGAATATAGATCTCATAAATTTTGAAAGGAAAATTATAAACAGAATTATAACTGTTAAATGCCATTGGCTTTTCATTAAAAACCAAATTATTGCAATCATTTATCTGACTTTGAAGAATAAAAATGTCACCTCTTGAAAATGTAAGTAAAATCATCTAGCGTCTTTCATTTTGCTCCTCTTTTATTTTATTTTACTTTCTCTTATTTGTCTGTTTTTAGAGAGAGGAGAAAGGAGCAAGAGAGGGAGAGAAACATCAATGTGCAGTTGCCTCTCACACGCCCCCAACTGGGGACCTGGCCTGCAACCTAGTCATGTGCCCTGGCTGGGAATCGAACCCACAACACTTGGTTTGCCGGCCAACACTCAATCCACTGAGCCACAGCAGCCAGGACCATTTTGCTCCTCTTTTAAATGAAAATACTCTAAGTTAAGCAGAATCAGCATCAATAGCCTGACACGGAGCAGAGTGTAAGGAGAGCCTGTCTTTCTCCTCCCCCCACGCAGGCAGCGTTCATGCTCTGGGCCTATTCGGCTTCTTCACACCAGGAATCTCAGCGTTTCAATGCTGCAATCCTTCAGAGCTCTGCGGTCTTAATTAATTAATTAACACATTAATTAATGTGACAAAATGGGTGCTAACTGATGTTAATGTGGCACACTTTTCAGATAAATGATTTGTTCTCAACATAAGGCTTTTCTAAGGACAACGTTTTCACCCAGTGAAGCAATTCTCGCTGTATAATTTGTGGGGCCCAGAGCAAAACAGGGCCCTGTTCAAAAATTAAGAATTTCAAGACTGCAGCAACAGTAGAACATTAAACCAGGCACAGGCCCTTCTGAGCGTTGAGGGCCTGGGCAGGCGCCCGGGTTGCATCCCTGTGAGGCCAGCTCTGCAAAGCAGAGACGCCAAGTTAGAACTTGAGGCAACATGGCAGACCACGGTGGGAGATGGTTTGCGTGGGCCGTTCTCTCGCCACCCTTCCAACCACAGCACGTAGGCAAGTCTCTGCTGAAACCATTTATGAAACTGTGTTTCCTGGGGTGGAGAAAAGTCTAGCTCTCTGGGGGTCACTAGGATGTAGGAAGAAAGAAGAGTCAATAATAATAGATTGCCAGAGAGGTTTAACGATGGACTCAACCTCACATATTCAGTCCTGTTTGAGCGACAAAAGTAGTGTTGGAGAGTTCTGGTGTCTCCCCCCCTTCTTCTGAGGACACCAGGCTTATCTGATCATTATCATTACAGCCCCATCCTTATGACCTCATTTAACCACAATTACCTCCCGAAAGGTCCTAAGCTCCAAACACAATCACGGGAGAAGGAGGTTATAAGGCTTCAACATTTAAATTTGAGGGGACACAATCAGTTCAGAACAATATTTTTTATCAAATTGTCTTTCAGAAAGTTTGCACAAATTTATACTCCCACTCAGGCACAGTGTTTGTATTCTCCCAAAGAGGTTAACATTTACATAATCTCTATCAGGGGTCCCCAACTTCCAGGCAGGGGACAGTACCTGTCCAGGCCGCTCAGCAGGAGGTGAGCTTGAATGTAATGCACTTAAATCATCACAAAACCTCCCCTCCACAAACACACTGAGCCCCAGTTCATGGAGAAATTGCCTTCCACGAAATTGGTTGTTGGTGCCAAAAATGTTGGGGACTGCTGATCTAGATTATTTTGAAAGTGGACTTTGTGGATCTCCAGAGTTGGACAAATATTCATAACTGTACAAGCAGGAGGCTGGATTGAGAGACTTGGGTCAGGATATACATTTCAACACCAACTGCTCCTTAGACTCTTAGATTCATTTCCTTACCTGTGGGCTCCATACACCTGCAAGCCTTGGTGCATCTTTGGGCCTAGGAGGCACCCACACCTCACAACTTAAAGAAAACTTCCGTGTGCTCTTCCTTTGCTAAAACCTTGATGCCTTAGTGCTAGGTTTGAAAAAGATGAGAATGAACTGCTGAGGAGGAACTAAAGTATATTCTGTAAATAAATTAGATGGAATATTAAAAGAATGTGAAAGGAAGTGTCATCCTGAGTACTGGGATTGTGAAAAATTATTTGATAGTGAATTCCATAGCCTTACGGGTATTTTATTGGACCAGAGGAGCTTTCCTAAGCCCCAGAAGCTGAGTCTTAAGGAGCTCCCCTCGCTTTTTTTCATTCAAATTGACTAGGGAAGTGACCACCCCTTTCTCTTTGTGGATCTCCTTACCAGACAGGAATAGGCCGTATATTTCTAACTTTCAGACCAAGAAAGTACAGCGGACTTGTGTGTGCATACTGAAGTCCTGTTACAGACCACAGAGATCAGCTGCATATAAGAGAGGAGAAAGTATCCCGTCTTGGCTTGCCTTCTCTCCTTCTCTTCATTCCTAGGGACAGTGATTTCACTTTTTTGCTAATGAACATGGCTCAGGTGAAAATGGCAGAGCAAAAGTACTTGGTACTTATTTTATCATTACATTTAACAGCTTTACTGTTCTTTGTTTGTTTGACTGATTTTTATTTTTTAATAATACATGCCGCTCTGACCAGTGTAGCTCAGTGGGTTGGGCATCAAAGCGTCTCAGGTTTGATTCCCAGTCAGGGCACCCGCCTGGGTTGCGCACCAGGTCCCCTGGCTGGGGGCACGCAAGAGGCAACCGACCGGTGTTTCTCTTGCACATCCATGTTTCTCTCCCTCTTTTTCTCTCTTCCTTTCCCCATCTCTAAAAAAGTAAATAATATCTTTAAAAAATAATAATACATGCCCATTTCAACAAATTCTAATACAGAAAAGTGTAAAGCACAGAGTGAAAGCAATCTAGACACTTAACCAAGACAAGCTTTGTCATTATCATTGACCTGTAAAAAGAATTTTATACAAATGAGCTCATAGATACATATAAAATAAAAAAATAAATGACAAAAAAGATTAAAAACAAAAGAAGAAAAAATGAGCCCATAGACGTATTCTGTGACCTGTTTTATTCATCCATACACATGAAAACTTTTCAAGTCAGTAAAACAGGGAAGAACATCATCATCAGTAATACTGAGATGAATGTTTTTGTGTGTGTCTTTCACTACCTTTAGAAACATTTAAATGAGCCTGTCTAACGTCTTTGGGAGTAGCAACCCATTAAAAATCATGCAGTCATACTTTGCATAAGTTAAAAATATGTAAAACCTCTCTCTTCTCTATGTCTGTAGAAAGTAGTCATCTCTATCCTCCTGTGGAATAAAAGGATTTTGATATGTTTTAATTTCGATCACCCCCTCATCCTCTTCCCTGTCTCATGTGATATTTGTGCTCAGAATTTTGGGTCTATATTGTTGCTATTTTCATTATTCTTTTACTTAATTTTTTTTTAATTTGAAAAATTTCAAGGTCACAGAAAAGTGAAAAACACCTCAGTAAACCTCATCTAATTTTATCAGTTGTCAATGTCTTCTCCCTCTCTCCCCAGCCCCTCCCCCTTAGAGATATTTCCAAGATATCTGTTTAAAGGAACATTAATCATACTTTATCCAAAATCTCTAGGTATTATATGGCAAGAAGTTTTTCAGGTTATCTTGTTGGATACACTGCCAGAAATGGAAGTCCTACATTTATCAATCTTCTCCTTTTCTCAGAACAGCACATAATTTTTTTCATAGTCCCACAGAAATAATTGGCTGCAAAGTTATTTTTTATAGTAATCTGAAAAACAATGAAAGTAATTAATGAATTATTTCTTCAGAAACAATAACGGTGTTCAACTTATTCTGCATGTGGCTTGGGTGGTAATATCCTCAATTTTTTACATGCCTATTTGTACTGTATATATATTTTTTGTTTTATTTTTATAAAAATTCTGCCCTCTGACCCACATTTTGCCTAATTTTTAAAGACAAATCTAAAGTATGTTGAATAGGGAAAAGGTAAACAGACACCAAACTGCATTGCATCATGCTGTGTTTCTCAGACACCAAGAAGATTCAAGAAGCCTTCCAGGGAGAGGGACTTGCATATACAAGAGCCCTGGGGAAGAAAGAAGCAAGACTCATTTTCTAGGACCAGAAAGTAGGCCACTGTGTTGGAGCAGAGTGGATGAAGTGAATAAGATTGGGCTGAAGAGGGAGCTGGGGTTGACGCTCATGACCTGGAAGGCCATGTCAAGGATTTCAGTGTGTTTTTTTTATGAGTAATGCTAAGCTACTAGGGGTTTTGATTAGACTTATATTTGAAATGAAGACTGACTACAGTGGGGAGAACAGTGTGGAAGGTACAAGAGTGGGTATGGGAAGACCAGGAGGAATTATTGCAGCAGTGCCAACAGGAAATAATGGCTTGGAACGGGGCAGCAGCGATGGAAAGAAGTAAAAGAGAAAAAGCAGAGTTAGAAAATGGATCTTGCCAAAATGATGAGTAAGACTTTTTTTTTAAAATTTTATTTACTGAGAGGGAGAGAGGGAGGTGGGGAGTGAGGGGGGTAGTGAGGTGGGGGGGAGAGACGGAGACTCAATTTGTTGTTCCACTTATTTAAGCATTCATTAGCTGATTCTTGTATGCGTGTTGACTGGGAGCGAACCCTCAACCTTGGTATATCAGGATGATGCTCTAACCAGCTGAGCTACCCAGCTAGGCAAGCAAACATTTCTGAGGTTCCACTTGGTCCTGTAACAGGATGGGAAGCTGGCTGAAGAATACAAAGGTCCCTGGTGTGGAAGTCAAGAAGGTACATGCTTAGATCTCTTTTGAAGGAACTTGCTGTTCAGCTGCAAGAAAGTGTTCGCCTGGGCTTTCAGGTGTAGGCCACGCTGTTCTGGGCAGCCCCAGACAATGACTGAGCGTGGCAGGTG
The DNA here is from genome assembly GCF_987537825.1 of Furipterus horrens. NCBI lineage: Eukaryota > Metazoa > Chordata > Mammalia > Chiroptera > Furipteridae > Furipterus > Furipterus horrens. The sequence goes on from NW_028327180.1 coordinate 10,934,869, forward strand.
TCCTGGGTCTGGTCGTTTCTGCCCAAAGCTGGATTCTTCTCATAGGCAATCTGCTCTGAATGGGTGGGCCGAGATTTCATCAGATCTGCACTGGCCTGAGGTTCTCTCTGCCATTATCTTCCTCCTTTTCCTTTTACAAGCCACAGATCTGCCTCACGGTCTGATGGCTATCTCTGCCCAACCCTGTACCCTCCTCTCTTTTAGAGGCTTTCTTCACCAATAAATCTCCTAACTCCATCTCATTATCTGCTTTCCTTAGGCCCCTACTGCACACCTGCCAAATAATGAGGTTACGGCTATCAGATAAAGGATACATGTGATCAACTGTGACATTATCTCCACAAAGGTCATAACTGCTAGGCCATAAGTCACTAAATGTCCTAAGTTTTCTCAGAGCATTGGGCGCGCAGATTCTCTCCCAGGCTTCCAAGGAGTCTTGCATGTTGTTTTGAAGTAGCTGTTTGGAGATGCAGAATTCAGAGGGCTCTGACATTCAGGCCTTCTCTTCTCTTCTTTTCATAACAGAAGAAACAGCTATGAAAAGAACTAGCTTAGGCTTCATGTAATTCGCTGCAAATAGTGTCATTGATGGGTTTACCACCCATGATGGTATTCAAAACTACATAACCCAGACTTTGGAAAATGTGTTTCTGAGCTGCACTGTACAAACCATAGGGCTAGAATTCACATCTGTGTATGGGGGTGAATTCTTCTGTGACAAATTTTTCTCTGAGAAACTATGTTCCCACTGTCACTCAACTTGGGAAAAAGTTGGTTCAGAGACAGAATAAGAAGCTGAGGACAAAGAGAGGTAGGCGGGGCCTCACCAGAGAGAAGGTCTTCCTGCGGTCCTGGGACTCAGCAGGGGCTGGGGTGGAGGCCAGAGGTACAGAGATGAGGGTGGTGAAGCTGTTTTGGGGGTAACAGAGTGAGCTGTCCCAGATGAATCACAGTAGTCAGGAGCCAGCAGGGACCCAGGATTGAACTGTAGTTACATGATTTTCTGTGTTGCACTCCCTCCCTGAGCCTCCAGTAAAATCATGGCTTAAGTTATGTTATAGAGAATCAGTTAAAAGTTCTGCCCACACTTAGGCAGATCTGTGAAAGAACAATGCCTGGCCTATATGCCCTTGGGAACCTCACCCTCCCTGCTTATTAGGATGTACAGGGTCCAATGAATGATACAGCTGTTACCTGCCCAAGTGTGGCACCAACTGAGAGAGAGAAAGAAACCAGTAAGTAAGGCGGATTAGGTATGTGGGCCAAGGGGGTTACCTAATATTTCACCCCTGAACTGAACTTACGTACCTCATCACAGGCAGTGTGGGACAGCCACAGAGAAAAGCAGAGCAGCGCTGTGCACCCTGCGGGCAGAAAAAAGGCAAAGAGAAAACAAGGAGGAAGAACTCAGACATGGTCAGCTTCTTCTCCCAGACTCTCCATTCAAATCCCTCCCTCTTTACCTGGGGACCAGAAAGCGAAGGGAGCAGAGAGAGGCCCAGCACAGGGGACAAGGAGCCAGAGCAAAGGAGGTTTCTCCTTTCCCCAGACAGATGCAACAGTGAGTGCCAAGGCTAATCGTTGTGAAAATCTTCATTATAACAGCATAAATGGTGCTTTGCTGAAATGAAGACCAGAGAAATAAACATGTGAACATGTATTCATTATGATTGCCTTTATTTTGTACTCATCAACAGAACACCCAGACATGCAATAATAATTAAATTCATTTATTTCTAATGTTTTGTCAATTTTAGTCATATTTAAAAAAACAGCTTTACACATATTTTTACTTTATTATTCTGTAGGCATATTATTCTAAAGGTAGAGTTTACTAAATGATTTGACCACTTGATTGATAATCTCAACATATGTAGTTACATGACACGTGGCCTTCATTTCCATTCTTGTCTGTGTTGCAGCCCTCATGTAGGAATGCTCTTGGACAGGGCTAGGAGAGGGAATGAACCTATTCCTTGCTTTTGTGGAGAAATAAACAAAATTTTCTATGTGGAACTTGAACTTGGCCATTCACCATATGTCAGTATGAAGGTGGCATAAGCATCCCTACCACCCACAATATCCAAGGAGTTCTAATCTGGTGGGCAGAGCATGTCAGCAGGAGCCTCCTAATGGGGAGATGTTATTCAGAGTGAGGTGAATAGCAGTGTTAAGTGGTCCATGGGGCTTCTAGCAGGACCCCAGATAAGCTAGAGGGGTTGGAGGCCCAGTCTAATACCTTGGAAAGAAAAATAACAAAACCTAAGCATATTTTGAGCATCCAAATTCAATAAATTAGTAGTCAGGAAAGATTTCACTTCTGACAGAGGGTTCTTGTGTCTAAAGCAGACGGCAGCAAAGGTTTAGACCCACACACCCAAGGCAAACACAGCAGGTGGTTGCGAAGGGTTGTTAGAGATAAAGAAGCAAGCCAGTGACTCACAAACCAGAAGGAGATAACTAACAGATGAATCACGGAAAAGGGGCCAGGAAGTGACATTCTGCAGCTCCTCACACATATCTCTGGGATCAAAAGGAGGAAGATTGTCCTCACCAAACACAGAGAAATGGGAAGATGTAGCTAGATAACTTTGCAAATAAGTTGGAGTTAGACCTATAACTAGATTACCCTAGTTAATCACACCCTGAGTTAAGTAGTTAATCATGTTAGATTGTGAACCCGGATTAACCAGTAACGGAGAAACTCGGGAGAAGGAGAGGGAAGAGGGAGCTAATCACATTAGTATAAAACCAGTTTTCTTTGTCTACTTTGTGCGCACATTCTCCTGGCTGGTGGTGCGCCCAACTCTGCAGACTCGTGAATAAATGCCTCACTTTGCTGCTCAAGTCCTGTGTCCCGGCGTTTTATGGTGAGCATTTCTTACAGGGTGAAGCTCAGAGGGTAGTTACTAGGGTCCCAGATCTCACTAAGGAAGTGTGGAGGTTGCAGGACTATAGGACTAATAAACAGTACAGTTAATCTGAGATTCCACCTGTGGGTTAAAATGGGCTCTAGATATAATGCCTGTCTTGCTCAGGACTGTCCCCAAAAGGCCAACGTTACAGTACTAAACCTGGAAAAGCAGGAAAGGTCAGGCTTCAGTAGTTGGCTGCTAGAAAGCTGTTTTTTGACTAGAAAATGTCCATCATGTACAGCATTCAAATTTCCTGCTCTACAAAACATTGATTTTAAGCAGAAACAAATAAATTCTGGTTCATGTTTTTAAAATGCAAATATTTTTAAATACTCAGGTTGCTGAGTGACAGTGTACTGTAAGGGTTGAAGCAGGGTGACTGATCAGAAGACCCTAACAATGGTCTCCATTATGACCAGCGCACAGTGGTGTCTTGAACTAGAGAGGGAATACGGGAGGTGCAAGTAAGTGGGATCATCTGGTAGCATAAAGTTGAGGAAATTACAAAGGGAGAAAGATGAGAAAATTACCAAAACAAAATCCTTCGGAAGAAGGGTGGGGATAACAGCAGAGCTCAGGGAAGGGCTGGCTTGGGTCTTGACTGTAGTAGGAGTGAAGGTAGACAAGATGGAACAGAGGCTACATAAGATTCATTCAACACCTACTATGTGCCAGGGCTGTTCTAAGGAGGTCCATGCACCTTAATTCACTCTGTCCTCCTAACACCCCCGTGAGCCGGGTCTTAGTTTCATCCTCATCTTACAGAAGAAGAAACTCAGACACTGAGTGGGTAACTTGCCCCTGGTCCCAGAACTAGCAAGCAGCGGAGTCGAGGTTTGAACTAGGGCAGTGCGGTATGCACGTCCCTTGATCACTTAACACCAAACTAAATCTCGCCACGTGAGGAGGCTGGTAGATCGGATGGTGGGAAGAACTGCAGAAAATGATAAATTACGCCTCCCATAAAATTTGCTTTATACAGGGCCCCCAATATGTAAAAAGGAAACATCTCTTATATGAAATTCCCAAATGTAGTAGGTCTCTCGTTTAGGACTACTTGAAGAACCTGGGATGCGATCCGACTAAGAAATGTACATCCTTTTTTTTTTTTTTGGCCACTAGGGGGAGGAGTGGAATGTCAAAAAACTTAGACATCTTCCACAGGTTCTCAATGGCTGATAATTCTTACTTTTTTCCCTAACTTTAGCAGTACTAAACCTTCTTTGTATTTTTTACTTGTGAGGGATTATTTTCCAATAAAACTCATTAAGCATCCATAAACAGTTTCTGCACCTTCTATAGATATTTGTATTACCCTAAATGAAAGTAGACACAAGAGACCACATGATGTATGATACCATTTACATGAAATGTCCAGAAAAGGCAAAGCCCTAATAACAGAAAATAGACAGTATTTGTCCTGGGTAAGGGCTCAGGGGATGGGGATTGATAATAAATGTACATGAGGGATCTTGCCGAGTGAGGAAAATGTTCTCATACTCATATATAGTGATAGTTACACATCTAAAAGAGTTTTTAAAAAACTGTACTAAAAGTCATTGAATTGTACACTTGAAATGAGTGAATTATGTGATATGGAAAATATCCCTCAACAAAATTATTGAAAAAAATGAAATGTAACATTTTACACAACAAACAAAAAAACCCTATGGATTCAAAAAGAATAAAAATATAAGTTTATATATGCAAAAAATGTCTAAAAGGGTATTCACCATGAACAGTGATTAACTCTCAGAAATGCTATTGTAGGGGAAAACTAGGAACTTTTTATACTCTGTCTTTCTATATGATCTTGGGGGCAATATAATTAAAATTTTAATTAAAATGTTTTTGAGAGATTGGAAATTAAAATATATAAAATGTAATGGAATTATAAATATCATTACCTCTGGATAGTGGGATATGGCTTATAGTTTTGTCTAGGTTTATTTTCTAATTTTATAAGTGATTATATATTACTTTTTACAATAAAAACTGGAAAGAGCTTATTTAAAATAAAAAAGTCAGGAAATATTCAGGTAGCTTTTTAAAAATCCACCTTTAGCACAATGTTTATTGTATTTCACTGGCTGGTTTGGCTCAGTGGATTGAGCGTCGGCCTGCGAGCTAAGTGTCGCTGGTTCGATCTTCCAGTCAAGGCACATCAGAGAAGGAAAACTCTGATTCCAAAAAACCTCCGCTGCCTTGCGGCATACCTCTTCAGGGGAAAGGCTAAGGGAGTAAACCCCGACAGAAAATCCGGAGCCGGAGTCCCTAAGGCGGTTTGACGTTGTAGTCAACACCGGCAACTCCTGCGGCGCACCTGAAGCCAAGCTGTATTGACTCCGTCTTTCCCTTGGACCCTTCAGCTGCGAAGAGAGGGGGGGTCTGCTGCATGGGCAACAGCAGACCCTCCATATCACCCTGCCCAGGCTCTGTAGCTTCAGCTTCACTGGAGAGGACACTCCAGCGTCATCGTAAGATGTCGATTCAACACGGGAGGAGACAGATACCGTGTCACTCCCGAGTCGGACTGCACAACCATTCTCGGCGGTGCAGATAGACTCTTAAGAAGCTACACCATCGTCTCTCGAGACGGACGGCTGCCGCCGCCGACGATTTCATATATAACAGGATATTTTTTAGCTCAACAGAGGCCTGGGGCTTAGAGACTTAGTTTAAACGAGATAACTGCCTCTTGGCATTTCAGCTTGGATGCTGTCTAGCGAAGCTGGAAGGGATTCTATTCTCACTTTTATTTGCATCTACAAATCTGGGTAGGAACAGGAGAAAAAAAACCTTTGTGGTATTAGAAATTGGGATATAGATCTCTTTTTTTAAGGTTTACTTTTATTGGTTCATGTCTGACGGCAAAGACAGCTGTGGAGAGCCTGGTAGGAATCAGACGGTTAAAATGGCCATGGCAGAGGAAAATCGTTGAGCAGAGTTCACTAGAGGGGAGGGACAAGCTGCACTGATGTCCCAGACCTTTCTGCACGACCCGACTCCTTGGAGATAGATGTTGACTTGGGCACAGTGTTCAGTTGAGACAGAATTTCTCCCTACTGGGATACTACAGCAAGTCTTGGGGAAAACATCTGTGTGTAATGAATTAGAAGAGCCGTCCTGAGAGGGCCACTTGTAAGAGTGACACTGGAGCAAAGAACCTGGAAGAAACGCAGAGCCCCAACCTCAACGTCAGAGACCTGAATCAGTAGCCATGGAAACGGAGGGCAGGGCACCAGGGTTAACAAAAAGGTTCCTTAGAACAGAAGCCCCTTTAGGGCATCCCAGGCGCCGAAGCAAGCATGTGGCGGCCTCTGTTGCAAAATTCCGATTTCCCTAAGTCTTCCAGTAGGAGCTGTGATCAACTGTGGTGACAGCACGAGGGCCAGAGATGTGTGGACATCCTCTGTGCAGGGGCTGGAGGGGCGACTGGAGAGACACACTTCCCGCTGCTAGTGTGGGAGGCGTGGTGAGGGCCACAGTCAAAACAAGGCAAGCCAGGGCTCAGGAAGGGGGTACACCCAGCAGCGGTAATTCAACAAGCATTCACACTGGAGAAAAGCTGGCGTATTTCGTTATTCTGAAGGTAATGCGGGGGTCATAGTCAACAATAAAGTTGAGATGAAACGTTCTGCCAGACAGGACCGCTTGTAAAGGAATTTGTTGCCCAGGATTGCAGTCAGTGCTGGCAGCATTGCATGATTCTCAGGTGTACAGCACTCCCTCACTTACTGCGGGTATTACGTTCTAGACGCCCCCGCGACAGGTGAAACTCCGCCAAGTAGGAACCTTACATTTAGTTTAGTATTTATATATATTTTAAGGCTTTATAAACCCTTCCCACACACTTACCAACCGTTCCCAGTCCCTTATTAACCTTTCCCACTCTCTTACTAACCTTTCCCACACTTTTATAAACAGTACTGATGTTTTTAAACATATTCTACACTCTTAAATCTACGTAACTTTAACGACATACCTATACAGTACCGCAAAATCCTGCGATATAGCGAAAAATCCGCAATAAATAATTAAATATAATATTTTTAAAAATCCTGTGATACAGTGAGGCCACAATATAGAGGGACTACTGTATTTGTAAGGAACAAAAGCCATTAAAATTCTTCCTAAAAAAGGCCTGGCTGGTGTAGCTCAGTGGATTGAGTGCTAGCTTGTGAACCAAAGGGTCACTGGTTCAATTTGCAATCAGGGCATATACCTGAGTTGTGGGCCAGGTCCCCAGTTGGGGGTGCATAAGAGGCAACCACAGATTGGTTTTTCTCTCCCTCCTTTCCCCTCTCTCTAAAAACAAATAAATAAAATCTTTTTTTTAAAAAAAGAATATAAGCCTCTTGAAGACTAGGATTTTTGTCTGTCTTGGTGCCTGATTAGAACAGTGCCTGATGTGTACTAGGTGCTCTGTAACTATTTATGGAATGATGAAAGGATGAGGGTATGAGTGGCAGCCCAGCCAAGCCCTTGGCCTTGGTACTGTCTGGGTTTCAGCAGGACCACAGGTATCCTGAGCTAGAGACAAGGTCCCTGGAGGCCCCAGGGAAGGGCAGGCCTGGAAGCCAGTGATTGGGAGTCAAGGGTGATTTATAGTGATCCCTTACTTATCGTGGATATTACGTTCTAGACCCCCAGCAATAGGTGAAAATCCGCGAAGTTGGAACCTTACATTTATTTTAGTATTTACCGTACAGTACCACAAAATCCCACGATATAGTGAAAAATCCGCGATAAATAATTAAATATAATATTTTTTAAAATCCCGCGATACAGTGAGGCCGCGTAAGTGAACCGGATACAGAGAGGGACTCGTCGTCGTCGGCAGCCGTCCGTCTCGAGAGACGATGGTGTAGCTTCCCAAAAGTCCATCTGCACCGCCGAGAATGGCTGTGCAGTCCAACTCGGGAGTGACACGGTATCTGTCTCCTCCCGTGTTGAATCGACATCTTGTGATGACGCTGGAGTGTCCTCTCCAGTGAAGCTGAAGCTACAGAGCCTGGGCAGGGTGATATGGAGGGTCTGCTGTTGCCCATGCAGCAGACCCCCCCTCTCTTCGCAGCTGAAGGGTCCAAGGGAAAGACGGAGTCAATACAGCTTGGCTTCAGGTGCGCCGCAGGAGTTGCCGGTGTTGACTACAACGTCAAACCGCCTTAGGGACTCCGGCTCCGGATTTTCTGTCGGGGTTTACTCCCTTAGCCTTTCCCCTGAAGAGGTATGCCGCAAGGCAGCGGAGGTTTTTTGGAGTCAGAGTTTTCCTTCTCTGATGTGCCCTGACTGGAAGATCGAACCAGCAACACTTAATTTGCAGGCCGACGCTCAATCCACTGAGCCAAACCAGTCAGGGTAAGAGAGGGACTACTATACAGGCAAAAGGATACCATTTCACTAGTTCACTCTAGAAAGTCAAGAGTAAGGGTGGTGTCATCCCTCTGGTGACTGGGAGTGATATAACTGACCTTTCCTGGTCACATGTGCCCTCCTGGAGCTGCGACTGGCATCACGACCTTTTAGCACAGAGCACACAGCAAGTTCTCGACAGAGGTATGCCAGATTGCAGAAACAGAACTGATCACTTTGTGTGGTCCAGAAACACAGCTGTAATCTTGCAAAGAGTTTTGGGTCTTGGGGTTTTTTTGAGGCGTGGGGGGAGGTTGGAAGATAGAAAGGATATCAGGAAATATGTTTTAAAAAATGATATTTTTAAAAATGTACCTCTGAAATGGGTCATACTTAGAGGTTAATGGTTAAGCTGTATATGTATGCATTATTCTTTCTGAAAAATGAACGTTTAAATTCAAAAAGTCTAGTAAAGCGCCTTACTATACATTCCTGTCTTCTGAACCAAGACAATGCCAAACGATATCATAGTTGTCGTAATGTTTTACTGCCTTAGAAAAGGGGGGGGGGGGCTTTTCGTGATTGAAAAGTAGTATAATGCAATCCAAATGTGTTAGCTGAGGCAAAGAATAGTCAGTAAAGTACTTGACTAATGGCAAAAAGAATTGCCTCTAGGTATTGGTGTTCTGATTATATAACAACCACATTTAAAAAAAAAAAAAAGTAGGTCATATGAAGGCATGGAAATGCTTTAGGCAAGCAGATAATGCACACAGCAGGCACTTGTGTGGAAGGACCAGAAAGACAACGGTTCCGTCCAAACATGTACCTACTCTGTGATTAATAGGGTTCTGTTCCAAAACGTTAGAGCTCCAGGTAGCACTGGCTGTCACCCAGCATACATGGCGGTACACACTCTAAGTAAAGTAGTAGCAGGCTCTAAGGAATCATCTGCAAGCTCCAGCCGTCTTAGACTCTGAATGCTCACCCTGACTTCTCCCTTCACCTGGAATGCCCACTGACCCCAGTGCTCACTTCTTCATCTGACTAGCCCTACTCATCCTTCGAACTCAGGTGAGAAATTATCTTCGCCAGGATGCCCTCTGTGGCCATGACTCCCTCCCTTCTCCTCCTAGAGGCTTCCATAGCTACTTTCCCATTTCTGTGTCCCAGTGTATTTTATATCATTTTGTTTATTTTCTTTCTCCCCAACTAAAAGTTACTTCTCGGTCTATCCACACTACTACAATGTCAGACCATAACAGGCAGGCCAGTAAATGTCCATTAATAAATGTTATTCAGAAAGGTGAAAAGTAGTGAATTGATTTGACCAAATTAAAAAAAAAAAAGGTCGCTTAGAGAACTCCATCAATAAGACCTGATTCTGCAAAATTTTTCAGGGGTCATTGAAAAAACCAATTGAGAAGCATGGTTCAGTTTTTTTTCCATTTCTTTTCTACAAGAGGACACTAAGAAATCACTCTGGCTTTCTTTTCACGCTCAGAAAAATCTAAGAATGAGGATAATCACCCTTCTTTCCATTTTCAGCAAGTTTTTGCTATATGGCAGGGTTTGAAGGACAGGCAAGAACTTATAACCAGGCACTATTCTGGAGAATGTGGGCAGGCACTTTCTTCTAAGTTCAGTATTCCCAATTCCCTCTTGACCGCAAAAACATAAAATAAAATAATAAAATAAAATCCAGGCTCAAATCTGCAACCCCTTTGGCTAAGGAGAAAAATTGTCTTTAAATTGCCATTTGACAGACAAATTCAGATGCAGTCCAGCGTAACCATTGGTCTTTGATCGCTCAACCAGCCACAGAACTTGTAACAGACACCAAAAAGGAACCACAGGAGAGTTTTCGTTCTGTAGCCCCGGCAACCTCAAAATGGAGCCGGAAGCTCATTTCATACTAATTGTAGGGTGATCAAGTGACAGATTTTTATGTTTTTAGTCCCATCATTTTTAACCAAGTATAAAAGATGGCAAGCCTGTACATCTCTTCATTCAGCCTTATATAAGGATTATTCGTCCTAAAGTCTGGTAGCTCTTTCTTCATCCCCACCCCACATTTAACATTTTTGAAAGTAAAACAGGAAATTACTTCAAGAAAATGCCTGGAAGAAAATAAAATATTTTCCAACCATTCAGAGACAAAGGAATTTTTTTTTTTTAATTTAAAACTTGCCGAAGGGGAAGTAAGTAATGTCTAATTCTTGACATTCCAAAGAGGAAAAAAAAAACAACTATTATACCTCTGCCTACGCCAACATAATTAGACAGCCCTCTCATTGAGTTCATTATTGTTCCTATCTGGGCCTATGAGGACCCTCTCTGTCCTCTGAAGTCCAGCAGGCCAAAGGAAGGGGAAAGGCAGCTGTCTTCTCGCCGTGGAGAATGCTTCGGCTGTCACCTGCAGCTGTGCATCATCTGTAGTGACTGGGGACGCGCTAGCTGGTTTTAACTTTTCTTAGTGGGGAGGTTGCACTAGGGAAGCAGAAGTGCCTTCCCCAAAATGCCATTTATTTCTGTGTTCTGGGTCTCTGGCAGAGACTCTGGGACTCATGCAAGGCGGCAGAAAAAGGAGTCTCGGTATGACCTTTACTAAGTCCGAAGATTTTGAGATGTCATAAGTAAGACTCATTCTCATTGTACTTGAATAAATTTTCATAACTATTTCTTTTTAAAAATATTTTATTTATTTATTTTTAGAGAGAAGAGAAGGGAGGGAGAAAGAGAGGGAGAGGAACATCGACATGTGGTTGCCTCTCCTGCACCCCCGACCAGGGACCCGGCCCACACCCCAGGCATGTGCCCTGACTGGGAATGGAACCGGCAACCCTTTGGTTCGCAGGCCGGCGCCCAATCCACTGAGCCACACCAGCCAGGGCCTAACTGTGTTTCTTTTCCATGGTTAGGAAATAGAATATCCATGCTCCTTTAAAACTAAAATTACAGTGTAGTGAGTGGTTAACTTTGAGTGGGAGGTTTAAGTGCTAGAAGAGCTTATATGTAATAAAATTACTCATGAATCTATAATTATCGCCTCTTCTTTCTGCCCGTTTTCACATTTCCCAGCATTAATTTTCACACAGTATGAATGTGACTTTTTGCAAGTTACTGCAAATATCTTTTGCAGCCCAGGAAGGTAATAGTATAAGGAACAAATGCAAAACTCCACTGCCCTGGTCATCATTAACTAACTTGGAGTGCATGTGTGTGCTGGCACTCTCTGCGGGCTGCGGAGCCAGGCTGCGGAGCCAGGCTGCGGAGCATTTTCTGTCCTTATTCAGATGGAGGTGTCCTGCCCTCTTCTGAAGCCAAGAAAGGGTTTTCTTCCAAAAACGTCAGAACTTTTCTCCTCAGTTTTCAATTGTTAATTCATTTGGAATTTTGCCTGTGTGTATTGTGAGGCAAGGGGCTAATTTTATGTATTTTTCCATGTGGATGCCCGATAATCCCTGCACCACTTACTAAATTCATCATTTCTTCACTGATTCTAATCAGCTAGGCAGGCCCATTCCACATACTGGTGGCCTTTCTCAGCCCCCTATTCTTTTTCATTGGCTATTAGTTTATCCATCTGCCTTTATCAGGTATCTTAAAATCTAGTCTAAGCTTTTATATCTAGTAGAGTAAGTTCCCTCCCACTCCCCACCCCCACCCCCACAACTTTCTTTATTCTTTAAGCTTATATTTTTAGCCAGATGTTTTTATTAGACTGCAAACTTGACTAGACAGAACTCATCCACACAAAGCCGTTCCACCCAGTCCAGATGATGGCCAACTGTGTACACTGACAAGAATATGAGAATTTCTGCTTCCAGTTAGTACTGAGTGATGAGAAAACAGGAAATTGGCTTCTAGGGAGAAGCAGAAAATATTACTATAACCAAAATGCCAATAGGTATGAAAAAGTTGAGACGGAACCCTGCTTCATTACTGATGCTTTCATGGGTGAATCTTTTGAAGTGAGAATTATTGTCAGATAAGAAATGTCTTTGCAAGAACTTACAGAAGCCCTCACATCAACTTTATTATATTGACTTGAGTTTTGAAAGAGGTTTGAGGATTAATATGAAAATGTCAGGCCTTCTGTTCAACTTCCAGCTTAGGAGAAAGCCAGTCCCTGGTAGGAAGAGTCATGCATAAACACGTGGGAAACAAGTTCTCAGGAACAGTGAACCTACAATAATGTGAGGTGGCACGTGTAATTGCACTGGAATCTGCCTGCAGCTACAGTTCTCATGGAACTTGATTAGTGTGGTGATGCTTGTTCTGAAGCTGGTAAGGCTCCCCAGAGCACTGTCGAACCGAAACCCTGTGCATCTCCTCTCTAGACTCATCGTCGTCGTCGGCAGCCGTCCGTCTCGAGAGACGATGGCGTAGCTTCTTGAGAGTCTATCTGCACCGCCGAGAATGGCTGTGCAGTCCGACTCGGGAGTGACTATGAACAAAGATATGCAGGGAAAGCGTCTAGAGACCTGAGCAACATATCTGTAAATGTATGCTTTCTTTTTTAACAAGTACAAAAAGGACAGAAAGTAATCACAGAAGAGTTTTCATCCTGTAGCCCCAGCAACCTCAAAATGGACCTAGGAGCTCTTCCTATACTAATTGTAAGGCGGTCAAGTGGTAGCTGAAAATTTTCTTCAGAATAATAAGTGGGCTTTGTACTGAGACAAGAGAACTATAGGCTGATTTTTTAAAGTATATTTTATTGATTATGCTATTACCATTGTCCCAATTTTTCCCCTTTTGCCCTTGTCTGCCTGGTAACCCCCTTTCCTCCAGCAATCCCTCCCTTAGTTCATCTCCACGGGTCATGTGGAGAAGTTTTTGGCTTCTCCATTTTCTATACTGTTCTTAACATCCCCTTGTTTATTTTTATAGGCTGATTTCTTTATTGAAAAATTATATTTGGGGATTTCTTCAACTGAATTTCCAAATAATCCGAGAAAATTCCAGGTTTGCTTTAGAAGTTATAATTACTTAGTGAAGTTAATCATCTGAACTGTTCTCAAGACTTACCTGTTGGGATATATTGAGGTTGAATCCTGTGAAACTGCTATTTCTGTAGGTCAAAAAGGGCTGCATATCAGCACTTTCATGGAGTCAACTCTATAAAACAAGCCATAATTCCCTGAGCCTTAAAATTTCATTCAACACACATTTTTTGAGGGCCCTAATATGGTTTTTCTCCTCAGACCATTCCCATTCTATTCTGAAAGTCTAAAATATAAACAGATAATTGAAAAACAGAATGATAAGTGCAATAATAGAATAAGGTACAGAATGACACAATGGAAGGTGTGATGGATTCAGCTCCGTCAGGTGAGGAAGGGTGTTGCAAAGCACATGTTGTTAGAGCTGAGTAATGACAAGTTGAGTTAGCTGAGCGATTGGGAGTCTCTTTCCAGCTAGAGTGAATTGCATGTACAAGATCCCTGAGGCGCAAACCAAACAGGATGACAAGTTCAAGTAATGAGGATGTTAAATCACTGAGGCTGTCTGGGTCATGGGAAAGGGAGGGTGGCTGGAAGCTGCAGGGAAATCGGAATAAAGGCAGAAAATAAGATTGGAGAGATGTGTTTTGTGGAGGGTCTTGGATGTCATACCATAGAACAAAAATTTTGACTGTAAAGGACTAATAAATTTAAATGTCCTCAATTGAATATTGGTGGGTTAGTGAAAAGTTTTACACTAGGAGATAACAGGACCTACTTACCACTTTAGAAGGATAGCTGTGACTTGAATAGCAGGAAGATCTGCTAAGCAGTTAAAGGTGTAATTGAACCAAGGTAACAGTTGGGGACAGTCTGGAGATGGAGAGGACTAGGAGGAGGGGGAGATGTGATGGTGGCAAACCCAAAAGGGCTTGGATCCAGAATATTTTGCTACTAGTAAGAGGTCCGTTAAAAATGTACTATTTTCCTTACTGGAAGTTCTATATGACTAAAATAAATGGCTTCATAAAACCTGCTATTCTAAATCTCTTAATAATAGAATAAAACCACTGCATGATAAATCCAATCAATTATTATCTGATCTTAAGATGAAGTTTAATAATCAGTATAATTGGTCATTCTGTTTGGTTTCTGCTTGAGACGTAAGAGATATAACCACAGTCTACACAGAATCTTCCTCCCCAAAGGAGATTCTTTCCTTAGTCCTGAATGAAAGCATTTCTGATATATGAGGAGAGATTCTTATTCTTTCTTTTAAAGATTATATTTATTTATTTATATTTTCTTTAAAATATTTATTTGTTTTTAGAGAGAGAGAGAAAGAGAGGGAGAAAGGGAGAGAAACATTGATGTGTGGTTGCCTCTCGTGCACCCCCAACTGGGCGCCTGGCCTGCAACCCAGACATGTGCCATGATTGGGAATCAAACCAGTGACCCTTTGGTTCACAGGCTGGCACTCAATCCACTGAGCCACACCAAGCAGGGCAGATTCTTATTCTTAAAGGGGGAGTAATAATGCCCACAATCTCCTCATCTTCATGTCATGTGGTGAAGAAAAAAAACTAATTTTCTTTTCATTCTCTTCCCCTTCCCCAGAAATAATCTCAGAAAATAAAAGTTTTTATGTTAGTTTAATCATTAATTTGAACCATAATTACTTAAAATTATATATCCATGTGAAAAATTAAAATATTAATATATAAATTTACAAATTCCTCCAAATCATTCACTAAAAACTTAGCCAAAAAGATAAATAAAATATTTTGTTTCTAGAAATTTTTTAAGCGGGATATGTAACTAGGAAAAACATTATATAATGTGCTGTATTATAATGGACAGTGTTGCTTCTGGCCAACAGATGCTATCTGATGGGACAAATACTTGGCACAGAAATTACTAACACATTCAGAAACTAATCTTTCCTGAACCCAGCAGCATTTCTCAAAAGCTGGCTTGAAATACACTGTCCTTTGTAATAGGAAATTCAGGTTAAAAAAATAGACCGAGCAGTGATTTCAGATCCATTGTTCAGGATTGCGCCATACATTTCTTTCAACAATTAAAATCATATTTAAATTTGAAGTAATAACTTAATTTTTTTTCCTTTTATTTTTTGGTTTTTCAATTATAGTTGTCCCATTAATAACTTAATTTTAAATAAAGTGATTTTTAAATGACATCTGCAGCTGCATTTTTGTAAACTTAGTTTTCCTTCATATCCCTGTCTTCATCAAGAGAACTAACATGGTTATCTGATTCTGCTGCCGGATTGTAGCTTTCACATGGGGTTTCACATTCTGGGCTCCACACTCTATTCCACTCTGACTGTTTAATGTATATTTTTTATTTTATTAAAATGGTCTGATAATAAAAGTGCTGCCAATGGAAACTGTTGTTAAATTTGCATTACACTGCTTGTTAAAGTTGAAAAAAGTTAATAAAATATAGGTTGCTTTCGGATGTGATAGCTGCTGCTTCAAAGGATTATTTTAAATAAATGTTGAATTTTAAAAGGAAAAAAAGAAATCTTTGGTATGCAATCACATTTGGCATTTAGTATTTCTAAAAATGTTTTTAGAAACGGCAGTGATTGGCCAGGGGGTTAAGCTGGAAAAATTCTAGATCTGCTGGGCACAGCTAGTTCTTTCTCCATCCCTGTTGAGGAATGTGAAATGCAAGAGCATGAAAGCAAGTCTGCACCAAAGTCAAGGTTAAGTTTCATTTCCTACCTAACTACATATCGCTGCTTAAACTACCCCGTTTTCACAGCATACTACACAGCCATCTTATTTGCTCACAGTTACGTGGACCAGAAATTTGGTCTGTGTTCAGCCGGTGACCTTGCCTGGGCTCACTCAGATGATTACAGTAGTCTGGCCTCCAGGCTGGAGCTCGGTGGTCTGGGATGGCCTAGTGGTGGGTGGGGCCTCTCTCTCCACATGGTCTCTCATTCTCATGGAGGCGAACTCAGGTCTCTTCACGTGGTGGTCTCAGGGGTCCAAGAGTATGAGAACTCTCCCAAAGTCACTTCCACAGGATTCCGTCAAAGTACAAGGCAAGCCCTGACCAGGGTGACTCAGTTGGTTGCGCATCATCCCACAGGGTGAAAGGTCGGTTGGATTCCTGGTCAGGGCACGTGCCTGGGTTACAGGTTTGGTCCCCCAGTCAGGGCACGTATGAGAGGCAACCAGTTGATGTTTCTCTCTCACTTAAATGTTTCTCTCCTTCTCTTTCTCCCTTCTATTCCCTCTCTCTAAAAATAAATAAAATGAATCTTTCAGAAAAATAAATGTACAAGGCAAGCCCAAGTTCTAGGGGATGGAATAATAGTCTTCATCTTTTATTCTTTTTTTTAGATTTTATTTATTTATTTTTAGAGAGAGGGGAAGTGAGGGAGGAAGACAGGGAAAGAAACATCAATGTGTTAGAGAAACATCAATCAGTTGCCTCTCGCACTCCTTCAACTGGGGTCCTGGCCCGCAACCCAGACATGTGCCCTGACTGGGAATTGAACTGGTGGCTTTTTGGTTCACAGGCTGGCCCTCAATCTACTGCGCCACACCAGCTAAGGCTAGTCTTCATCTTTTGATGGGAAGAGATAGAAAGTCACATTTCATAAGACTGTGCATACAGGAGAAGAATTTGTGGTTATTTTTTCCCAATCCACTACACTAACAACGGCTTGAAATTCAGAAACAACAAAGAAATTTGATTATCTAAAAATTAAAACTCTCTTGCACTACAAAAAATACTTTAAGAAGATGAATGACAAGTTAGAAGAATATTTAGAATTTATATCATAGAAAAATGTTTATCATCTCTAGTACATAAAGAGCTTCTAAAAAATAGAATAGGAAAGTACTGACAACACTAAAAAATTCACTAGAGATATGGGCAGATAGTTCACAGAAAAAGAAATGTACATGGACCTTAACCAAATGAAAAAATTTTCAACCTCACTCTTAATAAAAGGAAATGCAAATTAAAAATACACTGAGATATTTGTCATCTATCACATGATCAAGATTCCAAATGCTTAAGAATATACTCTGGCAGGAAACAGGCACTCGCATACATGGCTATTTTGGGAGTGCAACATGGAATGGCTCCTATGGAAGGACTGTTTCAATAGCTAGCAAAATTACATCTGTATTTGACCTAGCAATCCCTCTTTCAGAAATCTATCCCAATGATACACTGGCAAAAATGCAAACAAACAAACAAACAAAAAGCATGGAACTATTCATTGTAGCAATATTTGTAACAGTAAATACTAGAAGTAACTCAAATGTTCATCAGTAGGAGACTGAATAAACCTTGGAACCCACACATGGAGTTCTATGCAACCGTGTAAAGTAACGAGGACTATCTCCGTGTACTACAATAGCGTCATCTCCAGGTGCATAGCTAAGTGAGAAAAACAAGGTGGAGAACTGTATGTATGGTATACTGCAGTTTATCTGACAAGGAAGGGTAACAAATATATACGTACATATAGCTTATACCGAAATATGGAAGAAAAAACACCCCACAAAGTGGAAGGAACCAGATGGAAGGAATAAAGAGAAAAAGTAAACTTCTCTGCATATGTCTTGTTTCACAGATTTCACTTTAGAACCAAGTAAGGAGTTTACATCGTTTTTAAGAAATTTAAAGTAGTCTTAAAAGGCAGTCCTTCAAAAGCAATATGAAACTGATTTGAGTTATGGCAAAGCTGCACACAGAGGGACTGTTTGTTGCATGTGGCGTTAAGCCTCAGTATATCACTGGTTATACACTAAGGATAAAAAGTACTCCAAATAGATTCTCACATGTTTTTAGTAATTTTATTATTAATGAAAGCATTTGTTATTTTGAGACTGCAGTTTGTATTATGGGGTAATTCACTTGAGTAATTATGTTGGTGTCTTTGAGATGCAAATTTTTGGAGTAGAATGGAAGACTGATGAGGTTAAATAAAAAAACCTGTGGTTCTAACTTTGAATTGGAAGTATCAGTATGAATTTATGATGTATTTTATCTTTAAAAAAGAACACTTCTTAGCTCTGTCTACTTAAAGGCCTAGATACGGTGGCCAGCCCAGTAGCAGCAATGGACACCCCTTAGTCACCCAGATTGTAGTTTAAATCCTTAAATATTACAATCACATTAAAAAGAAGCAGGGCTCCTGCTGATTTCAGTTCTAGGGTAGGATATTTACATCTTATACCAGAAAGCAAGGATGATATCCAAGACTATGAGCATTAAGTCAAAAAGATTCAGAGGCCCACTTGAAGAGTCTCCCATTTGTCACTGATGGAAAATTTGAGCATTAATAAGGATAATAACTGCAACTGATTGAAGTGCATAAATTATGTTTAAATTTCTGAGTTTATAATGATGCTAAAAAATAACATTGCTCACCTATGGAGAACGCCATCTTATGGATTTGAAAACTGGGAATAAAAATAAAGATCCCGTTATTTATTCTATCCTCCCTGTATGAACTGTATCTTAGTGTAACCAGTTGGTGAAAGAAGTTTCCCTTTAAAGAAGTAGTTCTGCTAATACATAAATAATGATAAAATTACAATATCACTATTTTACAACTCCTAATGAAATAATGGATAAATAACATCTAACATCACAAAGGGAAAAATCAGACACGTGCATCTCCTGATGGAAAGAAGAACCCCACCTATGAAGTATTCCTGCCAAAATGATATACCTAACACTGATAAAATCTCTAGATCTAAAGATTGTACCAATGGGCAGGAACATGTTAAAACAAAACAAAAAAGACATGTTGCAATAACCAAAACCCAGACTGTGAAAAATTCTGCAGATCAAATGACCTCATTTATTTAAAAAATAAATTGCAAAAGGGAGGTGGAGGGGGTACCTCTAGAAAAGGGGACTTAAAAATATGTTGACCAATTGCATTTTGAGGATTTTTATTTGGATTCTGGTTCAAAAAACAAAGCGAAGCGGGGGTGGGGGGTGGTGGAGACCGGGGCAGGGGGTGGGGGACCTTTATGAGGCAGTTGAGGAAATTTGATCACTGACTAGATAATTAGGAATATTGGAAAATCACTATTGTTGTTGTTACTACATCCAGGCAGGGGTCGTGGTGGAAGGTGAGTGGGTGGGACCGTGAATACCAGGTTTGCCCAGAGTTGAGATCATTAGTAAATCTGCGTGTAGAGCCTGTGAAGGTTCCTTACGCTGTCCTCTACACTTGTATTTGAAATTTTCCACAACTTCTATTTGAAAGACTTCTAGTGGACATTATCGTGGCTCAATAAAATACCCCAAATTGTGATGATTCATCTGGTAATTAGGAGGAAAGCCTAGCAAGGATAAAGACCACATGTTGCTAGATAGAGCCCTCCTCAGATTACAGGATTTCAGGATGATATTGCAATGTTCATGTAATGTTATATGTGTGTATGTTAATATATGCTATATTATTTATACATATAAATATTAGTAAGTGAAAATAGAAGCACTAAGGATTTTCCAATTTTATTCAAGTGAGTTCAAATCAAAACTGAAGAGTCTAGATTTACATATATTACAGTAAGGTAAAGGTAAAGCAAAATTAAAGCGAATGCAGTTGTATAGATAGCTCAGTTCCTATGACATGAAACGTAAATCCAGACTTGAAAGTCTTGAAGCTCTTTACTGTAACAGCATGTTCTGACCTTAGAGACTAGACAGCGTCAGACCCATAACATCTAAAATCTTTCAATCCTGAAACCTATCAAGTAGATACCAAAAATCTTCAAGGCACATGAAAGTTTTCTAGAAAAGAAGCCTTTAAAAAAAAAAAAAGAAAGAAAAAGAAAAAAGGAAAGAAAAGAAAAAGAAAACCTAAGATGACCAAAACTACAAAAGCACCTGTCAGGCACTATGGCTTTTTTTGCCGAAGTGTCAATCTGCATGCGATTAGTCTTGAGCTGGGGTGGCCTCAGCCCCGACCCCGGCTTCTTCCTGTAAATCATCCCCAGCGGAGGATTCTGACTCAACCGGAGAATTTTCTTCTTCTCGTTCAGCACATTCACCAGAGCGTTCGTTCTCTGTCATACCTTGATCATCGTTGATGGCAACGACTCCATCCGGAGCTGCGCCGCTGACCTCCGAGGTCGCTGCGGCGCTGCCTGCGGCGGTTGCGGCCACGGCCGCCCCGGGACCGTCGGGCCCGGGGTCAGCTCCGACGGCGGTGCTCTCCACCTGCGCAGCCCGCGCGGCGTCGGGACCGGCTGCAGCCTCTGAGATTTCTTCAGCATCGACCACCTGAGCTTCCACTGAAGGGCCTTCAGGGGCTCCCGAACTTGCTTTCTCCGCTCCTACAAGGTTCTCTTCTTCACCTTTAAGATTTAGTCCATGAAGCAAAGTATAATATTAATTGAAAGAGCATGGGTAGACAGTGGAACACGGTGCAGTCACTTAAAAAAATGAGACAGATCTACGTATATGTACTGATATGTAATGTCCTTCAAGGTAAACTGTCAAGTGAAAAAAGCAAGGAAAAGAGCAATGTATACAGTTGAGTACCATTTGTATTAGAATACAAGAAGGATCACTTACTCTGCCTAGACAGTTATATTCGCGGATATTCACAGAGATTCTCTCCAGGAGGATTCAGAGAAACTGATATTATGGGTTAACTCTGGGAGGGAAAAGGGGGGGAATCGACTTTTCTGCAAACCCTTTGAACATGTTGAACTTTAAAAAAGGATTTACATATGTGCATTATTTATTCAAATACAAAGAACAGGAAAACAAAGAGCCAACTCATCATGAGGTAGTGTGAAAAAGTAACCAACTTACTAGCCAATGACTGAGGAATCACTCATTTATTCTCAGCCTCAGTTTTGTCATCTGTAAAATGGGCAATATTAAAAATATCACTGTCACAGATCTATTGGGAGGATTGAATAAATTACTGTATATAAAAGGGGGTTTAAAACCACTAAAATGCTATGGAAATGCTGCATTTTATTATTATTACAGTCAGTCTTCTCTTCATTATACGTATTCAATAATGTTTACTAACGACATTGTTTCTTATTGTTGTCATGACTGAAAGGTTAAAACTGGTCCATGAGCAGCTATTATCTGACACTAAATAGTGATCATAGTAATTGATAATAATAATAGTATTACAGTTGAGATGGAAGGAAGTATAGTTTAAGCAGGTATTTTAAGGCAAGAAATATTTATTAGGGTGAAAATATAAAGTTTCTGTTCCTGTAATTGCCATTTTATTAATCAGATCAACAGAGGGACTCGACAGATATGATTGATTCTACTAATGTCAAGTGTACTTCGGGCAAAGATACCTGGATGGTCTTAGCCAAACCTGAAACAAAAATTAGTTTTCTGAATTAAAAAAATAATGAGGGGAATTGGAGGTCAGGCTGATGAGAGGCAGATACTACAATTATGCCTGCATGAGTGGGACCCTGGGTAGGGGAAAGGTAGTATTACCACACAAAGAAGTCAAATCTGCTGGTCAGTGGTATAAATGCAAAACGATTTCATTTATTAAATGTACTCATCCAAAACATATAACAATATTCTCTAAGTTTTGATTGGGCTTTTCCTTTCTGAACAAACTCCTACCCAGAGTCATTCTGGATTAAGTTAGTGAAGAAGCCAAAAGCAAATAGGGTTCATTGTTAGGATAAGATGATGAAAATCAGAGCCTTAAGGGAAAAAAATAATAATAAGAAGAAGAAGAAGAAGAAGAAGAATAGATTCACTTTACCTTGAAGTGGCTGTAACTCTGCTTTGTTTTTTTCTTTCAAATTTGTTATAGGTTCAGTGTGTCTGGCTTGCTCTGATATTACTGTCCTATAAGTCTGAAAGCAAACGTATAATTAAGTTTATTTCTTCAGCTATTTTTCTGTCATGATTTATATTTATCATGCCAAGTTCAAAGGTAAATACACAATTCAAACAGAAGAAAGCAATACACATCATGTAGTCTTTTATTTCCTTTTTGGAAACCTTTGTCATTAGGTAGAATCCATAAAGAAGGAAAGGAACAAATGCTCTAACAGGGGTCAAAGATAACGGAAAACATGCATAGTAGGTAGAAAGACAAAGACAGCTTATAGGACCAATATGCTGAGTCAGCACCCTCAGTTCTCAGGATACCAATGCTGAACCTGTGCAGAAGTTCGCATGCCAGAATTAACCATCCCAGCAGCAATGTCCCAAGGGATGTTAGTCTTATTGTTTAAGGGGCTAGAACGCAAGATGAGGAAAAAAACTACTTTAAGCAGAATTAAAGAGATGGTGATATTAGAATAATTCACACTCATGTGTGGCCTAGCTTTGTCAAAACTAACCTAGTCAAACACAGAGTAGGCCTTTAGAAGAGAGGGCCTCAAATTTAGACCTTGGAAGTTATTTCCAAGTGATATTGTTTGTTAAACATAAGCATTTAAAGTATACCACAAGTTTCACAAACCAGTCTGGCATTTCAAACAATTGAAATGACTGGGCCTTTCTCAGAGTCCCATATCCTGACCTTAACATGGCTTTGAGTTTACCACAAATTCCTGAATGCTATGCATAAATACTTACATAGTATCCACCAGCACTGGCTGTAATACCTACAACCAAATAGTAGATGGTGTTTGATCCAGATGACCCAGGGAACTTTTTAGATGACATCCAGCGAAAAGATGCTAGAAAAACAAGTTTAAACACAGTTAGCTCTACCACTTAGCAAAACTTCTAAATAATTGTGTCTTTAAAAAAATTTCTGCTTAGTGAACCTAGAATCTATTAACATCAAGTGACTTTAGCTTAAGGGAATATGGTATTATGAGCCATGGTAATAATTCCACTTGACATTTCCCCAATCTAATTTGACAGGTACTTATGAAACCTGTCACTTTGATGCTTAGCATTATGCTTTTCTTGGAAGGAGTGTAGGCATGAGTAAGGAGAAATGACAAAAGCACTAAACAATTTTAAAGTCAAACAAGATGCACATAAGCAAAAGAAATCCATCTGCTAAATGTACTCTACCACAAGATTTAGTGGAAAAGATTATTTTCCCCCCAAAATGAGTTAAATATATTTGTACTTAAAGTTTATATGTTAAATAAAACATTATATTGAAATCTAACATGCTTCTATAAGTTTATAATACAAATGCAGATATATTTTTCTAATATAAAGCCTTCGAAGATGGGCAATAAGAAGCTTTTCTAAGACAAATGTTGCAACAAGATCATATCTGAAATAGAAGTACAATTCTGTACAAACTAATTGGTAAAAGTGCTGTGTTCTTTTTAAAAAATTTCTTTTTTTATTGTTGTTCTATTACAGCTCTCCCAATACCCCACCTGCTCTCCCCTGCCCCGCTCATGCCTACCCCGCTCCCCCAGTCAGTCCCCATCCTGTTGTCCATGTCCATGGGTCATTGATACTAGTTCCTTGAGGGTGTTCTTATATTTAAATATATTTACTCTGTGGTGCTGGAATTTGTATATAACCTACTCCCTGGAATTGAATTTTTATAATAGACTTAAAGCCAGAAGGAGCTTTAAGTTCACATAATTGAAATTCTTTATTTAAAGATAAAAATGTAGAGACATTTATTTATCCATCAACAAACACAGCTGAGTACCTATTATGTGTTTGGTATTCTTACAAGTAGTAAGGGTATAACTGTGAACATAGCACACAAGATTCCTGGCCTCAAGGAGCTCACGGTCTAGAAAGAAGGAACCGATGTTCAGACAAATAACTGCAGACAATAATTTCAATGCAGTCTGATACATGCTGCCATCGATGTTAGTAGAAGCTGCAACAATAGCATGAAGACGCAGTGAAAAACTTAGCCAGCTGGCTCACGGTAGTTGTCACAACTGAAAAGGAAGGGGCTGAGTTTGGGAGGAACATAGGAGTTTGTCAGATAAATAGGGGAAGGGAAAGTGGGCAGAGGCTGTGTGACTGGGAAAAGACAAAGGAATCTGATGTGGCCTGACACAGAGTATAGGTGTGGGGACTAGAAATTTGCACTGATTACAAGTCTTTGCAGTAATAAAATTGGAAAAATTAGTATAGATGGCCTTAGTTTGAATATAAATGTCCATCTCTTAGAAAAAAATATTTTCCCTACAAATGTGCCCAACTAGGCCATGATAAGAGGTTATGGAATTGACTTGTAATGGGGCTTTTGTTTGTTTAAAATATATCTGTTATTAAATAGAAAATATGTAAGACATAAATATCAAAAAGAATTTTTAAATAGAAAGAAATAAAATTATTAGAGATTTAAGTAAAGACTCAAATACAAATACAATTATGGCAAAGTTATTTAAAAGAGCAATGAAATTGGAAATAAATATTCCATAAGGACTAGTTGGACAAATTTTAGCATATTCATACAATGGAAACAAATAGACACTCTAATTTTTCTAGAAGAACATTTACTTACTTGAGAAAATATTTACAATATATTAAGTGAAAAGTTATACCAAAATAATCTATATAGGACTATCCCAGATTTGTGCATAAGGGAAAAATGCATGAGGAGAAACAAAGGTCTGGAATGTTATATATACTAAAATGTAAGTAATAGCATTCAATGAAGAGTAGGATTACAGATGACTTCTCTTTTGCCTTTCTGTGCTTGTTTTAACGATCTGTTATAAACCTAAGTTATTTATTCATTAAAAGGCTACATTTTAAAAGGAAAAACCAGAGAACAAAATTTGATGAGGCAGTTACAATTTTATCCTTCACTAAAACTGAAACAATTTTATTTTTCGTCAAAGTAGAAAGAACCAATAAAAAGTTAATTAATGTCCATGACTGAAGCCAAATTTCCATTCACTAACAGTTCTTCAAACACACAAGCAAATCAGTGCTACAAAAAAGTAATTAGGTGAAAACTAGAGAAAGACCAGTACTGCTACAACTAGTATTACTAACTACCTATTTAAGAATTTTAAACCACTTTTCTTTTGCCCCAAGGTGGGGAGGAAATTATTTGCATCATCTGCAGACAGACAGACAGACAGACACACACACACACACACACACACACACACACACACGTGCGGGTGCACAATGACCAGTGGGGTATGCCGATGGATAACTCGCAAAAGGCCAGGTCAGGGGGTCTCATCTTTCATCCCACCCCACCCCCATCACAACAGCCCTTTACCTTCAGAAGTTTAAGATGAATGGCTTCTCCATTTAATCAGTGAAAAAATTTTGCTCTAATTTACTTGGCATAAAGTCCAAGAAAAACGAAGATGCGTTATTTCTGTTACTTGTAAGGGAACTTCTTCCCACCAGCATTTTAAGAGAAAAATAAAGCTAGTTGGACAGACCTTCCCTCCCTCCCACCACCATGACCAGCATAGAGCTAATCGAAGTGAGGGAATAGAAAAAAAAAGGCCCATCGGATTTCCGCAAGAGTTTTCCTTCTCTCTGGCTCAAATGCACAAACTAGGCTAACGCTACCTGAAAATCTTTAGGAAGAGAGACGACGTGAAGGGGAACTGAGAACTTCCCACTAAGTGATCTAGGAGCAGCCCCCCAATCATGGACACGGAAAAGGGTGGGGGATGGATGAGGACTCGGGAAGAGCCGGCCGGAGCAGAACCGCATCCAAGCGCGAGCGTGGTGCGATTGACAAACACTCCCACGCTCACACTCCGGCACCTACGGTGACCCAGGCAATGTGCTAGGCGCTTTGGTGCCTGTCAGCTGTTAAGCTTCTGGTTCTCAGTGCAACTTCCCCGCGAGGAAATTTCTGAATACACTGCCTTTTCGCACATCGAAAGGTGATAGACACACGGATGATGGAGGCAAACGGTTGCCCAGCTCCAGGCCTATTTGCAGCCGCCAAGGAAAGGGCTTCGAAAGCCGCTTCCTCGCCCGGGGATGCCAGGACCCGGGCTCGTGGGTTGAGGCTGCCGCGCGCAGGCCAAGTCTTGAGTTTATTTACTTAAGAGTCTTACCAGCTTCCACTGGGCCGGCACTCTGTCCTGCACCGTGCCTGGCTCCCTGGCCAGTGCCCACCTCCCTCCCCACCTCCCCGCGCCTTCACTTCCCCGCAAACTTGGAGAGTGCATTGGTTCCTACAGTAATAAAAATGGTAAGCCAAGAGCATGTTAGCCGGGCGCTTTTCTAAGCGCGTTAACTGCACATTAACGCATCAAAACTCAACCATATTGTCCCCATTTTACAGATGAATAAAATGAGGTTAAAGCACTGGCTTAAGATCAAGATTTGAACCCACGAAATCTAGTCCGTATCCAGAAGCCACGCTGGAAGAGTCTCCTACTTTCAAAGTCTCCAAGATCTTCGAGGCGTCTTCCCCGTGACCCTCCCCTATTACTCCCCCACCCCCACCCCCAACTCAGGCTTATGCTGCTCTGGGTTGGTTTTGGCCCACTGGGCGCAGACTGATACAGGGGCGAACGCGGGATCCACGCGCAAGTCTCCGGTCCTCTTCAGTTTCGACCACAGGAGAGGCGCCCGCGCCCGCGCCTGGCACTCACCGTCCTTTCGGAGCGGCGCGGGGCTGGGGGGCGCCCTCCATTGAAGCGCCAGGGTCTTAGAGACGGCTCTGCGAAGATACATCGTGCCCATGGTCCACCACACCGCAGCATCTGCAGCCCAGCGCTCTGCCGAGTCGCGGTGAGCCCCGATGAGCCACGCCCCGGGGAGGGGCGCGGACCCCAGCCCAGCCCCGCATGGGTGGCTCCTGCGGGTGGGTAAGGGTGAGTTGTCAGCACCACCCCCCTTGACCGCAGTCTCCAGGCTCTATTGCTTTCTTAGAGGTCCAGGAAACTGATAGAGGCATCTCAGAAACAGGATCGGAAACCGCGGAGACGTCGCTGTCACCTGCCTGCTCGGTACTGTTGCGCTAAGCGGAATCCCTCAGTGAAGGATGGAAATGTTTCGGAGTTCGTATCCAGAATAAGGCATACACTTGGTTTATCGTGCCAGATGAAATAGGAACCCACTTTAGCCACGCACTCCGTTAGCTCCCTTAGGCGAGGAAAGGGAGCGGGGAGAGGGGTAGCCTCGGCGTTCCCTTAGGGCAGCAGGTGATGTTCAGAACCTTCAAGTCCCCAGGCAACGGCTGACTCCCTAAGCACTTGCCTGTTAACAATTACTTTACCATAAACCCACCAAATGCTATGTGTTCCTCTATGAGACGTGACACTGGTATTTCCACATCAGTTAAATCATTAATTTCTTCACCCAGATTTCAGTAACGTGACTCATTGTCGCTAATCTGTCGGAGTTTGAATATGAAAACCAATCATTTATAGCATTTTCTAAATGAATAACCTATGGTAGAGATGGTGCCCGCTATAATCCCGGATGTGTGTTTGGCACGTTACAGTTTATAAAGCACTTTCCTGTATTATCTCCTTTCATTCTTGTTTGAACCCTCTGAGGGACGTGGCCATTATCCCTTTAGCAAACAGCAGGGTGGTGGGGAGGAATGTCTAGGGATTAATGGTCATTTAAAAAAAAGAAAAGGACACGAACATCGTTTTTCTAGTTCCAAGTTCTCTAAGGCATGTTACAGACAAAATATTTCCTCATTTGCTACTTGATAACTAAACATTCTTTGGAGATTCTAGTTCTGGACATAGTTCTAATATTATTTCACATATTATCACTTGGAGAGTACAAACCAACTGTCAGAACTGTTTTTTCTGATACAGTAGCTAGCTATCCCTAGGGATAAAACACTTAAGAGCAATCAGGTAATTTGCAGTAATGAAGAGGTCAAATTCAGACTTCTAAGCAGCACAAGAAGGGGCTAGACCTGGACCCCCCACCAAGAAGTTGGGTAGTCATGAAAGTAACAAAATAAAGATCAGTACACTGGGCACCTCTGACCAGCATCAGGTACACATCCTCCTGCAACCAGGGGTTAACTATCTCTTTAAACATAATGTTTAAAGAGCTGCTCGCAGTTAAGACAGATTGACACATAAAACCAAATCTGCCCAGCGCACTCCTAACCACCCCAGTTTGGTGAGACCAGATTTCAAATTTAAAAACAAATCTGTCTGCCTCTACCGCTCATTCTTTCCTTCTTGTACTTAGGGCTGAATTTTGATTTGGTTGCCAGGGAGAGGAATAGTCAAAGGTAGTAAATCCATGCATTTATATTGCATGCATTATAGTTATTTAATGTGTTGGAAGCTCCCCTAAAAATAATTCTTTCTGAGTGGACATTTGTAAGTGATGATGGCTCCCAGGACATTATTTTAGACTCCCCTTCAGAATTCAGTTATAGGCTGGGGTCTGGGTATAGTCTGAGGTCTTATCCCCAGGTTTCATCAAACTGTCTATAAGTATTTGTCAAAATGCCTACAGTATGCTAGGGACTGTGCTAGTTGCTGGGGACTGCTCATCATTTATTTCACAAACATTTACTGAGTAAAATGTATTAGGCATGGTTCGAGGGCATTCTTTGAGTAAGATATGCTTTCTGCTGTCATGCACAGAGGTTAAAATATCAGGCTGAAGACACTGAACCAAGCCCACCATCAATGAGGCCAATGATCACAAAGAAAGCTCTGGTCAGATGTCAATAATAAATATAATATAAGGCCTTTGGTTACAACCACACTGGTTTAAACCATGCAGAACTAACACACACGTATATAGGGTCTTAAAAACTTTTCCCAGAGTATTGTCACACCTATTTTTGTAGTTCATCCTCTTAACATGCCTGAAGAGTAGGTAGGGGAATGCTGATTATGTTACATATGAAAACAAAATCAAGTTAGTATAATAGTGTGGGTAAGAGCATGAGTTTGAGAGTCAGACACCAAGTCTGATTTACTGGTCTGAGTAAAATGTGGAGCCCTGAAGCACGGAAACATGGCAGGCGTGAAACACGCCCAGCCTGCTGCAGGAGGCAGTGCTAGATTTTATTTCAAGCCTAAGCCAAGGTCAAGGCTCCCTCACTATGTCCTACTGCCTCTCAGTGTGCACATGACGGGATCCACTGAATTCCACCGTCTTCTCTGATAGATGGTACAGTCCGGCGGGGAGCTTATCATGTCCTTTAAATTAGATGTGGCCTCCCAGCTGAGAAAGGCAAAAATGGTGAGAGAAGTAGTCACTTCTCCAGACCCCTTTTCATCTTAGTTAAGAACTCATGCCTCTTGGATGGAAGAGGATTTTCTTCCTACTCTACTTGCTCCTGGAGGACATTTGACTTTCCATTTTGATAGCAAACTCTTTTCACATACTGAAACATCTCTCAAGAGGGGACATGCACCCTGGCTGGTGTGGCTCAGTGGATTGAGTGCCAACCTGTGAACCAAAGGGTTGCTGGTTCAATTCCCAGTCAGGGCACATGCCTGGGTTGCGGGCCACATTCCCAATTGTGGGCACACGAGAGGCAACAACACAATATTTTTCTCTCTTTCTCCCTCCCTTTCCCTGTCTCTAAAAATAAAGTAAAATCTTAAAAAAAAAAAAAAAAAAAGGACTTGTTTGTGGGTTGTCAGATTCACTGCGGCAAGCTGTTTCTCCTTAACCTGAGAGAATTTTAACATTGGGTCTTTGCTGTAGAATGCTATGTGGGGCTTGGGCAAGTTTCCCAGCTGTTAGTCTCATTGTCCATGATGCTGCCCTTGAGCACATCCCTGACATTTTCCTTGGTCTTGGAAAAACAAGAATCTAGGCTCAGAGATAACTTGGCTTATCTAAGATGACCTCCACCTAACTGTGACTACTGACCGAAATACTGTCAATAGTTTTGAAAACATACTGGAAGAGTCCTCTCCTGGCAATCTTAATCATTACTTACTCAAGGCTTAAGTGGTATATAATTAAAAGCAATTTTCAAAGAAGATGAGTGATTTCCTGAACTCCACAGAAAGCTAGAAACAGCCTTGTTTTTCTTAGCGCTACATTCTTAGGGTGTGACCTATACTTTCACCTTACATGGATATAAACTGAAATAATTTAGAAGAGTGTCTAGGAAGACAAATGAGCAGGCAATTAAGAAAGTCCTCATAAGCACCCTCCTGATGGCCTAAAATATTTAGATAAAATGAAGGGGAAAGGGTAATCAAAATGGTAAATTCTGAAACTATTCTTGGGGATCACTTAGTACTCTCCCCATCTACTCACTTTCTCACCTGTAGCAAAACAAACATGATATTCCGAACACTTCTGTTTTATTTTCCTAAGGCTACCATAAGAAATCACTAAAAATTTGGATGGCTTAAATCAGAAATGTATTCTCTCCTAGTACTAGAGGCTAGAAGTCTGAAATCAAGGCCTCAGCAGGGCCCGGCCCCTTCTCACACCTGTTGGGGAGAACTCTTCCCTGCCTCTTCTGGCTTCTGATGTTTGCTCTAATCCTTGGCTTGTAGATGTATCACTTCAATCTCTGCCTCCATCATTACTTGGCTGTCTTCTCCTTGTGTCTTTCCTTGTAAATACACCAGTTATACTGGATTAAAAGCCTGCCCTACACCACTATGAACTCATCTTCATTACAATGACCCTACTTCCAAATTAGGTCATGTTCTGAGATACTGGGGTATTAGGACTTCAACACACCTTTTCTGGGGTCACAATTCAACCCATAACTTCTTATACTTGGAATTGAGTTTATATAGCCTGTTTTTTCCATGGCAAGAAAATAATTAAAATCACTGCCTCACAGACACTAAATCTGAGAAAAGGTCAATCTTATTTTGATCTCATAAAAAACTTGACGGTGTTTGATGTATGACTACATTTTGTCTGCATCCTCTTTTTCATGGAGTCTTTTACATTATTATTAAAAGAACCATCAATTTGATCATGGTTCCTCTTGGGAATTTAGAATCAGAATGATTCTTTTCCAGTCCAGTGACTCTCTGGAACTGAAATATAAACCCAGGAACTATTGACTTTGGCCAACTCTTTACAACATGGGTTGGGGTAGAGGTCTGTATGCAGAGGCTCTAAAACAGAGCCAAGAGCAAAAGTCTCAATGACATTTGAGTCCCAGGCCTGTTATCCTGAGCCCAGATGTATTCCTATTGTTGGGGTCTGAGAGGCACTCTGCATCCTCACCTCCTTTTTCTAGCTTAGTGCAGTTTGAGTTAGGTTTCAATATTTAATTTAGAAAGTTGTTTTTGTTGTTTTGTTTTGCCAACAGCACTCTGCAGTACAACTCTTAAGACGTGTTTACCCATAGGATAATAACCTTTGTCTGTGCTAATACAGCAGCTACCAGCCCCTGGTGGCTACTTACATTAACTAAAACTAAGTATTAAAAATTCAGTCACATTAATGACATTCCAAAAGCTCAGCAGCTGTACAGGAATAGTGGCTGCTATCCTGGACAGCAGACAGAGCGTTTCCATCCCTGCTGAAGCGCTCCTGGACAAGCCCTGTCTTCCAGAATGTCTCCCCTTGGTTATACTGGCAACAGTCATGATGAACATCCACACACGGTCACAACTTTCAAGGCCAGACATATAGTAGACGGTATGTCTATTGCAGTTCTGTTTATTTCCCACTAAGGCTCCCAGCTTCCAGAATTTCAAGTGTCCTAGTTTTTTGTTGCCTCCAGGAATACGAACTTTTAAGTGTTTTAGTGAAAAGTGCCTTGAATTGGGAGTTGATACTTCACTTCTTGGTCTCTATAGCCCTGTGATAACAGTAGTTTAAAACACAAAACCCGACAAGGGACTCAACGGGCTAAAATCAAGGTGACAACAGGGTTGTGTGACTTTGACCTTTCCATCCGCTGGCTCTTGGCCCCCCTCCATCTTCAAAGGCGGCAATGGCCTGTTGAATTGTCCTCACATTACTTCACCTACATACGCTTGTGTATCCCTCTTCCACTTGTAAGGACCCTTGTGATTACAATGGGCCCAAAAAGCTAATCCAGGACAATTTCCCTACCTCAGTGCCAGCTGATTAACAAAGTTGATTCCACCTGCAACCTAATTCCCCTCTGCCATGTAACCTAACATGTACATAGATTCCAGGGAGTAGGACGTGGTCATCTTTGGAGGTCCATTATTCTACTTACCACAGTGACGTTGAACAAATCACTCTTCACCTCTGGTTCTGCATTTGTAAAATTCTGAGCTTGGTCTACATGATCCCTAAGGTTCTTTCAGCTCTATCAGCAGGACTCCAAATGGACAAAAGTTAATAGTTACTGTTATATCTGGTCTTTCACTGAATTTTGATTAAATAATTATCCCAAACAATGTAACTCTAACTCTGAATTTATTTTCAGAAGTGACTTCCCAAGATATTGTCATGAATCTCCCACAATAAACATTGGCCACAGCCCAAAACATACAAAAAGCCAATTACAAGGCAATAAATCTTTCTATTTAACACCAGAATGAAGACACAAATAATTAATTTTTAAATATATGATATACTAAGTGTTTAAATTACAAGTTAACAAAGTGGCATGTAAGTTTTAACTGATTCACAAGAAAGGGTTTTGATGAAGAATAAATGAAGTGTGTTTTAATTTATGTCTATTACTCTTCCTTTCCTCCCCTCCTTTTTAAGTCAGGAGTTTGCTATTCATTGGACGAAAGTAACATTAGCAAAAAGGGACAACAAATTTCTGTTGCCATAACCAATCATCCAAGTGAAAATCACTCAAAATCAAAGAATTGGGGTGAGAAGAAACTCATATATATATAAAAATAATAGGATTCAGCTTTACTTTATGACTTAACCAAAATGACTTCTCTAAAAGAAAAACAGTATTTGGGCTCTTTTGTATTTTGATTAATAAAGTAATTCTATCATCCTAATACACTAAAGAATAAGTGTTCTGATTAAAAATTAGAAGTTAATATAAGGAATAAATCCTTCAGCACTGATTTTTTAATCTAATCCTTAATAAGTTTTCTTACCAATGGGTTTTTAATTACCACTGACCCTGTTACCAGAGAGTACCTTTCACAATGAAATACTTCTAGTAACATACCTTAGAACTGACATTTTCCACACATTGTCACAATATTCACAATCTGAGGAATACAGAAATATTTTTATTTTTTCATTTAATGATGTAAAACAAATGCTAATGACATATATTCACATATAACTTTTCTCTCACGTTTACAACTCAACAGACTGGAACTGCTTTAATCACGATATGGATATCTACAATGAAGAGAAAAAAATTAAAACTAGCATTAACCAGCAGAAATATTAAAATCAGACCATTCTAAGTAATTCACCTTAAAGCATCACGGCAAGTCTAGAAAACAAACCCACAAAGAGTATCCACCCCTCATTTTAAGTTGTAGCAAAAAATATTTTATTTGAACTATAAAAAAAGAATAGCAAAAGCATCTGGTTTTGATTTAAATACCTATTTCATTTTTATCTCTTGATTGGCTGACTAAAATAGGGATATGAGCAAGGTGACATTAATAGAAAAAAACTCAAAAATTTGGATAATCAAATCCTTAAGAGTCAAGTTTGAGAATATGGGAGAAAAAGTATAATTAGTGATTACTCTTTTATTTAGCAGATGTAAGTTATCTACTTTAATCAACCTAATCTATGGAAATTGAGATTTTAAGTGTGATTTTTTAATTTTTATTTTTTAACTATATTTTATTGATTATGCTGTTACAGTTGTCCCAATTTTTCCCTCTTTGTCCCCTCCATCCAGCATCCCTCTTCCTTCCTGATTATTTTAAAAGAGGATTAATACAGGATTTCCTTCAAAGGATTTGCAAAATTATAACATATATATGTATATGTATAGATACACATACACACATATATACTGTAACACACACACACACACACACGCCAGTGTGGCTCAGTAGCCAAAAAGTTGTGGGTTCAATTCCTAGTCAGGGCATATACCTAGGTTGTGGGTTTGATCCCCAGTCCAGGTGCATATGGGAGGCAACCAATCACTTCCTTTCTCTCCCTTCCTCTCTACTTAAAAGCAATGAAAAAATGTCCTCAGGTGAGGGTTAAAAAGAAAGTGCCATGAAGGCACTGTGTATAGCCTTCTTAGATTTAATTAAATAATATGATTTTGGTTTCATTCTTCAAAAATTTTATTTATTGATTTTAGAGAAAGAGGAAGAAAGAGAAAAAGACAGAAACATCGATTTATTGTTCCACTCCTTTATGCATTCACTGGTTGCTTCTTGTATATGCTCTGACCAGGGATTGAGCCCACAACCTTGAGGTATCGGGACGAAGCTCTAACCGACTAAGCCTTCCTGCCAGGGCCTGGTTTCATTCTTAAATATGATTTTCTTTCAACATAAAGCATAATGGTTAAAAAGGATTGTGCTAAGTGATGCTAGAGCCAAGGTATTAAAAATTCATAGATTTGTCACAGACAGGAATATATGTGCTAAAAACATAAACCGAATTTTTAAACAAACCAAAATACATTATTTAAAGAGTTTAGATTAACTTGGAAAAATCTACTCATTCTATAAAATTGTATACTTACTGTATTAGTATTTAAAGTTTATTCCAACCCATTTCTTCTTTTATACTCTGAAACGTCTTCGTTATGTTGCGTGATGAGCTTGGAGGAGGTAAAAATTAAAATTAGAAATGTAATCTTCCTGCAAGTTAAAGGGGATGAGGCTAACTAATATTTACATTTTGCAAAGGAATAAGGATAGATTAAAAGAATTACAACTACATATTCTAGTTAGAAATAAAAGGCTAGGAGATGCAAAAGTCCAAAAACTATCGTTAAGTATATGCTTGTTCATTACAATTTGACATACTCAATTTGACAAAGCAACTTTTAAAAGTTTAAATTTAACTTCTTCCAAATAAATCACTTCATTCAGTGGGTAGTTACTGGAATACCTTACCACAGAGCGGTTGAACCAACAACAAAGCAGGACTTCGTTATTAAACGGGGTCCAGGCTGGTTGGTGGGCGTGCGTTACACTTCTAACCTTAGCAATCGGATACTGTGAGTGAATGAATAGCCCCGCATCCACTAGATGGGTATTAATTACATGTCAGGGAGGACAGCCACTTTTTTAGAACCATTGTCTGACAATGCACAACTGGAACAATGGTTGATGACATAGGGTGACATTTGCTGCAATTAAAGATTTAATTTCAGTCAGAGCTCTTGGCAGCAATCAACCTCCTTTTTAGGAAAACTTTAAATGAAAAATGCATATATCTGTCTACAGTGCAGCTAGCTCTGAAGTTAGGGAGAACAGGGTTCAGCAAATTACTTTTCCAAGTGTTTGCCTTTAAAGGTCAACAATAATAGTACCATAGAAATGGAAATATACGTATGCACCGATGTGCTTTCGGGTGAAAAAAACAACAACAACAATAATAGTACCTACCACACAGTGTTGTTGTGAAGATTAAATGAGTTTTTACATATGAAGCATTTAGCATATTGTAAAGACCAAAAACAAAAAACAAAAGGCTGCCCCGTACCTATATACTAATTACCATTTCTAAGAATGTATTTATACAAACCAATGATTAAAATCTCATGTTTTGGAAGCCCAATGGGGTTTATGTTATGTTTTTTAAGTTTTAACTTCAGACCATCCCATGTGGTTACTTTGGTTCGCTGAGATTTTTTGTTTTTTGTATTTTAGAGACAGGGGAAGGAAGGGAGAAAGACAGGGAGAGAAGAACATCAGTGTGTGAGAGACACATCCAGCAGTTTCCTCTCACGCGCCCCCAACTGGGGACCTGGCCCGCACCCCAGGCAGGTGCCCTGACTGGGAATGGGACCTGCCACCCTTTGGTTCGCAGGTCGGGGCTCAATCCACTGAGCCACACCAGCCAGGGCTAATGGGGCCTAATTTATAACAGCTTGTTCATTGATGGCTTGTCTCTATGGCATCTGAAAAAAAGACTGCCCTCATAAACTCCCAAGCAACCTCCATCCTCATTAAGAAATAAAAGATAATATGCAGTAAAACTGCCATTCACGACAAAATCATGTTAAGTAACAACGAATGAGGGAAATTTCAGCTTCATCAAATTTTCTCGATGCCGATGAAATCTTACTATTTTTGGGCCTTGGGATCTCCCTCAAGGAGAAATATGTCCTCAGCAGTCCCATCCCTACGCTGCTGCACGGGACACGGGCTCACACCCTGCCCTCTCCCGCGGGTGTTTCCCCTCCCCGATGTGCTGGGGTCGCACGCCGGGGAGTAAGACTTACGAAGATCCACAAGAAGACGGAAGTGCCCAAGGTCAGCCCAACTTTCGGCCAGTCAGGTTTGTCGTGCAGCGGCTCCCGCACGTAGAACTTGGCCCGCGCAGGCGCTGGAAGGGGACAGAGAGTCTGTAAACCTGCAGCTTGTCGCCTTGCTGGGCAAACACCTAACGGTTACGTGTGCAGCGTCGCCTTTAATTCTCCCCTCGCCACCACCCCACCCTTAAACAGTCAAGGAAACAGAGGCTCGGAGAGGTCGATTCACTCGCCCTGGGCCACCAGCAGAGCCGGACAGGTTGCCCCTGCAGGCTCGGGAGTGGGCGTATAACAAGCGCCTCCCGGAAGGTCTCCCCTCCTTCCAAGAGGGGGTCGGAGGCACCCCAAGTCCATCCTCACAGACCAAGGGGGGGTCGGGTGGCACGCGGAGAAGGGTCGGCGGAGAGCGATGGGGAGCCGAGAGTCGGCTGGGGGTAGGCGCGGGCTCCGGCCCGCGAAGGTCACGGCAGGACGAGCCCGGGCCGCAACCTCTCCCTGCCCCCCGCGAGCTGGGCTCACCCTGGGAGGGGCCGGCTGCGAGGTCGGGTCGGCGCGCGCGGGGAGGGATACTCACAGCCGCCCGGGAGCCGGGCCGGGGCCAGCAGCCTGGAGAAGGGCCGCAACAGCCTGGAGGGCGCCATGTTGCCGGGCCGGGCTCCGCCTCCCCCAGCGCGGCCTCCCCGCGCGTCCGCGCCCGGCCGCGCGCCCCCTGGCGGCAGGAGGCGCGGGGCTCCCGGCTCTGCAGCCGCGCCCCACCGAGGCTGCCGCTGAGAATGGATCGCAGTTACAGCCCCATAACCTGTCTGTAAAATGGAGAGTCGGGAAGGAAAAGATTAAAGGTGTCGGTGGTGGGGAAGAGGGCGGGGCGAGGAGAAGGGAGTTTATCCTCTGTCCTCTTAGAGTTTATTTCGGGCCCCTGCCCTAGGGACACTCACCAAGACTTACCAAAATCTGCCACCAGGAGCCAGAAAACCGAAAATGAAGCGCCCTGTTGAGTAACTAGCATGCTGATTGAATTCTGTGTTCCAGGTACTGTGCATTAACTAATCACACGGTTTTCCATGCATTGTCTCCCTTCATCTTCCCCACGGCCGCATGCCGAGTCATTATTATCTTCACTTTACAGATGAACCTCAAAGAAGACAAGCTATTCATCCAAGCTGACATATTCCACCTTATATTTGGAAAGATCTCTTGGAGTTCCTGAAATCGGTTGACTCGCACTGTCATAGCAAAGCCTCACAACCCTGTGAGGAAAAGAGAATCCTTGCATTTTAAAATAAGTGCCCCGACGTTTTCAAGGTCACCCAGCTGGGGGAGATGGGACTCAGACAGGTCTTCTGATCCCGGATCGAGGATTCAGTGATCCTCCTTAGCCCACCTAACAGGCTGGGACAGTCTCCTGAGGCCACCAGCGGAAAGGCAGGGTTCAAAGTGCCATTCCTGCTCACACCTTTTTAGCTGAAGGACTTTTTAGGCAAATGACTTAACCTCTCTGTGCCTCAGTTTTACACCTGGAAGATAAAACCTGTCCTATAGGGTGGTTGGGACACTTAGTACTTAAACTACTTGGTTTTGCCCATTAAAGACATCGTACTGATCAGTAGGTTTTGTTTTTCACAGTCGAACCAGATTTTTGTGCATTCAATTCTCATCTTGATCGGATGTCTAAAGACCTTGTAAAAATATGTATAGGTGCAATTTGAATACTTTAATCCTCTAAGCCTTAGGTCATTTAGGTTCGTTTTAAAAGCAAGATAAATATTAACAAATCTCTTTTCCTGCTGTATTTTCTTTAACTATGTCTCTGGGGAAAATTGGTTTAACAAAAAATTATCCACCAAAGAGTAAAATAATTGTATTATGCTTTCTGGTTCACTTTTACATGTACTTGGTAGCTAAATAGATTGCCTAAGTTGTGCGTCACTTTATAGTTGGTAACCTAGTTTGAGCCTCTTGGACTCATGCTCATGTAAGCAAACTGCTCAACTAATATGCTGACTCGGTTGTTGGTTCTCAGCTTCTTCTCTTCTTGTCCACTCAGCAGCCCTTCAGTTGTATATCCTTTCTGCACCATCCCTCAGAAGCGTGTCCTGACACAGCTTTTGCTAGGATCCAACAAGTTGGGACGAAAGCCATGGTTTAGTCAGAGCATACAAATCCAGGAAGCAAACTGCTAATTTCAGTTCTGCTCCTGGAAAAGGCTGTTTTGTTCTGTTGGTCCCTGGACCCTTCTACTGGTGTGTATTTTAGGAAAGTGATGAAGTATAAGCACATTTCTCTCACCGTGTTAGAGCGGATAGAACCTCACACTTGAGTAGGCAGCTGTAGGTGAAACCACAGCTTGGAAAGAATCCTGGTGAAGCAATTCTAGCCAGGAGCTAATAGGTCTGATATCTTGGTAGAAGTTGCTACATGAAATTATTTAAGCATCTCCAGAACTGGAATGCTAACACCTTATTTATGACCCAGGCAAAGGGAGAGATTTGAATTAGCAGCTAGAAAACCAGAAATTTAGTCCCTCTACATATCCCCTTTGTGGAATTAAAGTTTGCAATGTAAATAACTTACTTGTTTATTTTTGGTTAATTTGGGGGGGAAGTAGCATTTTAACAGTAGTCATATACAAATATTTGGGGTAGGATGAACTAACCACCACCATCATCATCTAGCCTTGGATATGTTAACTCCCTGCATAGCTGTCATTCACAGCATAAATAGAATCTCCATCTGTCAAATAGTGGTGACCTATCAGAGTAGATATTTTATTGTTGAGGTCAGGCTATCAAGTCACTGTGTGGTCCAACTGTTATCTCTATCTGTAGGTCCATTTTAAGTAGGATATGATTCAGATAAATGTTGACACAGACTAGTATTCACCGAATCTTAAAAATTGGTATTTGTTATTAACCAAAAAGAATGTAACATTTGTCAAACTATATTGCTGACTCAACTATTTAGGAGCTTAGCTTCTGGTGGAAACTG
The DNA here is from genome assembly GCF_987537825.1 of Furipterus horrens. Lineage (NCBI taxonomy): Eukaryota > Metazoa > Chordata > Mammalia > Chiroptera > Furipteridae > Furipterus > Furipterus horrens. The sequence continues at coordinate 10,974,303 of NW_028327180.1, forward strand.
TTTCAAAGGCCAGAAAATTTCTTCCCCCAAGGGAAAAACAGTATATTATTTATAGGAGAAATTTAGAGAACCAGAGCAAATAATAGGGGCTTTTGGATATGAAGCCAACCCTAACCTGAAACCTAACTGAACCCTAACTCTAAACCTAAATCTAACCTCAGTCCTGAAACTAATCTAACTCTAACCCTAAACCAAAGCCTAATCCTAAACATAACCCTACCACTAACCATAAACCTAACATTAATACTAAATATAATCCTACTTTAACGCTAAACCTAACTCTAACCTTAAACCTAACTTAAAAGAAAATTCTAAACCCAACACAATGTAAAGTTGGGCAATTTTCCTATCTTTTTACAGTTCAGATAGTTAAAAGAAAGACCTTTTAAAAAGGGGGCAGTGAATTTAAAGGTTATTACAAATCAACAACAGTTTTTATGAATTCTAAGTCTGTTTTTAGTTTTATTTATTTATTTTAAAGATTTTGTTTATTTTTTTGAGAGGAAGGGAGGGAGAAAGAAAGGGGGAGAAACATCATTGTGTGGTTGCCTCTGGTGCACCCCCAACTGGGGACCTGGCCTGCAACCCAGGCATGTGGCCTGACTGGGAATCGAACTTACTGCTCTTCGGTTGACAGGCCGGCACTCAATCCACTGAGCCACACCAGCTAGGGTTAGTTTTATTTATTTATAAGATAAGATTTAAAAAAAACTGGCCATATTCCAAAATAATTTTCGCAACGAAGCTTTTGAAGCTAGATCACAGAAACTGAGGGCATTCCAAGATTTGAGTCCTAAAGCCTTATTTATGAGCCAGGCAAACAGAGAGAGCATTCGAGATAGCAGAAAGCCCAAGCATCAGTCCCAGATTTTTCCACTGGGAAACAGCTTACTTAACTCACACCTTCTAGAGGGGGTTAAGGAAGAGGAAGCTGAAACCAGTAAAATATCTGGGTAAATAAATTTAAAAGAGGAAAGCTACCGCACATATTGCTTAACGATTCATGATGCAAAGAATGCTATGGATCAAATTCAGGATCTGGAGAGAGAGAATTAAAAATAACGAAGGGTAAAATGTTCATATGTGAAAAATTGTAGATCATCAATGGAATGCCACTTTTAAAACTTAGTTCACTTCAGGGGGGTGGACGGAGGTGGAAGAGGGTATAAGGGGGATAAATGGTAATGTAAGAAAATAAAATAAGTGAATTATCAAAAAGAAACTGAGATTGTTAATGAAATGACGTATGTGGAAGAGGCCTTAGCGGGTACCTAGTCTGACCTCGCCTACGGCAGTAGTTTTCTGCTATCAATGGCAGATACCCGTAGGCTTCTGAGATTTGAGGATTTCGGGTGATGGGGAGCTCAATGAGTCACAATGTCAAGCACTAGCTGCAAACCAGCTCGCGAGGAGTCAGTGTCCCTAACTCGACTACCCCAAGGTGACTCAGACAGTCGTCAACCTTGCATTGTATGGACTCAACAGTGAAATAAAAACACTTTTATGTTCAGATGCTTCTGTGCCAGTGCAAAACGACGCTTTGGATCTGGGCTGACTACCTTTCCAGGTTCGTCTTAAGGAATAAACTAAATCACCGGTACTCCAACCAAGTCCATTTCATCGCTCAAGCTCTTTCACGCTTAGTAGACTCCATTAAGCACCCTCCTCTCCATATTTGCAAGTTTCCACCGGCCTGAAGCCTCTTCCACTCCGCCCCCTGCTACTTAACCAGGCACTTTGTCCGTGATCAAACAGTGCTTCTTGAATCCCTGCATCTTAGCATTGCAGGCTCAAGCTATGTCGATTCAATGAACGAGTGGCCAGTCCAGCAGCAGGAAGGCTATTTTTAACGCAGAGGCGGTCGGAACCGAGTTGACTACTGCGTTCGCTCACCCTCGCCGCCCCTGAAACACTCGGCACGGAAGGGATGGGCGGGGCCTCCGGCGACCTTCCCGGCCGCGGCCCGCCGGCCGCCTCCAAGTTTCCCAGCAAGCTCCAGGACAGAAGAGGTGGGAGAAAAGAGGTCATCGCGCCTGCGTGCTAGGAGGTGTGACCCGGGTGCGAAAACCCTTCGCGTCCGCCATTTTGGTTGCTCTGTCGGTCTGTTCAGTTACCACGTGAACCGCCGACGGAGACCCGTGGTGGGAGGGGGGGGGAGGCGGCGGTAGCATTAAGTGAGAAAGGAAAAAAGACAACGAGGGGAAGGGGGTGTCAGGGTTGGACGACGCTGTGACACCCGAGGCCTGGTGGCGGCGGTGGATCGGGGCAATCAAGGCTGAAGCAGCCAGGGAACGGCGGCGGTCGGACAAACACACTGACCGAGCCGGGCGGTGGCGGGAGCAGCGGGAGGAGCCGGAACGATGCCGGCCGTGAGCCTCCCGCCCAAGGAGAACGCTCTCTTCAAGCGGATCTTAGTAAGTGGGAAGCTCCGGGCAAGCAATGGGAAAGATTCCGCCGGTGCATGGGCCTGTCACCCTTAACCTCGGCCCGACGGGCACCGAGCCACCTCGGCCCGGGACCCCGCCTTCCTACTCCTAGTCAGGCCGAACGAACTCTCTCGTCCCCTCCTTGAGGTTCCCGCTTCAGCCCGTGCGCGGGGGACCCGAGGCTTCCTCCTCCCGTCCTCTTGCTTCGGAGGCCGTGATTCCGGACTAGGCCCTGGTCTCCCAGCTTCTAGTTCGCCGGTTTCCATACGCCCCACGGAGCGAAGGGAGGCGAGGCCCGGCCTCTAGGAGAGAAGCCGGCAGTACGGGCAGGAGCCACGGCCCGGGTGGTGCGGGAACCCTGCCGGCACCCTTGGAAGGAACAGGTGGCGCGGATGCAGCGCAGCTCATTCATTGCCCGAGCGCGGCTCTCCCCGCGTCGTCTGTCCCTCCCTCTTCCTCTCCTCTCGGGATTCACCTGTCCCCGCCCGGAGTCACTGAATGACCCGAAAGGAGGGAAAGGCAGGAAGGAGTTCGGAAGAGAGAAGGAAGCTTTCTTAACGACTACCTCCTTTGGGTCAGGTGCATCCTGGAGTCTTCAGCTCCTCGGCCCCTCTCTCCCTCCTCTTAGAGCAGGGAAAAGGACATTTATTTCTTAGTTTCGGAGCGGGAAACGGCCCCACCCCGTTATCCTCCCGTGGAGGTGGGGCGCGTTGCTTGGGGGCGGTCCGGTAGGAAGTGAAAAGTTAAGCGCTTTTAGTTGAGATGTTCTAGACCCGGATTTTTCTTACAGACCCAAGTGCATGAACACCGATGGAAAAATGTAGCAGCAGAGAAAGAGAATATAAGAACTTTTGAGATGGATCTTTGACGCTCACTCAAACCCACTTATGCATTTCGAATGTGTGTGGTCTTTCTTCCTTTTTCTTTCTTTCTTTCTTTCTTTCTTTTTCTTGGAATCGTAAATGCAATATTCGGAGAGACTGTGGTACTGTAAAGGCAATGATGTTTGGAGGGACTGTTTATATTGTAAAATAGGTGGTGTCGCCTTGGCGCTATAATTAACACACCGGAGCACATTTGTTGTTTGGCACTTAGTGTGTGGGTTGCCTCTTTCAGGCAAACGTTTCTTCTGAAAGCATTAACTGTGTTTGCCCAACTTAAGACTTAACGTTTGGACTGTGTTTATCAAAGTGTTTGCTTTTTTCTTTTGCTGTTTAAATTTATTCAGTTGTTTGGAAAGTAGAGCAACTCTGGGGATCCAGTTTTTCTAGAAATAAGAAAGCAATTCAATATGTTGAACTACCTTCGAGTTTATGAAAATACTCATATGCCGTACAGATTTAGTCGATTCATGTTGAAAAGCATCAGAAAGTGACGTCAGATACCATGTAGCTCTTAACTTCCTTGAAACCCTTATTGCCATTATTTAAAGACTAATTGGAGCGTAGGTGGGACTATAGTATAGTTTTGCCAGAACAGTTTATTTATTTTTAAACTGCTTAAGAGACTAATTGGTGTGTAGGTTCAACTATAACATAGTTTAAGAGTAGCAATTTGTATTTAACCACCCCCAAATCTCTATTTTGAAAAACTTTAAGTAGAGGCAAGAGTACAAAAAGCACTCATAAACCCTGTACCTAGATTTAATATTTAACATTTTGCTAGATTTGCTTTCTTTCTCCCCATATATATAAAAGAGTTCAAAGTGAGTTGCAGACATAATACTTCATTCCTAAATGCTTCAGCAAGCATCTCCTAAGAATAAGGTCATTGTTCTGTAAAACCATAATATCATTATCAGTCTTTCCCTACCACTGTTTAATATCCAGTTCATGTTCAATTTCTCCCAATCGGTAGGGTCGCACTTTTAAAAATCCCACTTTTTCATTTTGAGCCACACGTAGTTTTAACAAAAACGCGTTGCGGTGCCTTGACCCCATCCAGGTGCCACAGTGCTAATGCCTTTTAAAACTAGTTCAGTATCATAACGTCGATACAATCTGCGTCTTGTTCGTCTTTCTCCGCTTTACTTGCACTCATTTTGGGTGGTCAGTTCTAGCCTGAGTGTGTCACTTGTGTGGATTGTGGTAACTCCCACCGCAGTCAGAGTACAGGACAGGTCCATCCGCGCTAGGACCCCTCTGTTGCCCTATTCGAGCCATACTCACCTCCCTTCCGCCCTGTCTGCCCCCCAACTCTGGCATCCACCACTAACTTGCTATGTTCCTATAGTTTTGTCATTTGGAGAATGTTTACTAAAAGGTATATAACTTTTTAGGATTGGCCTTTTTTATACACCATAATTCTCTTCAGATTCATTTAAGTTGTTGGGTGTATCAATAGTTTGTTCCTTGTTATTGCTGAGTAGAATTCTATGATGTGGACTTACCACAATTTAACTTCATAGAATAACAATTTTTGATTAAGCATCATTAACAAGTTTTTCTGGTAGTGACAGGGAGACAAAACATTTAAATTCATTGCTAAAGTCAAAGCGCTAAAGGATTAAGGTGTGTGCAGAAGAAATGTGAAAATCACACGAAATGGAAGAAAAGGGGGATTTAATGTCCTTGTTCTCTTACATTGGGAATGAAGAAAATGTTACTAACCAAAAGTAAAATTAGTATTTCCTTTTTCAAAATGGCTTCTGCTTCCTCAGTTGTTATAACAGTTAGCTCTTTCGACTAAGCCTTTTTTCCCCTGTGGGATACTCTAATGCCTTGTAATCAGGTGTTGCTGGGTTGGTAATGTCATTTCAGTGGCATTTAGTTTTTGAGCTGCTTTTTGTTAGTTGTACTATACTTGTAATAAGCTGGGTAAGAAATGAAATTAGTTTGTGTTTTAAAAAATTTGAAACTTCAATTTCGAAATAATGAAGTATGTTTTTGCCTTAATTTTTTCAAAGAAAACCTCGTTTACACATCACTTTGCAAAAAATTTCACTTTCTGTAGTGGATCTGCCTTGTCCTGGTGTAGTTGATACCTAAAATTTAATCTTGTGACATATTTGGACCATCTTTCCCACAGTAGTTTTCTGACTATAAAACATTGTAATAGTTGGTTAGAATGCCTGCAAAATGTGTCTTGTTTATAATTTGTCTAACAAAAGGGCGGGGATGAGTTTATTGTAATATATATTGTGTAGGAGTTTAAAGAAAGGATATTTGTTTTTGTCAGAAGAGATTTTGTGGGGTTTTTTGTTGTAATTACACACTATTTTAACAATTTGAAAAAATAAGTCATTAAAATTATGGCTTTGCCTACTCTTGATGCTATTTGTTTATATAAATAGTTTGAGAGATGTTATCAGATTTTTATACCACTTTCTCAGGATGTAGGTGAAGGGTAGGAGAAATGAAGTGGTCAGGGTAAAACAAAATCCACCCCTCTTTAGATTTTAGCCCACTTGGAAAGGTTGGATATAGCCTTGCAGTCAGTGTGGCGAGGCTGGCCACTGTTGCTGCTTGCTTTCTTTTAATGTTAAAGTGAGCTGTAAGAAAAACATCTAAGTTGGGAGGACTTAAAATATTGTACATTATTAATCTATTCTTGGACTTTTGCCTGAATGATTTATGTTGTTAGTTTCAAGTCTAAAGGACAAAATTTTCCTTTCCTAGAAAAGTGGTAAGAGAAGTAGCTTAGCATGGTGATAATATTTGTGATTTACTGAAAACTTAACATTTGCACTTGAGAACACAGCTTTCTGTGTGATGGGAATGTTCTACATCTGCTTTGTCCAACATGATGGCCATTAGCCACATGTGGCTATTGTATACTTGAAAAATGGCTGTTGGGAATGAGGAACTGAATTTTTATTTTTTTACATTTTATTGACTTTTTAGAGAGAAAAGAAGGGAGGAAAGGAGAGCGGGGGGGAAAGGGAGAAACGCTGATTTGTTGTTCCATTTATTTCTGCACTCATTGGTTGAGTCTCGTCTGTGCCCTGACTGGGGATCGAACCTGCAACCTTGGCGTATAAGAATGATGCTTTCACCACTGAGCTACTGACCGGGGCAAGGAACTGAATTTTTAATTTTAATTAATTTAAATTCAAATAGACACAGGTGAAGGGTTATCATTTTGGACAGTTAAAAGACAGTTTCTACAGAGGCAGACATGGTGCTCTGTATGATGGGAGGGCCGGAGAGCTACTGGCCAACTGGCCTTGACAATAGGGATCTCTGCTTAGTGTACATTCTTAGTTTTTAAAGTAATTCTGCTTCTGAGAATGCAGTTCTCAGCATTGATTCAGATCTATCTTTTTTGTTCATAAAAGTGTTTTTGGACATTAAAAAAAAAAAAGGGTTATATAAGCATCATATGCAAAGGCTTGTTGGTTCAGAATTTTCTCTCCCAGATAGCTGCATGGCTCATTTCTTCTCTGGCTTCTTTTAGAATTCTGCTCAGATGTCCTCGAAATGTTATATATAGAGGCCTTCCTTGACCAGGACAAATCCTCCCAATCCAACCTTCTTATTTTCTTTGCTTTCTTTTTTCTCCATATGTCCTATAACCACCATCTGACATATATGTGCAAGTAATTTGTTTTTCATGTCTTGCACACTTAAAATGTAGGTTTTATGAGGATAGGAGCTTTTTTCTGTTCATTGCTGTACCCCCATTGGTTAGAATAATGTACCATAACAGATTTAAGAAATATTGCTGTGTGAAGTGAGTGTTAAAGAGTGACTACAGGGCAAGAAAGCAAGCTTTGGATTGTGTGCTTGCACAGAGAGGTTTGTAGAAGGGAGGGAAGCTGCGCCCTGGCTTTGTAGAGTACGTTACTATGTGAGGTAATTGTAGGCTTTCAGGCAGAACCTGTACTGCCTGGTAGGAGCTTGGACGTTTCATTTATGAATGAATCATGGTGTTAGTTTGTTTATTACATGGCCTTTCTCCCACCACAAAAACATAATAAGAGGAAATTTGTTTTTTGAAAAATTGTTTTAGCATGGGAAGAAAAATGGCGTCTGGGTTAAATGAGAATGTTTGTTGTGAGGCGCTCGCTGAATCAGATAGCAAGGTTCAGTCATCTGTGGTTTCATAAAGCTCTACAACTGATACTGACAAAGTCAGGGGTGAGGACTTCTGTGTATGCTATTATGAGTATAAAATGGTAGGAGGAGAAACTTTTTTAGTTTAGAGTTCCTTTGTGATTCATTTTGAGAAAATTTTAAAACTCAAGTTGAGTTCTTAGACTTTGGAAGGCTATGCTGTTAGCCGCGGGGTCAGAGCAAGCCCTTTAACTGATCAGTGAGCCCAGCCAACCATCTCGTTCACATCTCACTACTACTTTGCTCTCTGTTTGTGGCAGTAGCCAGATTGAGCAGAGAAGTGCAAGTTCTTAGTGAAAACGGTTTTGAGGAGAATGTCATTTGCCGCTGCTAATGGCAAGAGGAGCAAGTGAAGTTCAAAAGAGTGATGGTTCTTAGTATAAAAATTAGGGTGTGGAAGGGAGGGAATTTTATGCTGTGATTGTATTCTTGGCTTTTGGGAACGTCCCTGGTATATCTACACTGTTTGTGATGCATGCTGTACAAACCGGTATTGGACTTAAAAAAACTAGCTTAACTTGTTGCATATGGTTTTTCCCTCTTAGGTAAGCTGTGAGTTATATTGTCCACTGGGTAATTTGGAATTAAAATGATTGCTTAAATTTTTAATTTAATAAAAGCAGTCTTTTTTTTTTTTTTTTTTTTTTTTTTTAGCTATTTAAAAGTAAAATCACTCTGGCTGGTGTGACTCAGTGGATTGAGCGCCAGCCTGCGAACCGGAGAGTCGCTGGTTCGATTCCCAGTCAGGGCACATGCCTGGGTTGTGGGCCAGGTCTCTAGTTGGGGGCAGGCAAGAGGCAACCACACATTGATGTCTCCCTCTCTTCCTCCTTTCCCCTCTCTCTAAAAATAAATAAATAAAATCTTTAAAAAATAAAAGTGAAATAAAAATTGCACTGTAGAAATAAATGAGAGGTTAATGTTTGTTTGTTTTTTAACCTGATACGCTCTATTCTACTGAGATTTTATTAGTAAAATAGGAACATAATTTCAGTTGATATAATTTGAAATTTCTACCAAAGCCGACAAGGGAAATTGTAATCTTATTTTTTTAATTGAATTTATTGGGGTGACATTGGTTAATAAGATCATATAGGTTTCAGGTGTACAGTTCTATAATACATCATCTGTATATTGTATTGTGTGTTCACCATGCCAAGTCCTATTCCCCTGTACCCCTTTATGCCTCCTAACCCCCTTCCCTCTGGTAATCACCATACTGTTTATGCATTTTTTTTTCTTAATCCTTTCACCTTTTTCAGGTAGCCCACCAGCCTTCCTCCCTTTTGAGAGCTGTCAGTCTGGTCTCTGTATCTGTCCATTTCTATTTTGTTTATTCATTAGATGCTACATGTAAGTAAGATCATAGCACATTTGTCTTTTTCTGACTTATTTCACTTAGCATAAACCGTCCAGGTCCATCCATGCTGTTACAAAAGGTAAGGTTTCTTTTTTATGACCAAGTAGTATTCCATTGTGTAAATGTACCACAGCTTTTTTATCCACTCATCTACTGATGAGGACTTGGTCTGCTTCCAAATCTTGGGTATTGTAAATACGCTGTAATGAACATGGAGGTGCATATATTTCTTTCAAATTAGTGTTTTGCGTTTCTTTGGATATATACCCAGAAGTGGAAGCACCGGTTCAAATGGAGTAGCTGTATCAGTCTGCAGTGGCGACACGAATCTGCATTCCCATCAGAGTGATGAGGGTTCCCTTTCCTCCACATCCTCGCCAACACTTGTTTGTTGATTTGTTGATGATAGACATTCTGACAGTTTTGAGGTGATACCTCATGGTGGTTTTAATTTGCATCTCTCTGATTAGTGACAGTGAGCATCTTTTCATATGTCTTGTTGGAGAAGTGTTTATTTAGGTCCTTTGCCTATTTTTTAATTGGAGTGTTTGTTTTTTTGGTGTTGAGTAGTATTTTTTATAAGTTTTGTATATTAACCCCTTACCAGGTGTATCAGTGAGTATGTTCTCCCATTCAATGGGTTGTCTTTTCATTTTGTTTTTGCTGTGCAAAAACTTTTTAGTTTGATGTAGTCCCATTTGTTTATTTTTCTTTTATTTCTCTTTCCCACAGAGATATATCAGAAAAAATATTGCTATGAGCAACGTCTTGAGATTTTACTGCCTATGTTTTCCTCTAGGATTTTTATGGTTTTGAGTCTAACATTTAAGTTAATAAACTTTTGAGTTTATTCTTGTGTATATGGTGTAAGAAAGTGGCCTAGTTTCATATTTTTTGCATGTATCTGTCCAGTATTCCCAACACCATTTATTGAGTAGACCTGTCTTTACCTCATTGTATTGTCTAGTCTCCTTTTTCAAATATTAGTTGACTGCAAAGGTGTGGGTTTATTTTGGGGCTCTCCATTCTGTTCCATTGATCTGTGTCTTTTTTTTTATTTATTTAAATTTTTATTGTATTTTTTTCCATTACCATTTAGTCCCCTTATACCCCCCCAGCAATCACCATGAGTCCATGAGTCATTTTTCCTTTTTGCTCAATCCCTCCACCCCCTCATCTCCTCACCCCCCACTAGCTGTCATTCTGCTCTTCATCTATGAGTCTGTCCCCATTTTCCTTGTTAGTTTCCAGTTTGTTCATTATATTCCACATATGAGTGAAATCATATTGTATTTGTCTTTCTCTGGCTGGTTTATTTCACTTAGCATAATGTATGTATGTTTTTATGCCAGTACCATGCTGTTTTTTGTTTTTAAATAATTTGTTTATTTATTTATTTTTAGAGAGGGGGAAAGGAGAAAGAGAGGGAGAGAAACATCACTGTGTGGTTGCCTCTCACTTGCACCCCCAAATGGGGACCTGACATGCAACCTACTAATGTGCCCTGACTGGGAATCGAACCAGCAACACTTGGCTCGCAGGCCGACGCTCAATCCACTGAGCCACAGCAGCCAGGGCCATGCTGTTTTGATGGCCTCGTAGTAGTATAGTTTGATATCAGGTAGCATGACTCCTCCAATTTTGTTCTTATTTCTCAAGATTGCTGTGGCTATTTGGGTTCTTTGTGGTGCCATATAAATTTTTGGAATATTCTAGTTCTGTGAAATATGGCATTGGTTCTTGATAGGAATTGCGTTGACTCTAGATTGCTTTGGGTAGTATGCATATTTAAATTTATTTTATTTTTACTTTTAAAGAGGGGATCACTCTTTAAAAATATTTTATTTTGTAGAGAGAGGGGAAGGGAGGGAGAAAGAGAGGGAGAGAAACATCAGTGTGTGGTTCCCTCTGGCACGCCCCCAACCGGGGACCTGGCCCACAACCCAGGCACATGCCTTCACCTAGGAATCGAACAGGCCACCCTTTGGTTCACGGGGTGACATGACACTTAGTCCACTGAGCCACACCAGCCAGGGCAGTATGCACTTTTTAATGATGTTAATTCTTCTATTCATGAACACAGTATATGCTTCCACTTACTTGTATTTTCTTCAGCTTCTTTCTTTAGCATCTTATAATTTTCTGAGTACAGGCCTTTCACATCTTTGGTTAAATTTATTCCTAGGCATTTTATTTTATTTTTTGATGCACTTGTAAATGGGATTGTTTTCTTAGTTTCCCTTTCTGACAGTTCATTATTGGCATATAAAAATGCAACTTATTTCTGGATATTTATTTTGTATATTGTTACTTTACTGAATTCATTTATCAGTTCTACTATTTTTTTTTTTTTGTGTGTGTGTGTGTGAATCTTTAGGGTTCTCTATATACAGTGTCTTGTCATCTGCTTTTAACCTTATTTTGAAGCTAGTGATATTTGTAATCTTAAAATTCCATTTGATGTTTTTGTAGAGATTATTTAAACATTTCTGTGTGTCATCTGCAAGAGTTGTTTTATCTGATTGCACATAAAAGGAGAAATGAAAGTTTGCTTTTAAAAATAGAGATCTAGAAAAAAGTATTTTAGGGGTCTGTTTTCTGCTTCCACGTGTGGTGGTTCCAATTTAAAAAAATTTTTTTTTTCATATGATAGTGGCTTCCATTAATATGGTACTTCCTTATTTTTCAGAGAGCTGTCTTGGAGATTACAAGATCACTTTTGATATCAGTTTGGGAACTGAGACAGAATCTTTAGGAAGGGGGAAATGAAGCAAACTGCATTTACTTAACATCTATTTTGAGCAAGACTATGCTAGACCTTTTTTACACATTAGCTGATATAAACTTTGCATCATTCTTTTGAGGAAATTATAAAAAACATAGCCAGTACTTGTGATTACATTGTTGAAAGTATATTTCTAGTTGCTTTATATAGTCAGTTGTGCTATATCAAGAATACGGGTTCCTAAAAGTTACTGTGCTATGCAAAATCATGCAATAAAACCCACCAGGCTTGTGGGAAGTGGGATTCACACAACACTAAAAACCTTCATTAGTGACATTAAAAACAAAGATAAGAACCTAATGAAAATGATAGCACAGTTTTACAGATGGCAAATGGTTAACAAAGACAATGTAAATACCGCACTTGGCCTTGGAAAAGACCTGAAGTTTCCTGATCGAAGTAGGTGTCAGAAGGATTGCAGTGTATGAGTTAGTGTGTGAAGTGAAGGAAGGAAAGCTATCTGAAGTCTGAGGGAAGCCAGCACCAGGTGTGGATGGGTGTGGTCTATACTACAAGAAACCCGGAGGTCGGTGTTCCAGGTGTGTGTCTGCTGTCCATGCCTGTTGGCCTCGTTTCAGCGGGGTGCAGTTTTCTGTGCTCACCTGGTATTTCTGGTAGACAAAATCCCACAGGAGCAAGCGGGAAACTTGAAATTCAGTAAGCTCAAAATGCTCCCTGATCCATTGTGTTGGGGCAGATGTGTGTTTTCAAAACAAACATTATCGCAGCCTGACTGCATTGTCTGACACAGTGATGTGGAAATCACACAGCCTGGGCCTGGGGCAGCGCCTCCTTCACTTTGAAGTGTGATGGTTACTAAGCCAGAACGTTTCATCTAGTGCCTGAAGGGTCACATTCTCTGCCATCTTAGTTGTCACTGCCACTAAGGAGACTTAAACTTCTTTCAACGTTTTTTTAGAAGAAACTGTACTTATCGAGTATCAAAGTTTTAGGCTGGTTCTAAAGATTTTTGTGGGGAGACTAATCTTTTAAAAACAAGGAAATAAAGTATTACACATAAATGTGTGTTTTGAAACAATTTTGATGCTCAACTGGGTCTCCTGGTGTGAAAAGAACAATGGAAAGATTCTGGGTTTGAATCCTGGCTCTGCTTTCCTTCATTCCTTACCCTTTTTAAGACTCAGTTTACGAACCTGAGTAAAAAGAAAGCAGTACTATCCTAACCTACCTCTGGTCAGGCAGTGAGATAGTCTGAAAGTGCCTGGTACTTGCTCTGTTGTAAGTGTGGTCTAAAGAACGTGGCCTTTTCATCGAATTGTCTCCGTCTTTGTTTCGTTACCGTTACCATGTGTCTTACATTCTATTTGATATTTTTATGTATTTACTTATTTTTATATTTTTGGCAATTTTGAAGTTTTATATTTTTGTTCTAGTCAGTTACCTTTATGTTTATACCTTTAAAAATTATCTTAGTCCTTTAAAAAAAAATTAGGCTTCTACTATGAGATATATTAGCTTTAAATTTCTTATGTGCGAGGCAGTTAATGAGCTTATTCTGCTTTACTTTTTTCCCCTTTCTTCTGACTTTTAAAAGTTATAAAAATGACTTCTTTTGTGAGAGCATGTTATTTTACACACCATTCTTTTACCTTCATCAATATCTTTGTTTTAGATTTAGTTCTGTAATTAAATATCGTTAATATTTACCAACAGACCTTTTGCTCAGGGTTTTTCCCTGTCATCCCATCGTTGGATGAAGCTGTTGTCTAGTAGAGTTTCCTCAGCAGTGCTTGTGAAAATCTCTTGTCCTTATATATTATAACAGATTTCTTATAGCCTTGATATTTGAAGGACAACTTGGCTGGATATAAAATCTTTGATTCATATCTTTTTTAATTTCTTGAAAATACTGTCTTGCTCTTGTATGTTGCTGATGTCAACCTGCTTTTCTTTGTAGATGAGTTGGTCTTTCCTTTTGGAGATTCGAAGGGTTTTCCGTAATCCTTAATATAGAAAATTGAATTGTTTTGCAAAATATATCTGTTGATTACTCTGGATAAATTTTCTCTAGAATGTGGTTTTGAATGTAGATTGATTTTTTAAAAGTTTTTAAATAAAGTTTTTTTTTTCAATTACAGTTTCTATTCAATATTATTTTATATTAGTTTCAGGTGTACAGCACAGTGGTTGAACAATCATATACTTTACATAGTGTTCCCCCTGATATTTTCAATACCCACCTGGCACCATACCTAGTTATCAAAAAATTATTGACTACATTCCCTGTGCTGTACTTTACATCCCGTGACTGTTTTCTAACTACCAAGCTATAACTCTCAGTCCCTTCACCTTTTTTTACCTAGCTCCCCAACACCCCTCCTCTCTGGCAACCATCAGTCTCTTCTCCGTATCTGAGTCTGTTTCTGTTTCATTTGTTTGTTTATGTTCTTTAGATTCTACATGTAAGTGAAATCATCTGGTATTTGTCTTTCTCTGTCTGACTTTTCACTTAGCATAATACTCTGAAAATCAATGTCTCCCTTTAATTCAAGAATTAGTTTTGAGCATTCTTTTTTTTATTCTTTGAAGCTCTTTGCCTATTGGATCTTCTTTGCCTTTCTTTTAGATCTATTTTCCTTCAATTCTTCTTTATTTTTTTTTTATTTGAAAAGCATTCCTATTTTCTGTCTTTTGAGATTATGTATCTTGTAATATAGTTGTTATTTCCAAGATGATTTTGTGTTTTCCTTGTTTCTTAAGTTCTGTCTGTTCCTGTTTTATATCTTCCTATTGTTTTCCACTCTGTTTTAAATTTTGAATATTGGACTATGACAAGGATTTTTGGTGTGTTTTTTATCTGCCAATTTTTTTTCTCCACTTCTTAAATTCCATGTAAGTAACTTGAATAGGGATGCTGGGTTCTTTTTTCTGTTCAGGTTACTTATGATGGATTTTACTGGACCAACAATACAGACAGTTTAATTTTTTGGAGTGAGGGTGGCTTCTTTAATCTCTTGGTCAAGAGCACCCTCTTTTTTTCCCCTACAATGAAGTGCAATTTTTAAAAATAAACGCAGGCACCGCCCCCCCACCCCCCAGGTCTCTCTTATTTTAGTAAGGCCTTTATCTTCATTCACCTCCTTCTCCACAAGCCTTCAGTTGACACTCCTACCTCCGCAGCTGCCTCTTTCTTTAAAGCTGTGTCTTGCTAAAACTGCCACCTTTGGTCTTACAGACATTTCTCATCCTCTTCTTTTTGACTCCCTTAGTGGCCGTTGCCCGTTGGGCTCATTCAAAATGCCTCTCAGTCCTTCCTCCCAGCAAGTGGCCCTCTCCTTGTGAGGCCGACCCCTAGCTGATACTGCGTGCGCTCAGCCACCACTGGCCCCTGCTGCGTGGTTCTTTTGGACAGTTCCCATGGAGCTTCTGGTCTTGGATGCTTTGCATTTACATGTAAATTGGAGTTTTTAGTTGTCTTGTCTCCTTATAATGCTCTGGATGATTTTATTAGCTATATTTCCTGGCCTGTATCATTTTTAGGTGGATTTGTGGAGTGTTTGGAAATGAGGGGGCAGCCATTATCCTGTAAGGAATTCATTTTTGTTTTTATCTGCTATGCTTGGAAATATTAGAGCTTGCTTTAAAAGAATTTGTATTTCAGGTTTTATATAATTGAATACTTGGTTATAGATCTGTTTTTGTGTCTCCATGGCCACTTCCTTATACTCTTCATAGTCTTCCGTGAGCATTTATTATTGAAATAATTATGAGGTTCTATTATGTTGGTTATATGTACATACGTTGAGTTTCATTGAATTTTGTTCTATCCCTGTAGTCAGAGTTCGTACCTTACAGCATTCCTGTAGCAGAATTCTACTCATATTAAGCAGGAAACCTAAATCTTCCTTCAACTTTTTCTTAAGTCACATAATTTAATGCTGAAAAAAGACAGAAAAAGATAAGATAAAATCTGGTGCATTTTACAGATTATATCTGTAATTAAAAAATTTTATTTATTTATTTATTTTTAGAGAGAGAGGGAGAGAAACATCAATGTATGGTTGCCTCTTACACACCCCCAGCTGGGGACCTGGCTCACAACCCAGGCATGTGCCATGACTGGGAATCGAACTGGCGACCCCTTGGTTCACAGGCGGGCGCTCAATCCACTGAGCCACACAAGCCAGGTTGTACTTGTTACTTTTAAAATATTTTAAGATCTCTTGTGTTCTTTTTGAAATCCTAATGACAGATCTTTAAGAAATGGTTTATTTAGAAAAATAATTTAACAACCCAATTTAAATTATCCAGTTTTTTAAATTTTTACTAGTTTTAAAAAATATACAAGTATGGGAACCATATTGTTTCAACCTCACAGGGTGGCCATGAGTGTCAAAGTACTTTAAACTCTAATATAAGGAACAGCCAAAAGAACAATTGTGTTTAGCTTGAATAAGAGGAAAACTGAACTCTTAACAAAGCTAGAATCAATAAATGGAAGTTTGAGGAAGATGGAGTTTGGCTCAGTGTGTCTCAAAACATTTTAATAAAGAATGAGCTGGAACCATATGTGAGCTCTGACAACTTGCACTAATGTTAAAGTCTCTTTTGATGAAGAAGAAATTCTATAAAGTAGCCTTGATTTCTTACGTCTTATCTCAATGAATCTTATTTTGTCTTTTATTATAGAAGACAAGCTTATTTTTAAAATAGCATAAAACTAAAAGGAGAAAAATAATTCTTAAGATTTGTTTTTATGGTTGTAGTAGTTTTCCAGAAGTCGTGTGATATGAAAAGGACAACATTGTCTGCAAATGAATGTTCTAACGAAAAAGAATTTTAGGAAAGAGAGGATAAAGGTAGTTTTTCAGAGACTCTATTAAAATTTCTTGAAAAATTAAAGTGTGATTTACCTACAGTAAAATGCACGGGTCTTGTGTGTACTGTTGGAATGGTTGTCTTGAGTGTACTATTCTATTAGTTTTGACCAGTGTGCACAACCTTTCAGCCCATGCCCCTTTCAAGGTGTAGAACATTTCCATCTCAGAAAGACCCCTTGTTCCCCTTGAGGGTGTATTTTTAAAAAAATATATTTTTTTATTTTATTTTATTTATTTGTTCTTAGAGAGAGGGGAAAGGAGAAAGAGAGGGAGAGAAACATCACTGTGTGGTTGCCTCTCACCCGCCCCCAACTGGGGACCTGGCGGGCAACCTTGTCATGTGCCCTGACTGGGAATCGAACCAGGGACACTTGGTTCACAGGCTGCTTCATGGTGTATTTTAATTCAGTTTCTGATTTCTCTATAGTTAGTCAAGCTGGGCTGGCCGGCCATGACTGCCTTTTAAAGCCAAGTTTGGCTTTTATCATTTACCTTGATTTGAAGTTGCATTCCTTTAATCAGTTCCAAAGAATGAAAATTTTTTACATTAGCTGAAGGAATTGACAGAAAGGCATGTTTAATACTGATGAAAATCATCTAACCTTATTGCCAAATCTAAATGGTATGTATTTTATTGAAGTTTTTGGTGTCACTGTCTAATATTCATGTGAATAGCCAGTGTGTCCTGTCACAGTTCCTGCTTCTAGGGAACTCGTTTGTTTGTTTGTTTGTTTGGTTTTCTAGTTTTCCTTCCCTGTAATAAGGATTTGAACAAAGAATGAATTTTATTCCTTCAGTAGATCACCTTAGGCTCCTTTTTTTCCTTTTTTTTGGCTTGTCACAACTTGTTTAATTGTTCTGTAAATAAAAGCAGCCAATTGTTTTCAAGATGATTTTCAATATTGTGACAAAAATTCTGTTTCTTAACACTGCATAAGTGCTTAAGGCTGTCCATTAAAAAAAAAAATCTTTCTCTGTTCTTCAGAATGGGTTAATTTTGTTGTTCCATTTTTCAATACACGGATTCCTGTTAATCTCCAATCTGGTATTGAGCCCATAAAATGAAGACCCTTCCCCCCTCAAAAAGAAAAGTGTTCCCAAGTGTTCACTAGTTGCTTCCTCCAGCATCTTTGTAATAGCTAAAGTCTTAAATATCTCTCTCATCTAATTGGTGGCTGTTGATTGTCTTTTCCCATGCAGATTGAGATTTTCCTGTTTCTTTACATGCCACATAATTCTCGATTTTATCCTGGACATTTTGAATATCAGTTTATCAGACTCTGGGTCTTGTTGAAGTCCTGTACAAAGAAGAATGTTCGTTTTGTTTTAGCAAATTTGGTTAGATTCAAGCTGCAAGTCCCAGCTCTGTGGGCTGTGGTTCTGGTTTCATTTCAGTTTTCCAAGTCTTTGGTCCTGTTTAGATCTGTCCTGTTTCTGTGCCACCCAGTAAGTAGCTCATCTGGGGCCCAGGACAATGTGTGTTAGTTCAGTTCTCAAGGTCTTTGCTTTTGTGAATAAATCTATGAATATGTAGTTGAGGGGGATGAACACTGGAACTCACTAAACAACTGTGAGGGGTTGCTTTCCCCAGTTTCTCCTCTGTGATCTTATGATCACTGTCTTCTTCCCTGAGGCTCCACTTTTCATTGTTTGACTAGAAAGCTGGGGCTGTGGTTTTTCACTGTTTTGTGCACTTTTGTGATTATGCCCGTGTCTGCCGAGAGATTTGTCAATTTTATTGACCTTCTCAAAGAACCAACTTTTGCTTTCACTGATTTCTATCTCTTTTTCTCTTTCATTCACTGCCTTTACCTTTTAAATTTTCTTCTGCTTACCTTAATTTGCTCTTAATTTTATAATTTCTTGTTTTTATTTTTATTTATTGATTTGAGAGAGAGAGAAGCGGGGGGAGACATGGATTTGTTGTTCCACATATTTATGTGTTCATTGACTGATTGTTGTGTGTGCCCTGACCGGATTGAACCTGCAACTTCCGTGTATCGGGATGACACTGTCACCAATGGAGCTACCGGGCCAGGGCACTAATTTTTCAGGTGATATTTGGAGACCATTTTATAATAGAGGCCTTTTTTTTTTTTTTTTTTTTTTTTTTATATACTACTTTCCAGTTTTCTTCTTTTGCCATTAGTTTTCAGCGCTTGGGTTGTAATGTGTCTGTGGTTTCCTTTCTTTTCTTTTCTTTTTTCCTATCCTTTTAGTTTATTCTGCTGGGGTTTGTTGAGATTCTTGGATCTGTGGGTTTAGAGTTTTCATCACATTTGTAACTTTTATATTTATCCCACTTTGGTCTTTCTGTTCTCTCCTGATACCATTAGTATTGTTCCATGGCTCATTTAATTTCTGTATCTCCTCTCTCTCTCTCCCTCCCTCCCTCTCTCTGTGTATATAATTTGCTTCCATTCTGGATTATTCCTATTTTATATTTTCACTACAGTGGTTTTATTTTTCACTGCAGTGTCTTAATATTTTAAGCCCTTCACAATTTTCATTTTTTTAAAGTTTTTATTTGTTGAGATTTTCTATTTTAGTTGTGTCCATGCTTTCTTTTCAATCCTTTATTATTACATACTATTTTAAAGTCATTGCTATTAACAATTATTTTTGAGTCATATATATCAGTAGGTCATGGGTCAAAATTTTGTTTCTTCCCATTTTTAGTAGTTTTTCCATAATATTGGATATTGTGCAATGTCTGGCTCCTGCTGTCTAGTAGCTTTTTGTTTTGGCAGTTAATTTGCTTGTGCATCAGCTTGTTCTTTTTGGAACAGATGGGTCTGGAAGCCTTATTCCTAAGGTCTGGAATTCCTGGGTCTCTGCTGAATCCTGGAGTGTTTATTGAAGTCTCTAACTGAATGTTTGGAACTCAGCTGTCTCCCGGCCTAGTATGAGCAGCAGTAGTTGCTCAGGTCATGCTTCTTGGCAGTTGATCTTTGCCCACCTTCAGTAGAATCTTCGAGTGTGCCTGCTCAGCTTCATGTTTTACCAAAGATTCCTGTGCAAGTTTCTGAAGCTTCATCTGTGTACAGTTCTCTGGTACCTGCCTCGTGAATTCCAGCTGTTCAAGTAGTTTCTAATTCAGATACCTGCTTATGAGATCAGTGAGACTACCGTTTTGTGTATGGGTTTTCTCTATTCTGCATTCTGGAAGATGCCTCCAGGATTTTCTTGGGATTTACTTGGTTTCCCTTCTGAGATCACTGTCCTGTGCTGGCTCTCATCCAAGAGTTGAAAAAATATATTTTATACTTAAGTTTTAGGCTTGGCAGAAGCATGATTTTGTGTCAGTTATTCCTATACTTTTGGAAGCAGGAATTTCAGTGTGTATGGTAGCAGTACTTGGCACATAGGATTTTTTAAATCTCTTAAAACAATTTATTCTGTTTAACTTATATCCTGTTTTGCTTTACTGTTTCTATAGCACAGTGTGAAAATTTATTTGCTAATAAAAGATAATAGTCTACTGTGTTCTAGTATTTTTTGTTTAATTTTGAATTAACATATGCCCATATTATAGGCAGGAGGACAAATAGAGTACTGCAGCATTCAGGCTGTCCCGAGGGAAACCCTTATTCACAATTCTGAAATGTCAAGAACTTCTCCAAATACAAGTTTAAGAGATGGGGTTGTATAATTATATTTTTATTTAATTGGATATTTCTGTGGAGAATTTGTCTAGTTACCATGCATGTCATTTTACAAAATCTTTTTGAAATGCATTGAATATGAAACCTTTGCTCAAAGTCTACTAATGTGCAGTATTTTGCATCTCTTCCTGTAAATAAAAGTAAGTACAAACTTAGCCAATGGGTTTGGTTAAGAATTAAGAATCTTGTCATGATACCCTTCTTCCCATATACTTCTATAAAATGAGCTTAGTGATAGTGGTTACATAGAATTAAAAAAACAGATAAACCTGTCTTTAAATTTTGTACATCTCCTACACCTTTTGAATGGTTCATAAAATAATTCCTTATGATTATATATTCTGTCATATTTTAAGACTGCTTTTGGCCCTTGCCAGGTACCCCAAGGTTGCGGGTTTGATCTCCAGTCAAAGCACATACAAGAAGCAACCAGTGAATGCATAAATAAGTGGAACAACAAACTAGTCTCTCTCTCTCTCTCTCTCTCTCTCTCTCTCTCTCAAATGAGTAAAGGTTTTTTAAAAACTGCTTTTATAAGACCCATTTTAATGAGACAAAAACCTGTGTTAAAGCCAAATTATATATGGATACATAGATCAGACTGCAAACGTTTGTAGGTTTTCTGTAGTCCCAGTTTACTTTTACTTTTGTTGCCTTTGTCCAAGGAAACATATCCAAAAAAAATATTGCTGAGACTGCTGTCAGAGAGTTTATTCCTAGGAGTTTTCTTCTAGGAGTTTTATGGTCTCTGGTCATCTTTTTTTTTTTTTTAGGGAAGAAGTTTAATGTTTTATTACTAAACTTTATGGTTTTCCTGAAACAAACAAAAACCTGTGTTAGAGCGGAATTATGCATAGATCTGATAGATCTGGCCTTATATGTTTGGGGGAAAATTGTTGAAAGAAATATGGTACTCTTATTTCCTATTTTTCTTGTTAACCCTATTTGCTAGTAGGGTTTATCCTTGGGCAAGAGCAGAAGTTTCGAGGAAATTTTATGAGATAAGCTAAGTTGAATATTTGTTACTTTTTCCATTAAATTGTGAGATGACTACTCTCATTTGTAATGCGTGACCTATTATTATAGTAGTGCTTTTAGGACAAAAACATATTGAGACATCTATTTCCTTAAACACTAATTCTTGATGGGGAGAATAAATCCTAGCAGTTATTTGGAGAAGTATGCCGTTCTGAATTATTTTTACAGGTTATAGTGACAGGAGATAATTGGGTTAATGGCATTGAGTATAATTTCAAAATGGAAGACTGCCAAAATTCATTAATTGGAACATAATCATTAGGAACTGAAGCTTAATTACTGTTCTGAAGTGTGATGAAATAAGAAGCTAAGTGCTGTATAGTATTATCTCATTTCAAGAAAGTGGAGTTTGATTTTTAATTTACTTATTGCGGGCTCATTGTATCGCGGGATTTTTAAAAATATTGTATTTAATTATCGTGGATTTTTCGCTATATCGCGGGATTTTGCAGTACTGTGTATACATATGTTGTTAAAGTTACGTAGGTTTAAGAGTGTAGAATATGTTTAAGAACATAAGTAGTGTTTAGGAAAGTGTGGAAAAGGTTAATAATGGAGTGGGAAAGGTTAATAAGGGACTGGGAACGGTTTATAAGTGTGTGGGAAGGGTTTTAAAGCCTTAAAATATATGTAAGTACTAAAATAAATGTAAGGTTCCTACTTCGCGGAGTTTCACCTATCGCGGGTGTGTGTGTCTAGAACGTAATACCCATGATAAGTGAGCGAATACTGTATTAAACTCAAGTTATTTGGTGGAATTACCTCGTTGATTTATTTTGTGTGTGTATTCATTTTTCTCACCTCGTTTTTGGCATTTTTATTGCCAAAATTATAATAGTACTGAGTAAGCAAAGAAAACGAAAGGTGAGATAACAGTGTTGAATTTTTTGATTAGAAGATCTGTTAGAAAATTTAAACTCTTGGTTTTAATAGTAGTAATGTTAATAAAATTTAATACAATTTCTGTGTGTGGTAGAAAGATCTTTTCAATTGGTACTTAAAGCGCTTAGAATATATTCTAAATTTTGTCACTGACTAGGTTTGTAGTCTCTGGTCAATTGCTTGTTTTCTAAATCTTAGCTATACAGTAAGGATTGACCCTTTTGTGCTTGTGTGAAATCTCTTGGGAAAAATGTGCTGTAAACAATGTAAGGAATTTCCAGTAAAACCAAGGAAAAATTAAAAAACAACGGGAATCCTGAGTATTTTATGTTCAACTATACAAAATAAAGTTACATTGTGCACATTAATTTAGAATATCAGTGTCTCCGATTTTCTATGCTAGTTATGAATTATATTTATACATGCTCACTTTACACTGATATAGTAGACTGTTCTGTAATTTTTGGATTGAAACTTCCTTGTTAAAAACAGAATGTTAATAGCATTTGTCTCTGTAAAAGAGATTTTTTTTCTTTAGCTCTTTTCTACAATGACTTTATATTGTTAATGCTTATGTTAGTGGTTTTATTTTTGAAAAACACCTTTTTTTCCTTTTCTTTCTGTTTTAGACTACTTGACTGTAGTATAGAGGTAGTTGCAATGGTTACGTGGAATGGCTTTGAATCCCGATTGTCTGGATTCATGTTTTCCCCCCATCACTTAGTAGCTGTGCCACCCTGGCCACATTTTGTAGTGATTTCCCTGGACCTCAGTTATCACATCTAAAATGAGAATTAAAAGTACCAACTTCATGCCATTGTTAAGATTAAATGAACCAGCAACAACAAGAATTTATATTATAGTAAAAATAAGTAACAGAGACAACATGTTTAAATGAGTTTTCTCTAGAAAGCACTTAGTACTGTGACTAGCATGCAGTAAATGCTCGGGAAGTATTAGGTATTATTATTAAGTATTTCAGTTGTCTTTCTGACGGTTTTTGATTAAGGATTCATTTTGATATTTAGCTAACTACTTAAGGTTAGGTTACATAATTAGGTTTATTGTCTGAAGTTAGTGTTTGAAACCAGAGTGATTTAAAAGGCAGCTCTTTTTACTACTTGACTAACAACCCCTTGGAGTGAAGTTTTGTTTCTGGTATGTAAAAACTACCTAGGAATGTAATGGTAGGTTTAGAACACAGTGATGATACTTATGATTTGTATACAGAGAAGACCTAGATTTCTTTTGTATCATATTTACCGTATTGGCTTTGGTAAATTTAAGCCTTAGGTGTAAAAGTAAGTTTTAATACAAACTAAATTAAAATATTTTAATTTTTAATTCAGTTTTTTATGCTTTACTACTGTTCTACGAATAACTCGATTATTTTTGTCAATTTCATGGGTTTTTTTTTTGGCAATCTCAACTGTTGATAAACCACGTTTTTCTTGTCTTTTGGTGAACATATGTCTGTATTTCTGTTGGACATATACCTAAAGTTGGAATTGCTGGGTTTGTATATGTGTATGGTTAGTTTTATTTAGATACTGATGAACAGTATATTAAAAAATATTCTTATTTTATGTTACTGTTTTTAAAGATTTTATTTTTAGAGAGAGGGGAAGGGAAAAAGAAAGAGAATAAGAGAAACATCAATGTGTAAGAGAGAAACTTAGATCGGTTGTTTCTTGCACACCCCCAACCGGGGACCTGGCCTGCAATACAGGCATGTGCCCTGACAGGGAACTGAATCCGTGACCTTTCAGTCTGCAGGCCGGCACTCAATCCATTGAGCCACACCAACCAGGGCAGTATTTCCTTTTTTTAAACCTGATTTATTGAGGTATAATTTTTATACCATAAAATTATTCTGCCAGCCCTGGCTGGTGTGGCTCAGTAGACTGAGGGCCAGCCTGTTCACCGAAATGTCGCAGGTTCGATTCCCAGTCAGAGCACAAGTGGGTTGTGGACCAGGTCCCCAGTTGGGGGCATGCAAGAGGCAACTGATCAATGTATCTCTTACACATTGATATTTCTCTCCCTCTCTTTCTCCCTCCCTTCCCCTCTCTAAAAAATAAATAAAATCTTTTAAAAAATTTCTTTTTCCAAACAGCTGAACCAATTGGTTAATCAATTTCCTTTTCTACCAGCAATATGAAAGTTTCAGTTGCTTCAGAACTTCATTGGATATTGTCTAATTTATTTTATTAAATTATATTAGATTTAATGGTATGGCATTGTGGTTTTGATGTACAGTAGTTAATTACCCTTTCTGTGTTTATTGGCCTTCAGGTTAATCTCTTCTGGGTGTGTTTTTTCTGTCTTATTGTTAGTGACTTTTAGGGCTTATATATTCTGGATACAAGATCTCTGTCAGACATACTTATTGCATATGTCTTCTTTGGCTTGCCTTTTAAAAAACACTTCTTGCATTTTAAATTTTCAGAAAGCTAACTGAGGATTTTAAGAACAGTTTACTTAAACTGTTCTTTGTATGTATGGAGTTCGCGGAAAACTGTGACAAATCAAGTGTCCCTTTTAACTGCCTAGTCTTTACATCATAGCTTCCTTTAATGCCTTTTACTGTTGTTATTATAATTATATAAGAAAAACATTTTTAGGCTTTCTGCTAAGTAAATAGGAACACTAAGTTTAGTTGCTTGTCTTACCGTTTCTTTGGTGATATTTGGTTAATGATAGCTCCCAAGTTACTCCAGCTGTCCCCTCCCTCTCCTCCCCCAGGGCCTTCGGCCTGCTGAGTGCTGAGTTGGTTGCTGGAGGGGCAGTTGTAGAGACTCTGGGACTGGTGGGACCTGCTGGAGGGTTGGATGAGTTGAGGGGAGGGTATCTACTGAGATGGTGAAGTCTTGGAAGCGACTAGATTCTGGGGTAAATTCGTTGTGTTTTGGATATATTAGGTTTGAAGTGTGAACAACAAACAAAAGGTGGTGAGTGTGTGTTGGTGTAGAACAGCTCTATGTAGTTGGCTGTAGCTTTGAGGTGGAAGCAATTGATTTCTTAATGTTAAATGTAAAAAGTTACATTTTTATTGTTTTGTTTAGCACATTTTTCAGATTTTGAATATATTGTTTCAAAAGTTGTGGGTAAATTTGTTTAAATTTATGACAGTGAATTCTGGCATGGATTATGCTTTAGTCACAGGTTTTTTGTTTTCTTTTTCCTGTAACAATTAAAATGGTTTCAAGAATAATTATGTTGATACTACCTAAAAGTCAACTAGCACTAAAAAGTTTCTGATGAAAATAAAAGTCATTGCCCGTCTGCCACCCAAGCCTTCCTACTCCAGAGTCCAGTACCCTCAGTCCTTCTAGCCAATTTTTCTATTTGTTTTCTTGTTTAATAACATATCACTATTTCTTGATAAACATTTGTTGGCTTCAGGTTATGGAAAATGAGGACTTAGAATGTCATCATTACCACATGTGCCCACTTTCCTTTTCCTTATTACTTCATTATAGTTATATCACAGTATTTTGGTAAATGAGTGCTTAATATTTACATTTTTAAAATTATGTACCTATTGTTTACTGTTAAGCCAAATATTACACTGAGACCACTCTTTCTTATATAAGCCTTTATTTTTCCTGAAGTTAATACCTGTGTCATTTATGCAGTTGCCTGGTTTCCCGTAGACCTGTTGCTTTTTCCCCCAGATGTGCTTGTATTTCTGTCTTGTGCTTATAAATAGTATTTTTCATATCATGAAGTACGTCAGTTCCATTTTTACTCTTGCTGCAAACTTATTCCATGGTGGTTTACGGATTCCTGTTTCATTTTGGAGTGGTCGTTCTCTCGTTCTTTTTTCCCAGCATTAGATTCCTTATTAACTAAAGTTGCATGGTGTCTTGTTAAATTTGTTTTGATTCTTTTTAATAGCTTCCTAAGGGAGAGTGGATAGAAATAAAATTTTAACTTTCTGAGAAGCCTTAAAAATGTCACTTTATTCATATACTCGATTGATAATTTGGCTGGGTACAGAATTCTAGGTTGAAACTTAAGTTCACACTGAATTTTGAAGGCTGCGAATGGTGTTTTCCAGTTTTTAGCAATATTCTATTATTACTTTGGAATAAAAGTTCAGTGCCATTATGATTACATATCCTTCTTATGGTTTCCCGCCCCCACCTTGGGCCTTGAAATTTCGTTGTGATGTTCCATGGTGTGGGCCTTTATTTATTTATTTTTTCCCTCCCCTTCATTACTTTGCATGCACTTGTTTGTTCTTTTGCAGCTTGAGAGACTTCTTTCCTTCAGTTAAAAATAAAATGTTATTTTGAAATATAATAAACACTTGTACCTTTTGGAGCGAGCTAATGCTTTTCTTACTTTTTCTAATCTATATTCTGTCCCTTCATTTTGCTTTTACTTTCTGTATTTGAATCTTCTGTATTTTTTTTACTGGCATTTTAGTGGGATTTAGGAGACTATGGAAATAACATTTGATCATTCTGTTGTCTTTAAAAGAATGAAAAAATTAGCATTGGATTTGAACTTTTTGCATTTCTTGCTAAGCTCAGTTTCTTTTTTGCTTTGACAGAGATGTTATGAACATAAACAGTATAGAAATGGATTGAAGTTCTGTAAACAAATACTTTCTAATCCCAAATTTGCAGAGCATGGAGGTAAGTGTAAATACCACATACTTACTTGTAAGTGTAAGTAGATAAGGCTTTGCTCACTTGTCTGGCTTTACTGCTTGGCTTCTGTCGCTCCCAGCTGCCTTACTTATTTTCCAGAAAGAACGGACCTTATCTTTGACTCCTGTATTTGAATGTAGTGTCAAGAAAACTATTTAACACATCCTACTTGAGTTCTGATTTATTCTTATTTTGAAAATAAGTGCAGTAGGAAAGGCAGAAGAACCTAGTAGGATGGATATGCTTATTTGAGTTTAATAAATACATTTATTTAAGATGTTGTAAGAAAAATTTGCTTTAGAATTTTGGTTGAGCTGGAGAATTTCATTTCTTGTCATAACGTATTCAGAAAGTGAATCAGCATCTTTTTATTTAGCATTGTATCTTAATTAGTTTTTCAAGACAGTCATATTGAATGTATGATTTGTATATTAAAATGTTCTGAATTTTTTTTGCCTTTTAGCTTTTGCCTATGCAAGGGTAGAAGATTGGATGGTGAGATGTTTATAGAATAAGGGTAGACTGTTTAGCTAAACTTGTGACGAGGCAAAGGAAAAATAAGATTTCACACATCTGATTTGTACAGCTAGGAAGCATGGCTCTTTGGTAATTAATTTGATAATGTTCTCTTAGTGATTTTTAAAAAACTATTTTTAGAGAGAGAGGAAGGCAGGGAGAATGAGAGGGAGAAAAACATTGATGTACGAGAGATACTTCTTTGGGCTGACTCTCTCACGCCCCTAGCCCCAACCAGGACCTGGCCTGAAACCTAGGCATGTGCCCTGACCTGAAATTGAACTGGGGACCTTTCGGTTTGCAGGATGATGCCAACCAACTGAGCCACAGTCCGGGCTGAAAACATTTTTTAACAGTACATAAAATGATGGTTTCTACTAAACTTAATGACAGTCCGGGGTTTCATTAATTAAAGAACTTTAAGATGTTTGGTAAAACTTGTAAGAAGACAACACAGGGCTACTTTCTGCAGTACCTTGCTAATTTGTCTTTTTGCCAAATATATTTATTTGCTTTTAATTAACATGATTTATAACAATTTGTACATGTTTTCTCCTCTTTTTTTGCTTCAGTTTCTTTATCTGTATTTTCCTATAAATATTGATTCTTCAGTATAATACCTTTATTCCTAAGTCATTTTTCTGTAAACTTAAAATTTTAGTCAAAAAAGGCAAATAAATTATAATGAATATTTTTATTTTTGTACTTTATAATATGTATATAATAAAGTTAGAGATTTTTTTTTCTTTTTCTGAAAGCAGTATTGCCCTCAACTCCCTCTCTCTCTCTGTCTTTCTCTTGCTCTCTCTCTCTCCCTCTCCTCACCCGAGGATATGTTTATTGATGACAGGGAGAAAGGCGGTGGGGGGTGAGAGAGAGAATAACATAGATATAAGAGAGAAACATCAGTCGGTTGTCTCTAGTATGCACCCCAACCGTTGCTGAAACCTGCAACAGTTTGGTATATGGGCTGACGCTCCAACCAACTGAGCAACCGGCCTCGACTTTCTGCGTTAGTCTGTAGATTGTGAGTGACAGGAGTCTCCTGTCTTCTTTTACTTGTATATTTAATAGTATCCTAAATAAACATTGTAAAATCATGAAATTTTATGCAAACCAGAAATATATCTGTGTATAATTTATGTGTATGTTTTAATCATAGAACTGTGATTTTAATCTTTATGTAATTTGGGATCAAAGAAGTAAAGTCTTGTTTCTAGATAAAGTTTTTCATACTTTAAAGGTGTAGTTATATAAGGTCATTTAATGGAATTCCCCTGAAGAACAGTAATAGAGCCATTGTATCTTGTTTAGCATATGAATTACCAGATATTAATTCATTTTTGTACCATTTAAGAAAAAAATCTAGGGAGGCCTAGAGTAGAGAAATGTGATTTAACTTGGTTTGTTGATTTTTAAAATACTTTAATTCTGTGCAAACCTAGAAATTTTCACAATAATCTTCAGTTCTTAAAAGTAATTTAACATTTGTTTTTGAGATTATGATTACCTGTTTTGTTGTTTATTATTTTTAATGTTTAATTATTTTTTCACCTGCCTTTTCTTATTTTTAAAAAAATAGAAACCCTGGCTATGAAAGGATTAACATTGAACTGTTTGGGTAAAAAGGAAGAAGCTTATGAATTGGTTCGTAGAGGTTTGAGAAATGACTTGAAAAGTCATGTATGTATCCTTTTTGATCTATATGTAAGAATTAGATCGAGTATCTTGACCTAAGTCAGTTGTCTGGGAGTCAGAAGTTTTCTGTTCATGTTCATACATGTACAGAAGAGTGTATACTAAGAACTGTTGGAAACAATCCGGTACAGTGATGAAGAGCACAGGTTTAGGAGTAGCTTCACTTGGGTCTGCATCCCAGCGGTCCTTCTTTCTAAGTGACCTTAGGGCGTAGTTCCCTCGTGTGTAACATGAGGGTAATAAGAACCGCCTCATTGTGGTGGTGTAAAGATTTAATGATGCTTAACAAAGTCCTTGATATTGCTAATTAAATACTATAGTAGATAAATTTTATTAAAGGAAGTACAAGGATAGGAGCAAGTACGATATCTGAGGGAAGATAGAGGAAAAATTGTGGGTTGCTATTTATTAAATAGTTGGGTTTTTTTTAAAGATTTTATTAATTTATTTTTAGAGAGATGGGAAGGCAGGGAGAAAGAGAGGGAGACAAACATCACTGTGTGGTTGCCTCTTACACACCCCAAACAGGGGACCTAGCCTGCAACCCAGGCATGTGCTCTGACTTGGAATTGAACCGATGACCCTTTGGTTCACAGGCTGGCACTCAATCCACTGAGCCACACCAGCCAGGGCTTAAAAAGTTTTAAAACGAACATTTTCCTGCTTATTTTGTGGGCAAACACAATGTTAAGTGTTTACCAGCCGCCTCCCCCCGACCCCCGCATAATACAGACTAAGAAACGATGGGGATTTTGCTCTTGAGGACCAGTCCAGTGAAGGAGGAAGATACTTATTAGAAGTGTATACAGAATGTTTCTGATATTACATAAAATATTAACAGCATGTAAACAAATTACTGCTGTTCTAGTAAAGCAAAAGGAAGTGTGTTGAGAATAACCAGAAACTAAAGAGGTAAGCAAAGTATTAATAAGATTGTTGTAGATATTTCTTCATCACTTTTAATGATTGCATAGTGTTCTATGTTATTTACCATGATTTCTATAATTGGGTTCCTCTTGTTGGACGCAAGACTCCTTGAGGGTAGGTTTTTAGGAGTGAAGATTAGAGGCAGGTAGACGGGAATGGGGAGGTGGGGAGGCCGTGGGGATGACATTATAAAGGGGTGGTAGTGTGTCTTGGGCTTTTTAAGGCCATATTCCAAGCAGTTGAGAAGATTTTGTTAAGCTTTACTTTGTCATTTAATGAAAATGAAGATTATTTTTCAAGTAAAATTTTATAATATTAAATATGTATTTTTAGTTATACATGCTATTCCTAGACACTGTATTTTACTACTCCGTTGAGTATCCCTGGTATAAAAGTTGTTAGATGGAAAAGTTTGAACATAATCTGAAAGAGAAACTTCTATAAATTTCTGGAAAGGGGAGTGGAGGTTTTTTCTTTTAATTATGTATGTTTTAGAGAGGTTACTTTGGCAGGAGAGAATAAAAGCAGACAGAGCTGAAGGTGGGAGGATGGGTGACTGCTGTCGTAATCAAGATCTAAAGCGAAAAGTACCTGTGGTAGGGGAGTGGAATTACTTACATATTTCCCTCCTTTATGCCATTTTTTACACCCTGTAATTTTGCTTACTTCTCTGTGTCCCTTACTAGACTAACTTATTTGCATGCTGGAGACTGCCTGTTTTGGTCACCGACCATCCTAATTATTAAGAAATTTTAAATATGAAGTGAATGATTGTTTTTATTTTATGTGTAGGTGATTTTTTTTAGGAACTGTGTACTGTACTAAGGGTTCTCTCCTAAAGACCTTGTTAGCCAACAAAAAGAAAATGTACATTATTTAAAATTTAAAATAATTATATGTCATGGATACTCATTCCCTCCTTTTCCTTTAGAAATTATCTAATATTTATTGAGCATTTATTTGGTGACAGCCAGTGACTATTTTATATGTATTCCATTTAGTCACCAAACTGCTATGTTTCGCTTTACGGAATTCTATTTACATTTTATAATTGAGGAAACATAACCAGACTAAATAACTTATCCAAGGTCACAAAGCTAACAAGTCAGGCTAAACCTGTTTTCTCTGAGATGCTTGAAAAGCTGTACTATTTTTCATTGTATTAAACTACCTTTTATCTTTATATCTTCTTCTTTTCTTTTAAGCTTGTAATTTTATAAATAGCTACAGTTCTCTGTGTTTCCTAGGGAATATTACTGGAATATTATTTCTTGACTTAACTAAATCCTTTAGGTTGTATCCTTAACTAAATCCTTTAGGTTGGCATGTTTATGGCCTTCTCCAGAGGTCAGACAAGAAATATGATGAAGCCATTAAATGTTACAGAAATGCGCTAAAATGGGATAAAGACAATCTTCAAATCTTAAGGGACCTTTCTTTACTACAGATTCAAATGCGAGATCTTGAGGGTTACAGGGTAAGTACGATAGAAATTTTTTTTTATTATAGAGGAAAATATTGTTGAAATATTTAAACCTTTTTGAGTATTTCCTGATAACAACAGTTTTTATTTTTCAAAAGAATTTAATTTAATCTTATACACTCCCCCCCAAAAGAGTTGTGTTTATCACTGAACTAATTAAGATTTTAAAAATAAATTTACTGTGTGGTAGAGAGTTAGATTACTGCATAGGATTTAGTAGATGGATTCAGTGAAAATTAACATCAATATTCCTCAAATGGGCAGTGCCTTTGTCTGTTATTAACATATAAATAGTCTTTATTACAGTTTTGGGGGAAGCAAATTTTCTTTTGTTTCTTATTTTACCTTCATTGAAACTAATATTCTCTTTGTAGCTACATTTTAATTCTTGAATCATTCTATTAAATCAGATCTATTTTGTTCCACTCTTTTTTCCATGTAGTACCTGCTGAATTGTTTTCTATAGATCTGAATTCAGTAGTTGGACATTGTATTTTCAAAAATGTTTTTTATTTGTATTATCTTTTCCTTCCTGTCTTTTCCTAGAGTAAGTAGATCAGGAAATAATATAATAAAGAGTACTTGTTCATAATTTAAAAAATTACAAAGATTATCTTGGAGGCTTCATTGGGCTTTTTAACAAATAACTTTTTTACTTCTATAAAGCTACACAATATGGATGTTTGAGACTGTTTTCTGTTACTATTCCCAGCATTGTGTTACAGATTGCTCAGTGCTGTGGGGGAATTAATGTCATCTTTTTTAAGGAACATTTGCTTTCACTGTAAACCTAAGAAAAAATATTATTTTCCACTTAAAGGAAACAAGATATCAATTACTTCAGCTTCGACCTGCCCAGAGAGCATCATGGATTGGTTATGCTATTGCTTATCACTTATTAGAAGATTATGAAATGGCAGCAAAGATTTTAGAAGAATTTAGGAAAACACAGCAGGTAAACTAGGTTCGATTCTAAATATAATTAAAAGAAAGAAGTGTATGTAGACTTGCTAACTTTTTATTTTGAAATAATTTCAAACTCATTGAAAAGTTGCAAGAATAATATGCAAAGAACTTCATAGAGGAGTTCATGCACATTAATTGTTAATATTTGACACATTTTACTTTGTAGTCTCTATATCTATTTAGCTATTTAAATTTTCTTCCCAAAACACTTGAGGGTAATTGTAGACATCATGTCCTGTTACTCCTAAATGCCTCAGTGTGGAATTTCCTAAGAATGACTCTGTAATTCTGAATTCGGTAGGTAGTACTATTATAGATTATTTAAAAATTAGGAAAGTTAACATCGATAGGCTGTTATCTAATCCATAATCTATATTCAGAATTTATTAATTTCTATAGCCTTTCCTGAATTATTTTTTCTATTTCAGGATCCAGTTTAGGATCATACCTTGCCTTTGCTTGTCATTTCTCTTTGGTCTCTTTTAATCTTTGGAAGTTTTCAAGACTCTTTGTATTTCATGACATGGATATTTTTGAAGAGTATAGGGTAGTGCTCTTGTAGAATGTCCATCAATTTGGATTTGTTTGGTGGTGTCTCATAATTAGACATAGTTACGTATTTTTGGCAGGAAACCACAGAAGTGATGCTGGGCTCTTCTCAGTCCATCACCTTAAGAGGCACATGGTATCTGCTTGTTCCTTTTGATTTCTTGGTTAAGGTGGTGTCTATTCGGTTTCTTGGCTGCAAACTTATTTTTTCTCTTTCTGTTTAATAAATAATCCGAGGGTTTATGAGTAGCCTTTTCTTCATCAAATTTTACCACTGGTTTTAGCATTCATTTGTTATTCTTGCCCGAATCAGCTGTTCCAATGGTGGTTGTAAAGGGGTGGTTCTCTGATTCCCCCTAGATTTATTATTTGACATTCTGCTGCCAAGTAAGAGCTTTCCTTTTCTCCTGTTTATTTATCATATGTAAGGACTTCAAATTCTTAGTCAGTGGGTTATAAGTTAATACTGTCATTACTTAATTGCCCCCTGGACAGATATTTAGAAATCTTTAAAAAATATGTACTATTAATCAGATAGTATTCTTAGACTTCTTGTGTGTATTTGAATGTGTAAGCAATTTTCTAATATGAAAACAAAGTTCTTACTGTTAGTGTTTCTTATATCCATATATAGACATCCCCTGATAAAGTGGATTATGAATATAGTGAACTCCTTTTATATCAAAATCAAGTTCTTCGGGAAGCAGGTCTCTATAGAGAAGCCCTGGAACACCTTTGTACCTATGAAAAGCAGATTTGTGATAAACTTGCTGTAGAAGAAACCAAAGGTATTTTTTTCAAGAATGCTATTTTTTAAGTATATTTATTGATTATGCTATTACAGTTGTCCCAATTTTTTCCACTTTGCCCCCCTCCATCCATACCCCCTTTCCCTCCAGCAACCCCCACCCCAAGAAATGTTATTTATTCTAATATCTAATTATGACTAAGAACAAGGCTGAAATTCTAATTGCTGTTGATAATTGCATATAATTCAATTTTTTGATGATAGAAAATTGTTTCTT
Source organism: Furipterus horrens (assembly GCF_987537825.1). NCBI lineage: Eukaryota > Metazoa > Chordata > Mammalia > Chiroptera > Furipteridae > Furipterus > Furipterus horrens. The sequence goes on from NW_028327180.1 coordinate 11,008,179, forward strand.
AAGTATGTACTTTGAATAATTGGTAATGTGAGAAAATATACCTTTAAACAATATTATTGATATAATTTTTTAAAAATTGTGAACAATAAGTTATTGAAGTGACTCAGTAAAAATTTTTTTTTTTTTTGAAATAAACGATTTTTATCTTAAAATATTACAGGATTTGATCAAAACACAGGTGGTGATTGCTTGATTTTATAAGGCATAGGATGAAAATTCTTTGAAACATCTTTTTAGCAGAACAGATTGTACACCAGCTTTCTTTATTGCCAGTCATATATATATATAATAGATAAATTAGTCTTTACTGAAGAATATATGGGATATCCCTAGAGTCCTTTAAAGTTTATCTGGTGGGCATAGAAGGAACATGAATCAAAACCAGAGATTTGGGTTGTTATGTGTAGATCGCAGTAGGAGGGGTAGATCTTTAAATAAAGATCTTTAGTGCTGCTGTTACTGGAGGGCTGAGGAAAAAGAGTCTTAACCAGTTTTAAGAGTTGAAGGAGGGAGTGATAATGGAAAATAAAAAAGTAACAATTGAAAATACAAGTAACTTAAAAAAATTTTTTTAAAGATTTTATTTATTTTTAGAAAGGGGGAAGAGAGGGAGAGAAACATCAGTGTGTGGTTGCCTGTCATGTGCCCTCACCTGGGGACCTGGTGCACAACCCAGGCATGTGCCCTGACTGGGAATTGAACAGGCGACCTTTTGGTTCACAGGCCGGCACTCAGTCCACTGAGCCACATCAGCCAGGACAAGTACTTTTTAAGACTTACCATCTGAAATGTTGCTTTGCCTCTGTTAGCCCAGGTAACTAAAGTTTGCTGGTTTCAGATTCCCTTGGCTCCCCTTGAAGTTGAAAACAAGAAAAGTGTGTGGTATCTGTATGCACACTGGAGATAGTCATTATTTGCCAGGTGAACTTTGAACAGATGATAAAGCCATGGAAAGAAAAAAAATGGAAGTTTAAGGTTCCTGGACCTCAGTTGTGAACCATAGATTCTGAGCAGCTCTTTTTCATTTGAGTTGTCAGTCCCTTAACCATCCATTAGTTATAAAGGGAAGAGCTTTATGACTTACTGGGAAGATCACAAGATTGGAAAAAGTAGTTCGGTTCCTTCATTGGCTGGCAGCTCACTAGCTATATGGTCAGGGGCAAGTCTTGGGCCTCAGTTTCTTTATGAAAGTACACAACAGTTTTCAAAATACTCTTTAATTCCATCATTTCATTTGCTCCTCTTGATAACTTTATTAGTGAGGAAGAATGACAGATAAATCAAGTTAAATGAGGACTCAGAATTAGCCAGTGGATTTTAGCAATTTGGAAGTCATGGTTGACCTTAACTAAAGCACTTTCTGGATGTTTGGAAGGAAGGTGGTAAAAGCCCAAGCAGATCTAGTATATTTAAATGAGATTGAAAGTAGAGGAATTGCAGGTATAATGTGTAAATGGCTCACACAAGTTTTGCTATATAGAAAAACAGTGGTGGATAAAATGGGTTATAAGATTAAATAAAAGGTTTTTTTATAGCATGTGCTTATTTTCACTTGGGAATGATCTAGTAAAACCATATACAGTAGAGGGATTGTGATCTGGTGGATACATTGAAGGATTAGCCTTGGGTAACACACGTGCCTGATCCCCAGTGACAAGAGATGGTAGAGCATATGGGCAAGTGGGCGTGGAGATGGAGTGGGCAATTGGGAGTTCTGGTTTCTTCCATTTTCTCAGTGAAATAGGCAACGGCCATCGGTTCATTCCATAGTCTGTATGGAACACCTGTGGTGAGTCAGGTATTGGGGACAGTGTATGTAAAGAGAATAGAATGGAACTGACAGAAGAGTTATCAGTCTTTGGGAATTTCAGGAGTAAAGGCATTGTTGTTAGTGGCGGGAGGTCAGAATAATTTGGGAACTTCCTGGAATGGGTGAGTGGGCACACAATTAGGTAGAAGTTTCATTAATTCTTATTCTACCAGCTCCTTTTACAAAGAAAGTGTGGGAGAAGATTAAAGGAAGGAAAGGGGGATGGCTATAGTGTAGAGGAGAAAAGTCGCAGGATATTTTGTTTGTTCTTGGTGAAGCTCACTTTTGGTTAGTACAGAGCAGGCTGTCACCCTCAGCACTTTTGAGATTTGGGGACTGAGGTGTTGGAGAAAGAAGTGTCCTGTATGTTGCAGAATGTTTAGCAGCATTCCTGGCTTCTACCCATCAGATACCAGTAGCACCCACCTCCCCTTTACTGTGACAACTAAAAATTCTCCAGATATTACTAAATGTCCCCTGGGTGGCAAAAGTACCCCCGGTTAGAACCACTGGTATAGACATTAAGAATATGGGCTCTTCAGACAAATTGCTTGGGTTCAAATACTGACTCCAGCAGCTGACTAGCTGGGAGACCCTCAGCGGGTTTACTTAGGTGTCTTCTTTAAAATGGTGAAGGTTATGATAACCTGCCTCATAGCATTTTGAGAATTGAGTTAGTTCGTGCATGTGAAACATTTTAAAGTCACTAGCACACAGTGTTCATTTTTATTATCTGGTGAGAGCCAAAGATGTAAGGATAAAATTATGGTTTGCAAATAATACTTTTGGTTAATAGGAGTCCATTGAGGATAAGGTTTCTGAGCAGTGTTTGAGGCTTATGTGAATTTGGAGCTCATATTTCTAGTGAAACCAGTGCCTCTGTCCATTCATCTGATGACTGCTTTCTTTTGTGAGAAAGTGTGGAGCAAACAAACAAGTGGAATGACCCAGGCCTTAAAATTGGTAAATAAGGGAGCTGAGGTTTTGAGACTGATTTTGATACTTGAGACTACTAATAATATTCAGGGATAAGATTGGTGCAGCCCAGAGGAGACAACAAGGAAGGAGTCTACTGGTTGCCGAGACGGCCTAAAGAAAAAAAGGGAATGGTTTTTCCAGAAGATTGACAGATAGGATTGGTGAGAGAGGAAGAAGGAAGACAAGCCAATTAAGCTTAATGCAAGATGCCTGTTTGGTAGTCAGAAGCGCTAGAAAATGCAGGTTTTAGATGTGGTCATGAATGTGGGCTGCTACAGCAGAATAGTTTTATAGTTGATGAAAGGATGATATATTTAGGGTATTGGATTGATTCATTGATTTGGATGTTAAGCGCTGACTGTTGTGGCTCAGATGGGCATCATCCCATTAACTGAAAGGTTGCTGGTTTGATTCCCAGTCAGGGAGCATGCTTGAGGTTGTGGGCCAGGTCTCTGGTTGCGGTGTCTGAGAGGCAGCCGATCAATGTTTCTCCAGCACATCGATGTTTCTCTCCCTCTCCTTCTCCCTCCTTTCCCCTCTCTCTAAAAATAAAGTAAAATCTTTAAAAAAATAATTTGGACATTAAAATTGTCACTATGATGTCAAGGATGATAAGCTGAGTAATAGGTACTGGTTCGGTGATTGTGTTCAGTGAGTTTGGGAAAGTAGTTTGGAGTTAGACCAATATTAGAATACATTGAGGATGTGACGAGAATGGCATCTAGATGGGAACTTCAGAAAGGGGGAAACAATAAAATTACATGGCAAAAGGTCCTGTTAAAGGAAACTGGGAACTCAGGAGGATGCCTAATCCATCCACTTCCCAACACTAAAGAGATTTTAAGGGAAAGTTGGAGGGAAAGTTAAAGTTACAACTAGAAAATATTTAATTTGATTTGTTTTTATCAGGGGAACTTCTGTTGCAATTAAGTCGTTTGGAAGATGCAGCTGATGTTTATAGAGGATTACAAGAGAGAAATCCTGAAAACTGGGCCTATTACAAAGGCTTGGAAAAGGCACTCAAACCAGGTAGCATTGTTTAAAACTTTATAAGTTCTAATTGCTTCTTTTGCTATTGTTGGCCAAAAAGTCCATATGGCTTTTTCCATAAAATAAAAGACACATTTTCATTTCCACCATTAACTTTATTGATTTGGATATTTTGAGTATGTCGGCTACTTCCCCTGTGGTGTAGCATTGATTGTTCTCAATTAATGTCTCAATTTGGTCGTGATCAGCTTCAACTAGTCGGCCTGACGGTGGCGCATCGTCGAGCGAGAGGTCCTCAGCACCATCCAGCCACTCACAGCGTCTTCTCCGCAGGCTGCACAGATCTTTGTGTTTCAGTTGCATTTTTACCTTTCTTTCTTTCTTTCAAGGTTTTATTTATTTATTTTTAGAGAGAGGGGGAGAGAGGGAGAGAAAACATTGATATACGAGACATACATTGATTGGTTGCCTCTCGCGTGCCCCCAAATGAGGACCTGTCCTGCAGTACAGACATGTGGCTTGACTGGGGATCAAACTGGTGACCTTTTGGTTTGCAGGCCAGCACTCAATCCACTGAGGCACACCAGCCAGGGCTTTAAAAAAAAATTTTTTTTTAAGATTTTATTTATTGAGTTTTTACGTTTCCTGAAATAAGCATAATATGCCAAAAGTGTTGTGTATTTCCTTCCATATTTAATATTAAATGCCTACACAGAAATTCACCAGTTATGATACTTTTTTTTTTAATGCATGCTGATATGACAGCTGTCACAATACAATCTAACGAAATTGTTTCAAATGACGTTAAAGACAACTAAGCGCTACTAGAGCCATCTTACCGAAAAAAGGCAAATGAACTTTTTGGCCAACTCTGTATTTTATTAACTCATTGAGAAACATAACTAGAAAAACAGTGGCTAATAATTGGTTCAGAATCTGAATACAGAAGTACATTTGCAAATTTCCATTGAATATGGCAGATGGAGCATTTTCTGAAACCTCTCTTACACACAAATTTATAGAAATAGTTGAGAAAAAAATTACAAACAACTTTAAAAAATTCAGAAATGCATAGCAACACCAAAAGCATGAAAGGGAAGTTTCCACGGACAGAGATGTCTCCCTAAAGGAAAGAAGCAAACAAACTTCTGCGGTAACACGTGGCCACAACATAGTGGCCTGCCAGGGGCACATGATTACAGCTGAGAGAACTGCACTTTTCTCTGTGGGAAGAGGGGCTAAGTTTCCATTACTCAGATAAACTTGGCTCCAGAGACTCTCTTCTCCTCTCCCTGTCCCAACCCTTTTTCCCCATCACCCTCTCCAGTGAATGGTACCCACTTGTGAGGACAAGCCCAGAAACATGTCGTCTACAAATAGGCCTGCCTGTTTCTCAGCCATGAGGTTTCCTTCGAGACTGGTGCTGAGCCATTTCTGATCATTGCTATATGCAGCAGAAACTTCATAACACAATGTCATGCCACCGTAGGAGCACCAGCACAGGGGTGATACTCACCTGTGCTGGTGTAAGGGAGAGTAGAGGCAATGGGAGGAATCTGGGACAAGGACAGGCAGTTGCAGCCGTGAAATCTGAATGGTTATGAGAAGGTACCAATTAGCCCTCTGGGGAAAGAAAGACCTACTTACATAAAAATCTTAGCAGAGTGAATAAAAGAGAGGCCATGGCTGAAGAGAAATTGGTATAGGGAAGATTAGTGAACCTAGGAAAGGTCAGAACTGAGAGTGAAAGAGAAAATATAAAAGAAACTGGGAAAGATGGAGCTAGGGGGCAGATCCAGAAGCTCCAAAATAAAATCAGAGGAGAAGAGGTAGAAAAGCAGAGGCTGAAAAGAGAGGTGGGGAAGCCATGTGTCGGAATATCATAATCCAGCCTTTCTCAGAACTAGAGTAAAGGCCGTCTCAGGGTTTGAGAGGCTACCTAGGACAGAGCAGGGTAAAGAAAACTATGCACTTTACACGAGTGTGGGTATTTAAAATGTGAAAATATTAGAAGGAAGGGAATATTCTGAAATGATTGTTGATATATTTAAGTGGTTAGGTTATAAATAATTTCCTTTTCATCTGCAAATTTTCTGTTTAACATGGTAATTTTTGTATACTTTGAGTAATTTGTAATTTGCTAGAAAAATATATTATAATCATATATAAAAAGAACTTTTTTTTTTTTTTTTGTCTCCAGCTAATATGTTAGAACGACTAAAAATTTATGAGGAGGCCTGGACTAAATACCCCAGGGGACTGGTGCCGAGAAGACTGCCATTAAACTTTCTATCTGGTGAGTGAGCATACTTGCAAAGAAATGAAAAGGATGCTATGGTTTATGGTTTCCTTGTTTTTAAATATATGAGTGTGAATACTGAGATTAAAGTATGCATTGTTAGAGTTATCGAGGTACATGTAAGTCAACAGGATTTTTTTCTTTCAAGGTGAGAAGTTTAAGGAATGTTTGGATAAGTTCTTAAGGATGAACTTCAGCAAGGGTTGTCCACCAGTCTTCAACACTTTGAGGTCCTTATACAAAGATAAAGAGAAGGTAAAGCAAAATACCTATTTTTTAAAAAACTATCACTTGTTTACTCACTATTTGGAATAATTGATTCTTGCATATCTGTGCACATAGTACACATTTTCTGAATCCAGAATCAGTCTTCCTAGCGTGTAATTTAAATGCTCCCATGCCTCTTCTTTTTCATCCTCTACTTGAGCTACAAAATGTATTCTTTGTTTTCTCTGTCTTCTCCTTCTGCTGTATACTTCGATAAGTCAGTATAGGCATGAAAAGTTGGTAAGGTACTGATTTCTTCAGTATTTTCTCGATACCTTACTACTAATGGTGAAACTCAGAAGTGATTTCTTTTTTAAAACTAAGTTTGAGCTTAACAATCTTTTTCCTGCCCTGGCTGGAATGGCTCAGTGGATTGAGCACCGGCCTGTGAACCAAAGGGTTGCTGGTTTGATTCCCACTCAGGACACATGCCTGGGTTGTGGGCCAGGTTCCCGGTTGGGGGCACATTGATGTTTCTCTTTCTCTTTCTCCCTCCCTTCCCCTCTCTCTAAAAATAAATAAAATCTTAAAAAAATAATAATCTTTTTCCTTTTTATTTGGTAGAAAAAACTTCTGTCAGAAGAGTCTCTTTGCTATCCCAGCAAGTTGACTTTCTCTTTCAGCTATATATTACAATATTCAAATGCTGTTAAGAGGATACTTTGATCTTCATTTAGATTATTTTGCTTGCAAGTGCAGTGGCATCAAGACATGTTGGTTGGGTTTTTTGTTGTTTTTTTAAAATCATTTACAGTGAAGGATCAGAGAAGATGGGACAAATTAAACATGCTAGACACTTAACATAAAGCACATAAGGTACACTTATTTGCCAGTCGTTTGTTAAATGGCCCAAGGTATGGGCTTGATTGATGACTGTTTCACTTATTTTTCTTGCATAAATCACTTATAAAATGTGGTCTGTTATTTTCAGTTTGGATAGAGTGTGAACTTGATGATTGCAAAGCATTCTTAATTGTAGAATTCCTATATGTTTTTATGGTATATAAGATTCTCATTTAAAGCTAAATTGGTTAAAAATATGATTTATCCTTGAGTCTTTCCACAGTGTTCAACTTATAGAAACAGCTCTTTTTGTTCTCATTTCTTAAGTTTACATAACATTGAATTAAATTCTGCAATGATGATAATAAATGCAACTGATTCAAACAGGTTTGGCAGAACAAAACTCTTAGTAAGGATGTAGCTCAGCTTGTGGGAGCAGAAGAACATGGGCACACCAGCATAACCTAGCTGTGACCATTCAGTCCTCACAGTTTCCTGAGGTAATGGAGAGAGCTGGTGTTACTCTGTCGGGTCACTTACGTTGAGGTTATTTAAGAGAGCTTCGGTAGTAACAAATCCATTATAGGTGGATTAAATAGAGAAGGGAATTAATAAATTAGAAGTACTCATAGATCTCTTAGGAAGCCAGGGGCAAGTAGTATAGTCATGACTCAGGAGAAGCCAAACCTGGACAGCCACTCATTCTCGTGGACCTCAGGAACCCACTCATGGTTCCATGTTGGTTTCCCTGATGCTGTCCCCTGGGTTAGGAAACTGAGAGCTGGTACTCTCGTCTCCTTACAGAATTTCTCTTTTCACATAGTATTTAATTTTTGATTTCTTGAACAGTGAATGCTAACTTGGGTGTTATTTATATGGATTGAGATAAATATGAACCAAGATAAAAATCATCAACAACATTATTTCTTTGTGTCCAACTTTTTTCTGATTATCTAGTTCAGCTCGATGCTTTGTTTTCTAGCAGGGAATGGAGTTGCCAGTAAGTTTTTAGAAAGTTATGTCTTAATACACACCTTTAAAAATAAAAGGTTTAATTTGCTTAAAAAATTTTTTCCATAGGTTGAGATTTATAAAAATGTGTCTCAATATTTATTGAGCCCTTTAATAATAAGTAACACATTTTGCACAGAAATGGTAACTATATATATATATGTGTGTGTGTGTGTTCTTTAAATTAAAGCGTGTTTGTGTATTTGTGCTCTAGGTGGCAATCATAGAAGAATTAGTAGTAGGTTATGAAACCTCTCTTAAAAGCTGCCGGTTATTTAACCCCAATGGTAAGTGCTCAAGTTTTGTTTTAAAAACATTTTGAAGTTTTTAATATACCATGAAAGTCTTAATTACAAGATCAGTGTTGTTCATTATTTAGGCAGTAAGCTTAGTATATTACACTTTTTCCCCTATAATATATAGAGATGCATTAATTTGAACATTGTGTGAAAATATTGGTAAAAAGAGAATCACATTAGCTTATTTAAAAACATTTTATGTAAAATTTAAAACTAGATATAATAACAGTGATTCTCCATTTACCCACCACCGAACTCCAGTAATTTTTAACTCATGGTCAAGCTTACTTCAGTTGTATTCTTATCTACTTCCTTCTACTGCATGTTATTCTGAAGCAAATCCCAAACATCACATCATTTCATTGATGAATATTTTAATATTCTGAATATTTTAACCATAATATCACCACATCTAAACATTAATACTTTCTTAATATCAAAGAAAAGAGGTGCAGGCTTATATTTCCAGTTATCTTACACATGTAATTTTTTGTTTTTGGAGTTTGTTTGAAGATCCAGATGAAATCTATACTTTGAATTTGGTTGGTGTGTCTCTTAAAGCTCTTTTAATCTGTAGGTTTTCTCTCCATTTTCTCTTCTTCCTTCAAATTCTTCGTTAAAGAATTTAGATTTTTTTTCTTGAGTTTTTCTACAGTCTAGATTTTGCTGAATGTACTCTCATGGTGTACCTTAACATGTTATTTCTCTGTTCTCTAAATTTATTATAAATTGGTAGTTGGACGTATAGCTGTGCTGTCTAGTATGATAGACATTAGCCACATGTGGCTATTAAAAATTTTAAATTTCAATTTCTCAGTTTCAGTAGCCACATTTTAAATGCTGCTCAATAGCCATCTGAAGCAACTGCCTACCATGTTAGACAGGGCAGATACAGAACATGTCCACCTTCGCAGAGACTTCTAATGCACTGGTCTGACCAGGGGCTTGATGAGCTTTAAAACTTGGGGGGTTGTTTGCTTTTTTGTTTTGCTCTAAACACAGGAGTCCTAAGCAAGATTATTTCGCAGGTGGTGGTGTGTCGTTCCATCAGGAGGCACATAGTGTTTGTTACACATGTTGGTAACTGTTAGGAATTACAAACTGGTGATATTCCATTAAAAGAGAACAACTTCTGCATCCATTTCTGCTTTTTCTTCCCTGCCTCCTCTACCCTTTTTCCTCTACCTGTTCTTTACCAGTTTTCAAAATAATGAATTGGTTTAGTAAACATCCTTCAAAGATGGTTCGTACACACGTTTTAAAGGTATTATGAACTCCTGGATTTAAACATATTTGATGTTTTAAGTCATTGCAGTTTTAAGTGGGAGTAGATGATAGCTTCCTTGCAGTTTGGTATGACAAGATTATTCCAGTTTATCTTGTACACTGCCCATAATGGACCTGGAATCAGCTCTTTTTCCCGAGGAGCCCTAGTTCTGACAGGGGAACACCCAATATGGGACCTGGGGTGCTCATTGCTGTTGGGGTGATCATTGTTTTTAGGTCTCAGATTAATTTTAATAATACTTTTTAGAAGACGTTACCATGGTTTCATTGGTTAATCATCATAATGTTCCTTTGATTATCAGCATTTTCCTACATATTTTACAAATGTGGAAGAGGTTCAGTGACATGCCCAAGAATATGCAGCACTTTAGTTGCAGATCTGTCAGATCGGGAGTTGGTGAGTTCCACTCCTATTGTTTGTCCGCTGAGCCATCCTACTTTTACCAGAAAAAATAAGCAATCTCATGCTTTCTCTGAAAGCAAATAAATAATTCTGAGCTTAGAAATTTGTGTTAAAAAAGCACTTTTTAATGTGTGGGTTGTATATTTAACTTACACATTTTCTTAATGATACATAAAAATTAAATGACAAACTAAAACATAGAATAAGCATTTTTACTTACCTCCTTTTTGGGTGTAGTGTTTATTCTACCTCAATTATGAATTGTTGCATATTCAGCATAATACTAAAATATATTAAGAATATTATAATCACCAAAATTTAATATAACCACATCACAAGTTTATTTATGTATAGTTAATACGTTAGCTAGAAACCCAATTAAACAGTTGGGCCTCTTTTTTTTTTTTTTTAACCTCACATTAATAGAATTTTTTTTTTCTTTTCTTTTTCTTTTTTTCTTCTCATATAACATCCTGATCATACACTCTCATAGTTCTAGTACAACTTGTCTTCCCCCACACCTTTCAGTTTCCTTTCAGGTAATTTCTTGTATCTTTGATTTCACTTATCTGCCATAGTTATGTGAAGAAAGTTCTTACTAAACGCAGAACATTGTGCAAGGGGCTATCATGATACAGAAAAGAAAACGTGGTCACCTTCAAAGACCTTATAAATTTAGGGGTAGTTTTATAGCTAGGTACATAAATACATGGTTCAAACTAGTTTCCTAATTAATAAGGTATCCATTTTGAGGTGGGTACCCTCTGTGTGTGTGTGTGTGTGTATATATATATATATATATATGTATGGTGTATAAATAATGACTAATCTTGTTGTTGTTTTTTTCTTTCTCGCACCTGCCTCCCCTACTTTTTAAAGATGATGGAAAAGAAGAACCACCAACGACATTACTTTGGGTTCAGTACTACTTGGCACAACATTATGACAAAATTGGTCAGCCATCTATTGCTCTGGAATACATAAATACCGCCATTGAAAGTACGCCTACGTTGATAGAACTCTTTCTTGTGAAAGCTAAAATCTATAAGGTAAAAATCTATTCCTTTTTTTCTTATAAGGTAATGAGACTTATGAAAAATTTTTCTATATTTTACAGATTCTGAATGCTATAAGAACAATGACTATTTGATGGCTCATAGACCATGGAATAACAAGTATAGTACATATTTCTCAGTCTGATTACTTGTAAATTTGTCATGGTCATGCTAATTGGATCACTCATATCTATATATACACATATACATACATATATATGCTTATTAATATATGGTTATTCATATTATATATCCTCATACATTTAGTACACATACATCTGGTTTTTTTCTTGGTTTTAAGTAGTAAGAGTATAGGTAATTGAAAGTAATTGTATTTTCTGTGAGATACTTGTTTCTATCAACACTTGAGTATGAGCATGTATATCTATGTCTGGTAATGTTAATAAAATTAAACTAAAGATTTTACTGTGAATATTGTATATTATCTCTTTTGCCTCCTCAGCTTTTGGGTCTTACATGAGAATCTCTAATCATGTTTTACCATCATCTTAAAATAAAGTTGGCTCTTAATACAAATATAATGTAGTAATAAAAGCTCTTGGGGAAGAGATTGTAAACCGGTAATTTATTTACCAAAATAATGAGATTAAGTAAGGTTTTAAAAGTACTTTTCAAAGCCAGGTTATGTTCATTGGTTTTGTGGTTTTGCCAAATGGACTAGTTAGGTAATGATCCTAACCAGTAATGTTTCCATCTTCCTTTGGGTAGAAATTTGGTCATGCCTTTGCCTTTTATGACCTTTACATTGAATTTTGTTGTTCTCACTTAAAGATTTCAGTTATTAGTTGTTCTTTTATTTAACCATTAGTTGTGAGTATTCACTGTGTTCCAGGCACTGTTGTAGGCAGGGAGGTTATAACAGCAGACAATGTTGTTAAAGCAAGTCTGCACTATTAGAGCGTCTATGTTCTCCATGGCCAGAAGGGTATCAGAACTTATATTATGGCACAATTTATGCATCTACATTGATTAGGGTCTTAAGGGTCAGAAAACTACCTTCCATTTGTGATTTTAGTCATTTATCAACAGGTTACTAATTACTAATTACTTGCATAATAGTTTCAGCATACTGACTGGTTTATTTTGTTTTTGTGCCCTGTCAGCATGCTGGGAATATTAAAGAAGCCGCAAGGTGGATGGATGAGGCCCAGGCCTTGGACACAGCAGACAGATTTATCAACTCTAAGTGTGCAAAATACATGCTAAAAGCCAATCTGATAAAGGAGGCTGAAGAAATGTGCTCAAAGTTTACTAGGGTTTGTACAGCTAATGTTCTTACTTATGAATAAACAGTTCATACTTGTTCACCTTATTTTTCAAAATGTATACCTAATATTTTTAATATCAAAATAGTCAGGACTTTAATTTATCACCTTATCAAAAAAAAGCCCTGAAATCGTCGTCGTCGGCAGCCGTCCGTCTCGAGAGACGATGGTGTAGCTTCTTAAGAGTCTATCTGCACTGCCGAGAATGGCTGTGCAGTCCGACTCGGGAGTGACACGGTATCTGTCTCCTCCCGTGTTGAATCGACATCTTGCGATGAAGCTACAGAGCCTGGGCAGGGTGATATGGAGGGTCTGCTGTTGCCCATGCAGCAGACCCCCCCTCTCTTCGCAGCTGAAGGATCCAAGGGAAAGACGGAGTCAATACAGCTTGGCTTCAGGTGCGCCGCAGGAGTTGCCGGTGTTGACTACAACGTCAAACCGCCTTAGGGACTCCGGCTCTGGATTTTCTGTCGGGGTTTACTCCCTTAGCCTTTCCCCTGAAGAGGTATGCCGCAAGGCAGCGGAGGTTTTTTGGAGTCAGAGTTTTCCTTCTCTGATGTGCCCTGACTGGAAGATCGAACCAGCGACACTTAGCTCGCAGGCCGACGCTCAATCCACTGAGCCAAACCAGCCAGGGTTTTATATTAGTATAAAAGATTATTTCCTTTTTAGATGGTTATACAGTGGGTTTTTAAACACTGATTTAAATTTTAAAAATTTATTTACTTTTAAGAGAGATGGGAAGGAACGGGGGACCTGGCCCACAACCAGGGCATGTGCCCTGACTGGGAATAGAACCAGCGATCTTTTGGTTTGCAGGCCAGCACTCAATCCACTGAGCTAAACCAGACAGGGCTAAACTCTTAATTTATATTGATGGATGTTCAGATGAATTTTTAGGGGTGAAGGAAACTCATATTAATGGAGTACCTGCTATGTGCTAGTGTTCTATTTCTTATGTTACTCTCCAATCCCAGTTAAATAAATACTTGGATTGTTTACAAAGGTACGTATTCTGTTCAGTGGTTAGAAATATAATTTCAGTTTCTTCCACATGGTAACTATTTCCTCTGACTCCGAGAATGGGTTAAAAAACAGAAAGTGATTTTGAAAGAATTCAAATGATTTGACCATCTTTTTCTTAACTTCTGTGGTGGAATGATGTATTTGGTAAGAAATGGTCTTGAATATGTGTGATTTTTACATAGGAAGGAACGTCAGCAGTAGAGAATTTGAATGAAATGCAGTGCATGTGGTTCCAGACAGAATGTGCCCAGGCTTATAAGACAATGAATAAATTTGGTGAAGCACTTAAGAAATGTCATGAGATTGAGAGAGTAAGTACCCTGTACATATGATTTTCTCTTTTTGTTCTGTTAAATGTTAACAAATCCTATTGCTTTTATATTTTCTTTCAAAGTGATTTCTAAATACTGGTATTTACATTTTTCAGTTTTATAATTGAAATAATAAACTACATTTTCTGCAGACTTCCTCATTGTCTACTCTTCCTGCAAGGATTCATGTAAAAATCTTTATGGAAAGTTTGTATCTTATGTTTTCATTGGTTTTTGAATGTTTCTTTCAGATAGCTGCCATTTCTTTAGTAACACATATGAAGTTCATTAAGTTATCGTAGAAATCTGTTTGTCATAGATTTGATTATTTTATTTATTTGTTTATTTATTTATTTATGGGGGGACCCCACTCTGTAACAATTCCCCCCTCTCAGACTTAAGACCCTTTCTAATTTTATAAAGGACAATGGGTGAAGGTCTTGTGCTCCTCTAGCTGCCTCAAGCTGGACATGGCCGTCGTCCTGCCTACCCTTGGGTCCAGAAATCCCTAATAGGAGTGGGGGTGTGAAGGGGAGGGTGGCCTTCCCACATGGGGAAGGACCGTGCAGATTCCAGGTCGGTGGGCTGTCCCCGGGCAACGGTGTGCTCGGTTTAACAGGCTGGCATCCTTGTATTCTAGGGGTGATTATTGATGCCATATACCTTGATATTTATAAAATAGGAGCTTTGAAAACTTTTTACAATATTTCTATAGCTATGTAATTCCTCATTTTTTGATAAATTCCTTGTTTTTCTAGTCCTCTTTACTTTTGATTCATTTTTGTGTTTTTCCCAGATAAAAATAGTTTATATAATTGCATGCTGGTTTTGTTGCTAAGTAGAGAACCCCTGAGCTTAGTTGAATTGTCTTAGTGTCTGGTTGCTTGACCTACTTGCTAATTGATTTCTACATACCAGCATTACCATTGCACAGGATTCAGATTGGTAACATCCGAAAAATTACCAAATAATTCATATTGCAATATTTTGCACATCATTATAAATATAAAAACTGACTGTTTAATGTGTAAATTACTGTATTGCATCATTTTGTATACTAGTAAATTACATTTGATTTGTCATGATAGCTATATTTAAGTATGACTAAGGAAGGAATAAATATATATTTAAAATACTGTGTTTCCTTGTAATTTAACAAATATTCAGTGCCTTGTGTATGCTATATACTATGCTACATGATGGCCAATTGTATTTACTTATTTGATATGCAAGGTATTTATATTGAATGACTATTTATGCCTAGGACACAAGTAATTAATTCCAAGGCTTTGCTTTTTGTAGTTTTCTTTGACATTGCTCTGCTTTAGTATAATAAAAAGACAATTTTGTTAGCATTTTATAGAAATCACTGATGACCAGTTTGACTTTCATACGTACTGTATGAGGAAGATTACCCTTAGATCATATGTGGACTTATTAAAACTAGAAGATGTACTTCGACAGCATCCATTTTACTTCAAGGCAGCAAGAATTGCTATAGAAATCTATTTGAAGCTTCATGACAACCCCCTCACAGATGAGAATAAAGAACATGAAGCTGATACAGGTATAATGTACAAAGATGTCTTATTCCTTGCTATGGTGTGTGTATGTGTGTTTATGTTTTTGTGTAATACAGATTTTTTTCCTGAGCATTTTGTTAAGCATCTTGTAAGAAGATAAAATGGCAAGCCTTTCACATCGGTGGGTTTTGCATCTGGATTCAGCCAACCATGGGTTGAAAGTAATGGGAGAGGCGGGTGCGAGTAAGTTTCAGATAGTGAAACGTGAATTTGTCATGGACCAAGCACTAAACTGAATGCACGCAAATGAAGTGATGTGTAGTCAGACCCTTTCGTAGCCTGTGTGCAGATGCAGGTTATATGCAAATACTCTGTTACGTAAGGAACTTCAGCATCCATGGATTTTACTATCTGGAGGGATCTTGGAACCAGTCCCCCAAAGACACTGAGGGATGACTGTGTATATGCTTAGAAAATAATTATAGTCGTTTTGCAAATTCTTCTAGAAAATAAAAGAAAAATACTATTTATTTTATACTTTCAAAAGTTTAGTAAGAATTTAATTTGTAACCAGTCATTAGCTTTTAAGAAGTTGAATTTCATGAGTTTTATATTTCATAACTGGTTTACCCAATACTGTAATTGGCTAGTTCCAGTAGTATAAATTGATAACTATATAATTAATATTGGCATTCTTCATTAGTATGTTGACTCTCAGTGTACCTAGTTATTGTCCTTTTTAATAATAATTTATAATTAACATACTAAAAGGTTAATATTGGTGGAACATTAAAAGCCAGCTTGGAATTAAGCTAGTAAAATTGCCCAGTGACTTACACGTGTGTGTGAGTGTGTGTGTGTGTGTGTGTGTGTGTGTTTAAGTGTAAATTCTCACCTAAGGGTATATATATTGATCTGAGAGAGAGCACAACATCAATCAGTTTGCCTATCATACGCATCCCAACTGGAGATTGGACCGGCAACCTTTTGGAGTACAGGATGACACTTAATCAACGAATCCACCTGGCCAGGGCAAGACTTCTCATTTGACCAGTTTTTATAGCAGGGTGTCAGGGTATGTAGGGAGAAACCTTCCTTACATATTTATTTGGGAAAGAATCTCAGAATGAAAGTGATCTAGGCATTAGAAGGATATAAATTAATCGTACGTCCAAATATTTTGTGATTCATGGCAAAAATGTTACAGGAGTTGGCCCTGGGTGGTGTGGCTCAGTGAATTGAGTGCCAGCCTGCAAACCAAAAGTTCACTGGTTCGATTCCCAGTCAGAGCACATGCCTGGGTTGTGGGCCAGGTCCCCTTTTGGGGGCGTGTGAGAGGCAGCTGATGGATATTTCTTTCGCACAGTGATGTTTCTCTCCCTCACTCTTCCTCTCTCTAAAAATTAATAAATAAAATCTTTAATAAATGTTACAGTAGTTGGAGCATAAAAAGTGTGTCTGATTTTTTTTTCAATCATAAATTTATTTCTCTTCTGATGTTATGGCTGATTGCTTTGCTCATCCTTCCTCCTGCTTTGTTGTTGTTAATTTGTTACTAAGTTTTACTTCCTGTTAGCCAAGAACAGTTTAGAACTTTCTAAGGTCACACATCGAAATCCTTGTACAGATTTCACATGAATCTGGTACTACCTGTTACTGTTTCTTCAGGTAGAAAGAAAATGCCAGTAAGATTCTACAGGACAATTTACAGTTGAAGCTGAGAGCTGAGAGCCTTTGGCTTTTTTTGTTTACCTTTTTGTTCACACTTCCTATCTTCCTCCTCTTCCTCATGTTGTACAAATAATCCATAATTAATTCTAATTATGCAAGTTGAAACAGTTCAGAAATATACCTTGCAAATATGAAAATCTTTCACTTTTCTCCTATCCTAAGCTGATCTCCTTTTAAACGGTTATCCCTGTGGAAGGTTCAATTTCCTTTGTACCCAGTTACGGTTTTCAGAGTTTCATGTGTACATATGTGATTGTATCTTTTATTTATAAGTATGTTCTATGTTTTTTATAATGTTTTGTTACTTTTACTTTTACATTTAATCATCTGGAATTGATTTTTATGTGTGATGTGGGATGGAGAATGGCTCTTTTTTGAAGCGGTTTCAGGGCTTTTTATCAAATACGGAATTGTTAGATGTCTAGGCACACATTGGCGTATGAACATGTATAATGTGACATTTTTATGGAGGTTTGCATGGGAATATTTAGTAGTAATTGATCATTACTAATCTGATCAAATGCTTATAATTTTATTAATACTTATTGCCTACAGCAAACATGTCTGACAAAGAACTAAAGAAGCTACGTAATAAACAAAGAAGAGCTCAAAAGAAAGCCCAGATAGAAGAAGAGAAAAAAAATGCAGAAAAAGAAAAGCAGCAGAGAAATCAGAAGAAGAAGAAAGATGATGACGATGAGGAAATTGGAGGTCCAAAAGAAGAGCTCATACCTGAGAAATTGGCCAAGGTGCTTGAAGCCAGTGTTTAGCACACCTGAGTGAAATATCACGACCAGCTGTTGTTATTTTATATTTTCCTATAACTAATTGGATTTTAGATTTTAAAGTGAAAAATCACTTTAATTTTAGTCTTCTTTTTCTTTTGTTCTTTTTTTTTTTTTTTTTTTTTTAATCACATTTCAGGTTTAAAACTTGAAATAATAGTCCTGATCCAGACTAACCTACTATTGGTGTAGTGGGAAGTGTGGCTTTTGAGTCTTTCTGATCTGGGTCTGCATATCAGCCCTTACACTCTCTGTGTGTCTTGGACACTGTGTCTAACCTCTCTGATATTTTTCTCATCTATAAAATGGGACGAGGAAAAATCCCTACTAGGCAGAGATATTAGGGCTAGAGAAAAATAGATGTGTAAAGAATGTAGTGTCTGTTATAAGTGGTAACATGTATGTTTTTATATCTTAAGTGGGTTTTTATACAGACACTTCTTAAAAAGTGAGTTCTATAAGTGTATCTTTCATTTACCCATGTTCTCTCTTTATTGGACTTTGCTATTTAAACCTAATATCTTAAGCTGAAATTAAGATATTCGCCCTGGCTGGTGAGGCTCAGTGGATTGAGCGCCAGCCTGCAAACCAAAGGGTTGCCAATTCAGTTCCCAGTCCGGGCACATACCTGGGTTACAGGCCAGGTCCCAGTTGGGGGCGTATGAGAGGCAACCACACACTGATGTTTCTTTCCCTCTCTTTCTCCCTCCCTTCCCGTCTCTCTAAAAGTAAATAAATAAAATCTTTTGGGGGAAGAAAAGATATTCATTGTCACGTGAAACATACCTATTCAGTTTCTCTTCTGACCCTTGACATCCTCCTACTCCTTGTAAAAATAATTGCATAATTTATGTTAAAGCAATATAGTAATAAGGACATCTGCCTTACTAGTAACTAAAAATTCAAAATTATTAAATGCTTTATAACTAAGGAAAATTGTAATACCTGACAAATAGTTGGAAAATAGTTTCAGAATTATACCAGAAAAGATGGGCAGTACTATCTTATAGCATTATTGCTATTTAAGAACCACAGAGAAATCTAGCTTGGATTCACAGGGATATATTGACACCTTTTCACAAATAATTGTGTATTTTCTAGGAAAAAAGATACTAGCTCGATTGTTTTGAAGAGTTTATTGGAAGGCTCTACAGGGAAGTGAGTAAGCACAGAAAATCGACCTTGTAGGCCTCATGGGGAGTTGCAGGTACTCAGGGATAATTCCGACGTCAGGCCTCTCCGTCCTTACGCCTCGCTTTCTTTGTTCCCACCCCCTTCTCCACCGTGGCTGGTTCCCCGCCACCTTTTCCTTTCTCCATGCTTTCCCTCTGCCTCAGGGCTTTCCTTTGTGACTTTTTCCTTTGTAACTCTTCATGTCCTGCATTATAGATCGTAAAGGAGAGGACCTCTTTGGATTGAGTACCCCCACAAAGCAGAATTCTGTACCAGGCCTCCTCATAGGCTGTTGGGATTTCCTTGTGTCAAGCTTGTAATGCCTGCTTTTGGACCCGATGTCACGTTGTAGCCTAATCTGCGGAGCTAGGGGATTGTAGAATCTGAGAACAAAGTAATGCTTACACGACGGGCTTTATTTGGAAGAAGCCTAGTGGAAGACGCCTAGTTTCATGGATTACTCTTCAGTATATTCTGTTCTTACCTGTTAGTCACATAACAGTCTTCCTGGGATAACGGCCTCCAAGGTGCCCTCCATCTGATAGCGTCCACATTCACCCATATCCTCACCGTGGTGGCAGGGCCAATTTACATCAAGCCATCACAGCCAGCGGTGGCACTGACAGCCCCTCTGAAAGCTGCCTGCCAAGTCTGGACCTGTAGTCTAGACTTGCTTGTTCTGTGACGCTGTATTTTAGCATTCTTATGTCTAGTCAATGTAAGTTTAGTATCTCCAGTTCAGGATAATACATAACATAAATAAAAGCATTACGAAGTAATTGCAGTAAAGAAGGAGGAAAGGGAAATAGGAAGAGGTTTAGTTAGTGAGTTTAATACTGAGTTACTGGAGCATGAAGTCTGAAGCGCCTAGGTGGGCGTTGCGCGGCTTGTTTCTCCAGCTCGTCTCGAGGCAGTGGTTGGTGTTTCCCAGCCTCCTCGTGGGCCGCCCCTGCTGTGGCCCTCCGCACTTGCAGTCTGTCCGTCTCAGCTGGGTTTGTCTTCCCTCGTCAAGGCTAGTGAGTCTTTATATTCCGTCTGTATAGGGCTCAGTGGTTTTACATTTTTTGTTGCTGTGCTGGGAGTACTGTATAGGGAGATACACTCCTATGCAGCATATCTTAACATGGATCAGATTTCAGGTGAGTTTATGAATTAGTAAGATCAAAACTGCCCTTGCAAATGTCTTACATTGCCCACCTGTGCAATTCCATGCTACATTTATTTAAGTAAATTCAAATCTTTATAACAGGATGCCTTTTTTTTTTTTTTTTAAAGAGCCAGACAGAAAAGAGCATGTATCATTCTGGCAACTCCATCCATTACTTCACTCAGTGAACATAGGACCCCCACTGACCCACTGAGTATGAGATGATTTCAGTTAATCTAATGGTTGTATCGATTCAAATTCCCTATATTCCTTGTTTCATTTTTTAATAGCAGTTGTGTCTTAAGTGACCCTCATTTTCCGTCTATATCCCTAGAGTCACGAAAAGCTCGATATAGACGGGTGGCCATATCTGTTACCAGTTCTTTACCTTTCCCTGGTAGATATTTCTCCACCGGATACTACAAATTCTAACTCAGTAGAACTTAGAATTATGGAAATAAGAAGTAAAGTATTTATACATGTGTGGGAAAGGCCCACTGACGAGGGCCCGTTTCCCTCTTTACGTCTTGGGATCTGTAGCTGCTGCAGTGGCAGTGCCGTATACTGCTTTCTGGTTCAGCGCATGTATTCTTCAAAATAATGCGGCCCTGGTTGGTGTGGCTTAGTTGGAGCGTTTGTCCTGTGAACCAAAAGGTCGCGGTTTCCATTCCGGGTCAGGGCACGGGCCTAGGTTGCGGATTTGTTCCCTGGTCCAGGGGCATACAAGCAGCGGCCGATTCATGCTTCTCTCCCTCCCTCTCCTTCCTTTTCCTTCTTTTAAAAATGAACAGGCATAAAGTAAATGCCAGCTGCTTTACATGCTGTGTAGATGCCATAGATAACACTTTATTGCTTAACTTTTTCTTTTTAAATGCTGTAAGATAATATCCTTGGCTAGTCTGTGTTGGCAAAACAGCAGGGATTGCTATACTGGTGGATGCATGTTGGGCAGGTAGGGCAAATCCACATTCCATGGATGAGAAATTGTTACTGCCTCTGTGCTGAGAAAAGGCAAATACAGAACCCCGATGTTCAGTGCCCTTGTGGTAAATATGGTGGTGTTCTCTATCCCTACCCCAGTCTGCAGAGAAGAGTTTTGTCTCAATACTCGGATTAAGAGTGTAACAGTAGCACAATTCTGTAGTAAACATACATGCCCAGCAATGATTACAGGTATGTAATTTATATAATTACTAAAAGGTGGGAGAGACAGGTTCTCTGAGTAGAAATCTTTTGAAATGTCATCTCACCGTTACTATGGCATTTGAACAATACGGATTTCCATGGAACTTGTAGAACAGAGCAAGACAGAAGGGATATTCTTTTTTTAAATAGCTTGATTATACTCACTTCGTTTAAATTAAAAACACACACACTCAATCATTCTGTAATGGTCTCTCCAGTTGTCTTCTTGCCCCTGTCACCCTACCTGACATCTTCCCACTGTCTCCCCCGCCTTCCTGTTCTCTCACCCTTTCTCTCCCTGGTTTCATTGTATCTTCTTCCTCCATTGTTGGATAGTTTCTATCCAGGGATCATGTAATCTCTATGGTTAAAAACCAGTGAAGAGTTCTAGAGTTCAAAGTCTCCCTTCTCTAGGTTTTGGGAATTCAGAGTATGACAGTTATCCCTGGGTGACGGGTAAGTGATTTTTACCAAAAATTTTAAAAGGTGTTTTTTAATAGAAAGAGTAACATCACATCCTCCCCCAGATTTTGTTTCCGTTTGTATAATATCTTTTATTTTTGTTAGGTTGAAACTCCATTGGAAGAAGCTATTAAATTTTTAACACCGTTGAAGAACTTGGTGAAGAACAAGATAGAAACTCATCTTTTTGCCTTTGAGATTTACTTTAGGAAAGGTAGGCAATTAGGATATAGTGGCTCTGACAAAATCGATCACTGTATTTCCTAGATAGTCTCCCAACTCCAGTAGCCTCACTACTATAGCGGGTTTTTTGGTTTTTTTTTTTTTTTTTTTTTTTGGCAAATGCCAATTCAG
Organism: Furipterus horrens; assembly: GCF_987537825.1. NCBI lineage: Eukaryota > Metazoa > Chordata > Mammalia > Chiroptera > Furipteridae > Furipterus > Furipterus horrens. Next base: position 11,030,344 of record NW_028327180.1, read on the forward strand.
CTTCCTCACAGAAATGCCTGCTATGCACAAAATGTCGTGGAGAGCTATAATGATAGGGTTGTCTCTTCTAGGACATTAAAATCAATAATAGATATACATACATAACTAGGATTAGGGTCAGATATAGTAACTACCATATGTGTGTGTGGATAAAATTAGTTAATACATGGGGAGCCTAGAATAATGTCTGGTGCACAGTAAGCATTGATAAATGTAAGCTATTATTAGCTGTTGTTAAAAATAGATGATGTGATACTTAAGGTGTATCTTCAAGGATGGATCATATTTCTAAAAGAAAAGATGCCTAGAAAGGAAGAGGCTTTGTTAAGAAATCACAAGTATGTGTAGATAATTTTGAGGTTGGCTCAGGCCCAGGTAAAATATAAATGAAGGGTCTTGACTGCCACGTTTAGAATGCTTATACTATGTATAAGTAGATACTAAGATTTTATGGTATCGAACTGATGTAATCTAAGTGGTTCTTCGGGGGGAAAAGTTTACCATTAAGGTGGTGTGTACTGAAGGGAAGAAACACTGGTTAGTAAGATTCTGACAGAAGGTTGTGTTCTCCAAACAGTGTGACTGGTCTCCTAAAGGAGATGGAATAAAATGGCACCTCTGTGGAGTAGTCATTAAAAATCATGTTTATCAGAAGTAATATGTAATGTTGGGGAAAGGTTGCCATATATAACATTGTTTGAAAATAAGACATAAAACTAAAGCTTGATTTTTCATTTTAAGGGGATCCTTAGATGTGTATGTAAAGTAGAAAAGTGGCCAGGAAGAAATAGATCAAAAGTTTGAAACAGATTATTTCCTGGTGGAATATGAATGGCTAAAGTATTTTCTAATACATTGTCTATTTTCCACAATGATTATGTTTTAATTTGGAAAATAAGTTTAATAAATAGCCCAATAATTTTAAATTTTTAACAGTTACTGCAACTTCCTCTTTAACAAATACTCTTAAATCCAAAATATAAAATGCAAAAGCTGTTCTGCTTAAAGAGGGGAAGGGCGATCCGAGCTCCCCTCCCTCGGCTTCCTGGCTGTGTGCTAACCCCTTGAAGGGCCCCCAGCCTGGGCTGCCCGCTGCAGTGGGGTGAAGCAGGCTGTCACCAAGGGCATGGCGGTGCTATTAGCTTTCTGAGTGTTGGGGGAAGGGGAAAGAAAGTGTTGGAGAAGCCTGGGGTTTTGAATTTTGATATTTGGAAAATGATACCAAATCAGGGAAGCCTCAACAAAGAGGTGTAGTCACGGATGATAGACGTGCGGAGGGTCTTCTGGTGGAAGCCCTGCTGAAGCTTGGGGCCAGGGCGGGGGAGGAGCAGCGGAGGGCAAAGTTAGAGCATCACTGAAAATCCTGCCTCCCGACAGGGCAGAGAAGCCAGGATGGACGGGAGAGGGACAGTCAGGTAGCACGCAAACCACTACACCCGTCAGGAAACGAGAAGGGAGACCGTTTTAAGTCTCGAAACAATGAAGGTTTCTTGGTGAGGAAAATCCCTCTATTTTGATTAAAGAGGTTAGGAAATGAAATGGTTTCACATTTGTTTGTTTATATGGCATTAGTTCAAATACTGTTGAATGCTGTCTCAATTTTTTATACTTCATTAAACCTTATTTCTTAAAGAAGGTTGTGTGGAAAATAGTAGCTGATGTTGCTAATCCGAGGAAATCATTTGCTTCAGTCATATGTTTTGTAGTTCAGATATGATTGAGTCAATTAGTGTTTCTATTTGTAAGGTCTTAGTCCTGCAAAGGAGGGCATCTTATTTCATCAAATGATAAAATATATATCTTTTTCTTTTTATAGAAAAGTTTCTTTTGATGCTACAATCAGTAAAGAGGGCATTTGCTATTGATTCTAGTCATCCCTGGCTTCATGAGTGTATGATTCGACTCTTTAGTACTGGTATGTTTTTGTTTTCCATTTCTTAAGTATTTGATAACAGTAGTTGATAGTGACTGTATAAGTGATCTGTACAAGTTTATCGTTATAAACGCAATCCTTTTAAAGCTATTGCACATTAAATTAGCTGAGGGAAAAAGCAGGGCTCATCTCTTTGTGTTAAAGGTCTTTATCTTTTAAGGCTAGAAATGTTACCTAATTTTGACATAAAATTATTCAGTCCAGATATTTGAGAATCACCTTTGTTTCTGTTTCTAAAAAGTTAACATGTAAGTTGAAATTTTGAGTCGTATTTTATTATGGTAAGCCTCTTAGTTAATTGATCTAAAATTGAAGAATCTCTTTGAAATTGACTTAATCTCCTTATTTATCTGCCTTTAGCACAATTCTTTTGAGTCATAAAATTTTTGTTGCTAAATACAGGTTAAAAAGAGCATTAAGAGCCCTGGCTGCTGTGGCTCAGTGGATTGAGCGTCGGCCTGTGAGCCAAGTGTCGCTGGTTCAATTCCCAGTTAGGGCACATGACTAGGTTGCACATCAGGTCCCCAGTTGGGGACATGAGTGAGAGGCAGCCACACAGTGATGTTTCTCTCCCTCTCTTGCTCCTTTTCCCTCTCTAAAAATAAATAAACAAATAAATAATTTTAAAAAAAGTTGATAGTGAAAAAATTCAATTAAAAAAAAAAGAAGAGCAATAAGGCAATCATTGTACTTTTCAAATATTTTGACAAGATTCCATACATTAGTTTTAATGTGAAGTAGTAGAACTACAGAATTTTTGACAATGAAAGACAGAATTTTATGCACATTACCTCTCATTTTATAGTTGAGAAATTTGGGCCCCTTACAGCTTTCATTACTTACTCCAGGTAACATAGGTAACTAGTACTGAAGCAGGGGTGAGAGCCCAGGTCTTCATCGTGTTCTTTCTACTACAAGAACTCTATAGTCAAGTAGTGTTGTTGCTGTTTTGATTTTTAAGTGACTGGGGAAGGAGAAATGGAATTTTTAATAGAACAACCTGCAAAATTTAGAAATTCTTTTAAATTAGTTATCTCATTGCTAAATACTCAGGTCCGTATGAGTTCATGCATAATATAAAAATAATGAGATTAAACTGGGCACCCCAATCATTGTTCTGAAAATTGCTAACTTGTCCCAGTTAAGAACATTTGTTTGTAAGGAAAAGTAAAGCCTTAAATTATATTATACTTGTCAAAGAAATGATTCCTGTTATAGAAACTGAATCAGAAATGTTTTACCTCAATCTTTTTAAATTCAGAAAGTAATATATAATATAACCACATTACAAGCAGTAAAAGGAGTTGCTGTATTTAGAGAAAAGACTTTTTTTTAATCTCTTTTGTGTTAAAAAAAATAAAACTTAGATGAATCAGAAACTTAAGGCTAGAAATAATAGTTTTAATCCATTCCTGGTTAGGAGGGAATGCACATAAACTATTTTCAAAAGTAACAGACGCTTTGTTTTTATACAATCAATTCTTTCCTGAAAGGTAGAAAGTAATATGTACAAATGCTAATTAAGTGGCATTTCTTGCGTGTAATGAGTAACAGTTGTTTCAGAAAATTAAACTGCATGTTAGCTATTCCCATTTCTCCAGGTGTTCAGCTGACATTGTCAGAAAGAGATTTACAAAGAGATCCTTATTTTGACTAAATTTAAATAATGAAAGCAGCTGTAATTTGTATTGCTAAAGATGCATTGCATTTTCAAAAAGCCTTCAAGAAATTGGGTAGACAGCTTAATGACTTTGTTAAGAACGTGTGTGTAAAGAGACACAAAATTGGGGCATCTTTGTTATACCTCACAGGTTCCCTTTAAACCAAGTTGAAAGTACAGCCGTAATGGCAGTAAAACTAAATTATTTAACTAGTAGCTCTTTTATTTGAACCACCCAGTTTGCAGAATGATAGAAGAAATGCTGTTTAACCAACATAGGACACCTCAATCAATTATTCAGTTACTAATCATATGTAGACTATTTTACTTAGATATTTACGAAAGATATTTTAAACTTAGGATAGTGATCTATTATTGAAACAGTGAAAGGAATTTAGTGGGTCATTACCAACATTTGAAACCCTAAAATAAAAATAAGTAGAAAATACCAGCATGTGCTGGACAAAGAAAGAATCAGTATTCTGGGAAACTTTAGCTTCACATAATTTATGTATAAAGATACATATTCATCAGAATACAAATACTTGGTTCTCGGCAAAGTTTGAAAACTACCACTATAGTCCCTAACCAAAAGAAAATTTGTTTGTTTTCAATTTATGACAATATAGTAACTACAGTTTAATGAATATCTATTACATAACTAGCTTTTTAAAATGTAGCCTTTCCTGACTGTGACCCTTCTGTATTGGATAGCACCTCAGTTTTATAGATTAGGAAATAGGTTCAGAGAGGTTAGGATTTGTCCAAGCCTAGATCCGTACCCAGGTCTGTCTGGCTCAAAGATCCAGGCTGTCTCTCTATACCAAAACAATGCAGGCATACCTTGTTTTATTGTGGTTTGTTTTATTGTACTTTGCAAATACTGCGTTTTTTTTAGCAAGCTAAAGGTTTGTGGCAACCCTGTGTTGAACATATTTTTTCAGCTGGCTCTTAGGACAGTTAGCATATTTTAGTAATAAAATTTTTTTAATTAAGGTTATGTACATTGCTATTTTTTAAAAAGATAATGCTGTCTAAAAAATAGACTACAGTATAGAATAAACATAATTTTTATATGTACTGAAAACCAAAAAATTTGTGACTCCCTTTCCTGTGAAACTTGCTTTATTGTGGTGGTCTAGAACCGAACCTGCGGTGTCTCTGAGGTCTGCCTGCAGTGAAACAAAGCATAACTAGGAGGCAGTCCAGAGAGGTGTCCCCAGAGGGGAGGTCAGCTTTCTGTCTCCAAATCCCAAGACCTGGGACTATGATGGCAGCAGTGTATTTATTACAAGATAATACTTTGGTCGTCCTTCGGAGTTTATTATGTATGTAGTGATAGCCCAGTTCCCATAGCCCCTGAAAATACAGGTCAGTGAAGTCAACCATGTTTTCTTATAATATGGATAAGTTTCTAATGCCTTACTTGGCTGTAGAAGAAAATGGAGATGGGGAGGTCAATTCTGTTGTCTTCAGCACCACTACTTGCTGTGACTTTACTTAACCAGGTAGGCGCTGTCAAGCTCCTGCTTTGCGGACCCCCTTTCAAGTTGATGGGGCAACACCTAGGAGTTTATAAGGCTGTGGAACTATGTCTTTTGTCGTCTGTTTTGCTTTCTGTTCTTTTCTGGAAATGAATCATCTGCCAAAGAATGTCTCTGAGTGCCTTTAGAAAGTCTTTAGATTACTTTGCTGACAAATTTAAATTGAGATTCTCTAAATTTATGTAGGGAAGTTCTTTCATTGTTGAATTATCAGTAGATTAATAATTGTATATAATTGGTCTGTCTCCTTGGCCTCATCAAGTAGATAATTTTTTAACTCTTACAAACTTTAGTGGACTCTAACTGCTAACGGGGTTTGTTTTCTCATTTGTTCAGCAGTGTGTGAAAGTAAAAATTTGCCTGATACAGTTAGAACAGTATTAAAACAAGAAATGAATCGTCTTTTTGGAGCAACAAATCCAAAGAATTTTAATGAGACTTTTCTGAAAAGGAATTCCGATTCGTTGCCACACAGATTATCAGGTAATCACTTTATTTTGTCCTTATCTTAGCCACCTGACACAACTTCATTTTTTATTTTAATGGGTCAATGACATTACACATTTTTCGCACAGAAGAGACAGCGTGTATATATCACATCTTAATTCATGAAAACAGGCAACTTAAATAAGCTTCCTATACAGTTCTCAGTTTCTTAGACAAAATTATTTCTGTGAATCAAGGTCAGTAGTTTCTCTTGGCTCAGCATAGGCATTACAAAGAAGCAAGTATCACTAAATTTAGCAGTATGTTACATACGATGAAGGAATAGCTTTCTCTTTCTTTTTCCCATCACTGTGCTCTTAAATAAAATTCACTTTGATGTGACTATAATCTTCCATGTTTCATGGTTATGTAAGAGTGTAAACTTGACAGTGCTGAACACCTGAAACCATCTCTTGGGCAGGGTCACCTGTCAAGAGTTGTGCTGCTCAAGTCTGGGCCCAATGGGAAGCATGTGGGTGGTTCAGTAGGGTGCTTTAGAGTGCCTGGCTAAGAAAGCAGCAGCTTTGTGTGCCGCTGTGGAATTTAGATTTTTGGCTCATATCATCAGTGTTGGGTATTTCCCTGAACCCCCAATTATGCTCATTGTAGGAAAAAAACTACCCATGGTCCCATGGTCCTGCCATACAAAGACAGATATTATTAGAATATTTGCATTACTTCATAGTCTCTCTTACCTTAATCATTCTCCTAGTTTGGAAAGAGGCTATTTCTCATCTACTCTCAGAATTAAAAAAAAAAATAACAGTGTTTCAAATGGCTGTCCTCATTTTTTTAACAGAATGCCACACTGTGTACACATATATCTTGTTATTTTATACTTGAGTGGATGGAGCCTAAGGTGCTGGTTTTACCTTGAAATAAAAACATTTTCTTTTTTTCCCCTCATTTAGCTGCCAAAATGGTACATTATTTAGATCCTTCTAGTCAGAAGCGAGCTGTAGATTTGGCAACAACACTTGACGAATCCCTCACTAACAGAAATCTCCAGGTAAAGTTTTTCATACCTTCTCTATACAAGTCCCTGACTGCTTTTTGTTCCTCTTTTCATAAAGACAACAACTGTCACAAATAATAATTGTTGTTATTTATGCATGCTGTGTTTTAAGCCATTATGAATCCTTGTCAGAAACTTAACCCTAAAATTTATTTAGGATTGTGTGTGTGTGCACACATGCATAGTTGAGTAGTTGGTATTTAATTACTACTGTAGTTTCACATTTGTTACTTATAGTAACATTTTTTAGAAATATGTTTTAGGCCCTGACTGGTGTGGCCCAGTGGGTTGGGCGTTGACCTGTAAACCCAAAGATTAACAGTTCGATTCCCAGTCAGGGCGCACATCTGGGTTGCAGGCCAGGTTCCCTGTTGGGGCATGTGCAAGAGGCAACCAATTGATGTTTCATGCTCTCTCTTTCTCCCTCCCTTCCCCTCTCTCTAAAAATAAGAAAATAAAATCTTTAAAAAAGAAAAAAAATATTTGTTTTCGTAAAATCATATATACATTTAATGGTTAATGGATTTCAATTCATATTTTACATTTCTGAGCAAGCAGTGGTCCCAGTGATGATTCTGACATTTAAGATGTATTTACCATGGGTTGAATTAAAATAGCTTGCAATATAACAAGATTAAGTAGAGTGAAAGATAGTATGGGTAGTTAGAGCGTCATCTTGATATGCCAAGGTTGTGGGTTCAATCCCTGGTCAGGTTACATAACAAGAGTCATCCAGTGAATGCATAAATAAGTGGAACAACAATTTGACATTTCTGTCTCTCCATTCCTCTCCCTAAAATATCAATAAATTTAAAAAAAAATTTTTTAACCTTAAAAAGATGATACGGATATGTTGCAAAATAACAGATTCTAGTTTAGACTACAAAGGACCAGCTACCTTATGTGATGATCAGCCAGATTTAAAAAAGCACTTGCTGAAGGAAAGTTAAATATTTTCCTTTAATAGCAAATGAAGGAAATATCTTTATGGAAAAAATTAAGACTTGTTAGTTGCTAATTAATGCTGCATTTAAATCAGAACTTTCCTAGACAGGCAGTTTGTAGGATATTATATATCTGGAAGCCACATGGTATTTTCCAGGTGAAAAGATGAAGAGAGAAAACATAAGAAATGCGAGTCAACAGGAATAATTTAGAAATATAAGAAGCATATGTACTTAGGGGTTTGGTTGGAAAAATGATCAATTTTCAAGAATTTTTTTTTTTGCATGCCCTTTGTGTTTGACTCTCCTGCTTAGTTATTGGACATACCTTAAGGTTCTCTTTGCTTTGAATACTTAAGTTCAGTAATTGACATTGGCATGTAAATTTTGACATTTAAATACATGGCCAGCCCTGGCTGGTGTGGCTCAGTGGATTGAGTGCTGGCCAGCGAATGGAAAGGTTGCCAGTTCAATTCCCAGTCAGGGTGCGTGCCTAGGTTGTGGACCAGGTCCCTAGTTTGGGGGCGTGTGAGAGGCAACCCCTACACATCGATGTTTCTCTCCCTCTCTTTCTCCTTCCCTTCCCCTCTCTCTAAAAATAAATAAATATAGTCTTTAAAAAAATAGATAAATAAATACAGGGCCAGGCTAGCCTGAAGCAAGGCTGTCGCCTAGGATCCAGCACTTGCTGCAAGTGAGTGTCTCTTTAAATGTAGTGCTCCATACACCTTGCCTGCCCAACCTTAGTCCTGGCCCTGCTTAAACATTCATCCCTTGTGTAAACCTTGCAATTCTGAAGAAACTAATTCTAATGGAATATATATGTGTGTGTGTGTGTGTGTGTATGTGGGGGGGGGAGAAAATGCTTTTGTTTATCTTAAATATGTACATTGGCCTGTTATTTCAGAAATCTAAAAATGTCAAATTCACAGTGATAACTTTTCCTTTGGACAAGCTATAACATGACCTTTTTTCTTTCTTTAGACGTGTATGGAGGTTTTAGAAGCCTTGTGTGATGGTAGCCTAGGAGACTGTAAAGAAGCTGCTGAAGTTTATAGAGCAAATTGTCGTAAGCTTTTCCCCTATGCTTTGGCTTTTATGCCTCCCGGATACGAAGAGGATATGAAGGTCACAGTTAATGGAGATAGTTCTGCAGAAACGGAAGAACTGGCCAATGAAATCTGAACTTCATTAAACAAGCAAATGGATTGACTTTGGACCATATCTAGTATATAATATTTTTGTCACGCACCTGCTGCATTGCTCTGACTTACACAGAATGAAAAGAGTAAATGTTTTTGCCTTCAAATAGTGTTTTACGTTTTTATCCTGCTGAAAAAGTATGTATAAAATACCTAACATATTACAGGATATAGGTTCAGTTTCTTAAAAAATTAAAAGCTGCTAAAATTGAGGGGTTAAAAAAAGATACCTATCCTCTTCCTACCTACCCACCCATGTTTTTAAACTAATTTATATAAAATCTGGAGGCTGTTACAGCTAACAAAGCAGGTGTGTGGCAGAAATATTACTTTAAATTTGTCTTGTGAGATTTTACTATATCTCAGACAGCGTAAATGCTGTTTTAGCACTGGATTCTTTCACTGAGCACAAAGAGTTGTTGGGGCTTTAGCATCTGACTGGTTTTGTTGCGGGGTTGATTCTGGCCATAGGAAGGACGCAAATGTGAATCACTATTAACAGAGAAACCTACAACAGACGCGCGACGTTGTAGCAGCTGGGGCATAGAGATTCCAGGCAGGATTCTAAGAAGCCTAGAGGGTGTTCAAGACGCTGTGTTTTCAAAATTCACTGTACATGATCAGTTTGGTGTTCTTGTACCACAGTTTTTAACTGAAGAAACCAGTTGGAACAATCTCAATTTTAACTTAAACTTGAAGAACTAAAATAACAATGCAAACCTTTCAGCATTGTTTTGGCCAAACTTGTTAAAACTGTAATGCAAGAACCAGATGCACTGTGATGTGGCACCAACTAATTAGCAAGCGTGCATTTTTTTCACCGCAGAGTGAAAAGAGGAAATCTCCCATGGCTTGAAGTTAAAAGAGCAGAACTCCTGACTCCCCTTCTCTGACTGATCAAGAGACTCATAGTTAAAAACCTCAGCAGGCCTTGTTCACGATATGCAGAAAAAAGTGCTGCAGTTTAGATACCTCTGGAATTTTTCCACAGTGTCACAGGTTTGTAATACTTGAAGCCCTACATTTCTAAGAATATATTTCTTGCTCAGTTGTTTCAGGCAAGCCCAAGACTTTGTAATTTTTAAAGGGCCCAAGATTTTTTTTTTCCAATAACAGACCAGCTTCTTTTTCCTGCAATTACAGATGTAATTTCCTTTTTGTTGTCAAACATGAGGTACCAAATATGATGCAATAAATTGTTTTGAAAAACAGTTGTGTGAATATTTCAAATAATCTGTGTTGGGCTTCTGTGAAAGTACACAGGTGGAAACAGAGGTGCGAGCCAGAGGCCATGTGCAGTGTGCTGGGGGCTGGTGCAGGCGGCAGCGCTGCAGGGCCGCCCGCGGGGGGTGCTCTGCCGGAGGCGGGCCGCGGGCTGGGGGCAGGCGCTGGGAGTGTAATTCGTGCCTCAGAAGTTGGAAGGAGAACAGAACTGCTATTTCGATTGAGAAAATGAGCCTTAACATGTTAAACCTACACACTGAGAACTAGCCTCTGGCTCAAGGTTCTCGCAGTATTTGCAAGATCTGAGCAGAAAAGATCAGCAAAATGAATCGGTTGTACATATAATTAACCTTTTTGTGATACTTCATGGAAAGCCTATTCTAAAGGGAATTTTCAGGAGACCCGATCCTGTCAGTGAGTGGACAGTTCTGCTAAACTCAGCCTTCCGTAGTACATTCCTGCGTTCCACGTCCCAGTCTGATGGCCGAGTGGCGTTCGGAGAAGTCCAAACTGAACTCCAGTGCTTTGATACGTTTCATTAACTGGCCCTGTCTCAGGAACATCCTAATAGATGGGAAAAAACAAACACTCTTTTTTTTTAACTTCTGTGAGTGGCAGCTGAAGTTCTCGCTGTTGGGAAAGAACACTAGTGCTACCTCTGCCACGGACGAGGGTGTGGAGGAGGCGCCAGCCATATGATGGGGGGGGGGTTGTGAATTATGTTTGAACGCTACTGTATATTGAAATGAAATTCATATATTTGTCTTGACAATGTTCCAATGATGTAGATTGTCTTAGAATGAATATCCTAAGTACTCAGAGCTCTCAATGCAGATGCCGCCCTGAGGAGCTAAATTCCTACCACGTATGTTGTATTCCACCCCGATTTTACTGGAACTATTGAATAAATATTTTATTTTCTTTCAGGTTTACTTGCTAGTGGATACGTTGTCTGGTGTCAGGGGACCTTGACAGGGGTCCATGTGATGTCCAGACATCACCCCTACACACTGTACTGTACTGTTGTGCCCTGATAGTGTCACCTGGGTCACCTCACATTTGCCTCATTCACTATTAATTCCAAATGATACTGTGGGGGAACAGGGTTAGAGAAACAAGTGGAAAAGAAAATGCAGTGATGTTGTAATCTAAACAAGTGCCTTATGTTTATTGCTAAGAAAACTGGTGTTATCAACCCTTTTGAGAAGAAAGGGTCCCTTGACCTGTATTAACATAGGAAAGTAAAGTTCTTCTTGTTTTTCTTCATATTTACTACTCTTGTCATTTCTCATTTAAAAATTAAGACCTGACTAGGTTAGTTTACTCAGTTTTAATTTAGATAATTGAATCATACATTTTTCAACATTTTTCTGTATCTATTTATTATGCACAAGAATAAAGTGTGATCTTTAATAGAATGACTAAAAGCAGTCCCGACATTAGTGAAGAGCTTTTCCGTGGGTTTTAACAGGCCCTTGTTTTTCACAGTGTTGTTTGTCCTCCATGGTGTATTGCTGTTAAGAGCTGTGAAATGAAAGCTGTGATTATAAAAGACCAGGGGTGTATGGTCTAGATTCAGGTAGGTTGTGATAAATTCAGGGAAATCTCTCTTCTGCACAATTTCTAGGAATATTTCAGTTGCCATGTGTAGCATCTGTTCAGAAATCAGTAACAAGTGAAGTGTTGGATTTTCTTACAAGAAATGTATGTACCTATCTTAGTGATAACCAGCCTTAAATTTTGAAAGTACTCAAGAGACTTCCGAGGAAGACTGACCTTTCAGGTGGAAGGCAGGCTTGCTTTAGCTCACGCTCCACTTCTTTAAGTTACAGACAGGGTTTCTTGATACCATTTGCTAGCATCTAAACTTCGCTGAGCCCACTGCCAAAACAAGGTCCTGTGAAATGGCTACGTTGTGCCATAGGGAGCTGAAACCTTAGGCATTGTTTAAAAAACCTGAAGTTTTTGATAGTTGGAAACCACACAACTTGAAGCAATAAAACATTTTGGAAGAGATTGTTTATTGAATTGCACTTTCCACCTTCCAGGATGGATGTTGAATAAAAGTATTGGTAGTGTGCAGAAGGTTCTGGAGAAAAGAATGCTCTTATTCTGGTAAAGCAGAAGGATATGACATGCTTTAGCTGGGACAGCCTATTTCACCTGCTGCCTCCATAGAGGGACCCGCCCCCTTTTACGATGACACCGTAATGGGCAGAAGGAAAGGGAGCCGTACGTTGTAGAAAAGACGGTCTAAAGGTTTCCAGCTTCTCAGTTTATCCAGTTGCCTTTGAAGTCATGCCATCTTGGGATTGTAACAAGGAAAAGAAAAAAGATGGTACTATTTAAGTTAGAACTTTACTAGATTGTCGATGACTGTAGACAAGCTTTGCACCTTAATCGTCAGGGGTCTTTATAGAGTTCTTTGTGCTGAAAACAACATAGACTTTGTTTCAAGGCTTTTGCTTATCGCAAAAGTAAAGTCGTTAATTGATGCTCTAATAAGACCAATGTACTTCTTACATTTTTTTATATCAGACTTCTTTGTGTCTACTTTAAGGGTCTGTTATTTCAAACAAGTGATATGTCTTCCTAATTGAAAACAAACTGATGGTGATGAATAATGATGGAAACTATCTGTTACTCAAAGATTTCTATTGTTGCTGAATCTTTAACTGGGCTTCAATAAATACAAATTATCTTCCTCTTTAGAAACAACATAGAAGTGAAGAGATTTTTGGAATTGTTCTGGATCCTATGGTTTGCTTTAAGCCAATAATTACACCTGTGTAATTACGTGTGATTTGTATAACAAGTAAGAGACCTCTCTCCATACCATTTTATGGCTGTCTTTCCAATTAACCCTGGTTTCCTAACACTGGGCTTTTATAAACTTGCCACTAGTTTACTTTGCTCTGTAAGTTTATTGGGTCCATTGTGTAGTGCTTGATGACTCATTGCAAGTGGAATAGGAACCGAGTTTTCCCCAGTGTTCTTCCAAAACGCTCTGGTGTTTCTTCATTAATAATGAACAACTAAATTAGCTACCACCTCTCATCTTTCTTTTGAACAAATTTTTTTGCCTTTGAGTAGTCATACTGCTGGTTGATTGCTTTAAAAATGAAAAGAAGTAGATAATAACAGACCTGTCTCCCAGATTATTTAAATTCCGAACTATGGAATACTAAATACTAATTATTAACAGTAAAGAAATTTTATTATGCATTAATAACAGTAATAGAAGTATTCAGAAACACAGTGAGCTAGCATTGTTACTCCGCTTACATTATTTGCTCAGATGTTCATTGAAAAGGACTGAAGAATAAGCCAATACTTCACTTGTTATTTTTTTATAACTTAAAATTTGATTTCAAGAGCCTACTTGTTATTTCAAACATTCAATTTCACAGCATTTTTCTGAGAAATGTCTAATTACAGTATGAAGTTAAATGATTAATGCTTTGGTTCAGACTCATGTAAATCCATTTCTGTTGTGATGTTTGAAATCTTCAGGATTTACAGTGGGTGCATTTTAGTATAAAGGTATAGTGACTAGCAAAATACATAGTAGATATTCAAATTCTTGTTAAATTTTCTGTATATATTAATATTGTTCTACAGATTGTAGAAAATAGCAATAAAGTACTATTAACTTCCAGGTCACCTGCAAAGGCTCACAAATTTTTTTTATCCCTTACTGGTTGATTTAAAGTATTCCCATTCATCTTCCTCTTGGCCCTCTTTGTTGGTCTTCAGGAATTTCCTCACAATACCACAGGTCCATTGTATTTTTTTTATGTTGAATGGATTTCTCACATTTAATTTTTTTTTTCTTCCTGTAGTTTGTCGAGAATGGTTGTGACTGGCCTTATAGGAAGCAGATGACTGAAAGACCATCCTCCCTAACTTTCCTCAGTCGCCTGTCGTTGTGACAGTAGTGGCGGTGGATCTATTCATCCTTCAGGTCTTTAGCAGCCAGCCCGTCCACATAACGTGTCTGGTGCGGTTAGGTTACTACAAAGACAGCCACTCGGTGGTATGAGAAGACTGGTACCCACCAGCTTCCTGGAGGGCTCTGTCTTCTACAGCCCAGGGTCTCCACCTTTACTCGTGACAAGAAAGGAGACACTGGGTGGGGATCTGCAGTGGTTATTTCCAGACACTTGACCTCTAGCCAGTGTGCTTCACAACTAACAGCTATACTTCACCGTTGATCTTCTCTACCTAAGGGAGCAATTGACTCCTTTTAAGTTACAACCTTAACCCTAGTTGTGCATTAGAAGCCTAGGGAAACTGTTTGAAAGACACACAGACCTCAATGCCCAGGCTCACCTGCAAAGATTCTAATTTAAGTGATCAGGGCTCAGGCCTGAGTATTGGTCTTTTTCCTTTCCCTCTCCTTTTCTCTTTTCGTTTTCCTTTCCCTTTCCCTTTCTCTTTTCCTTTCTTCTTTAAAGACTACCCTTGAGATTGTTGGATGCATCCAAAGTTGAGAACCACTGTCGAGGGGGCAAACAACTATGTGAGTACAAAAAGATTAACTTTCCCCCATTTTATATTAAGGGGAAGAACTTTACTTTTCTGTCAAGAGCTGCTGGTTACTTTTAAAGTCCTTGTTTTTCCCTACTTAAGTCACCTCATCATAGTTTTGTGAGATATGGTAACTTGTCTCCATTGAAGCTACTGTTGTACTGTAATTGCCATAAGTAGGTAGATGCTTGAGTTTTTGAGTGGCTGAAAGTGCCAAAGCAAAGCAGTGAGGCTTTTCCGTAAGGATGGGTGGTAGCGACTCCTCCCTGTATACACCTAAACCCCAACGGAACGCCTATTTTTTCCCTCCCTGAAGGAATGCATTTTTTGCAAACAAGTGAATTTACTGTTACAGATCTCAGATGTGGAAGGAACCATGATTCTAGGACGGACAGACAAAAATCTAAACGGCCTGTTGGTGGAGAACGTGTGAAGGAGACTGACTTGCTACCAAATCACATAGCGAATTAAAACCTGCTTTGGGAGATGTGTTGACATAACATTCTGGGTAGATGTCCCCAATCTAGCACTTTTCTTTGATAAAATAGGAGTTGTTTTTTATAGGCCACCCTCGATTCTGTCTAGTTTATCCTTGGCTCGTCCAAGCAGCTGATAGAGGAACCTGGTAGGGTGGGTGATGCCGTCCATCGCGCTCCTGGTGCTGACAGAGCGTGGCTGCTTTGCCCTCACCTTTGCAAACTGGAAGGTCTGAAGCGTTTCAGACTTCACGGAGAAGACTTGCCTTATGCTCTTCTCTGATCCTTGCGACTAAATGCCAAATTTTTCATATAAACCCTGTGGCTTGATGTGTAACAACAGAATGATGTAGTTTTAAACAAGCTTTTTAAATCAAAACAGAACTAGGTTTAAATCCTGGCTCAGGTCCCTTAGACAAGATGCTAAGAATTTCTAGTTCATCTAGTTGTTGGAAGCAGTACGTAACATATGGTAAATAAAGAGACTACCACAAGCATGCATTATAAATATTCATTATAAATAGCATTATTTTTGCAAAAGGATGTTCTTTTCTGTTTGTCAGTATTCTGCTTGGTTATTCTTATTTGCCTTCTGCAGTACATTGGACCAGCATATTCGGGAAATACGTAGTTTATAGTCTTTTCCTACATGCCAAAAATTCAAAATTTGAATATTTCCCTAGTGTGTTACCTAACATGTGCTAGTACTTCACATTATTTTGCCTTTTCACACACTAGAGGAAATCACCTGTAATACCTCATCATCATTTTGACATTCACGGACACTTACTGGTGTTAGTGAACTCAGCAGATTTGTTGATGCTGCCGTTTAAAATTATTGAGAAGATGTGAAACAAGGCCACCCAGAGTGCGCCCCCTTCCACCCACCCAGCAGTTGCTGAAGGCCTACTACCCCCAGGAACCCTGCTTCCTGTTGGGAACAAGTGACACGCATAGTCTGTGCCCTCACATGCTCCACAGGCCCAGAGAGGAGTCAGACCTGAGTCAAGAAGTGATTGCAAGAGCAGCATGGAAACCCCTGAGAGTCAGGACCCACTTCTGTGTGGATGTACTAGGAAGAAACAACGCTCACTTAAGCTGGGAAAGAGAAAGATGAGTTCCCTAGACGGACAGAAGGATGTGTGCCTGAGCACCGGACAGGGAACGAGATCCTTTATTCAGGGACTGATGTGAACTAGTGTGAACAGAATCTGCGGGTGAGGCTGGGGCTCAGATGAAAGAGAGACTTAGATGCCTTACGAAAAGGCTGGATTTATCTTTGTGTAAGCAAAGGGCAGTTACTGGGAAATTAGGGAAGGGTGGTAAGTGTTGGAGAGAATTGCACTAGCAACATGATGGTAGCGGGGAGCAAGGTTGGAGGTGCCGAGACTCCTCAGGAGACTCAAGCTGCGCCGGTGAGTGAGAGCTGACACGGAGCTCTTCCTGCAGGCCAGGCACTGGAGTGAGCATTTTGCGTTTGTTAGCTCAGGTAGTCCTTTAAAAAAAAAAAGTGAGGTTAAGTGTGACTTCTATTTAACGGGAAACTTGATCATCATTTGCCCATAGTCACACAGCTTGTAAGTGATAAAAATCTGCATTCATTAGAACAACAATAAAAAAATTAAAAAAAAAAAGTCACATTGGATAAAAAAATTAAATAAAAATCTGCATTCAAGCCCAGGTATGTCTAACTCCAGGGTGCTCGCTTCTGCTTAATAAAGCCTCCAGCAAGAAGGGTAACAGCAACAGCAAGTATGAAGAGAGCAAGGTAATAAGGGAGACATTAAGGAGGTGGGACCTCGCTCAGCTGACTGGTGGAAGGACGTGGGTAGGGAGTGGAGAAGGAACAGTTAACAATGATGTCCGGGTTTTTAAAGGTATAAAACACTGTCTTTGACAGTATCATTAAATGGAGCAGGAGTTGGAAAAAACAGAAATTGAGGGGAAAGGTGAGGTCCTTTTGAGACATGAATTTTAGGTGCTTTACATGTAAGTCCCATTAAAGAATTTAGTCAATGTCCTGGCTGGTGTGGGTCAGTGGATTGAGGTTCTGTGTGGAAACGAAGGTCGCTGGTTCAATTCCCCTTCAGGACACATGCCTGGGTGGGGCCATGCAGAGACCAAGAAATGGTGGTAGAGAAGTTAGAAGTAGCAGATCATGGTATTAAGGAATCAGACTTCCTCAAAGATCGGGGTCAACAGGGTCAAGATACTATGATTCACATCTCTCTGGTAACATTTTACAGATCTGAATATTCAATGTTGGCAACGATGTTGAAAAAACCAGAAAAACAACATGGGAACTTTCAGGCTCTGCAAGTGAGAATGGATAGGATCGTCATGCAGGCAGTGGGCAATACTCATTTACTAAAATTAAACGTGCATATTTTAGGAACCAGCCATTCCACCCTGTAAACATCCCTACGCCCAGAGATGTGTGAGAATGGCCATCACAATATCGCTTCTAATAGTGAAATTTGGAACATGGAAATGGATAAATTGTGCTATATTCACTTAATAGAATGCTGTCCAGTTCAAGTGAGTCGGCTTCCATCAAGTGAATCGAGGCTTACCCTCCAAAACGGTGGTGCTCCAAAAAAAGGTAAGATAAATGACATATTGTACATCTGGTATGTAAAGCTTTTAAAATGTAAAATAATACTAAGTATGGCTTGTGGATATATTCATGCAAAGTAAAAGTGTGACGTCTAGCTTAGGAGTTACTAACAAAATTCAGGGTAGTGGCTCTAAAGAAGGGAGAAGCGTGCCGGTGGCCTGTGATTTTTGATTTCTTCAAAAACATGGTTGAGGTAAATGTGGCAAAATGTTAAGACTGGGTGTTTTTGTTAGTTTGGGGTCTATATGGTGTACTTTTTTCAAAGTGAAAACAATTTCATTTTTTATTTCTCACTGAAAAAGTGGGGGGACAAAAATACTGGATAACACTCACTCAGGATCTACAGTGGAAACTACTGTCACGTAGCTTTTTATACTTTCCCTAGGAGCAAGGGTACTTTTACTTATTTATCGAGAGTGAGAAGATGAAAAGCAAGAGGGGGTGGGGTATCAGGAGGATGTGTAACATAATTTTTTAGGAGGAAAAGAGGCTCCAATAATATCCAAAACATGTTTTTGCCCTCTGTAATTTCCAAAGTGCTCATATGCAGGTATTGTTTCCCTTCTTTACAGATGAAGAGATGTGTCTTGGAGTCTTAAATGACTTGCTAAAGAGTCCCCAGCTAGTCAGATCAAAGGACCCGTGTGTGTCTGTCCCTGAGTTGCTCCTCCCAATCGGCTGGGTGTCTGGGGTCACCAGACTGTAGATGTTAGAGCAGGAACTTGAACCCAGGGTTTTCATTTCAGGGCAAGCTACGCTTTGTTCCTGGGTCCCATTATTCTGCCTAGAGAGCTATTACTGAAAGTTAAATGCCTTGTGCTATTTACAACTTCCTTAAAAGAGAAACTGTTGAAATAAAAAATGGGTGTTTTCTAAACTGTTCTTACAATATTTGTTTACCCCTCTTAATTATTCACACTTGATGCTGACACTGCTTTATGTTTCAAATTTATCTTTGTCCCCCCATAACCTCCTGTTCATGCTGGCATTTGGAGTTCCTTTTACAGTGGGGAAGTGGATCTTTAAGGTGGTGACGATAAGGATCTAAGGTCCTTTACCAGTTCTGTGAGTCAGAACCCCCCCCCCCCCCGCTCCCATATCCCTTAAGTGAAATACTGTGTCCCGCAAGGTAAATGCTCCGGTGGAAAGGATACCAGCAGTAAAGTGGCCAACAGGTGTATGTCACAGATGTATTGATTATTAGAGATTGCCAGGCCATCTTACTAAAGTGTTATAATCAGAAACCAACAAAATAGGGTCTGCCTCTACTTACCTTTCACCCCAACCTACATACACTGTTACAGGCTTCAGGCCGAAGAGCGCCCACTCCTGCGTAAAACGAGGGGTAATATTACCATTACTGAAAACTGTTCTAAACTCACAAATTCTAATGTTTATTAGATTTTGCAATTAGGAAGCCCATCAAATTAGCAAAATTGGTTTCCACAGAGTGGTGGGCATCGAAGCCAGGACTATGAGCTGCACAGTGAACGAGAGGTGTAGATGAGTAGACTCCAAGGGAACACCTCTTTTCCCAAAAAGCTCGGAACAAGAGGGAAAGAGACGGAGCGCAGAAACAGAAGCAGATCAAGGATAAAAAGAAGAGAGATTTAAGCATGACTGTAATTTGAACAAAAGGAACTTGTAGAGGAGGGAGAAAATTGATGGAGCCGGACCCTAAAGCAGACAGGAAAAGCAGGCTGTTGGAAAAAGCCATCTTTTCCCCCAGAAACGAAAAGGAAGGGAATGGTAGTAAGTGTGAGACAGGGTTATGCTAGGGGTCCTCAATGTTTTTTGTGAGGTAGGAATTAATAGCTGATGTTATCTGTGACATAGCAGAGGGGGATAAGAGAGTAGTTCTGGGGCTTTGAAGGGAATGGAGATGGTTTGACTGCAGACGAAAGTGTTCATGACCGAGTTGCGTTTGGAGATCATGAATGTCAAACCTCTGCGTGATTGTCTCTAGCACCTCAGCTGGGGGGCTAGTCTCAGGCAGATGGTAGGACTGACCTGGAATTGTGACTTGCATGACAGTGAGGAGAAACACAGGGATGATGGGTGCTGAGGGCCACGGCACCAGAGTAGAGTGCTATTCTAGAAGGGTGATTTGGAAGAGATCCCAGAGAAGGAGATATCGGGGCCGGGTGGTGGAACATACCCGTGAGAAAACAGGTCATAGGAGCAATTAGGAGCACCAGGGCAGCCCTGGCTGGTGTGGCTCAATGGGTCGAGAGCTGGCCTGGGAACCAAAGGGTCGCTGGTTCAATTGCCAGTCAGGGCACATGCCTGGGTTGCAGGCCAGGTCTCCATATGTGGGGTTTCCATTTGGGGTTGCTTGAGAGGCAACCACACATTGATTTTTCTCTCCCTCTCTTTCTCCCTCCCTTCACCTCTCTCTAAAAAGAAACAAACAAAATCTTTAAAAAAACAAAAGGGCGCCAGGCCAGATCTGGCAGAAAGTGGGACCAAGAATCAGTTGGGAGAGAAGGTGGTATTGCAGGAATGAAGGCCTTGAGATTGCGGGCTGCGCACTCGGTGGGTAACATGGATGGAAGGATAAGGATAGGGAACTTAGAAACTACGCAGTAACAAAGGGAGTAAGGGAGAAGTGGCCTTGAAACTGCAACACTGGAGTGCTCAGCAGACCAGTCACATGAGTGTTGAAATCTAGGAAATGATGAAATGGATTGCAGTTTAAAGGATTAGCTTGCTCTGGAGGTTAATGGCTGTGAGGAACATAGCAAGGGGAAGGGTGACAGACCTGGGTGGAAGGAACTTCAAAGGAATCAAACAGTTTACAAGAGAGTGAAATGGTTTAGAGGAGGCAATGGGGGGGAAATACCAGTTCTGAGCCTTGTACATAGAGTTTGAGGAAATTGAAAAGGAAGCAGTACAGTATTCCCTCACTTATCGCGGGTATTACGTTCCAGAACACACACACACACACACACACACGAAGTAGGAACCTTACATTTATTCTACACTTTTTAAAAAAGTATATTTTATTGATTATGTTGTTATAGTAGTTCCAATTTTTCCCCCTTTGCTCCCCTCTGCCCAGTACCCCCCTTCCCTCTAGCAATCCCACCCCCCCTTAGTTCATGTCCATGGGTCGTGCATATCAGTTCTTTGGCTTCACTCTGTCCTATATTATTCTTAACATCCCCGTCTATTTTGTACCAACCGATTATGCTTCTTACTCCCTGTGCCATTTCCCCATTTCTCCTCCTCCCCGCTCCCAGCTGATAACCCCCCCAAATGATCCCCATACCTAGGATTCTATTCCTATTCTGGTTTGCTTAGTTGGATTTTGTTTTTATTTTTTAGGTTCAGTTGTTGATAGTTGTGAGTTTGTTGTCATTTTAGTGTTCATTGTTTTGATCATCTTTTTCTTAAGTAAGTCCCTTTGACATTTCATATAATAATGGCTTGGTGATGATGATGATCTTCTTTAGCTTCACCTTGTCTGGGAAGCACTTAATCTGCCCTTCCATGCCAAATGATAGCCTTGCTAGATAGAGTAATCTTGGTTGTAGGTTGCTTTTCATCACATTGAATACTGCTTGCCAGTCCCTTCCTGCCTGCAAAGTGTCCTCTGAGAAATCAGCTGATAGTCCTATAGGCACCCCTGTAGGCAACTCTCTGCCTCTCGCTTGCTGCCCCCAGGACTCTGTCTTTATCTTTCACCTTTGGCATCTCAATCATGATGCGTCCTGGTGTGGTCCCCTCTGGGTCCAGCTCGCCCAGGACCCTCAGTGCTTCCCGGACCTGTATGTCCATCTCCTTCGCAAAATTTGGGACGTTTTCCTCATTTTTTTCAATTCTTGCTTCCTCATTCTGCACTGGTTGACTGTTTTTTTCTTCCTTGTGTTCCAAGTCATTGATTTGAACCCCAGTTTCCTTCCCTTCACCATTGGTTTTCTGTGGATTTTCCTTTGTTTCACTTAGCATAGCCTTCACTTCTTCTCTTATGTGTCTGCCATACTCAAGCATATCTGTCAAGCCTGTGAGCATCTTTATCACCAGGGTTTTGAAATCTGCATCTGTTAGGTTGTCTCCTCATCTGTGAGGTTGGCTATCTCCTTGTCGCTTAGTTCTCCCACTGGAACCTTGGTCTGTTCCCCCTTTTGGGCCATACTTCTCTGTCTCCTCATTCTGACAGGCTCCTGTGTTTGTTTGCCTCTGCGTCCCAGGTAGAACTGTCGCTCTTGTTACATTGTAAGGGGCAGAGCCTTAGGGATTCTTCAGTACAGGGCGACCTGTTTCACCATGTTGTGGTGCTGTATGTGGGGAGGGGTCTGAGAGGGAACAATGTCACTTGCTCAGCACTCGCCCCTTTTCCAGGAACCTCTCCCACTTTCTCACCGGACTGGCACCCCTCTAGCTGCTGCCCTGGCCGTTGTCCCCAGAGTGGGTAGGTCTGCAGACATTCTAGGACTGTGGGGTCCCTTTAAACAAGCGGACTCTGCTGAGAGACCGGCACTTTCTGCCTCCACCACAGCCCCCACTGGTCTGCACAGTAAGAAGCAATGAGGCTTGGTTTTCTCCGGTGCTGAGACCGTGAGCTGTGAGGTCTGGTGAGGAGCTGAGAACACTCCCCAGGTGTCCCTCCTGGTTTTTTAAAACATGTGACTGCATTTTCTACTGACCTGCCACTGCCACCGCTGCTGCCACCACCATACCGCATCCTCTCCACCCAGGCTCCTCCCCTCCTACTTGTCTGGATGAGTATTTCTTCTTTATATCTTTGTTTGCTGGACTTCCATGCAGCTTGATTTTCTGGAACTTATGGTTGTTTCTAGTTTTGAGGTAGTTGTATTCCTTCTTAGTTGTGGAGGGAGATGGAGCGTGTCTGTCTACGCCTCCATCTTGGCCGGAAGTCTTATTCTACACTCTCAAACCTACGTAACTTTAACAACATATGTATACAGTACCACAAAACCCCACGATATAGCGAAAAAATCCACGATAAATAATTAAATAAAATATTTTTTTAAATCCTGCGATACAGTGAGGCCGTGGTAAGTGAACTGCGATATAGCGAGGGGCTACTGTATCTTTGAGAAAAAGGTCAGAAAAATGTAAGGCGTATTCATCAAAACCAGCTGAGGGTATAAGTGAGTTTATTGGTAGGGGAACAGGATGCCACAACCTATGCTGGGAAGGACTGAGGGAGGATATTGCAGGAAAGGGGAGAATGAGGTCAAGAGGGCACGGTCTCAGGTACACAGCAGCTTGGAGACAAGAAACGAGAGGAAGCTGATTGGTGGGCATTGTAGCTGCTGTCTAAGCAGTGACCACGTATAATAGGAATGAAAATTTTGGCTGGAACTACAGTTTCTCAGCTTTGGCCCGTTTGTTTTGAACAAAACTGGTAAACCGAGGGTCTCAGGCAGTGCTTGACCTTATCTTTGTAAGAGTGTTTCCGGATGCGTGGTGTCCTGGTAATTGATGGATCCTTATGGCGGCCGCTGTGCAGAATGAGGGAGGCAGCCCTTGGCCTAGTCTCCACTGAACTTCCCTGCGGTTTGAGAAGAGCAGCCATTGACTTGCACATCCCAGAAGACAGAGCGCAAGGACCGTCCTCTTTGGTGTAAGGATCTGTATCTGCACTTTACATAAGATACAGTCCCTTTTTTCCTGCTTTTGTGAAACACAGGCTTCCTTCACCCATCTTTGGAGAGAATGTATAGTGAAAAAGGCATGGCCCCACGAAGACCGATCTGAATCCTGGAAGCTTGGGCAACTCACTTAACTTTTCTGAGTCTTAATGCATCATGGGTATAATAATAGCCCTTGTATGTAAAGTGCCTGAAACACAAAAAGTATTCAATAAATTTTTCCCGTCATTAATTATTTCATCAAAGTCTTATTAGAAACTATCCACCAGGCACTGCTAAGTCCTGGGAATCCAATAATGAATATGATCCTTGCCATAAGATCCTTAGAGTTTAGTAGAAGGAGAAACGAAGATAAATTTGATGACAATAAGGAGTGCCTTGACAGCTGCATAGATTAAAAACAGTGGGTGCCCAAGGGAGCAACCGTAAGTCTTGCCTGCCTGCTGCCTGGGGCGGAGAGAGAAGGCAGGGACTTGCTGGGCTGTTGCTTCCCAGTTTTCTCTGCTCATCTTCCTTCCACTCTGTGTGCATGTCTGTTTTCATCCAAAGTGCATTTCCTGAAATATATCCAGTGCACCTTTTGTCTAATTTCTCTGGGATCAGTGACAGCCTATGAGGTCTGTCCAGAAGGCATCCAGCCATGTATTATGAAAAATAGACATTTACTGAAGAAGATACAAGATACAAGAAACATTGTACACAGGACAATGACTATTGCCTCAGTCCCCTTCAAAGTAGGCACCCTGAGACCGCACACAGTTCTCCCAATCGCCATCAGCTACCCTGTCATATTTTCCTGAATCTCATCGACAGTCTGAAATCTCTTCCTTTTCAAAAGGTGATTTTCGTTTTGGGAAAAGCCAGAAGTCACAGGGCACCAAATCTGGGCTGTAGTGGGGCTGAGTCACCTGAGCAATTTGATGTTTGGCCAAAAAGCTCTGCAAAGACGTGATGCATGAGTGGGAACGTTGATGTGAAGCTGCCAATCACCAGTGGCCCATAGGTGCAGCCTCTGAATCTGAATAGTTTCTCCAGAGGACTGTTCAAGCTTAACACAAAATTTGATGCAAAGTCGTTGCTCTCCCTGTCATTTTCAATGTGATGGCCACACAGTGCACATGATCACTGAATGGCATCTACCGCCCCCACTGACTAGTACAGTGAAGTCGTCATTGTTCACACATGCGCATTCCAGGCCACTCTCCTTGGCTGCCAGGTTACAATCCATGTCGTGCAAACTGTTAACAGAGTTCCAGATTTTTCTATCAAAAACCACACCATACATCCAGTTGTTGAACAGATACACTTGGGTATACCATGATTCCTTCAGCTCAACAGGAGCTAAAATTCAATTTTATCTTTTTTCAAAACCTGTTCCTCCAATTTTTTTGGCACCTCCTTCCACTCAGTTGTCAAGTCAGGAACGTGAAAGTCATCTTTGGTGTTTCTCTCTTCCTCATTCTCCACGGATAGCTTTTAGCAAGTCTCATTTATTCTCTCTGCAAGACATCTTTCAAGCCCGCCCACTTCTCTCCATTTCCATGTGTATAATCCTAGTTTAGTCTCATTATTTTTTTCAGCATCTCTTTCCTAAGTTACTCCAACAACCTATACTTGGTCTTCCTGCTTCTAATCTTATCTCCTTTTAATCTGCTCTCCATACTGCCATCAGAATATTTTTTCTAAAATAAAAACTCTTGTTACTTCATTCCTTGGGCATGCGCTCTGTGATCTTTAATGGCTCCATCATCCTCACCCAGGCAAGCATAAAACACAACTAGAGTATAATGGGGTTTATTCTCATCAGAGAGGCCGCCTAGTAATGACTGTTAGGCTCGGCAGAGTGAGAGGAGAAACGACAGGACAGGACACGGGATTAAAAGATTTATTTGGCCAGCTGCACACAGGCGGGCTGAGACTGAAGCCTGTCAACGCCAACAGCAGGAAGGGGGGGTGGTGGGAGGCGGGTTGGCTGGACCCCCTGCAGATGGTTCCTTGGGGGAGTTGATTGGGAACAGGGATTGGTTCTGAGAACAGAGAAGTTGCTAAATTCCTGTCCGCAGATAAAGATCTTTGAAGAACACAGGCAGTTATTGTGGGGGCAGACTTATTGGGGGCTAGGCTAAATTTGACCTGAAAAGACTCCAGGGCTCAGTGCCCCCAAGTGGCGCACCTGTGATCTACTCTACTTCTTGGGCCCCGCGGCATTAGCGCAAGGAGCGCTGCGTACCAGGGTCCCGGGGTATCATCACAGAGCCCAGCAGGCACCTAACCAAATCCTTGCAGGCGCAGTGGGCGCCCGGAACTCCCGCCCGGTCCCCCACAGCCCCGCGCTGGCCAGGCCCGAAGGCTGCCCCGCTGTGAGTGGCGGCAGCTCCACCCCAGGGGCTCCCCGCACCGGGCTGGCGTTGGGCAGCACCCAGCGTCTCGCCCCCTCCAGTGCAGGTGGCTGTCCCACCTCCCAGGGTGCAGAGATCCGGGAGGAGGCAGGGGACACAGCGGAGGCCGCAGCCACCAGCGGCGGGCCCGGGGAACCCGCCTGCACCTGCACGCGCGGGGAAACCCCAACAACAGGTCGAGGGCTGCGCCCAAATGGGTGCCCGGGCCTCCCGACCACCGTCCAGCCCCTCCCCGGGCGCACGCCCCGGGCAGAGGCGGCTCTGCGGGCCTCTCGCGAGAGCGCGCTGGGCGGTACCTCCTTCCTCTCCGCCGTCTTTCTCTCTCCGCCCCCAGACCGGTTGCGCGGCTTCCTCCGGGGCGCGGGGGCTTTGGACGTGGCGGGGCGGGGCGGGCAGGGGCGCTCCGCTCGGCCCCCGGCAGGCTGGCCTTCGGCGCCGTGGTCGAGCCCCCGACAGGCCCCGGACCCCAGCGGCAGGACCCGCGAGTCCGGGCGAGCGGGCACCTCACCTGCGCGGCGGGGTCGGGGCGGAAGGTGCGTTCGCGCACGGCCGGCCTGCGGGAGGGGGTGGCTCCCGCGACATTGCGCAGCGGAGCCGGCGGGCTGGGCGCCCTCGCTCGCTCGCAGTGGCGTAATCTCCCCGCCGGTGCGCGTCTCCTTTCCTCCGCCTCAGCTTGGGGCGGGTCAGGAGAATGGCTTCGGAAATGGAGTCGTCGCTGGAGGCGAGCCTCACGTCCAGCGGAGCGCCGTCGGGGTCTGCAGGGTTTCTGCCGCCGGCACACTCCCGCATCTTCAAGATAATCGTGATCGGCGACTCCAATGTGGGCAAAACGTGCCTGACCTACCGCTTCTGCGCCGGCCGCTTTCCCGACCGCACCGAGGCGACTATCGGGGTGGATTTCCGAGAGCGAGCGGTGGAGATTGATGGGGAGCGCATCAAGGTGAGCGGATGGGGGACTGTCAGGGAGGAAGGACGCCCCGGGATGACACGGCCCCAACCGCACCGCGAGATAAACGCCGGCCCCCTGCAGGGGGTGCGCTCCATCTTTTCTCACGCTGATGTGGACACTAGAGTTAGGGGCTGGAAGGATTTGTGTAGAGCAAACTTCTAAGGCAGCCCTTCATCCGCTTGAATGTCATGCTAATTCACACGGGGATCATGGGTGTTTAAAAGGCAGGCTCGGACTTGCTAAGGTTCCAGGTGATGCAGATGCTGCTGGCCCTTGGACCGCACTTGGAGTAGCAGGAGTGTAGGGGGCGTCCACGGACTCATTGTCAGTGTCCCATGTGCTGGGGGTCCGTGAAGTAAGACCAAAGGAATTTCTCGAGAATGGAAAATTCATTTGATAAGTATTATTTATTAAACAGTCATCTGAGCACTGCCCGAGATATTGTGGCAGTAAAGCCCTGTTGCCTTTCAGGAAATACCTTGCTTCTGCTACAATAGTTTCTGTATGACGTTCAGTTGTTTAGCAAAGTCTCTTTTCCTGCAGAGAAACAGTCTGTCCATGATAGTTCCTGTTTGGGGGGCAGAAAAACATTCCACCGTCTCCCAATTCTTCCTTAACTCTTCTTGGTGACTCCTGAGGCTCCGGACACCTGAATAGTGGAGAAGGCGGTACTGTAAACCCAAGGCCAAGACCGGGGTTCTGAGGACCTGGAATGGGGGGGAGATTGGAGGATGAGGATTAGTGACAGGGCCGAGGCCTCCTGACGGGACAAACCTTAGACACACTTCTTCATTCTAAGCCACCAGCAGCTCCTCAGCCGTCTGATACACCCCTTACGGCGTGCGGACCGAGGGGCCCGCCCTGCCTTCTGCTGCGTTTACTCTCTTGCTTCAGGTTAGAATGCTCATCTTCGCCTCCTTTCCGCGTGGGGGGAAGTAGGCTCACTGCTTCCGACTCGCCCTCACATCCTTAAACCAAGAGCCATTTATGTTTTAGTTCCTTAGCCACTGTCCTACTCCTCTTCCGCAAAGAGGTATAAATGCTAACGATGGTAAAGGAGAAGTGGGGTTGGAAACAAATCAGCCTTCTGTAGGTTCTTTTGTTGTTTAACTTCCACTCCAGCGTTTCATTGTCCCATTCAAGTCCTGGTCCTTTGGGCGCGCACTGTATTAGGGAGTTCAGAACGATTTGTGCCCTGGCCGGGTGGCTCAGCTGGTTGGAGCATCATCTGATACACCAAAAGGCTGAGGGTTTGATTCCCAGTTGGGGCACATACCTAGGTTGTGGGCTCAGTTTCTGGTTGGGCGCGAATGGGAAGCAACTGATGTCTGTCTATCTGTCTCCCTCTCCCTCTCTCTCGCCCACTGTCCCCTCCCTCCCTCTCTTGCACTCTCTAAAATCAAAGAGCATGTTCTCAGGTAAGGATTCATCACAGAGGAAAAGAGAGAATAAGAAGGGACTGAATATTTTTTTCTCAGAATTAGGTCAGGCCTAGGAACGTGTGGGCAAATTAAATACTGGGGCTTCTGAAGTTTGAGAGGGAGTTTAGTTTGGAAGAAGCAGAAGTTCTGGGAGAAAGTGCTTGGGTGTTGGAGCCCAAATGACCTGGCCCAAATCTCAACCTGTGAAAGGGTAAGGATGGGCTGTGTGTCCTTAGTAGGGTGACCAACTTTGCCTGAGACTATTACAGTTTTAAAACCGGAAGTTCCAAATTCCTGGAACCCCCTCAGGCTCAGGCGAACTGGGGTAGTTGGTCACTCTGGTCCTTAGGGCAGTTCCTTACTCTTTCAGAGTCTTTTTTTCTCTTCTGCAACACTGGGGTAATAATACCATGCCAGGCTGGTGTGAGGCTGAGATGAGGCCCTGTGTGGACCATCGGAGTCATAGCTGGTGATGTTGGGAAGAGTCGTCGTGCTCTCTGATGTCTTCACCTCATTATTCCTCTTTCTTTCTTTGTTTGATTCACTTGCAGATCCAGCTCTGGGACACGGCGGGGCAGGAACGGTTCAGAAAGAGCATGGTGCAGCACTACTACCGAAATGTACATGCTGTGGTCTTCGTGTACGACATGACCAACATGGCTAGTTTTCACAGCCTGCCCTCTTGGATAGAGGAATGCAAACAGCACTTACTAGCTAATGACATACCACGGATTCTCGTTGGAAATAAATGTGACTTGAGATGTGCCATTCAGGTACCTACGGACTTGGCACAAAAATTTGCTGACACGCACAGTATGCCTTTGTTTGAAACCTCTGCTAAAAACCCCAATGATAACGACCACGTGGAAGCCATCTTTATGACCTTGGCTCATAAGCTGAAGAGCCACAAACCATTAATGCTCAGTCAGCCCCCTGGTAGCACAGTTACCCTGAAGCCTGAACCAAAGCCTGCAGTGACCTGCTGGTGCTGAACAAGTTTTTATTACACTATTTAATTCTGACTAGAGAAGGACCTTTGAAGTAGGCCAGTGATAGTCGTTAAATTTCATCTGAAATGTGATGGATCATCCTGGCGCCTCACTGTTTACGGACATCACGCTCACTTCTGTCTTCACATAATCATGCTTGTCACTGTGACAGCACAGGAAAACAGTTGGTTGTCAGGTGAGGATGACCACGAAGCGAAGGTAGGACGATCAGAACATCTTTCCATTAGAGGCCAGGGAAGGCAGCGTCAAAGGAGAGCATGATGGAGTTTCAAGAGTCGGTGACTGTTCAGTCCTGTGTTCTGTGATTGAAAAAAATGCCAAGGGTTTAGTACACACTTAATGGGATGTCCTTTGAAAGCGAAGTTTCTCAATAGGATGAAAACTTGTATTGACCTCTTCCTATAGTTCTTTGTATTACTAAAGGAATTAATTGCATCATTACTGGTATGTTTTAGAGCCAAGGCTTTAGTTCCAGTGGGAGGAAAAGGCATAAAATGTTTTCTGGGTTTCAGTCCATAAAGAATGACTTCCCCAATAGTTCTAGACGTTTGATATTTCAATCAATATCAATGAGTTCTACAAAAATCACTTTTCAAAAGAATAATTTGAATTGTTTTCTTGCTAAA